>NC_139721.1:145765055-146452045 GCF_964211835.1 Anser anser
CCTTTTCGAAGGCTGACAGTGGAGTGAAAAAGAAAACAAAACTCCTAGCCACCCATTCCCTAGGTGACATTATGGTGGAATCTCAAAGGGGTTTTCAGCAGTGTCTTTTGCCTCCCCCAGTGCTTCCAGAGCACCAGCACAGGGGAGATGCCGGGGGGCCGCAGCTGTCAGCCCAGAGCCGCCTCGATGGGAGTCGAGGTTGAGTTCCCCCCAGCGCGAGCACCGTGGGCCAGTGCCGGGAAATGGAAGAGGAGTGGAAACCCGAGACAGGTCGGCAAGCATGAAGGTGTGTAACCCAGAGAGAAGATCGCGTACTGATCGATGCCTGGCTCTCCAGTGGTGTTTCGTGTGGTTAGGCTAGAGACACAATCACCAGAGACCCTGTTTGATGCCTTTGCAATGCATCCCTCCTGGAAGAGACGCAAAGCTTTCCACCAGATACCGAAGCCCAGTCCTAAATCTGCTCTTGGTTATACCAGCCTCAACTGAAAGAGCACGGGCTTCAGGGAAGCTATTTCAGATGCACCCAGTGTGACTGAGATCTCAGCCTGGTGCTTTCCTTCTTGCTCCCAGAGAATAAGGATTTTGACCTGGATTGCAGCCTTATTCTCTCTGGGCATCTGAAAAGTTGAAGTGCGGTGCGTGTTTTGTTCTTAGAGGCTCGGGAATTACTGCTGTTGCCAGACATAGGCATTCACCTCTCGTACAGATGCTATAGCATTCCCGGATTAAAAGAGCATTGCGCCCAAATGATGGGAGAAACATCTGGGGTTTCTTTTTGATGGTGTGCTTCTGTAAATGAAGATAGATGTGCTGGTTTGCACAACTCTTTCAAATATTACATTTCATAGAAATAAGGCTGCTCAAATTCAGCTTCAGTGTAAATCCAGTAGTCGTGGGGGTCTAGCAGGGATAAGTGTAGCCCTCCAAGACTCTTTTTAATTTTTATGCTACACCTTACATAAATCATAAAGCTCTGAGGAGTCACGGCCATGACTCCCTTGATGCTTTTATAGAAGCTAACACAGCATATCCTGACCAGGATTTATCAAAGCTGCCATGAGAGAAATACTGTAAAAAACACCACCAGATATTTTCCCTTGTATGTTCATTCTGTGGCATTTTTAAAAGGAGAAGAACTCTTCAATATGTCATTAACGTGAGATTCTCCAGACGTGTATTCTGGATGTATGTTTTAAATCTTATGTGAAAATATGGGAATATTCTAAAAGCCATAGTCCAATGAGCTACTCAGATTGAATTGCGGCACTGAATGGACGGTGTTTATGCAATCATATTTTTAAAAGTCTGAGCAAACCTTTCATGTATATTTTTAAAAAGCAAGAGAAGTTATTTTAACAGCATCTTCCAGTTATAATTGGCATTTTCTGAGACATTAATATTATTTTTGTCAAAGCGATAATGTTTTTGCTAGTGCGATAGTTCCACAATGAGGTACGGAAGCATAAAACGTTCCCATTTTGCCAACGCTACTAGAAGCAAAGTTCATAGCACTGCCTTTTCTGAAGGAGCGCTCAGAATAATAGTTCTAGATTTCCACCTTCTTTTTCTAATACTTCGTGTTATTTTGGTATGTTCACGTCCCTTGCAAAGTGACACATGCTGTGTTAGGCAGAGCACCGAGGACCCATCCTGCAAACGTGCTTCCTTTCATGCACCCAGCAGTAGCTCCCGGCAAGGAAATCAGACTACTCATGATGCACAAATCTTTGCAGCATCCAGACCTGAGATAGCATCACTCAGCAACTGATAGCATTTAACCACGCATTTCAATAGAGTGCCAGATGGCAAAGGAAACAAAGAAGTAGGATTTATAAACATTTGCAGCCTCTTTTATACCTCTTACTGCACCACGACTGCCAGTCATTTCAGGGGGGGCTGTGCCTGCGAGGGAAACAAGTGCTCCCCATGCCCAGCTACGCCGTGTGATGACCATTGCTGCAGGGCTCTGGAGCACGGCCGCTACGTGCGCGCCGAGCGCAGCGTGTGCGGCAGCACTGATACTGCGGAGCAGGTGATGCTTATTATCAGAGCAATATAGCTGTTTCCGTTCTAGCCTGCTTTCAGAAGGGAAACGAGTAGCTCCCTACAACTTCCTGAACAAGCCCTGTTTTGTGCTGAAATCTCCCATTACTGGTTTTTGTTGTTTTTTTTTTTGACCTGAAGATTTTTTTAAATGAAGATAAAATATTTCTGCCGTGCTTATGAATGAGGCTGCAGGATGCAGGCATCTTCTAGCAGGGAAGGAGGGAAGACCCCCGTGTTTAGCTGCCTGTCTTCAGCCCTTCCCCAGCCAGGAAGGCTCAGCCGTGGGAAATCCCGCTGGGGGCACGGGGGGGGAGCCCTGGGGCGAGCAGGGGGAGGATGCGCCCGGGCCACCCGGCCTCACTGCTGCCTCCCAGCTCCTTCCCACGCAGGTGGCACTGGCAGAGGTGTCCCCTGCAGCACCGGGCAGGTGAAAGGACAGTGGGCACCAGACCCTTGCCCGCCTTGGGGGGGCCGCGTTCCCCATCCCTCCCGTCCGCGGGGCCGTCGGGGCGGCACGGGGGGGTTCCCTTACCTGCACCAGGGTCATCTGGGAGCCGAGGGCTAGCAGGATCTTCTCGGTCTTGGTGGGGTAGGGGTTGTCGCGGTGCTTGTAGAGCCACTGCTTGAGCGGCCGCGCCATGTCCTGCAGCGCCTGCCGCTTGTGCCGCACCTTGCCACCGCTCTGCCGAGCCCTGCCGCCGAGAAGGGGCGCTCAGGAGGGGGGTGCCGGGCACCCTGAGCCCCCCCAGCTTCCCCGGTGCCCTGTCCCGGGGGGTGGCCCCAGCCCCGGGGTGCCCCGAGCCGGGAGTGTCTGATCCCTGCCCGTCGGGGGCCGCGGGGAGCGAGGATGCTCCGGGGGGTGCGGGGGGCTCAGCCTCGGGGCGCGATGCCTCCGGTGCTCGGGGGCTGCCCGGTATGTTTTTGGTCTGTTTGCAAAGGGGTTTTCCTTGGGGGGATGTCCCCGGGGGGAAGCAGCCCCCGGGCCGAGCAAAGTGCCGCGACCCCGGCGCCCCACCTCTGCTCAGCCCCGGGGCGAGGAGCGCTCCTCCGGGAAGGAACCTTCCCAAATTCGCAACGGCCCCTATCGGGACAAAAAGGTTGAAAGGGGGAAAAAAAGGAGCTCAGCTACCGATAGGGAAAAAAATAAATAAAAAGGAAAAAGGTGTTTTGGTGGTTTTGTTTGTTTGTTTGTTTGTTTTTTAAACAAAAAAGGTTGAAAATGAGAAGCGAGCAAAGCCGGGGGACCAGGAGGCAAAGCCGGGCGGCGGCAGGGGGCGCCGCGGGGCCGCGCTGAGCCGTGCCGGGCCGTGCCGGGCCGAGCCGGGCGGCCGCGGGCGCTGCCTCGCCCAGGGCTCCCTCGGAAACCCAATTCCGCCGCGATGGGCTGGTAATAACATTTCGATGAAACACAATCTGCGTGCTACCGAGCAGCCGCGCCGCTGAAAGTATGAGCTGATGCAATCGTTAAGGTGGAAACGGGGAGTAAAAATAGCTCCTCGGGATTTTTCTCGCGTTCCGCGTCTCCTCGGACTTTAATTTCCAAAGCTGCCCCGGGTTGCTTGGTGCCGGTGCAACCCTCCGAGCTACGGCCGGCAGCTCGCCGGAGCTACCGCGTCCTGCCATCACCTCCCCTTTCACCTGTTCCACAACAACAACTACCGGGGAAAAAAAAAAAAAAAGGAAAAAAGAGGAAAGAAAAAAAAAAACAGCCGCAGACGGCTCAGCTTCAGGTGCCTTTTGCACAAACTCGTTCCCAGCATCGCCGCGGCGGGCGGCGAGGGGAGCGCAGTGCGCGCACAGCCCCAGCCCGGCTCCGGGCGCTGCGGGCACCGAGGAACAAGTGCGGGGGTCGCGGCCGGCCCCGAAGCGGCTGCCGGGGCTCTCCCGGTCCCGTCCCGTCCCGTCCCGTCCCGTCCCGTCCCGTCCAGCCCCGTCCAGCCCCGCGGGTCTCAGCCCGGGCCGCTTTCGCCAAAGGGGAGCCCCGCGCGTCTGCTTGGGGGGTGTGAATAAATAGGAGAATAAACGCGGTGCCCCCGTTCTGGTTTTGCCCGAGCAAGAGGGAAGGAGGGAGGCCAAGCGCCCTCAGACAGGAGCTCTGTGCGGCGAGATGCCCCCGGTCGGGACGCGTTTGCACCGCCCGGTACCGGCATCAGCGGGATGCGAGTCGCGGGGAGAACGGCTTTGGGGCGCGGGGAGCCCTCCTAGGGACCGCCTCGCGGTCCTAAAGCGGAGCCGAGCGCCGGGCACGGACACACACACACCTCACACCACCCACACACACATACCCCGTCCGCCGGTTGCGCAGGCTGAGGCTCTCCTTGATGGACGGGCTGTCGGGGAGCAGCACCTCGGCGTGGTGCGGGCCCTCCACCACCCCCACGTAGGGCCGGCCGCCCCGCTCCCGCTCCTTGGCGTCCTCCTCGAAGAGCACCTGGCCGCTCAGCTTGCTGAAGACGATGGTGTTCATGGTGGGGGGGGGGCTGGGGGCCGCCGCCGGCTCCGAGGTGCGGGGGCTCGCTGTGCGCTGCGGGCAGGCGGCGGCGGTCACCGGGCAGCCGCGACCGAGCGCCGACAGCAGCCCGCCGGGGGGGCAGCGCCGAGGCACCGGCAGCCGCCTGCCCACCCCCGGGGGGCTGCCCGCAAACCCTGCCCGCCCCCAAGCCCCCCCAAACCCCCCAAACCCCCCGGCCCGCTCCCCCTTGCACCTCGCCGCCAGCCTCCGCCGCGCTCCTCGCTCCGTGTCGCAATAGTTGGGAGCGCGGCTTCTCTGTTGGGTTTGGTGCTTCCCTCTCTCTCCTCTCTCTCTCTCTCCCTCCTTTTTTTTTTTTTTTTTTTTTCCCTTTCCCTTCCCCTCCCCTCCCCCGGAATGATTTTCTCCTTCCCCCCTCCCCAAACGGGGAGGGAAACAAATTGTTTTTAACGACCACCAAATGCGCAGAGCCGGCGCCCGGAGGCGCAGCCGCCGCGCAGAGCCACTCACATCACCGGGACCGCCGCTCCCCTCCCGAAGGGGGAGGTTTTTTGGGGGGGGGACACCGCCGGCCAGGGCACCCCGACAGCCCCGGGAAGGGCACGGGCCCCGCCGTCGGGGGGCGGTGCGTGGCGGGGCGCTGGGAGCCCGGGGGGGCGGCGGAGGACACGGGGGGGTCCCGCTACCAGCAGCAGGGACCCCGTCGGGGCACAGCGGGCGCGGCGGCTGTCGCAGCCCCGCGCAGCTCATTAACGCCGGTATTTAATGAGACCGCACCAGGAAACATCCCCCTCACCTCCTCTTCCCCCCTCCTTTTGTGTCCCCCCCTCCCCCCCCCCTTCACAAGGCTTACAGCCCGAGCCGGGCGGCGCCCCGCTCCCTGTAGCATCCTCGGCGCGCCCCCGCCGGGAGGCGATGCTGGCCCTGCGTGCGCCCCCGGCCCGCTCCCACGGGTGTGCCGCGGCCCCCCCCGCTCCTCCCCACGCCCCCCGCACCCCCCGCACCCCCCGCCGGCCTTAACGTGTCGGTTCCCGTGCGCAGAAACCCGAAAAAGCTGGCCCCGGGCAGTGCTCCCAAGGATGCCATTCAGGCGCTGCCGATGCCGGGCACCGGCTTTCGGGAGGGAGCGTGACGTCACGGTCCCATGACGTCACGGCCATGACGTCATGCAGCCCCGCGTGTCTTGGAAGGGGTCCTCGGACGAAAGGGGCGGCCCGGCACGGGGGTCGCCGGCCCCGACCCCACAGCCTTTCACCGAGAGGGAAGCTGGGAAAAGCGACGTGCTGGGGACGCCCCGTCGAAAAATCACCCGGCTGCCGGGTCCCCGGCCAAGGGAAGGGATGAAAACAGGGTGGCAGGGACCGCAGGAGCGCACGGGACTTTATGGCAAAGCCCCCCCACGCAGTGGGTGCCCTGGTCGGAGCGCTCGGGAACAGCCTGGGGGGACAAACGGGGACACGGGGACACGAATGCCTCCTGGTCTGTGCTGAAGCGCCTAGCTGCTTGCTGCAAACCACACCGCTCTGGTTATTGCTGTGCCCGGCTGAACCGTTTCTGACCTGGGAAGGTTTGTTATAATCACATTACAGCGAGAGAGGACTGAGAAAGTGAGAGGCTTCATCGACACCGAGCTCCCGAGAGCTCTGGCCAGTGAAATGGGAAGGTGATATCAGCCACCTGCAGCCCCACGCCAGTCCTTGCCCCATCATCTTCCCTTTCCTCCCTGCTCCTGCCTACCTGCTGTGGCAGGAGGGATGCCCACTGCCTGTGTGGTGGCTTGGGAGGAACAGGGAGGGAAGAACCTCGGTGGCAAGATGCTCCTTTCCACTTCCCTCTGGACACCTTTGGGTGTAGACGTCTGTCCTGCAGAAAAAAAAACCCACAGCCGCCTCCCCACACACACACTGTGTGAACAGGGTCTGCCCGCAGCATGCCCCATCAGGCTGGGGGCAGCACAGAGGGAGGGACCCCTTTCTCCTAATTCTCCCCAGTGCCAAGGCAGCAAAGGGGTCTCCTATGTGGGAACTGTTCAGTTAAAGAAATTCCCCCCCCCGGTGTGTCCCCTGCTGGAGCTCCCACGCTGAGCAGGGGCGCAGGGCACCTGGCTGTCCTCGAGGAGCGGGCAGCCAGGGCAGCAGGTTGCTGAGGGCCTGGCACGTCCCCGCCCGCACCCAGAATAAATCGCAGCAGCAGCAAGAGCTGAGGGCAGGAATCAGCATTTGGAAAGCGGCTCTGGAAAAAACCAAAAGCCTGCGCGGGGCAGGCGCTGCCAAGCGCGGCGAGGCAGCAGCAGGAGCAGTTGGCACCGCGGCGCCTTACAAGCCTCTAAAGCAGCGAGATCTCCCAAATCATCACATGTAAATCTCACACGCGCCCGCCCCCTCCATATTTTATTACTTAGATCACAGTTGAAAAGCTTAAATGAAAACAGGGTTTCTATTTCCAGAGCTTGTTTAACATCGCGAATGTGATACAAACTGCGGGCTTCATGGTTTTAATTAAGGTTACTTACCCCGCCACGCACGGAAAAGTAAGTCAATGGCTGCTGGCCGCACGCTGCAGCCCACGGCCGGCTCCCCAAGGACTGATGGGCAGCACCAGGGGTCCTCCATACCCCAAAGTGGGGCTGGGTTTGGGGGACAGAGGGGCCTGGGGCACCTTCCAGGATTGGGGTGCGAGGAGCTCCGTGCTGCTCCTGGCAAAGCCAGCCCCTGTGCCCAGCCTGAGGCAGGCGGCAGGCTGGGCTGGCACGCCAGAAAGCGGCAGCGAGGCAACTTTCCAAGGGATATCGTGCAGAAAGAGCCTAGAAGTGGTGCTCTGGGGTCTGAGCTGTCTCACGGAGGAGCCAGGAAAAAAATCAACGGCGCTGTCAGGCTGAGAGGAGGATTTGCTCCCTAGGCTGCGGGCGGTGGAGCTCCCCGGTGCCATCCCCGCTGCAGCCAGCGGACGGGCTGCTTTTGTCCATGGCTTCACGGTTGTTTTCTAAATGCTTTCGGCAAGTATTTCCTCGGCGCTGCGTTCTCACAGCAACCCCCTCCAGCTGCGGATTCCTTCACGGTAAACATATATGTTTGAAATTCAAAGAATTTCCCCGTGTCCCTGGTACGCCGCGCTGTGGCACGCCGGGTGGCTCAGTAACCGTGTGTCGAAGGGCCTGAGAAGCCGTGTGGGTGAGGAGTTGTTTAACATTATGCAAAATGAGGGCTTATCTACACTGCAAGATATCCACCCTCGCAGGGAGAGAGGCCTGTTGCCATCCCGGGAAGCAGCTGAGCTCAGTCCAGAGGCAGATGCAGACAACCCACTCACCAAAGCGAGCTGAACCTCCAGGGGCTGGCCTCCAGGCCCCACAGAGCCCCAGCCCCAGGCTCTGTCAGCCCCCAAAGCACCAGGAGGACATCAAGCAGGGATGAAGCCAAATCTTGTAACAGTGGGGTTTTGTTACTATATTCCTAAGGAAGGAAGAAAGACCTTCCCCTTTGGACAGCTCGCCTAGGAGAACATACGGCAGTGGGGTCACCATCCCTCATAGGACATCTGTGGGGGAGGTATTTGGGTTAGCCTACTAGAAAGCAAAGGCAGGCTGGGAAGTCACCACCTAACACAGGCCTGCTCGCATGCACAAAGCTGTGGAGAAATGAGATTTGGTTCTCAGCAGCACCTGAAGGAGCGCCTGAAAGATAAAACATGGGTTTATTTTAATCCTGTATGGGTGTTTGGTTTGGAGAAGTTGGTAGGAGGGCTTGGTGAAATGGGAACCTGTGTGCAGGAAGCAAACACACTGTCGTTGTGTGTGACCAGCCCTACGCCAGCTGTGCTGGTGCTGCTGTGGCCAGAAAAATCTGTTAAACCCCAGGGCCAAAAAGGACATCCAAACTCTGGAAAAAGCTCTGGGGTTTGTGTCAGCAAAAAGCCCCAGACGAGGCACAGACCCCCAAAAATAAAAACCCAGCCCATAAGCATTGCTTCATCTAGGAGGGTAGAGGGCTCCGTTCTGTTCTGCATCTTCTTTGTGTGTTTCATCCAGAGAATGAATAAACAAAAACACAGCAGCATCTCCATGCAAGGACCAGACCCCAGCTCTTTTGACTTCTAGCTGGACCTCACAAAACAGTCAGAAAAACAACAAAACAGGAGGTGAAATTCATCCCCTCAAAGAGTGATTTTCTTCATTATATGTGATATAGCAACATACACAATATGGGTAACTTGCTGTCATATATATTTTTTCTTTTCCTAACCACGTTCCTTTTAACTGAGTTTTAAAATCCGCATTTCATCTTCGCTGAGGCAATTCACTTCTTCGCTGCTTTTACTGGTCAGAGAATGACTCAGTTGAATTTAATGTAGTGTCTCAAATAGATGATGCCTGCTCTACACTTGAAAAATGAGTGTGGATTTGTTTGGATTTAACATTAAAGGCTACAGGTCACAATGCAGAAATTTCCTATCTGCTTTGAAAATTTAAGGATAAACATTGGATAGTTGATAACAATAATAGTAATAATTATAATTTTTCTTCAGCCACCTGTGCAAAAATAAACATCGCACACTGTGTTATTGAATTCTGTACAATTTATTCCTGTTTTCCCGTCTCACAAGCTATGAAGTCAGGTATTTTTTTTCCACCAATATTCTTCAGCATCACAGATACAGAGGTCAATCCGCCATTTTAAATAATCATCTGGCTCAAACCATGAGGAACTCTTGCTCAAGCCCTGGGAATGCCGACAGCAGCATAAGGAGGTGCTTGTAAGCAGAGGGAGCTCAGCACCTCGTAGGGATGCAGGGATGCACGCGGGCACTGGAGCCAGCCCCCACGACACTTGAGCATCCCCAGATAACCAAAAATGTGAGCCCAGCCAGCGATGCCGAGGAGTTGTGAGCGTGGTTAACGGGATGGAAGTGATGGTGGCGAGGCGGGGACCCCGTTTCCCCCTCAAGCCACGCGTTTCTGCGTGACCTCCAGGATTTCACAATCTCCATGCCTCTATTCTGCAGCTGCAACGTGGGAATAATAACACTTCCTCTCCTTTCCCTGCTTCCTCCTCTGTTTTTTGGCACAGAGCGAATACAAGAGGGCTTGATCTCAGTTGGAATCTATCAGTGCTACTGACATGTTAATAATACTAGCAGAGACGTTTCCTCTTTGCTTTGCGCTGACAAAGCTCCGCGCGGGGCAGCGGCTCCCGACGTGTCAGCCCAGGCTGTATTCCCTTTCAACCCCAAATCTGAGGCGCTTTCCGGAGACAAGACAGAGAGCATGCACAATTCGTTCTGACTTTCAGGATTTTAAACAGAGAGACGGAGTCATAACACGCTTCAGTTTGATGGCCCTCCAGTCGCTGCATAAAAAGCTCCGAAACATCCTCAGCCTCTTGGCTGCTTTCACTGCCTAAAACCTTGCTCAGTTCAGGCAGGACTTCGATGATGTTCTGCCTGGAAGCAGCTGGGTGGGTGTCGGGTCTGAGAGGGGACTGGCAGAGCTGCAGGGCAATGTGGATGTAATCGAGGGGGTTTTGTGTCTTGAAGGGAAACCCCTAAGGTAACGCACTGGTTTCTGTAGGGGGGGGAAGCTGCAGGCGCTTGTACCTCCGGGGTGCTGAGATCTCACTCCCTTCGACTCTGCTCGGAGTCCCCCAGCAGTGAGTTGGTTTCCTGCAGAGGAAGCCTGAGAAAGTCTGAGGACAAAATAAGGTTGCGGAAAGATTTTGTAAAGATGCTTTGCAATTAATGTTTTTGGCCTGAGTTTGAAAATTTCCTTCCTTATTACTTGCAGTCACATAAAAATGTCTCCCCAGTCGCTCTAGCTTTCATATAATTGATCATTCATAAATCTCTGATGCCTTAGATGGTTTCTTAGAGTTTTCCAGTAATAATAAAAACAAATGTTTATTCAAGCAGATTAAAAAGTCAGGCTGATCCTATAAATCTGTTTAACCAGTGCAGATAGTTGTGTTATCTTCTGTTGGTAGAACTGAATTTAAAGCTCTGTGAAGAGTTTTAAAATGCACAAATGCTGTTCTAGCCGAGGCTGCAGCCAGCGATTCAGAAAGCAGTTTGGCTTTGGTAGCTCTCGCCAGCCTCTAAAGTCGGTACCCACAGAGAGGCAACAAGCCCGTGTTCTGCTTTTTCCTGTTTATGTACGGGGTAAATGGGTCCTGCAGGGCGCAAAATGTTCGGTGCAGCAGTGTAACTCGCGTACAAACCGTTAATATTTATTATTGGTGAGGCTGAGGCAGGCGAGCCAGCAAAGGAAATAGCTGGCACATCTTCATTAATTCCTTCTGGTTCTAAAGTAGTTTTCAGGAAATAATTCTGCAAGACCTTGGCTCCACACACAGCGTATTTATTCAGAGCTGGCAGGGGCACCAGAAACCATATAGTTCATCGAGCCCCACGCTCCTCTGGATCCTGAAGGTGTTTATCAGGAATGGCTTTCAGATAGGGCGCAGCCCCACGCATACATGGTGCCAGTTCTGGGACACTCGCTGGGGTCTTCGAGGCTTAATCACAGCCCCTGTCCGCACTAGGAATAATCTTCAGAAATCCCTCAATGGCCTCAAGGGAGAAGGAGGTGTTGTCCGCCCTAGCATGTCAAGTGAATATTGCCTTTGTAGTTTTTTTTCCCTCCAAGTTATTTGAATGTAACTGTTATCTTTTCTCCCGTAATGCGACTGTTTGACTTGTGACCTCGGGGATACTTTTCTTGTTGCTTTGAGATCTAGCCATGACTAAAACCAGAAGTTTAGATATATATGCAGACTTCTTTTTTTTTGTCTGAAAAATAGACTGAAAATCTTGAATATCAGTCTCTCTCATGAGATGTCCTGATTTCACGCATTACAGCAGGGCCAGAAATAACATGAGAACAGCTTTTCTCACAGTATTTCGGTAGTTCTTTCCTGGCCATTGCCAAAAGCAGGATGTGAAGACATGCATGAGCATTAAAGCAAACTCCTATTAGAATAGTTCAAGTTCCTTTTGCATTGTGGTAAAAATTTGTGTCAATTTTTATTCTATTCAGACTATTTCAACCTTTTCAGTACTTCAAATATTCATCAGTGTTTTTTCTTAATAAATCATCCTGCTAGGTTAAATGTGATTTGTGGGTTTTCATCTTTTTTTTTCTTTTTTTTTTTTTTTTAAACACACGCCAAGAATATGACAGAGCGCTCTGACCTAAATTGCACATTATTTGATTGTATGCATAAATGTTGGCTGTCCCACCGGCTACCCCACTGGCTCTGCAAGTGCTCCTCGTTGGCGTGATATAGGCATGCAGCGAGTGCTTGCTGCGCTGGGACAGACGCTGCCCTCAGGTGCCCGGGTGATGATTCAGTGCCCCGGGGCGTAAGGATAGAATCAGCCTCAGGTTTGCACAATTAAATTGTTTCCTTCAAAGCTGTCAACGAATTCAGGTGCCAGTCACCTCAGAGCATTTCCACAAAGTAGCAGAAGTGGATAGAGTTACCTGCCTCACTGCCAGGGTAAATACCGGCGGTGAGTGCGAGCAGGATGCGGGGTCGCAGCCTGTTGCTGCTGCTCCGTGTGTGTGTGTGTGTGCGTGTGCATGCACGTGTGCATGTGCATATATACGTGCATGTGTGTGCTCCTCCTAGGCGAGACGTGCCCCATACAAGCAGCCCTGCAGGAGCCGGGGCAGCCCCGTGGGCTGTGCCTGCCCTGTCCCGTAGCGGTACCCACGGCAGTAACGTGAGGCGCTCCCGACTCTTCCCAAAATGACAGCCTAAACGCGTGCCCTGCCCAAATTGCAGCTCAGCCCTCTGCCCTGAAGGTCTCCATGTGTATCAGCCAGGGTTGTGTCTGCTCTGCAAGGGGAGAGATGCTTGGAGTGAGGCTTTCCAAAGCCTTTTTCATGGGTGCTCCCCAGGGCACGGCCCGGGTCCTCTGAGCCTTTTTGGACTCCACCTTCTCCATCAGGTTGAAGCAACGTGCAGCCCAGCATGTTTTAAGGCTCTGCTTGTATATGTTTCCTCTTCATGAGGAAATGACTCTTTCTAAGGACAGATGAGGTATCAGCACCTTTCTCGAGGTGGGTGAACCAAAGCTTGAAAATAAGTCTCTGGCAAGCTGCAGACTGCCAGGCTGCTTATGGGATCTAGTTTGGGGTTTATGGATCTAGCCTTGGGATATGAATCCCAGGATCTCAGATCAAGTGATGGCCTTTGGCCTTTAGGGGTGGCCAAAGCCCAGTAGAGGCTTTTAATCATCTTTCTCCAGGCAATATCTGTGTTAAAACCACCAAACCACCCGAGGCTGGGCAGACTTTGCTGTTTCACACCCAGTGGTCTGAGGAGACCCCATTCTTGATACACTCCCCATTTTCTGCTGGGACTTAAATGGAAATGTGCAGCAGAAAAGGACAGGGGAGAGGGTTTTTTTTCTGTGGGACTTAAGGCTCTTCCTCAAGTGCTTGCTTGACCACTTTTGCCTGCAGAAGTAGGACAATTGTTGACCATCCTCCACGGCCTACAAATCTTCCTCCGTGGATCGGGATGCAGATATCTGGGGAGGAGCAGACGGTCATTTGCAGTGCACAAGTGACATTGCTGCTTTTATTGAAGAGGGTGGAGCCCTTGAGGAAGGCACCCTCAACAGCTGCTGGGCCTTCTGTAGATCAGTGAACTCAACCGTGAGATGTTTTTCAATGTTATCGCAGCCACTGTCCTGTAAAAAGCTGTGATGATGATGCCAGCACCTGGTTGGAGGGCTCTGTGCTCCCAGAAAAGGCACTCCAGTTCATGCCTATGTTTATGTGGGAGACTCTCCATGGATTGAGCCATAAGGTCCCAGTTAAGGTAATTCTGTTTGGCAGCAGCACTAGATAGTTTTCAGTGAACATTTACAAACTGGCCAAGGAATATGATTTCTTAAACAAAAGATCCAGCTTTTTAAGGTTCTTACCCATGGAGCTGCTTCAAGCAGTCATCATGCTTCTGTCCTCCCTTGGATGGACTCCCCAGCCCTGGAACCAGGTGGCTGATAGTGCAGAAATGCTCAAAATCCTTGGAAAGGACACAATCGTGTCAATCGTCTCCAATGAAGGTAGCAGTCACAAACACACGGGTTTGCCAAAAGTCTCTGGCTAGTTCCAGGAAGCCTTCGTTTGTTTGCATTGCTAATCTGTCAGAGACCGAGACTGCTTGGGGAGATATCGAGCCCTTTGTAAGCTTTCTTGCGTACCGTTTCTGCTGGGATCTGCAGGATAGCAGCCATCTGAGAAGGATTCGGGAGACTGCCCAGTTATCAGGCTGAGACAGAAGGAGCTATTCAGAGCTGGAGGCAAGGCAGCCCCTGGAGTTAAGTGCCTGTTTTCATTCTGCAAGTCCTCTTGTGCTTTCTGTTGCTTGGCAGGGATGGGAAACGGCAAAGCCTTGCTGCAGCAGGACCCAGATGGACTGGTGGGATGCCCTCCTGAGGTGCATCCCCTTGAAGGTCAGTGAATGCTGGGACGCAAGGAGGGCATCTGACTCACAGGTTGTGTTGGGATTCCCACTGCGAGAAAAAATTCTGTAAGCACTTTTGGAGCTCCCTTCTCATAGTAGAGTGAGGAGAGTAATTGGTATTGCCATGGACTTTCAAGCCCTTATGGAAAGGGGAGCAGCATGACAGTGGTAGGTGATGGATCTCTTTACATCCATCTTCGGAGTTCCATGTTGTTACCTACCACCTGGAGCTGCCCAAGGGACCTGTCCTTGCTCACAGCGGGCTGGGCTTGCAGCACATCCTTGGCCATCGGGCCCTTCCCAGTGGCAGCCTGCAGCCCCTGTTGGCTTGCACCATCATTTGGATTGCAGTCAGTCAGGACACGTTTGCCCAGATCACGCTTGGCCAACGTGAAATGTTACCTGCCCAAGTGAAGTGAGAACTGAGGCTGAGGTTTCGTGTATTTCTCCACAAACTTCGTTGATTAAAACCTTGAAGGAGTGCCTGGAGGTGGCAGCCACCTTTTGCAGCTGAGTTCCCTCCACATTCTCACTGCTTTGTAAAACTGCTACCAGTTGATTGTATCAACACAATCTTCTTAATTTGTTGGACTGTTTAGTTTTAGAAATGTAAATCTTGTGAACTTCTAACAATTACTAACTTTCTCACTGGTTTACATTCTTAGACAGTTTTATTGTTTCATGCTGCTGGGTTTTGCAGGGTTTTCTTTGGCTGGGTCAGCCCTTCTAAGCTGCCACTTAGGACTGCTATGAAAACATAAGCCTCTCTGTGCCCAGCGCACGCCCTGCAGGACGCACAGTGGAAGCCATGGCCCAGGCTATTCACCGTGCCATGGGATGCCCACAGATCTCCAGTGCTGGAGCTCTTCAGTCCCCACGTGTTGCTTTTCAGATTTTTGTCTATTTTTGAGACACTTCCACTGCATGGGCATGCTTGCATTTGCCAATCTTAGGGCCCACAGCACTGGGAAACATGGTGGAGAAGCTCTGTGCTCAACCTCAGCCCTCTCAGGGACGCAGACGCTTACTGCAGCTTGCAAAGAGATGCCTCACAGCCATAAAGCTGCTTCTGCAGTTCAGCATTTTGGCCAGAACTTTCTGAGGCCCCAGCACCACAGCTGCATTTTGTCCTGCTTGTAATGGTTGCTCATGGTATGGAATAGCTGTTCCTAGGCTACAGGGGTCCTCTCTTAGGTTGGCTTTCTCTGATGGAGACTCTGGGGCTTGCAGAAGGTCTGAGGGTGCTGCAGCGTGCTTGAGCCTGTGTTGCCCATCTCCCAGAGCAAGGTTGCACATGGTAGAGTACAGGGGATTTTACTCTTAAAGATGAAATGTGATTTAGTTCTTTGGGGTGGTGGGTATGGCTGTGATAATCAGGTAGGAGAGGAGACATGATTCAAATTCACTTCTAGCAAAAATTAAAGTATTTTCTGTTACACATTTCTACAGCATTCAGAATGGATTAAGCAGTAATTAGATATCATTAATTGCCACTGGACTTAAAATCATAGCATAGCTCTCAGTAACTGTGTTGATTTAGAAATGTTGACAGTTATGAATCTACACTAGAACTTGTACAGCTCTAAGACTGGTGAATATGAGCATGTCCACACAATGGAAGGGTCTTAAAGGTATGCAAAAATCTGGAAAGCAACCGAAGAAAGTCCTGGTTTGGGGGAGTTTTTTTTCTTTTCTTCGTGCTGAGTTTGAAAAGAATTAGGCCTCAGTTCCTTCAGAGAAATCACTCCTCTTTGTTTTGTACCTCTTCGTGCCACATCAGATTCAGGGCTTGGCAGTCACCTATACTCCTTAGTTGCTATGCTGAAAAACATTCACCTAGTCATTACATTCTGGGAAGCATACCAAGGCTGGCCCACAGATGTCCGCTTTCCCAAATATTTTTCCTTTTACATGACACCCCACCACAGACAGTTGTGGAATGGGCTGGAAGGAGGCATCGATCTGACCATAACTTCTGCTTCTGAACGTACTTTGTCCCTCAGCTGCAAGTGCACACGGCGTGTTTCTCTCCAAGAGTTTCTCCAGCTCCACTGTGAGTATTTTCCTGCCTAACCTCACGCGGAGGTAAGGGCTAGGAAGTCTGCGTTCCAAATGGCCTACTTGAGAAAGTCAGCCATAAGTGAGTGTAATGAAGGTCTGCAGAGCAAGACTGGAAGCCACGGGGGAAAGAATTTTCCATTCTGGGCATACTCTTTGCCCATTGCTGGGCAAACACAGCACTAACGGTGGCCAGGTGGCCATCCACGAGCCTCTGTGCTATCGCACCCATCATGACCGAGCACAGTTATGAATGACGGTGTGCTTTTAGCTAGAGCGAAGCAGCACGTGTCTCTTCACTGAGTGCATCAGAAGCTCTTTTCCTTTATGCTGGTTGCTCCCTGAAAAATGGGCAGAGGAAACCCACTTGTTTAAAACAAGGCATCATCCTCCAGTGGGACCGAGCTTGGACCCAGTGAACCCCAGTTCCATAACCAAGGCTTACTAATCCGCTGGCCATCCACCACCAGGCTCCTTCTCCTCTTTTTTTTTTTTTTTTTTTTTTTGAGTGTCTGTTTGTCCCAATATGGGTTCCCCCACCCTTCCGTCATTGGAAGGTTTAATGCTGAGTGAAAAACCACGAATAGTCTTTGAACGTGTTCTGCCAAGTCTCTTTACAGTACAATACTGGCAGGAGTGAAACACTGGGGCCAGGCAAATATGCAAGCTTCATCACATTAAAGGAAGCAGAGCAGCACGGTTATTGCATCATTCTATGGCTTCCCAGACGTTGTTGTTATTTTTTCATTAGAGCAACAGAACTGCACTTGGTGCTTTTTGCTGAAGAGCCAAGGAGGCCCCAAAAGGCTGTCGACTGGAGAAGAGAATGCGGCAACTGGAAAGATGAGTGGTTTACTGCACTAATTTTATAGCACAGCCTTTACCAGTCTGTGGTAGAGGGAACCGGCAACATGATCTGTGTTCATATTTTTTTTTTTTTTTTACAAAAAAAGACACATAGCCAAGTACTTAAAACTATTTGCTTGTTCAAGACAAGTTTTTTGAAAGTTTAACTACTACTGAATCAACCAACATTTTTCAACACTAAATCATTTCAATTCCATATCATATGTTTTTAATTTTATCAGCATCTGTAACTTTTTAATTACCATTTTTATTAAAGATTTTTTTTTTTCCCAGAAGCAGTACACAAATCCCTAGTTATTTAATCCGGGCACTAGAACATGCAGTCCAAGGCTTGGCCATTGAAGTAAAACTCCGCTGCCAGATGCGCCCACCAGACCACAGGTGCTCTGAGTTGCTCTCCTGTGATTGCCAAGCTCCTTGGAGAAGCAAGGGGTGTCACAGCATGGCTGGACAAAATTTACCACCACAATTTTAATCAACAGCTTGGCCCCCTGGAAGCTTCTAGGCAGATTCCCACCTAACGAGGAGGGAAGAAGCTTTAAAGGCACTCGGGGTCCTGGCGCAATGGGGAGTTGCCTGGAAATTTATGTTTCATGACTTAATGTTTCATGGTTCAGCATTGGGATAATGTCATTCTTCTGGCCCTTGTCCAATATACACTCAAAGTGACAATATGCTGAGGGTTTGACTGGCCAACTACTATCTGGTCACCACATCAGCATTCCCAACTGTTGGACAAAAACACATGAAATTAGTGGAGATGGTTTTGTGCTGCTGGAGAGATGTAAAAGCGGTAGGGTTAGGCCACGTTATATAATTTGGTAACCAAAGCCAAAGCTACCCTGTGTGGGTTTACGAACATTTCATTTGTATTTGAAGCAAATCGATTGCAGTTGTCATAAAAGAAAGACCAAACAGCTAAAGGGTACCGTGCTCCCTGTAGACTAGGTTAAAACATGTAACTCGCCAATGACAACAATGGAAAACAGAGCAGACCTTGCCAACTGGAAGGTGCCTGGCAGATAGCACAGAAACAACTTGAGAGAATAAACACAAGCCATGGTAATGCTGTCCGTGGAAATCCTTCCCAGCAAGCAACAAATACTACTGAACTGATAACCAGGCAATAGGATGGGAAGCACACGTTACAGTGTAAAATTGCACTCAAGGAAAAGATTCATGAAAATGGATGACTCTTGGCTGGCTTCAATACCCAAAGCAGCAAAATGCTGAGCAGTGAGGAACATCTCTGTTTAAGCAGAGGTGGGAACAATAATTGGTAAAATTATTTCCTTCAGAAACTGTGTAATGTAACTTCCCATGGCAGGACTACAGCTGCAGATGCTGTGGTCCTGGCATGTTTCAGGTCACCAAAGCACGGATCAGGTTGTCTGAATTTAGCAGTGGCTAAGATACAGCACTGCTTCCTTCTGTTCTTCTGGATCCTGAGCAGTGTGTGGCAAAGTTTAAGTGGCTAAAGAAGAGGCAAACCACAATTTACAGTTGGGGAGCCGGCAGCTTCTGCCTCTGGAAATAAGCTCTGCATGGAAACTTGAACACCACTGCTAAAGAAACACATCGCGTTTCCATTGTAGTCATTCTGCTGTCATGTGTAAAACAAAGATTACTTTCATAGAAATGTTTAAGGAACATCCATTTAATTTATTAAGAGATGAAATTCTTCAACTAACATATTATCTAGTTTGGCCTCCTGGGTCAATTCCCACCTGATCCCCGTGTCAGCAGCTCATTTGACTTGTTTTAGGTGACGTGGAATGAAAGAGCACAATTTCACACAAAGTGATCAGTGAGCCTAAAGCAAGCCAGTGATTCACATCACAGGACAGCCCCGTGAATCTCAAGCTCATTTATTTGCCAAAGAAAGGTTTTGGTGATGGAGCAGAATAACAAAGCCCCTAACATATTGCAGATCCAGTGCATCCAGGCCGTGAAGTTTGTATTTCCCCAACAACGTGGAGACAGTATGGTGCGTCAGAACACATGCACTTGCCATTAGCATGAACATTACGAGGAAACGAACATAAATCCCAGACTTAAATGTGTAGTTTGAACATCCTGTGACAATTAATTTATTGATAATGGTTATCTGTCACCAAGCAATAAATCATGAACTCATGGAGTGGTAAAAGAAAAGCTATCTTGCTGCTGACAGACGCACAGACTGAAAGATTTGGTGGGCCTTTAAGGTTCCAGAAGTAATTACATAAAGGTGAAAGATTTCTTCTCTTGCCTTTTTTTTTTTTTCCTTTTTTTTTCTTTTTTATCTCCTCACCAACTATACTATTTCCATACTGAAAACAACACTTTCCTGACAACTTTTCTTACTTGGTCTCTACATGTTGTGAAATTTTAATGAACACGCAGAACAAAGCTTAAAGTGAGCAGCTGGTGAAGAGCAGGCCTGGCGTTATTGCTGTGAGCTGGAGCATGGTGCCCTGCATGATGGAGGAGCTGGCTCCCGAAATTTTGAAAGGTGACGGATACTCTCTGCTGATGGTAACGTGGAGATGATGCAGATGGTAACTGCAGATATACTGTGGGCTGGAAAAAAGCTATTACAAGACTGCAACAAAACAGAAAGAAAACAAGGAGGGAGGAGGCGACAGCAAAGGAAGGGCACAGAGGCTGGCTGCCTTTTTGTCACTGCACTTCTGCTGCTGAAATAAGACTTTGTATTGCGCTGCAAACAATATCGAGCTCCAGCACTCCTCACAAGCGTGTTTCCTAGGAGTCTGCAGGTTTACGTGGGCAAGCAGCAGCTGGTGGAAAGGGAAAGGGACAGAGGCATTTCCCTGTCAGGCACAGGAGCGCTGGAGCGCGAGCTCGCCGCTGCCCGGTTATAAATGGTGGGAATGCTGGGCCCGGGCGGCCGCGGCTGCTGGAGCTGATGCCAAGGCTTGAATGGGCCGGCGGGCGCTGCCAGGAGGGGGATGTGAGCAGGAACCAGGACCAGCTTTGTGAGCAGCCTTTTCAGGAGGCTGCGGTGTTGTGAAACTTAACACAGCTCTGCGGAGAAAGTGGAAGCTTGTCAAATGGACACGCTGTACTGCTCCCTTTAGGGGAGCCAGAAACCAGGTTCATTTATTCATTTTCCAACAGCTAAATCTTCTTATATTAATTATGTGGAATCCAGGAATTTTGGCCAAAGAAAGATGTACTTTTTAATACTGATCCTTTGACTGTGTGGCGATCTGTATCAATTTCAAAACTTCTTCTCCTTGCATAGAACTTTAAAACTTCAGGCATGCCACAGGAAAAGAAAATAGCACAAATAATTTGGCTTAAGTCTGGGATTAACTGTCTGAGACCTTAAAATAAAGACTTCAGATGAACTGCTCAGAGGCATAGGGGCTACCAGCGTGAGTGTGAGTGTCAAGCTGAGGCCATTTAATTGTCAGGAACATGACATTTATTGCCCTGACGCCTGTATCATAAAATTAAGTTTACTTTAGAACTTATTCCATATGAAATCCATGTTAAACAGTCAAGAGTGCCTTGAGAGGTCATGTTAAGGACAACAATTATCGTCAGGGAGTTTTTTTCCCCTACTACAGTAAGAAGAATAACACACCGGTTTATGTACTTCTGTAAGCAAGACAGTGACAAGCTGTTTGTATCTACAGCTTCTCTCACAGGAACATGAATGAATAAATAAATAACAGCAAGCCTCTCCTCTTCCAAATTAATTTGTCAATTACTATTTAAAAGTATTTTTGCATACAGCAATGTAGCATACACTACTACAGCAGTGATATCAGTGTGATGATATGGATGTCTTTATTTAAAATAATGTATCATGTCTATGGAGCTGAGCTGGAAAATAACTAAAATACTATTAGCTTGGTCACGGGTTGCTGACAGAACTTGTGACAACCCCATGACTATGTTGGTGTTTGCACTTACCAAAAAATACTAATTGGATTCATATTTTGATCTCCAGACTGTCTGCACCTGCCTGTAGTTTATTTCCTTAAAGACACAATTTACACCTTCTAGGGCCCAATGTAATCCTCCTTTCTCAGGACTATATCAGGCTTTAAAATGACATTTTAAATGAGCCTTTGTGTCTGCTTTAGAGAAAACACAAGTGAAAGTTGGATTTGCATGATGCTTTCATTCGAAACTTCTGCTAAAAGTAAAATCAGTTGCTTTTAGTAGCCATGCCAGTTAGAGGAATAATAAAATTATAAACTGCTTCCAAAACAAGAAAATGTTTAATTATTAAGTAAAGTAAAAAAAATCATTCAGAAGCAAGTACTTGACAAACACAAGTTATTTGAACATTTGGTGTAGTTTGTTTGTTTGTTTGTTTGTTTTCCCATTTTGTCAGATGTCTGTGTTTGTAATTAAGACATTACTGCTCTCAAAGAAAGTGTTAGTATTATTTGTTGAGCATGGTATGTAGAGAGGATCTCTCCACTCTAATATCAACAATTGATTATATGATTATTGAAATTAGCTCTAATTTTGAATGTAAGTTTATGCAGAAAATAAAGTAACTACTTGAATACAATGTTGTCCTCAGTTTAGAAATGGAAAAAAAAAACAATCAGATAATGTGTGAACGTAAATGTAATACTCTACTTTTATTTACAGATGGTAAATTTTAATTTGATTTAAACACATATGTTAATTAAAACACATTTCACCAGCTACTTATAAAATTAAGCCCTATTTTGTTTCATGTTGGTAGAAACAGGAAATTTGGAGTGATGTCTACTGCTACAGCTGTTTGCAGTACTTATATAACACCAGATGTGAGATTGATGTATCTGTATTTTGCCCTCTCCTGTGAGTTGCAAGTGATCAAACAGGCAAAAACATAATGACAGGATGATTAGACAAATTTAGCACAAAGGAATTGTTCAAGACATTCCTAAATTACCACCCGACCCCACACACGGTGATGGAAAATGTATTTATTGCAATGTCACAGATACACAAAACCACTTATATCCACAACTAATTTCAAATACAAGCTTATTAATTGTAGAAGGCACCTTAGCCATATCTTAACTGGTAGTCTTTTAAAAGATGCAGTACTAAGAGATACAGAAAACTAGGTGTGAGCATTTTCTAAACCCCAGGTGTGACAAATCATCAATGTAAAAACAAATACCTTTTTCCACAGATGAATTTTTGTTATTAAATTATTCTAATTTAAATGAGCTGTTCTATGACATACCAATGGTAGAAGAAGCAATTGTTCATTCAGATGTAGCTGGATTGCAGTACAAGGGTGTTGGTAAAAGCTGTTGAAGCATCAGCCATACTTCGCTTTTTCTGTTGCTAGAGCCAATCTGCGAATGTTTGCTATGCAACCAGCTGCTGCCTCCTGCAGAGTTTCATCTGTAGAGCCCACCATAGTCAGTAGGAGCTACAAAAATAATATTAAAAACAGCATAAGAAATACAAAAAGTATGCTATTATTTAAATAGTATTCAAATCATATTTTTAACAATTGGATGCATTTACTCACATATATGTAAGAAATAAAATATTGAAAATTATATTAACAAAAACCATTGTATTATATGTGTTCATATATATAGATATTTATGTATACTTTTGTATACCTATATGTATTAACATACACATAGAGCACAACACTTTATATCTTATCACATTTGTACCTGCAATTTGATATTTCATGTCTGATTTTCTATTTATTCTATCTATCACATCTGCCTATTGGATCTGACTTGGATTTTTTTTCTTGAAAGTAGAAATTGCGTATGTGTTAATCGAAATCGTGGTTTCCCTCGAGGGCATACTAGTATATTTGTACATGCTCAAGATTTTTAATAAACAAAACCATGCACTTTTTTTTTTTGCTTTTTTTTTGGCCTTGATCATAAAACTGGATCCATGTGAAGGGACCCCCGTGTCCCATTGACTGTAATAGGTTTCTTTATTGTCACAGCGAACCACTCACGTTAAACTTCTTGAGGGATACAGATCTGGGCATACCATTCTTATATATTTGCATGTTAAAGTGAAAAAACAAAGGCTCAACAAAGGCACCAAACGTTTGGAGCGGATTCAGCTCTTCAGTCATGTGGAGTAGATTCTTTACTCTGGAAGCCATTCAATTTTTTCAATGGAAATTCCCTTGGAGTAAGGTACTGTTCAACACAAGCGTGACATAACACAGGCCTTGATGATAAAACATTTTTACGTATCAGAAAATCATTAATAATGGTTTTGGATCTCTTCTCCTTAGTGCGTTGCAAGTCAGTGATGCAACTGCAACTGCAATATATGCTGGAAAACAGAAGACTCTTGCCTAGCTTAAATCAGCTCGACACAATCCTCACATTTCTGAAAATCTGCCAAGCTTAATGTGCGTCCAGGTATTTCGAAGCTCAGACAGCTCTAATTAAAACCTATATTTTCAGTCTGCAATACTTAGGATTCTGTGTTCACCCAAACAATGTTGAGTCAAACCACAAAGAAATCTGTTATCACTCAACTCCAGAGCATATTTTTCATACAGCTAAAATATTACATAAAATTATGAACTGCTAAATATAAAAGTATAAATTGAATGCAGACATTAAATTCATATGCTACCTTTTTCTAACCTTCCAGCAATCATGAGGCATGGGCCACAGCTGCACACATATGGCATTTGCTTATAAAGATCAAAGCATTTTATACTTGAGGAAGTATTTGTGTTAGCCAAATGTACAAAACAAGCATCTTGCCAGTCACCTTTCACTCTTTGACCCTTATATGTAACTTGTAAGAATGCCTGTAATACGCCTGAATTATGTCAAAAAGAGTATTATGTAAATGAAGCATCAAATATATTTTTTTCTAGCAATTCTTCTTCCCAAAATTTCCACTGGGGTAATCAACTGTCTGTGTCCAAATAGCTAAATAAGAGCTCTTAAGGTGTGAACGCTTCTGAAAGGCTAAACTGGAGGTATATGTATCCAGTGACAGTATATAAGAAAAGAAGACAATTAAAGAGAAAGGTTTATATTGTGCTTTATTTGCAGAAAAACTATGGACAGGTTCAGCACCCAGTGAAGTCGGGGGAAATTTTACCACTGACTTGGGCTGGTGGCACGATGAAGCAGCATGGCTCTGTGCAGTGATCAAGCTGCCCTACAAAGCACGAAGGCCAGAATGCAAGTCTTATCAGACACCTACCTTAAAAGAAATACCCCTGAATGAAGTTCTTTCTTCCTTGCTAATTTCCACCAGCTGAATTCTCATTAACTTAAAATGCTTCTTTGGGTGCCGTACAACTTTCTTGTGTAACTTACAGAGGAAAACTGGTATAGATCCTTCACGTCCCTGACTCAAAACCAAAAATATGTATGCACATACCGTTCATACGGTGGTTTTGGTAATGCCATAAGTTTCAAATTTGGGAGCAAGGAAACTATATGCCATATGTGATTATTCACTGCGTCTTCACAAACCTAGTGCAAGGCTTTTCAGTGTAGAGTGTGCAACTCAAACTTCCATAATAAATTCAACATGAGATTTTTTTATCAGTTCTTGAGAGCAGACATTCATCATGAAATTAATATTTTGGAGAGGTATTGTTTAGTGGAAATATAGCAAAAAGTCAAAATAAACCTTTGCCTTTGTTATGACTCCATGTTAGGTAGTCCTCAATACAAGGTTACTAATTTCTTCTTTTAGCCCCCACTTCTGGGCTCAGAAGACTTGGGAAAATAAACACTTTTTTTTGTCACTTTCCATGGTGAGCTCAATATTAAGCAATGACAATGGCAGTGGTGGGGATTGGAGGGGGAGGGTTGTCTCTGCTTTTTATTGCAGCTACATGTTGGAGAATCAGAGTTTGGTATCAAAGAACAACACATTACAGGACATGGATTCAAGGTACCTTTGCAGATGCCTAAAGAATTAGTGGTATGCAACAATGCAAACAGCAATTTTTATAAAGATAATAGAACTGTTTTTTTTTCCTTCTGAGTTTGGGGGATCAAGGATCAATTGTTCTCTAATTTCTCGTTCTTCTCAATCACTTGCCAGTTGCAACATCCATAAGAATTGCCACGTTATACAAAATCCTGTACTACAGCATCTCAGGATTTTCAGAATATAAGTTCAAAGAAATATTCCTGGAAACACATTCTTATACAGTTGCTGTCTCTGGGGACTGAGGATATACAGCACTATATAGTCAATTTACAATATACAGTCAATTTATTCCATGTGTTAACAAGAGGGCAACTGCAAAGATTATTAAAAATGCAAAATATTTCAATGTAAGTAGACGATTATAAATTTAGGAATCTAACTTCAAAGATTTGGATATAAATGTTATCTTAAATGAAATAAAATTGGATCCTTTTCATATGCACCAGCAAAGGTATAATTCTCTTGCTTCCTAACTGCCACTTCTTGATGCTTTTGTGGGTTCAGTTCAGTTGACTGGCAATTTGGGTCATCCAATTCAGCTATGGAAATGTATGCATAGACAGTATCCACAGATCGTATCCGCATACTGCATGTATTTGACAAGCCCAAGAGAGCTTTATTTTTATTTAATTTTTTTTTCCAATGCACAAGTGCAATATTACATGTCCTTCTTCTTGATGCAATGTCCTTGAACTTCATGTATCCCTTCCCTTCACTGTTCAGGTATTGTTTTCTGACACATGTAAATGTTAACAGATGTGAGAAACAGTAAAAAGCATGTGGTATAAATGCTTCTTTCTGGCACATAAGAGGCACTTTCCATAGACAGAGAAAGCATTTGCAGTACTATGTAGACTTCATTTTCAGTTGGCAGGTATCTATATTCTAAGGCAACGGTCCAAAATTTTTTGCACAGTTAGCACGTCATACCAGCAAATAAGCACAAATACAAGCTGTTTGGGGAACGTACAGAGCATATGTAGCATTTATGGGTTCCAAAAGCAGGAGTAGTGCACAGCCAAATCATTTAAACATCCAGAACAATTAAGAAGATTTTGCTGTTACTATCCCAGCTTTAAAATAGCAGACAACTGTGCGGCTGCATTAGCATAGCACAATCACAGAGTAACTCTGAATGGAAGGGGTCTCAAGTTCTCTCGTCCAAGGTTGTGCTCAAAGCAGGGTCAGCCCTGAGATTTATACCAGGTTGCTCAGGGTTTTATTCAGCCTGATCTTGAAAACCTCTGGGGTCGCGGACTGCACAGCCTCTTTAGGCAACCTGTTGCAGGGTTTGTCCCCAGAGAGACAAGGCTTTCCCTATACTCAGTCTCTCTTCTTCCAGTTTATCCCTGTTGCCTCTCATTCCCCAGCCATGTATCACTGTGAAAAGCTTCGCCACATCTTTTTGATGACTGATCTCCTTGTAATTACTGGAAGGCTGCTATTAAGTCCACCTGAAGCCTCTCTTCTCCATGCTGAAAAAACCACTTCCCTCAGTTTCTTCTCACAGGACAAGTGCACTAGCTCTTTACCATCCTGGTGGCAATCTGCTGAACTAGCTCAGGTTTATCCATGTCTTTCCTGTACAGAAGGGCCCACAGGTGGGTGCCATGTTCCAGGTGAGAGGTAATGAGTACTAAGAGGAAGAAGAATCACTTTCCTCAACCTACTGACTGTGCTCCTGCTAGTACAGCCCAGTTCTTTGTTGTCAGGACACACTGCTGGCTAAGGCTGTCTTCCAAAATCTCCATGCCCTTTTCAGTAAAACTCCTCCACTACCAGTCAGTCGTTAGCCAGCATCACTGCAAGGGCAAGTGCAAGTGTCAGTATGAGTCCTTCTCAGGCACAGGACTTGGTCTTTGTCCTTGGCTGAATTTTGTAATGTTCCTGTTGACGTGCTCCAGCCCTTACCTTTGGTCAATCTATGTTGACTGTTGCCAGTCAGTGTCTCCTTCCTGTGCCCAGAAATGTGTTCCAGGAGGATTCTTCCCATAATTTCCCCAGAGACCGATGCAAGGCTGACCAGGCTGTAGTTTTGTAGACTGGGAGGAGGAACTGTTGCTCTGAAGACATGCTTGGCAAATTCCCATTGCTGCGTCTTATGCTCCCTGGCATACCAAAGTCATAACAACTGTTCTTCAGGGCAACAGTAAGAAGTAAGGGGGTAAACCAGAATATTTGCTTGCATGTTTATGCATCACCAGTGATGCTGCCTTCTACTGGTTGAAAGCACAGCTTCCTTACAACAGTATCTGTAAAGTCACAAAATATCCAATTGAAAACCCATTTTTTCAAACAAGATAACACAAGAATCAACAAATCAACTTGTAAAAGTGTCCTTCCAAAATGGGTATGTTTCCCTGGATAAGTAAGACAGTAATAAAAACGGGCTATTAATTCCCATTTCTGTGAAGATGTCTTTCCAGAATTTTTCACTTCTACAGAAGAAGCAGCACAAGGGGATTTTAATGCAGAAAAAGTGCAGATGAGTTTTACATCAATAAATCCTAAATGTGACAAAAACTTGTAAGGAACCATAGTGCCATGACCTGGGTACAATATTACATAAGTATTCAATTTGCTACTTTCCTTTAGACACAGTCTTTCACAGCTTCCCATCTCACAGGTGGGAGAAGCAGAAAATACAGGAAGTGGTGTTTTCAGAAAGAATAGTTTGCATGTATTCTTCTTTAAATAAGGGGTTAGTCACTTGATGTTTCTACAAGTTTTCCAAAGCAGTGGACAGTGTAGAACAACACTGCTGGACAGAGGTTCCCGTACTCATATAAAGCAGATACAGATCAGCCTAAGTTATACTCTGGAGTCCTGTGAATATGAAAGCAAATAATGAAGAAAGAATAACTATTAAAATAATTTTAATGCCTTTTTTTCTATTTTTTGTTCGTTCATTTGTTTGCTTGTTTATGTTTTTCTGCCCTGTAAAACAGATTTTATTAGATTTTTTTCTGATCAGAAGGAAATATGGACTAACTCCTTCAATAAGATTCATATCTATACTGGGAAGCTAGTCAGAGTTCACATAGGGCTTAAAATTCCTGGAACTGAAGACATTTACTTCAACACAACTGCTGCTTCTATCTGCTGTGCTGGTGATGACATCTTGTAGATTGACATAACATTTCCAGTTGGTGGTAGGACTTGCCATTTCTTTTTTTAAATTTAGATTTAGTATCTGACTTCTTTTACATGCAACATTTCCTAAAGGATACTAAATTTCTAGCACTGTGATTTTCTAATTGCGTAACACTTCTTTTCCAAAAAAGACATTTTTCACATGCTTTTTATAAACCTAACCTAAAAAATACTTTAAATAAAAGCATATGGTGGAAGCTTATCCAAGAAAGTATCAGTCTAGATCCAGGCAGCATTTTGCTAACTTTCAACACCATATTGCACACTGGAAAATATTAAAGCACCTAGTTTGAGTGTTATGTTACACATATTCCTATGAAAATATTTCTTAAAAAAATTAGATTTTAAATAATAAAACATACTCTACAATCAAAGCATAATGAAGGTTAAGCTAAATCAGTTTCTGAATTAAAATTCAGGCCCCTTTCCTGATTTCTTCTTTCAGCGGAGTGAAAGGATGCCCCATGTACCAAGCACAGCCTCCTAAGAAGATGCTCAAGCAAATTCTGCAGTGTTTTCTCTTATTTTTTTTTTCCTCATGTGACACAAAGAGAATAGAGTTCAGATGTAAAGTCTTTGGGCCAGGGCACACTGAGTTAGCAGAGGCAGAAAATCCCGTACCACAAGGCTCCAGTGAAGGCAGAAGATGGGCAGGGCAGACACCCACTGTGCTGACTGCCTCTCACACAAGACCTCTCCACTCCAGGACTAAAGTCAGAGCAGCCCCTGACGTGGCCCAATTCACTCTGAGTGCAAAGAGGAGGAACTGAAACACTCTGGCTGGGCTGGGTGAAATCCTAGCAAGATCCCACCTGGCTTCTTTTCCTTTCCTCTTTCATTTCTGTCTTTCCTCTTCTCTCTCCCCTGAAACACATTTCCATTCTAGCAGCCATGGATAAAGGGTAACAACCCTTCAGCATGAAGTCAGGCAGACTAGGGGATGAGAAGGTCCAAATGATGCAGCTTAGGCTAAGGTACACCTGAACATGGTAGCAGTCAGTTGGCTGGTCAGGAGCTCTCTCTTCTTTCTCATCTTTCCCTTACTCCTTAAAACAAACAAACAAGCAAAAACCAGTGAAGGAGAGTGCAGGGGGAAACCTGTACCCTTTCTGCAAACAGCTGCAGGACATGTTAGGGTGGAAACAAACTTGTCTGCAGTTTGTGGTGTACTTTCAGGTATTATATCACCTCACCTGCTTTAGAACTTAGGACTTATCCTCTGCGAGTGATTACTTTTTTCTGTATGACTGCCTGCAACAAAGCAGCTGTTAGGTAAGCTGAATCCCACAAGATGCTGGGAAACAAGGGAGAAAGAACAGGATGGCTTGACAGATTCAGTGAAGAATTCTGAACATCTAATTACGGTACAATATCATGAAATGTTTACTATTTCTTTAGAAATAAACAGTTTCAGTGAACTTCAACAGATTTTGTCATGACAGATTCGCAATTTAAAATTCTTCTGCATAGAGCTCCCCCCCCGTCCTCCTCTTATTACAGCTAAACTTAAGAGCATTTGGGTCAAGGGCGTCTCCAACACAGCTGAATTGTGTGGGTCTCCAACACATCTGAATTGTGCTTATTGCATATACTCTTGAACAGAAATCCTCTTGGACAAACACTAATAAAATAAAAAATATATATATAGCTCTCTTACTGTCGAATAAGGTTAAATGTGGCATTGCTTCACTTGTTGGAAAAATATATAAAACCTGAATACCTATAGTAAATTATAACATGGTACACACTAAATACACATACGTACTCGCAAGTTTATATATATGTACAAAATACAAACAAAATACTCTACAGCTGTTTCTATACCTCATCTGTACTAACTGTCTATTTCTTATATTATTATTTAGGGGAGGGCGCCCCACTTCTGCACAAAGACATAACAAAAGGACAGAGAATTCTGAATATCAATGGCAAGGAAAATGTGAATAAAATGCTATATGGTAAAATGCAGAAAGGTTTTAAAACTTTGTAAACTTGCAGGCCACCTTAAAACACACTAAGTTGAAAGGTTTTCCCATCTCAAGTTGTTAGTCATTGGAATTCAGAGGGATATTTCCCACAATTTCAGATGTAACAATATAAACATATAATGGAAAGGTAATACAGCTAAATAAAACTAGTAATAAAAACGTTTTGAATCTTTGTTTAAAAGGTACGATTATATGCAACCAATCAGGGTCCTTAAGGGCAGATAGTTTGAATCTACATTCAGCTGTAAGAAGTTTGGTGTAATATTAAGAAAGAATTCAATGATCATGAGCATTCCAACGTACAAAAGAGTCTTACAGGATATGAAATTCATCCCACAAAAAGCAATAGGCAGATCTGATAATCCAGAAGTGATGAAGCCCAAGGTCTTACAGCACAGTTTTATTTGAACCACTTTCTCTATTTTATTTTTATTTCATTGTAGTTTTCAAGAGAAGATTAACATATAAAAGGCTCTCGGTGGGATAGAGAGAATAAAGAATTTTCTCATAACATCAATACAGTGACATAAAAAAAGCTTTTTTCAATTCACTGGAAATTCATTGTATTAAAACAGGAGTCTGCTTACTTGCTACACGTAATGGGTGTTCAAAACAGTAGGCTTATGCCATGGATGTTCTTTTCCTTTCATAATTTAGTCTAGTTCTGTAACATGTTGGGGATTATCCTTCCCTTATTTTGCTGCAGCCTAACCAATTTTTCTTTTTATTCCTTGCTTATTTTCAGTATGTATCTGATATTTTATGCCTGCTTTTTCATATTTTGCTTTTTCTTTTTTTTTTTTCATTTTACAGGAGCATGACTTTTACCTTGCCCTTCCTTCCCAAATATTACAGAGGAGGTGGTATAGGAAATTGAAAAAAGATCTGCTAATTCAGTTTTCGTTTTCCAATTATTTTTTTAAATTACTATTAATATGAATACTGTTATTTTGTCTCTGTCTGTCTGTCTCTAGCAGTGATATAAAGGCTTCATGGAAGCCAAGAGAGGGCAGATGCAAATAAACTCTCAGGAACAAGTCAGAGAAAAAAAAAAGCTGTCCAGGAATCCTCACATATGGTTCTACTCGACTTCTCAGCAATGCCCTGAAAACATCATGCATTTGGTTCTTTAGTTTACCTGTTATTCTTGAAGTACACCATAACTAGTCTGTCTTTAAAGACAACATTGAACTGCAGCAAAGAGAAACCACAGTTTCCAGACTACTGACAAACTTTGCAGTGTTTATCTCAAGCTGTATCTTAGACTGAGAACAAGGTCCAAAACCTTACTGTACTAGTATTTTAAAAGTACGTTACATCTACTGGTATTGCTGGACTGACTTCAAACTCTCTTCTGTATTCAATTCCAAGTACTGATTTTGATCCCTAAAGTCAATATAGATTTAGATCCAATGGTCTAAGTGTCTGTCTCACTGCCTATGTACGATCATAATAATCAAAACCAGTGGGATGCTTTTGCTAGTAAACATTACATATCAAAGTCTGGGGATAAAAGCAGGAGAGCCATACTGTAGACCCATGCAATAGCATTTGTTTCAAATAACAAGACAAAGTATTTTAAAGTCTTTTTTTTTTTTTTTTGGTAGTGTACTAGAAGACTGATCTATAATCTCATGTTTTGAGATGTGTGGGTGGCAACAGTGCACACATTTACATAAACTGGAAGAAGACTGGCATTGTTCAATTTATAGTCTGTTTTTAAACTAGCAAATGTACCAGAGAACATTCAATTAGAACAATTTATGAAACTAGCACCATTATATAGATAGATAGTCAAAATTAATAAATGATTTCTGTAGTATTTTCTGGGTAGATTCCAAGATGAGAGTGTAGAATTTAATAATAATTTAATTATTTTTTAATTCTTCACATTTGGATCTCCTTCCTAACTGAAGTTAATTTCCCAAAACAAATAATATAAAATAAGAATAAGCACATATATAACTACACTATCCCTTTGGATAAAACTGGGATGTCTTCCAGTCTAGAAAGACAGTAATTTATCTTAGGTCAAAATATGAGAAGTGTATTTGAACTGATTATTTATTTGTTGGTCTTTCTATATTAATTTCTTTCATGTTGGGGCACTACTAAGGATACTTAGTAAACAGCAATTACATTAAACACAGAACAAAAATAGCACAGCATAAATGATTGTATAGATAGTATGAACACAGCTCAGCTTTATTCATACAAATATAAAATTCTGAACATAAGAAAGCACAAAATGACCCAGGACCTTTAATGGACAAAGGTCTGTGTATAGCCCACATTTTATTCCCTATCTGTAAATTTGAAAAGTTGCCTGTCTTTCCTTGTTTTCTACTTTTTAAGTTTTTGCTTTGGATTACAGAGCGAGGTGAGCTGCAGGAATATTTTTTCTTTATTTTGTCCTCTCTTAAAATTGATATTCACATTTGCTGAAGTCTGTATATACTACCAATTTTTGTATTACTCTTTTTTTTTGTCACTACTTTTGTGATGTATGGAGGATAACAGACAGAGAACTGAATGTATGGTATCAAGGAAAAAAATAGAAGCAACAATCAACACAGAGTGGAAGTTACTACTTTTTCAGATTGTAAAACTGCTTCTATTTTGTTATTAGACAAGAACATAAGGAATGAGTTATTTTACATTGAGGATTCAGCTTCCTTAAATCAACCCAAATTTCAGAATGAGTTGAACATTGCTTTATGAACAGTCTGATATAGTGATCATAAAATATATTTACAAGTGCTGGAAATTTGTATGCTTTCATAAAGGGTATGCTGTAGAAAAACATTACCATGGACGCTTATTTTGACAGACATATGGGTTTTCTTTTTTTTTTTTTTTTTTCAGGTCATATTCAACCAAACTACTTGTGAGTTGCATATAGTTCACAAGAGCGAAATTAGACAGAATTTTTTCAAAAATTTTTCAAAAAAAGAAACATCTCCCCAGAAGCAGTTCAGGACTCACACTGGCCATTGCTTGAGTGCCTGCTGAATTTTTGAAGCTCTGTGAGATCAGAGATTTTTGAAGACACCGCATAGCCTGCAAGCAGGCAATAATACCTACCTGCCTGCCGTGTGTATGCCTGTCAGGAAATACTAGGGACCTTCATCTGCTTCCTGCACCTTCTAAGGACATAACTATGACATAGGGAATTAGAAATACATTAATAGAAGTTAAATCTAAAACTTTCATTGGATTAGAGAAAAAGTCTGTTATTAAACCTTTTTATTAATTGCTCAACTTTATTTCCAAGCTTCAACTTTCGGGGATGTTTTTGGCTCATTTGTTTGCTTGGGAGTTTTTAGTTTTCTAAATAGAAAGTTCTAGTTATGCTTGGGCAAGTGGAGGTTGTAGCACAAGTATTAAAGCTCTGACAGAGCTGGTTAAAACATGTGGGGGAAGATGTGAAAATTAATTTTCTAAAAACATGCAACCTTATACTTTATTATGGAAGAAAAAAAAATCATGGGGACTTTCTAGAAGAATGCTACCATGGCAGAAAGCTAAAAAGAATCCCTATCAATACTCTGAACTCTGCATGGTGGTTACTTTGTATTCCAGGCAGCATGAAAAGGTTGAAAGGTTGGTTTACCAGCTACCCAAAATATTATTTCATAATGCTTATGTTAGCACAACCACATTATTAACAGAATGTTGGATGTTTTGGAGAATACTTGGGGCATGTTGCAGCGTAACTATAACACTATGGGGAAGCTGGTGTAAAACAAAGCACTACTCTTATATAGGGAATATTCTCTTTTCATCCTTCAGTTCACAACTGAAAAAAAAAACCAAAACTTCTTTTTCAGAAAAACACTCTATCACATGCTTGAATCATGATAAAAATAAGGCGCTTACCAACTCTTGCATCTTTATGTAGAACAGTTGTGCTTGTTAAAGAGTGGTTTATAGAAATACAATTCTCTCATACACATCTGTGATACTCAAGAATTAAATAAAATAACGGTTCTTCTCCCCACTCCCTAGGACATTTGCATGAATTTAAAGAAAAATAATTCTTATGTATATTGCATGAGAATTCTGGGATAATGAGATGAAGAGCAGAGAGATTAACAGAAACAGCCTGAGCAATCAGAAGCAAACCCAAGATCCAAAGTCCAGGCTTCAGAGTGTCCCTAACTCTATGTTACAAGGGATTTTTGTTTGTCCAAGGACTTTATTGCCTTGCCCAAACATGGACCTATTTTTAGTGCTAGCGAATTGTTACTGAACGTCCCTTTGCATCTGCTGCACATGTGCAGCGTGCCATAGGGTCTCTTGTAGTACATGCAATGCTGTCATGAAAGGCAAAAACTTTGTGCTGAGCTGTAATGTACTTGCACTGGAGATTTGGCATGGCTCAGTATTGTGAATTGCAGTTTGCAATCAGCTGTCACCTCTACTGCCATGAAGGACTAAGTATTGTCAGCAAACTTTGCAATCTCACCTTTCACCATCCTTTCCATTATCGTTTATGAATGGCAAGATCCCTTGGCTGCAAAACCTGATCCTAATTCCTAATTCCTACACTTTGAGTCGTCATTTCTAACCAGTTATTTATTCTTTCTAGGATTTTGCCTCCCCGTGACATAGCAGTTTGATTTTTTTATGAGTCTTTGGTGAAGAGTGCTGTTGAATGCTCTCTTAAAACCCAAGAGGAGTAAATCCAACACTTAAAAATACCAAGAGAATAACTGCAGATGGATAAAATTATATGGCAACTGACGAGAAGATGAAATGGTTTATGAAGCAAAATACTAATAAAACATTATCTCTACAGTGAATGTCCAAGAAATCCAGGACAAAAGTATGATGGACCTTAGTGAGATATATACACCCTCCATTAAGCCTATAATGCTTGCTCAGTCCAGCAACTATGTCTTTGCATTTCTGTATAGGAGATAAGCCAATCTAATGACTTTTGGATTTGTTCAGGTTTCACAGGTACAATGTATACAGATAAAAAGAGCAAATAAACCTGGATTCATCCCACATACCTCTGGTCAAGACAGGCAGTAGGCAAGTGGTAGTGAAAGAGAGGACCTCCCCAGGGCAGTTCTGGTTTTAGGTGTTCTAAATATGTTTTGCAGATCTTTAACGTTTGCGCATTGCCACAGGAACCTATATTATGTATCTCACCCTGAGTCCAGTGGTTGGAACTGTAATACATGCATGGCAGTTTGGAAGTACCTTTATGCATGCCTTCTTTCTCAATTCTATACCATGCACAGTTTCTTGATTTTTACCTTTATTTTCAACAGAAATGCAATGAGTAGACTAGGTACAACCTAAATTCACTTACCATCTAGCTTTCTGGATTCCCCAAATGCAAAGATAATATATAATTTGCAATATATCAAGCTCCTTTGGTAATTGACTAGAAATACTGACCAATATTCTCTTACTTTAACATTCATTTTTTTTCTTCACAACTTCCAGAGATTAGAAGTTATCATAAACTGTTGCAAGAAAGTCCTGCATTGATTAGTATCTGGTAAATAGTCAGTTATGACTCTTGGAGATAAATGCAAAATTAAATGAGATTTTAAGTAAAATGAAGTCATACGGGTCTAGCAAAAGATATCTTTCAGCTTTTACATACAATGGATTGTTATATAATCACCATTGCAACTATGATTCACAATCTGATCCAGCCCTCACTGAAGTCAGTGACACAATCCTCATCGAGCTCCTGCTCCCTAGAAGCACAGTCAAGTCTTTAGACTACGCCAAAATACAGAACACTGAACAGAAACATTAACACTAGGGCTCATCTCATAATCTACCCATTACAAAAGGACTTCTCCTTAGAATTTATACCTTGAAAGTAACAGCAATAAGATGTGCCATATTACTAAAAGATAGTGCAGAGTGCTCTTTGAAATGGCAACATAAAAGAGATTACAATGACTAGGGCTCGAAGCCAATTATAACTGAGCGATAGCTTCTGTTGGAAAAAAAAAAGAATAAAAAATAAGTTTTCACAGATGACAACATGCAATGCAAACTTTGGTCCACTAAGGACTCCTGAGCGACAATTCAGCCTCTACTTATATATATGTATTAGTATGAATCTATGCGCATGTGCATATATTGTTCTTATTATTTCTTATACTCATCTTCTTCGAATAGCTCCTTACATAAAAGGAAACTATTTTTGATCAGCTGAATGCCAAAAATAATTACCTGGCGTTCTGCCCTTCTGCATTAAGCCCAGTACCTCTCATATTCTAATTATTAGAATTCATAATTCTAATATCTGACAATGTTGATATTATTCCATAAATATTAAAATATTTCAATATTCTTCTTTCTTATTATTGCCAAATTAGAAAGAAATATTTCACATAGTCACAAGGATGAGACTTGGTACGGGGAGCTAAACAACTGCAAGAAGCTGCTCTGTGTATTTCTGTGGTTTAGAAAGAGTGCCAAGTCGGAAGGAAAAGACATTCTCTGAATTTTCTAAAGCAAGATAAATACAGAAAAGAAATATAGATGAAAGATGGAACAGCTATCTATGGACTCTGCCAGATTCCTTGGCTTTTTGGCACACCTATTGAAGCTGGCAGACTTAGCCAGTAGCAATCTTTTCCATTAAAAGAAGCAGCATATATTTTGGTTTAACATACTTTGTTTGTGCATTTTAAAGCTTCAAATATGTCTATTTAATTTTTTTTTTAATGATTCCTTCTGCACAGTTGGCTGCAATCACACTTATTTTAAGCGGCTCATTTATCACTAAAAGAGCTGCAGGGCACAGCTACTGTTAAACAGCTCCAACAAACCTACAGCTTAGTGGGACAAGCTTCTTTTTATAAGACTAAAAGATGTTTAAATAGTGCCAAGAGGAGCTCTATGCCAGCCTCTAGGTTTGTTATCCAAACGTTACTAAATTAGAGGTCTCCTGAAGCACAGGGTTTGGGCAAAGATAAGCTGATCTCCCCTGGGCTGCTGGTTGTTCCCATCTGGAATCAGCCAGATTTTAACAGAACACTTGCTACGTACCATAAACTTTAGTAGTGTGAAATTCTGAAAAATCACCTCAAGTCTGAGCCTTAATCTACATTGAAGCCAAACTTCATTACCTCTGGCAAGGTTGCAAAAGCAAAATGTTTTACATATAAGTACCCCTACTTTATGAATGGTGAAATTCTGCTTTGTTATGAAGGTAGAGGCTTACTGGGTTCTGCTTTCTGGAGCTGAAACTGTAAGGAAAATGTTCACACCTGGCAGTTGCCAACACAACAGAAACTGTAGTGGTGTAACATTGTCAGTTATCATTAATCCTTCCGAAACAAAACAAAAAATGTCAGTATTGGACTTGGTTTATGGAACCTCTTGCATCTGAAATTTCAAAGTGTGATGTGATCAATAGATTTGTGGGTGAAGGAACTGGGCATACTTTCTGTAGCCAAGAGTCATGCAGCGATTTTGCCATCTAGTGCCCTCTTTCTTAACATCCAAGAACTGCAACAACTAATTTATAAAAAGCAACAGGCACCAACCAGCTTGGAGTATGTGCCAAACACAGTGTGTCTCCAGCCTGAACTGTGGAGCCTGGGTAAGCCAACCATGGCAGTTAAAAAGAGGATACTTCTAAACTGAAAATAAAAATGTAAATATGTAAATATGCAAGTATACGTGTATTGTACAGAGATAATATTTATGTATAGATATATTAAACATTTTGGATTTTTACAAGATATTTTCTTAAACCTTGTTTAATAACGTAAACCTACATTCTGTACTCCCACCAAAGACCAAAAGACCATGCCCCCCCAACAACTGAAATCAATTTTTTCTAAAGAAGTAGGTCTCAGTGCTTTTGCATTTCAGTTTCTGAACCTCAGATATATATGGCTTATGCCAAAGAGATGTTTTTTGAAAGATTTCAGTAGAAATTTCTAGCAATTGTCTTCCATATTTTTTAATTCACATTATTTATTTCACAAAGATGGTCTTCTGAAAGTATTTTCACATAAAAAAAAAAAAATCACCAAAACTTGTAGGGATTTATGATTTTAGCAAACAAAGACCAATATTCTGGAAGCACTGTGCAGTAAAAAATACAAAAATGTATTCTTTAATACAGTCATTATAAGAAAGTATAAAAGAACTCTCCAAATAGTAAATCTGCTTCTGACAATAACATTCATAAATCATGGTTAAACAAACTATTTTTTATATGTTAGAGTATTACATTGAATGAAAGAGCCTATGTGTGATTAATTGACCTTTCTACCATTAAGAATAGAATTCAAAAAGCACAAACACTTCATATAGTAATTCATAGAGCAGTTTAGAAAATACATTATAGCTATTACACCTTGTTTGCCAAAATAAAAGTTAACAAAATGAAAAACAACCATGCATCTCTTGAGGCTATATCACTTTAAGAAGACAAGAATGGATCTGATGGATTAATATATATATATATGCATACTTATAAGCATGTATATATACACATCAAGAAGCATTTTATACACTCTTAGAAGCGTGAGGCTCTGTTTTGCTGCCTTATTATACCAAAGACTTTAAATTAGTTTTAAATTAGTTTTCAGCATCCCTGCTTAAGTTCCTACTAGCTACAACAACCAATATTCTGGAAAGTATCTACAGATACTTCATAATATTAAGAAAATTAAGCATTTCCATGCTGTGCAAGTAATTCGGTGAATAAGACCACAGAGAAAGGCTAAAAACCAGTTCAGTATGCTGGCAGGTTGGATAGACACTTTCAACATTAAAAAAGGTCAGAACACAAATGGGAAGTCTGATCTGCATTTCAGATATGCACTGTAATTATGGAGTTAATGGTTCCTCTGGCCCAAACATGCTCATATACAACGGAGTAAGAACAGAAGAAAAAAGACTTATCACAGTGCAGGACAAAATACCATCTTTACATGAACTTATCTGGATAACAAAAACAGCTCAGAACAAACCAGAGCTCAACAGAGGCTAATGTATTCTGACTATCTGGAAAAAAAACGCAAATAGCACCAGCTATGGTTCTCATATGGGCTAAGTGCCTTAATGTCTGAGTGACTGGATACTATCTGGTGGCCCTGCTGCCTTGATATGCACAAAAAGTTTATAATCAGTATTACGTATTTATACTTTCCTTATGATAACTGAGTTGCAGTTATCATAATTAGCAGTGCTTGTATCTTGGTTTGCTTGAATTACCAAGTATGAGTGATATATTTTTTTATAGATTTTTTTTCTACCATTTCATTCCTATCTCTTTGTTCACCTCCACCTTGTGTCCTACAAGAATTCTGAGGTCTTGCTCTGATGTAGTTATACATCACTGCCCAGCAAAGTGAATTCAACTGTGATCAACAGCTTTAAGCACCATCATAGTACAGACAAATAAATGACAAATTAATAACATTACTTATTAATTAACTTGTGAATTCAAGCACAAACTTTACTCAAAATCAGAACACAGGGAGTATCTCAGATGAGATACTGGAAATTACCTCACTGAGAAGATATCTCTAAATGTTTTAAAATATTTATGTACCATCTGATCAGCTGCTTACAAATGTAGAGTATTCATTGGCAAGCAGAATAGGTGGTTTTTAGCTTCATACTTTACAATCGAAACCACTGGTATTCTTTTCACAGACTTTAATCCATTTGTGTCTACATAATTCAACTCTCAGCCAGTGAACTTCAGTTTTCTAATAAATCATATCTTTGCCAAAAATGGAATCTTCCATTGCGGGAAGGCAATATTTTGTTTTAAAGGCATTGTAGGAAGAGTCAGTGTGTTCGTCTCTTAAGATTTTCCTCTCTAAAACAATAAAATGTGTGAATAAATTTTGTGCCTGCTTTTAAACTGTGAATTATTCATATCTACAAGACAGCTAACTCATCTGAGATTTACAAAGTATATTGACAATTATTAAAATCTGATTTAAACTCCTGAAAAAAAGATATCAACTTATTTCACAAGTTCTAAATTCACTGGTGATTTACATTAGCAATATTACCTTATGTTAATTTTTATCCCTGTGCATGAAAGCCAACATTATAGCACAGGAAGGTCTTACCTGGCAAACAGTCAAAGTAGAAAATTGGCCGAATATGAACTCTGAGGGCAATACTGTGGCCAAACAGAATAATGAAAATCTCTGATGTTCAAACAGAGCTTACATAGAAACAGGGAAGTTATTTTACCTGTTTTAAGTATTCATTCAACTATTACTGTAATATTGAATCCTGTTCAGAAGTATACTGAAATTCAATCCAAAGAAGAAGGTTCAGAAATAAAGGTTCAGAACTGACCCACCAAAATAAAGAATTGAAAAGACAGAGATTCCATGAGAGATTACACTCATTTAGTTAATTAAAGAGATGACAATGGAATGATTTGATCTTACTCTGTAAGAATGTAGATGAAAACAGAACTTATATAGGGCTTTTCAGTTTACAAAGCAACAGTATCATACATGTAATGGCATAGATAAAGTTAGACAAACTTTAGGCTACAAATAAGGTGCAAATGTTTTTATGGGGAAGGTATTTAACTACTGGAAAAAGTTTTGATGGCTCTAGTGGATTTTCCATCGCTGGAATTTTTTAAGTAAAGAGTCAGTGTTTTTCTAAAAGATATACTCTATTCCAAACAGAAATAAATTGAAGCAATGTCTGGTTTGTATGAGCAACGCTAGTCAGACTAGACCATTACAATGGTCTCTTCTAGTATTATAGTGTACAATGTAGTAAAATAATGTGTGTATCTATGATTATTCAACATGAAAATGGTGTCCAGTTTGCAGGACTATAATCTTATTTAGGCTTTTAAAATATTGGCACATTACCTTTCTTCCAGTCCTGCAAGTTTCCCTGTACTGCACAGCTTGCTGAAAATCAACATTCAGGAGGATATTAATTCAAATTTAGCTGTCTGAAAGCTAGCTGTTTAGTCTGAGTTAGACACCTAGGTCCTTTCTATCTATACTCAATGGAGAAAGCTAGAAACCTTCATGAGTCTATTCCTTCCAGAGATATTGGGCATCTATTTTCAGCTAGCATAAGTCTACAGGTGCGCTTCTCTTTCCATTTGCTACAGAGGGTGTCTTAGTTTAGACTACTTTAAACTCCACACCTAAAAGTGGCCTAAGTTAGATGAAAGGAATCCAGCCTTAATACTCCAAAGACCTTTTTCAAAATTCCTGGATTCAAGTTAGATCCACTAATTTAAAGCCTCTGTCTTTATTAGATCACGTTTCAAGTGTGCTTCAGTTACTGTTGGGCAGATAGTGTTTCATCACGATCATATCATAAATGTATGTCATCTGTATTTTTCCAAGAAAAGAATAAAGCAGTTTTTGAATAGCTCTTCCTTATTGTGCTATTATTCAGAATTCTGTCATTCCTGTCTAATACTGAACTGGACGCATAGCCATTTATGTCCACATACGAATAAGAGAATTTATGTTCTCCACTGCCCTGGGTAGGGATTCACCCCCTTAAGCACAGATATCTACAGTGCAGATGTGTAGATCTGATCTTTGAACCTGCACTCCCATTATAACCAAATGAGACTAGATAATACTACTGGGAGAGACTGAAGTGCCTTATCTTTGCATAAATGTCTAAATTAGGAGAGATGAAAGACAGTAAAGAATCTATTCCTCTTCCTTGACTATTACAGGAACTTAGGTGACTACTTCAGATGGGTTTGTCCACAGCATAAACATTTAAAGTTAAGATGAATGATGAATTTTGTTCTTTCACATCATGATTTTGGGTGCTTATTTTCACTTGTTCTTTTTTTTTTTTCTTTTCTTTTTTTTCTGGACTTCAGTCTCCTCAGAGGTCTCTTTAGCCTCGCCATAAAAGACTGGCCTCGAATCTATATGTGATGAAGCCATTCAAGCTTCCTAGGCCATCTTTGCAGAAAGAATAATCACATTTGACAAAAAAACAAAGCCAGAAATTGACTTTCACAACAGAATACCTTTCATCTTCCTTCATTTGCAAAGTAAGAATGCCCAGGAATACTCAGTTACATGTTTCTCACTTGCACATATTTCTTTGAATCTTTCCAACTATCTGAAGTATTTTAGAAGGTTTATTATGAGCAGTTTCATAAGTGCCTATATACGACACCACCCCAACTCATCCACTTCAAAAGCATATCCCATTCTACAACTTGCCAAGAAAGCCAAGAAAAAATGTGGCTCTAACACAGAGAAGTGTTGTATTAGTTTAATATGGTGACACGGCCTCTAGGAAAAGCCAATGATTTAAATATTTTTTCAGGATTTTCAGATGACTTGAATTCTTCCTCTAGGACATGTTTAGACTCATCTTTTCACTACTAAAGAACTTGTACTTCCTCATCTGTCTGCACCTTGCAGAACAGTCTTTCTACAATTCACCTTCAGAGAGCAACCCTGTAAAAACCTGTACATTTTAGCTGAGATCTTTTCATGAGCAATTTTCTTTGTTCTACAGTTTCAACAGCACTCAACCACAGGTAGAAATCTTTGTTCCTTTGCAACAGCTACATTTTGTGAGGGGTTTTCTGCTGTATCCATGGAGAATGTGGTGATGGCTGAAGAATTCTAGTTATCTGTGATGTTTCCTATTTCTCTTCTCTCAATTGTAAGAGACTCAAGTGCAGTGAAAGTTGCCTGCTTCTGCTTATCTTGGCTATAAACTCTTAATACACTGTTGGATTTCTCTTCTTCCTTGGTCTGTGGACAGCTATTTCCCATCTTGAAAACAGGGTGATGCCTGATCTTTAGTCTAACGTCTAAAAATTTATCCTGTGTTCTAATGTCCCACATGTCATTACTTGGTCTTTGTAAAAACAAATTTCTTTTCCAGTGCAGACATTCATTTTTACTTTAGAAAGAGGAAATATTTTCTGGTGTTCGACAGAAAGAAAGCATTGATTCGTCTGTCACAGGTCATAACAATTGTTCCATTCCTAGTCATAAGAATATTGAGCATGGAACTGAACATACAAGAAAAAAATCATGAACTGCCTTTCTAAACTTCCTCCAATATAGTCTTGTTTTCCCACTCAAAGTTTCACATGGCAGTTGACATACACCAGTATTTCCTGACATTTTTGTTACATAGCCTTGCATGAGAAAACTGACTGTACTTTGGGTACAGCTATGAATATAGGTGAGAACTAGGAACACTGGCTTTCTCCCACAGCTGTGCACATACACCTGTTGCTTTGACATGAGTGATTAGCAAACACTGTTTGCAGCGGAGGCAAAAATGTGAAATATGAATATCTGCCTGAAACTAGTTTCCCTATATATATATTTATTCCTGGTGTCCTGGGCAGAAACATGTACATACACACTACATAGTGAGTAGTCAGAAGTCTGATGCTTTGAAAAAGTCTCTGGCCAACTGTTCAAGCACTCAGCAACTGTGTCATTCATGCAGAGTAAATGTTTCCCTGAAGCATCAGGCTTTCTGTGCATGTGAACACAGCACATGAATATGTGCTAAGAAACATCTGGGATTCTACATGTATTGCAACCAAGTCAGAACTACAGCAGCTGTGCCATTAATCCAACCAGGCATGATTACCGAATTACCAGAATCTGGTAAAAGGATGAAAAAAAATCAAAGGAACCCAGACAAATTTTCCAGAAGCAAAAATATAATGGTTTATGGAAAAAATCTGGACACAGCAATTCCTGCATAAATACAAAAGAATGCTTTCAGTCAGCTCTTCATTGGAGGGACTAGAAGAATGAAAACTCCCAGATATTCTGTGATCAGCATGGTACAGAAGCGCAGTGCAAAGAAAGATACCCAATAGCACAGACACAATAGTGCTGCAGCTAGTCTTACCTGTGCCTGGCAGACCAACCAAATAGATCAGGCAGGATTTAGCATTGTACTGACTCTTCCATTTGAGTTAATAAACCTCCTCCACCCACTCTCCTTTCCATCTGGGAATTTCTCTCTAGCCTTTCTGAAACTCCAGTAATTGATTCCTGATGGTAACTCCAACAATGCCAGCATGTAAGTCAAGCTCCTAAGTATTGCTGGATTGGCCAGCTATCATGGTGTCCATGTTGTGCTTCATGATCTGCTCAGCTCTGGCAATACTGAACAAAGCCAATTTTGCTAGAACTTCTGGAGAAACTGCTTTAAGTCCATCAGAACATATTTTCTCAAACTGCCCACCAAGCTTCACCTATTATATGATCATCCTCACTAGATAGGAGCCACTACGTCTCGCTGATCTGCTATATCCCCTTGTATCTAAATCCTACAAAAATGCCTATCTGTTGTTTTACATTGCTTTGCTGTTTTGCTATTCCAGGTATTTAACACAATATATAAGCATTAAAAAATGGTTGGAAATCTCACAGCAGGATAACTGCTAATTAAAACACCCTTTATTTAGGGTTAGAAGCTCCAGATGGTCTCAGGTATTTTCCTCTTGTGCTTGGGAGAACTCCATCCCTTAAATGATAGGGTTGAAAACAAACTACACTTTTTTTTTTTTAAATGGATACGTCCGTACTGTCTTATAGTATTAGAATAAGGTAAATCTAATACTGAGCTCCATGCTAACAAAGCTATGCTGATAAGAAATGTCAAGATAGCTCAGAAAACTAGGTCTGATGACCTCTCACTGCACTTCTGCCACTTTATGGTGTAGGGAGAACAGAACAGGGTCAAAGACTTTTGCAGTTTATTAACATGGATCTCTGAGCCATGTTAAATTCAATGCATACTCTGGTAGTGGATTCTCTGTGTGTATATACTAGTTGAAAGGCAAATGAATTTTGCAGTACGTCCTACAGTCCTGATTACCAATTGTTCATACATATTGTGGTTCCAGTCTTTCTTCTCCACCAGCAGTTTTTTTCCCAGCACAAACCAGAATGAAAGAGTCCTGGTGTGCATCCAGGTTTAGCCTGCAGTCAGTATGTGGCCAGGCTGTGCACCTGGACACAAGAGCTGGGAACTGCTCCAGGGGTCCCCTTGTTTAGGCTTACCCATTTTATCAATTCACCTTGTGTTAATGATTTCTTATAGACTTAAACAAATAGAGCCTTTATAACAGCTGCATTTATAGTCATTATGTCAGAACAAAGTTTCCATAAAGTGCTATTTTAAAATATCTGAATAATTAAAAAATACAGAGATACTATTTGTGAAGAGCGTATTTGTTTGTTTAGGTATGTATAATTACTTTCATATTATCCAGATTAAATGTCTGTGGCATCTATAATTAAGCACTTCCATGAAGGTTCACTGGAATTTGACTGAAAACAAACACATAGAGAAATGAAATATGTGCAGGCACTGAATTAAAGACAAAAACAAAAACAAAAAACATGTAGCTTACCTAGTTATGTGCAGCTCTTAGCCCTAAGTATGAGACATGTTTAAAGAATTTGTTTAGCTGGATGGATTTCTTACAATAATTCATTTATTTTAATTTTAAAAGCATCAAACTTGTTTTAAAGGCTCATATTACAATAATACATTTCCCTTTGCTACAAACTGGGTGGGTGACTCTAGGACTTCAGAGTCTTTGCTATACACACTGACTGCAGTAGGACATTGAATAGAAGACAGTTTACTTGAAGAGCTGGACAGACAGATCTCAGGTTTACAGTAACTTAGTACATTTGACTGTGCATTGGCTGACAGTCTTTGGTATGGATGGCATCAGCCATCTGATTAGTTTGACTCAATTTATCTGAAAATACACTCTGCCAAACTTCCCTTATTTTTGCTTTGGTGGGCGCTAGCAAAAGCTAATCCTTCAGGTAAATTACTGTGCAAAGCACAGCTCATTTTTATTGCCAATAAGCAAACTGAGCACCAAGGAATCATTGTGTTTTCCCACCTATGCATTTGTTTCACAGTCACCTCCTAGCTGTGAGAAGATTCCAGTTTACCAAAGTGAACAGCTTATGGCATGAATCAACAGTGGGGACTTTGAACGTTATAGATGATATTCTACATCACCTCCAAAAACCCTTCCCAAGACTTCTGCACATTGCAATACTTAGAAGTAATGAAGAATTATTCTAGGTCCCTCATGGCAAAGTGTGGTCACAGGTGTTTTCATCTTAATGCTCTTCTTTAAGCTCTTAATTCTTGATCAGGTTTGGCTGCGTTTTAAAGATTCGATATGGAACCAGTTTTGTTTGCATTCAAGCTGCTTTCCCCCAAAAAATGAGATCATGTGAACTACAGAGGAGGATTAGTCAAACCTTGTAGAGTTTTGAAATACTTCAAGGTATGTGAGAAAACACTGCATCTCTTAGTTACCTACATTTGCAGAGCAGATCTAAAATTCAAGTGAATTTTCTGTTCATGGAATGAATATTCTATTTCTTAATGATAAGGAGTGGAATTCAGACACTTTATCCTACACATCTTCATAACTGCCTAAACAACAGAGTGATTATATCTGTTCCTCTACCAATATTTCTTTTGAGATACCCACCCGACAAACTACAGTTTCATCAACATTACATAGAGCGGCTGCTTCTGCATACTGAATGGGAAAGCCTATTATGACAAATATGGCTATTTTTCCTAACTGGATATGCCACAGTTATGGATCAATAAAGTACGCTGAGAAGCTGCTTCACTATCAAAACACAGTGAGGACGGGTTTTGCAAAGATCACTCATTATTTTTCATCTGCTAGAAATCAGATGATCTGAATCACTCAGGTTGGAAGGTATCACATGAGGCCATCTAGGCTGACCTACTACTTAAAGTAGGGTCAACACTGAGTTCAGACTGCTGATGGCTTTGTCAAGGCAGGTCTCGAAATTCTCTTGGATGGAGACTCCCCAGCCACCGTGGGAAGCTGTTCCAGTGCTATATTACCCTCCTGGTAGATTTTTTTTCCTTATATTCAGATGGAACCCAGCAATTTCAATTTATGATCCCGGTCTCTTATCCTCCTTTCATGCAATTCAGTAAAGAGCCTGCCTCTGTTTCCTCGCTAAATTTCTCTTAGATACTGGCAGGTTGCTATTAGGGATCCCTACCCAAAGGTCTTTTTTCTCAAAGCTAGACATGTTCAGTTCCCTCACAAGTTATGCACTTCAGTTCCCAATCATCTTGGTGGCCTTCCGCTGGATTTGCTCAGATTAATCCACATCTTTCTTGACATAGGAGCCCAAAGCGGACACCTGATGTGATTTAACAAGTGTTAAGTCACCAACTCTGACCTATAGGTCATGCTGCTGCTAACACAGCCCAGTATGCTGTCAGCCTTTATCACTCCCAGGGCACACTATTGGCTCATGTTCTGCTTGCTGAACCAAAACCCCTCGTCCTTTTCAGCTCCACTGCTACCCTGGTAGTTAATCTTGCAATGGACCAAAATGTAGCTGCTTCCTGTCATATTAATAATGCATACCTGCTTATATGATACAAATGCATGTCTGTAATGGCCCACGTGATGAGAACTGGTCATATACACTCTCAGATGTTTAGGCCATCCATCAGTTATGAGGTGGCAAAAACTTCCACTTTGGTTCTGTGCTGGAGCCACATGCTATTATGTCATCAAACACTTGTCCATTTCATTACAAAAATACAAGTTTCTTGTACACAAGAAAGGGAAAGCGCACTCTGAGCAAAATGCTTAGATGCAACTAAGTTAATCCAAGTTCATTTATTTCATAATTCACTTTTCCTTTTATCAGTTCTCTTTTCTCCCCTTTAACATACTATAGTAATTCCAGAGCAATATAAAAACAAAACACCTACGATATTTTTAGCATATCCCTACTTATCTGCAAGTGCAAATAAATGCTTTTAATTAGTGTAGATATTTTAACTAGGACTAAAAACTGAAAATGAACCTAGACTCAGACGTAATTACTATAAAAGCACATCACCAGAAATTTGCAAAAATTGACAATTCCTAAAATTTCTATCTCTAAGGCCATAATCCTTCTCTCTCCTGTGAAATAACTTCACTGGCTTCAACTTGTGAGATAAAATTTTGATAGAAATCTTTTTGATAGAAAAATTATTTCTAGAGAAAGGCTTTTGGACAATATTCTCATGCTTAACTCCTAAAATATGATTTCTTATAAGTGAATACAGAACTCATTGAAACAGCTCCAAGTAAGCTAAGCCTTTCTTAATTTTAATTTTAATTTGTTCCCAAATCCAGTTACACTCAGTTCCAAGGTGGCTTTCTGTCATACTGGCCAACTCTCTGTGCTGATAAAATGCTGATGTAATGTCACTACCAGCCAAGGTCAAGTCAAGTCAAGTACTTTAGAGTTGAATGTCCACATGTCCATAACCACTAGGCTGTGACAACTCTAGCACTACTCTTCCCTATTTCACTACTTAATTGAAATTTTCTAAGGGAAAGCTCAGAATATTTGAGGTACACAGCAGCATCCAAAAACTATTTCAAAAGAAAGGTCTTTTTTGACCAAGCCAAATAAGAAAATTTCCACCTCACCTTCACCACTCCGTTTTCATGCATGGTGATACAGTTGCTGGGATCCTCTGAAAGCTGATATAAAGCCTGAGCTGTAGCTCTATGAACCAAAGGATCATTTGACTTCAAGTAACGTACTAAGGGAGCTACAGCCTTGCTCTCTCCAAAGGTAACTCTATTGCTTCCCCACATGCAACAGTGAGAAATGGCCTCTGCTAAGTGACGTCTTAATTTGTCATTGTTCTGAAAAAGGTAAAAACATAATAAATTAAAAACAATATAATACAATAAAAATTTCATAGGAAGTCAGTACTGTATTCTAAAACATTTTTACGTCCTCCTATTTTAATTGTAGTACAATTAAAAATTGGAGAGAACTGTGAGGCATGGAGCCTTTATTATTCTCTTTGTAAGAAGTGCAGTGAATTTTTATATTATTTTAAAGGTGCTTTTAGACTGACTGGAAATTAGGTAAGATTAGCATTAAAATTTAACATATAGTCCATCGCTGAGATTCTCTGTGCATTTCAGATTTATTGCTCTCTCAACCCTTTGTACTTTTTCCATACAGCAGCTGCATTTCTGAAAAGCAATATTCAGCAACAGTGATTACTAAAATGAAGCTCATCTTCCACAGCAATTTTAGTACTAGCCACAGAGTGCTTTCATGTCCAATATACATCTCATGGAGGAGGAATTCTGCATCTCTCCCTGATAGCTGCTGCAAAGTCTATCACTCATGTCACAACCTTTTAGTTGGGTATAATGCAGATTGATATAAGAAATTCAGATACTTAAGATAGTATGTTTAGTATGATACTTAATATCGTATGTTTACTTACTGTGTTTGCTAGGTTAGACAACAGAGGGACGACTCCGTGATCTGTTATGACAGCTAAATTTTCTTCATCTTTAGCTATATTTGTAATGGCTGCACATACACTTGCTAAAACTTCTTTATTCTTTGATTTTAGCAGATTGACTATCAGTTCCAAGCCACCAACAAAGGACCGAACCATCTCCCCAGCATCCTAAACAAGAGTCATAAGAAACATTATTTTAAAATATTCAATATATATTTTATGTGAATGTTAAAAAAAAGAGATTGGCACAACATAATTGTTCCAAACTGCAGTTAGTGTTCTGTCACCTTCACCAAGAAATATGGACAATTTGGAACTCAAAACTCTTGACTGACAGATAAGAGTTAAACTGTTTTAAATAGCACCATCTAAGCAGAAATTCAATGCCTAAATAAAGGTATCTAGTGCCATTTTAGATGACACAGGGTATTCTTTCTGACCGCAAGCTGTCACTTCCAAAGGTATGCAAGTTTATCTTATCTGCTGTACTTGCCAGGCATGTGCCTCATATACCCTCGGGCACCTTAAACACCAAATAGACACCCCTGTTTAGGCTCTCCCACTGTCTTCTGTTTCTCACATTAAGTCTGACAGCTAAGACAAAAGAGTGGCAATGTTCTTTTCTTATATCAATGCAAATGACTATTCAGCAATACTTGCAAGCTTATTCAAGAGGCAGTTACACAAGTCTTGACAGCAACTGAGAGAACCAAGGTACACTTCAGAGTATGATCAACATAAAATGTGGCTAGTGGATACAAACACAACTCTAGAAGAATGTCTAAATATGCTTTTAGAAAATAAATAGAAAACTAAACATGGTATGTCCAGAATAAAAGAAAGTTAATTTCAAACAAAGCATCATTATGACGTTTAAGTCCTTGCAGCAGAAATGTATCATAGAATCATTAAGGCTGGAAAAGATCATCTGGTCCAACCATCCCCTTGTCACCACTAAACCATGTCCCTAAGCACCACGTCCAACCTTTTCTTAAACACCCCCAGGGATGGTGACTCCACCACCTCCCTGGGCAACCCGTCCCAATGCCTGACTGCTCTTTCTGAGAGGAAATTTCTCCTGATTTCCAACCTAAAGCTCCCCTGGTGCAACTTAAGGCCGTTCCCTCTAGTCCTATCACCAGTTACCTGTGACAAAAGGCCGACCCCCAGCTCCCCACACCTTCCTTTCAGGTAGTTGTAGAGAGCAATAAGGTCTCCCCTGAGCCTCCTCTTCTCCAGACTAAACAACCCCAGTTCCCTCAGCTGCTCCTAGTAGATGTTAAAAGTTTTTATGTTTGAAACTGACAAGACAAATTCACAGAAAAAAAAAATAATTAACTGTTATTTAATTTAAAAGTATTCCCTCTGATTGGAAAAGTTTCTGGACCACAGATTTCTCAAAGGTGGGAGAGAGTTCTGGGGAGGGGAGCCACTGCTACAAGTTTGCCCCATTCTTCTACATTTCCTTACGCATGCCCCGTAGGCCAGTATGAGAAACAGAATACTGGGTGAGTGAACCTCTGGTCTAGCACAGAATTGGCTATTCTCACACTTTTGTGTTTATTAGTCAACTCAAATTAGCAAGCACATGCTTACATGTTAATGTGTAAAACAGAAAACCGTCAGCTTTGGCACTGCAAGACTGAACTAACAGGTATGGAATTCATTTGGTTGCCTCAGGCAAATGGGAACTGGCAGTTATCTCATAAAGTGACATGCAGCATACAGTACTTCATGTACCCTTAAAAGCACACAGGATATAAATCTAAGTTTGTTTAAGCACAGTTTCTTAACTGATTAAATTACATAGTCACTGACCAATGCTGTACACCAAGATTCACTGTAGTCTGTTAAAAACTGAGATGTCTGAAAAGAAACATATTGCTATTTCTTTGGTAAGATGTTCCACCATGTAAGATTACATGACTTTAGTCAACCTCTTTTCAGCTTCCTCCTAGACAGAAACAATGCCAGAATAGAAAAACATCAACTTCTTCAGATGATTTTTTACATGTTTATTCAATCTGTGGGTAATTCCAAGCAGCATTCTGCCAACCACCTAGAAAAAGTCCTTAGGATGCCTAGTTACACAAAACCTAAGAGACAAGATTGCAAAATGGAGCATCATTTCCAGAAACTTTATTGTAAGCATAATAATTAAAAACGGAGTGGAATGAACTTCAAGTGCATAACCTGAAGATATCAAGCTTTATAACGTAATCTGGAGAAATCACTTTGTTATTTGACTGGGCCCTTCAGTTACTTTAGTTAAGTAGATCTTTATACTGAGCATAGATATATGTGTTTTATTAGCACTTCTTCATATATATTCATATATATGTTTATATATGTTCATAATCTATAATCTAGCCCAACATTTTTTGGTAGATTTTCAACCTTTCAGGTGTTGATATGGAAAGATGAACAGTTCTCATGAAGTTCATTGTCCAGTAAATATAGAAACCAGCAAATGACTACACTGTGGCTAAATAGGATTTCTATAGAGCAAAAGTTAAGCGAATTAACTGTTGATGAAGAAATACATAAAAGGCAGAAACACTGTGGGCAAAAACTTTAGGTATTTTTTGATGGTCATCTAATTTTTATGGAAAACTATTTACCAAAAGTATGCCACTAGTGCCCAAACCTTACTATTCGCAAAAGGGTTAGTAACCAGGACACTGTTTTTATGAACGACTAGAAAAGCCAGTATGGTAAACAAGATCAAAGAGCTTTTGCATTAAAAGGACAGGATTAGATACAATCCCATTAAAGGATCTGGTTCCTAAAAGGAAGCACTATTGGATTAAGAGTTTTAGAAACCTGCTAGAAGCAGGCTAAGAGAAAACAAAATAATCCTGAGCTTGAGGGTACAAGAATGAAATGATCACTATATGAAATTTGTTAGGAAAAGCAAGAACTGAAAGGCGGGAACTCTTAAACTGCGTATCTAGTTGAAGACAACTATCAGGATAAAACTGGAGAGCACTATCTTTGAGAACTGCATTGATAATGTTTAGACAGGGCCTATTAAAGCTTCAGAGGACATCCAATAAGCACACACTCAGGTGGCAGGTGTTTTGATTTAGGGGATGCATTAAATGATGCATTTAAGTGAAATACAGTAAATGTAAATCTGGTAAATCTGAAAATGTTCTGTTACTCAGGATAGAGACACTTGAAAGGTTCTGAATTCAGAACTGCCTGGGCCGTATCCAGGCAGGACCTTTCCAATCACTTGGTCAGAAATATACCTGATTTAAGAACTAATCTTGGGCTCTGAGGTAAAACCCTTCTCGTTGATAACAATACCTAAGAACTCCTAGTCCTGAAATATGTAAATGATGATGTTTTCTTGAATCTCCAGTTTGCATTTGAGCAATGTGAAGTACTTGGTGCTGAGGAGCAGTGATGGCCAGAGCACTGTATCCCCGAAGAGCCCCTGGTGTCTACTTTGAGAGGGCTAGGAGGCAACAAATAGTATGGACTGTAAGAAGCTAAGTTAAGTAATGCCTTCTACAAATGAACCAATGGATCTTAGCATAGCTGTTCAATTATTTGGAAGTACAAAACCTTGTCTATGGAGAGCTAGAGAGCTCCTTGCTGTCAAAAAAGTCCTTCAAAAGCAAAGTCTTCCATTACAGGACTTCTTTGCATAGGGGAGGAGTACAAAAACAAGACAGTTTTCTCTAAATAACGATACTACTTGCAATCAGCCTGGCATGTAGTTGCAGAGTATTGCTGGCTCTTTTAAAGAATAGTGTCAAGACTATTGCTAAATTCAGGTAGATTAAGGCCTGAAAATGAAATCATGTAGGTAAGATGCTTGTGGGTGCAGCTGGCCAGATAATGCCAAGAAGCTACCTAAGAACAGACATTGATTGAAAAATCCTTTTTAGTGATGATCTAATTATTCTATCAACCTATTGGATATAGCGACTCTTTTGGTCTACGTACACCTTTCTTTGGCAACAGCTGCCATTTTTTTTAAGTTGGAAGGAAGAAGAAAAGGAAAAACTTGTGTCACTTGCTGGGATGAGACCTTTTATTCATCCTCCTTTGTGAAATTCTGCATGACACTGGATTTTACCAGAGCTGATGGCCAAGATACAGAAATACAGGGCTGAATGACAATAATACATTTGAAATACAAAGCAAAAATAAGATAGTGAAGGCACGTGGATCCAAAAACTGATCCAACAGAATATTCTTTAAGAATGCTAACCTTATTGTTAGTTCTAAGAAAGACCTGCAATCATCTATCAGCACCAAGGACACGTTCTTCTGAAAAGAACAGTTAGGAACTCTGAAGGAGAAAATAGATCTGAGCAGATTCTTGGTGACATCTTGCTGTACAAAGGTGGCATTGGACAGCCTGCTGTCAAACTCTTATGACACAGAAAGAGAGCAAAAGTGACTGGCTAAGTGGTCAGAAGTAAATTTGTGGAAGAAATTTTAGCCTGTGCACGTCAGTGATGGTAAAAAATGCAGAGACGGAAGAAAGGGCTACAAGTGGAATTTCATTTATACGCTTTCCTCAACAGGTCAATAGGAGAATTTTGAATAAAATATAACAGACTCTCTCCTGAAACCCTTTTGGACTGAAAGGTCTTAGGACTTCATGAAAGTGCAAACATGGACAGTATGAACTTTCCTAGGGCTAAGGAGTGACCATAAGACCAAGAATGGTTTTGATTATATTTATTTCTTTTTCAGAGCTGATTTATTAGCAGAGTATGACTCCAATTGTATTGTGTTAGTTTTGCTGAGCAAATCCATCAAATTGCTCATGGACTTGGAAAATAAAATTTCCTACTTCTTTAGTTCTGGGTCTACATGCTAAACAGAACTCTTAGCTGTGATGTTTCCTTCACATAGAAAGCAAAAGCAGTGGGTAGCCCCATCAGGAATGTAATATTTTCCAACACAGGCAGGGAAATTCTGGAGACTGGCAGGGAAAGGTTAAAGCCATACAGTTTGAGGACCAAAACCAGAAGCCAAGGCGTGTGGAGAAAGGTAATATCCAACAGCAAACTTTGGGTTGAAGTCCTAAAATTAACAGAACAAACAAAAAATACAGGTCCTAACAGAAATTAAAATGGGATCTAGATGTTTATGCAGACGGACAACATATGTTTGTGATTCAGAGAAGCAGCTGAGAGAAGCAGTGAAGGAAGGGCAGCACTCAGCCAATCCTGTTACCATGTGAGCTGCATGTAAAGGAGGTGGGCATGTTTCCCATGGATGCTCTAGGACAAAAGTTTATCATTGCTAGTGTATACTATGTATATATGTACTACGAATATACCACAATGTAAATACACCTACATCCAGTCACTTAAATAAAAACAATATTTCTTGATAGAATTTTCATGCCTTAGTTGAAATTTTAAAACTTGACTAATAGCTGGAGAAAATGGGTCACAGAGAAAAATTCTACAAATAAATTTCTTACTATATGTATCAAAGGGCTAAATGGCTAGATACAGAAGAAGAATGGATATTTTACATTTACTTAAATTTCTTGAAACTTACTCCAGAAGCGGTGTTTAAATATTGGCTCAACAAACAAGAAAGGTTTCTGTTCAACAAGTAAACTCTATAGTAAGTGTCTAAGATTTGTAAGGGGCTCAGCTATAAATGCAAATGATCCTGCTCTTCTGGATGGGTCAGATATCTGTGTATTATTCATGTTCTTTAAGAAGTTTCGTGAAGAAAGAAGATAATCTGTATCCCACCCTAATGAACCAACATGCAAATCTTACATTTTGCTACCTGTACATATCTTCTCTCCAGATGATTATAACTCTATTTGTTAAATTTCTCTTCTGACAAGCTTGCACTTTCCACATTTTGTAAAAATGTACGGTCATATTAAACTGACAGAATAATATATAAACAATTGAGCAGTAAGTAAAAGAAAGGAGTTTCAATAATCGTCTGTGAAACCAGCTAAACACAAGGACAGAACATTCTACCAGTGATGAAAAGCAGAGGGAAACTGCAGAAACCACATGTCAGGAAAGTTTCCCAAGTGTGATTGTGGGTGTAGTCTGGTGGTCTGTGCAAGACAAAGAGAAAAGCAAAAAAGCAAGAAATTTGAAGAACAATGAGCAGAAAGAAGAACTGAAATGAGAGCTTTAAAATCCATTATGTTACTTTTTCTTTCAAAGAATTTAAACAACAAATGCAATCTTTTTGATATCATTTAGCAAAACCACATATTTGCTTTGTACAGTAAATTTCTACTTCATTTACTGTTACTGAAGTGTGTATTTATTATATACAATTGTCATCATTTAAAGATATTTTCATATGAGGAAATTATATGAAGCTGTGCTTCTGATTGCAGAAGTCTGGATTCAATTCTTTTGAATCTTTGAGTATACTTATATTAATGATCAGATAGCTGTCCATACTGTAAAGTCTAAAGAAATTTCTGTGATTTTAGTTTCCAAATCAAAGAGTTCCCTCAGGCATTTCCATCTATATTTTTGTAATATAAGAGAAGAGAAATAATATATAACATGTCTTTGGAAATATTTTTTGTACTTTTTGTTTCAGGTAGAAAGAAAAGCTATCTTTAAATTTGACCTTATAAATCAATCAAAACACAACTTTTTTTGTGAGACTTAACGCAAAGGATTTGTTGTTTCCAGCTATTTGTGTGTGTTAAGCTTTCACATTTACTTGTAGTCCTTAAAACTCACTGCAAAAATGTAAATGGCATTGTTTCAAAGTCTGGGCTGTACAACTTGGTTACTACTGGATAATAACATGACTTTCATATTGAACTTGAAGTGGAAAGTGTTCCATTTCCAGCCCAAGACTACAGTTACACTTAGCCCTTATATACTGCAAACTCTGATCTATTAATACAGCCACTAAACTACATTTACTTTCATGTTACTTATGAAGCTAACCAACAAATTTAAAGTATTTTGAAAAGCTTCAAGGACATCTTAGGATATAGCTATACAAAAAAATAAACAAAAGGTAAGAAAAATTTATTTAAATTAATTTGGCTAATTTACCCCCACTTTACTTATTGTGACAGAACCTTACATGGTATTGTCCTAACAATATCACTCAGTTCAATTTAAATATGACTTTGTAAAAATGAAGTCCAAGATACAGCATTTATAGACAAAAATATTTATAAAATCAGTCTCGCTAATAAGCAATAAAATAGTTTTAGTTTAAACATCTAAGTGCATGTGTTAATGAAAGGTAAATGCGTCTGTTTAACAATAATATTTCCCAGGCTGAACAAAATAAGATCCCAAATCCAGAGACATTTAAAGAAGAAATAAAAATGTAAAAAGGCTTGGGGCAAGAGCAAGAGCATAGGAAATATCTTCATTTTAGATCATCACTGTTATAAGTTTTAATGTAATATTTAACCTAAGGTGACAGATACGGAAAAAAATATGGTCTGTTAAAGTATTTTTTAAATGGCTGAAGAAGACTGGAGGAGATGATAGGATTTTTCATGACTTCACATGACCACATCTTTCTTCTAACTACTGAGCAGCAAAGTTTTTATCCTCAAGAAGTATGACAAATATTATTTCAAAACTGTATTCAAAGGGAGGAGTTTGCAATTTCAAGCAGTAAAAATAATATCTGGCATACATGCTGCGGACAGCAAAGTTACCTGTAGTACTAATAAAGCTTCATCCTGTTACTCATAATCATATATTTCCATCTTGAAGAGCATAACTATCAAGAAAATTTAGTTAATTTTTCAGATATTTCTATACTGGCTACAAGAGCAGAAATACTGTGAGATAGACCAGCTTTACACAGTTGTTTTTATTTTTATTTTAATTGGGAGCAGAAAGCACTACAATATTTGCAGAAAAAGGTTTGGAAAAATCATTTGATCTTTGGAGTATTTATTCAAGAAGAACATTTGAGATTTTTGACTTCTCTTGTCATCATGTTATATGGTTGTTGGGTTTGTGTGTGTGTGTGGTTATTTTCATTATGTAAATAAAGTTCATCAGCCTTAAGTTGAGACATACAGTATTTGAACAGGCACTACTGAATTCTTTTGTAACTGGATTCCCTTCTTATTTCTTCCAAAGTGAATACTGGTTTCTTTATTTGAAAGATTTAAAGCTAAACACCGTATTACAAAAACACATTGTGTTTATCTTTAAAAATACTCCACTTGAAAGATAAAAGTTTCTCCACTAAAAACAAGTAGTATTTCACTCTTAGAACATCTTAAAAAGCTTAAGGTGTCAAACCTGATTTGTCAAATTGAAATGCTTTTGCCCAGAAAAGTGATGGTATGGCTGTGCAAATAAACTCTAATTAGCAAGAGTCATCTTTAAACTACCTTTTCTTCAATGAAGGAAGCAGTCCATTTCCATGCCCTATTGCCAACCAAATGACTTATCCTAATGCGCAAAACAATTAAAAATTCAAAATAAAGAAATGCAACAGATAAATTTATATATTACAGCTGGAAAAAAACAGGATAAAAGTCAAACACAATGTGTAAGGATGTTCCTATTCATTTTTCAAATTAAACAACACAATGGTAATATTGATTTAAATTATTTTATATTTAAAAACTAATTTTATTCCTGTCTATAGAGCTGTGGAGGCTTCCACTGTAGCGGAACTGATGAAGAACCCCTTGCAAGATGAGCCTATTTTACTACATTTCACAACTCTTTCTCTGTACAGTGTGTTGGGAAAATGCAATCTGCTGGGAAAGTAATAGCAGACAATCAACACATATTTTCCTGTCCTCTTCACCTCACTGAAAGAGGTAATGCCAGAGCAGGCTTAGTGTTACATTAGTAGTTTTAGCATAGCTCCAGTGCTACTCCATAGGCTAGAAGAGCAGAATCCCTTACTCTATGCTCTTCAGGGCTAGGTTCATCACACAGCTAAATAGTTGGCATGTATATTTGCTATTGATAGCTTCAAGAAATAATGGCAAAGTCCATTAGTCAAGTGTACAGCCCAAGAAAGCATGCAATGAATGTCCTCTAAAAGTTGGTGGGGAAAACAAGTCTTCATAGTCACTCACACAAATTTTGGAAGTCTTTTGTCTATTGTTTTCCTTACTTTCCAGCCTGGCAGACTACACCTACTCTTTCTCCACTTCTCCCCTTTACCCCTCACAACTCTCACTGAAGTTCAGTCTTGGATAAATGCCAAATCCTAATTTTTTCACAGAAGCAGTGAAACTACTAATATCAGAGTCCTTTGAGGCCACAGTGTAGAAAACGTCATGATTTGCTTTAGATTATTTTGAAAAGCTTTATAATATGGAAGCATGAGAAACTGATGACACTGACTAATTGAAAAAACTAAACATTGTTTCCATTGGATTTGTGTTGAACTGAATCCAAGTAAGTGCTCAAAACATTGAAGCTGAATAAGTGTCTAAGTAAACTTCTTCATATAATTATTAACATATTTGTGAGATAGCTGGTACTAATGTTGTTTAATATTGTAGCATTGCAAGAAAGTAATACTGAAATGTTCTGAGGACAGTCCAGCTAAACAATCAATGCAGTGACAACACAAATAAATCGTTATAACAATTATAGTTTGTGTTGTTGCAACTCTGGAATGGTTCCATAAATTAGAGTGGTATTTGAGAAGGCAATCATATCATATTTTACCAATTACAATTACAGACCACTGAGAATCTGAACAAGCAGTATGAAATATAAAATATGTTATAGTTCAATCAAAAGCTTCTGGGGTAGATAAAATGATTGCTTGAAATTTTCTGGTTTGTATTATGCAGCAAATGAGACACAAAGATCTCCGTGCTATTTTCTTGCCTTAAAATCTATGGAAGTCCCATATGGTAAGCGAGAGGGTAAAGACAGAAAAAAGTGAGATGGACAAGAAGAAAAAACAAAGGAGAGATGAAAAAGAAAAAAATGGGAGGAAGATGAGGTTTAAGCTTTTTATAGATTTTTAAATCTAATTAGTAAGTCTAATTTAAAAGTACAGAAGCTACATGACAAGCTGTTGACTAGTATGTGTAGCTATTATAAACTAAGTTACAAGAAAAGCTGGTCAAATATTTTCCAGTGGAACAGTATTCCATCAGAAAATGCTAATGGAATGGAACCAAAACCTTCCATAAGAACACGACTTCTTGAAAAGTTTTGACAGAAACCAGGCATAAAGGCAGGCTAAATTACCAACGTGCCTCTTCATCTTTTCTCTTGTCAGCCAGATGGCTGGTGAGTAGCCTGCCAGGCTGCTTGGCTTCTGGTTTTCACAGAATCCCTGACTTCTTGCCGGATGGGCTGCCAAACAGCTGGAAAGCTAGGTCTCCAGGAGCTCCTAAGCTTTTTGGCTTAAGTTCTTCAAGCTCTCAGGCAGCTGCTTTGCACTTAGGATCTGAGGCTCCCCAGTTAGGGAGACATAGGTTATGCTCTCAGTTTCCTGTTGCTTCCCAGATTTCAGGTTGTGTTTTACAGGAGGAACTGGGCTCCTAAGGACCTCAGGGCAATTTATGGCAGTTCATTCTGGATCTAGGATTGCATGTTTGTAGGAGCCCAAACACTCCATGACAGTTGGTCCACTAAACTTCTAGGCAGCCTATGGCAACAGTCATTGGAGAAGTTGGCTGTTCGTGGCCCTGGCAAGTATGGCAACCAACTGTGAACTCACCAAGCCAGGTTTGACTCTGTAGGCTTCCTAAATCTCCAAGGACCCTGCTATTCTGAAAGGTCTGAGGAATTTTTGGCTTGCCCCTTTTTGTCTTTCTTATAGTACCTCTTTTGAAGTTAGTTTGTAACAAAAGCCTAAATATTTGTAGTCTACATCCAGATATCAAGGATTAAAAAATGCATAAAAATGAGATCAAATATAGAGAAGCAGGTATGAATGATGTTAAAATACGATAATGTCTAGAGAAAACAAATAGGCAAATGGAAGGAGATCAGTAAAGAGCATTAAGTTTAAACTGCCAAGATTTCTGTATATAAATACAAGAAGTATAACAAGGAAAACAAAGAAACTGGAAAATGCTGTACATACTCAAGCAAGTTTTGACGTTACAGGCTTATCCAAAGAAAAGTACATAAACAAAAATATATTGGAACTATTTAAGAAAATTTTTTAAAATATAAACAAATGAACAACAGTTTGCATTATGGGGAACCGCTAACCTTCATACACTGGAGTTATTAATCAGTAAAATGTGTATAAAAAAAGTAACTTAAAACATTTAAAATGTTAAATATCAGAAGAATTTCAAAGTTCAACTACCTTTCCTTGTTACTTTTAATACAGAAATGTCCATTCTAGTTTTATGCATATGGTTACATTAAAATTTCCACAACAAGCAAAATTTATATAGAAATCTTAAATAGCATGGTTCATCTGCAGCATATTTTCCACCCGCAGGTTAACTCCAGACTGCTGTCTCCAGTATAAGTCATTACCTTAGCATATAATACTTCTGCAAAAGTGAAGGCTACTTGACCATCACAAATGCTGATCTCTTAACCCTTCCCTCCTAAACCTGATTTAGTTTTGCTTTTGTATTTATTTGTGCGCGCGCACGTGTGTATGTGAACGTGGACATTCTCTTTCCCTTTATGTAGGAAATACACAATCGTCTTTAGATGGCTGATCATCCTTCATCACACCCATGAAATTCCATTGTAGGGCTGAAAAGGAAGAAAAGCATGTGTGTGTGTTGGGGGGGTTGGATTACACTTTATCAGAAAAGTGAAATGTCATTTTACAAGTACATTTTAAGAAAATAGGATAAAAAACTTTCCCTCTCTCTTCCCTCAAATCCCCAGTCTCAGACTGTTTACTTGAATAATTTTGAAAGACTTCATACACAGCTGACTTCCAGAAGTTCTTTAAGAAAGCCTTTACAATTGTAGTTATAACAAAGGTTAAAATTTAAACTTTGAAAGCTGAAAGCTGATATGCAAACACAGACAAAACAGAAGAAAGGATGAGGCCTTACATTATGTTTGCATCCAAAACTCTATTAAATACAAGGAAGGAAAATAACCTCTAAAATTTTGATATATTTTTTTAATTTTTATTTCAAAACATACTATTTATACGTTCCTCTGTGAGGAAAAAGTTGACAGTGTTCCTCTCATCACCATAATGCCTTTCAATGAATTTTATAATGGCCCAAATAACATCCTTGTGGAGTTTCTCTCAATTTTTCTGTTTGGGCTGATGTACATTGGGATAACACTATAAATACAGTTTTTCAAAGTAGCATCATAACCAAATATTGCTGTTCCAACATCAACAGAGTTGAGTAGACTTTTCTTAGCAATTTTTCATAATCATTTGTGGTTTTGGGGCAGTTTACTTACATCTTGTCATTACCAATGTGCCTGCAGTAGCAACTTTTCCTTTTGGAAATAACTAATTTATAAGAATATGTATCTAATAAGATAATTCATTTGAATAAGTGATGCGGCTCTTTTAGCTCTTACAGTTTAAATAAAGGTATACCTTAATTTATCAAAATTCATAAGATATTTTTCTAAGACTCACAAGTAGCACCGATAGGTGCAGTGCAAATTTTCTCACGAGTTCTACCACCTAAAATTATGCCACTGCCAAACTACCTGTAAGATCTTCACTCTACAAGCCACTCTTAAGGCTAAAATTATTTAGAAATAATGCTGGCATAAAGAGGTCATGACTGATCTCAAAGCAATATTATGACTGTCAGAGTTATAACAGTTTATGTACTGTAATGTATAATTTATATCCTCTATTTTAAAAGTCTTAAATCTGTCACAGACCAAATAACACTGATCTAAATCATATTGATGTAATAAACACTTTCACTTAGCTATATCATACTGATGTAATCAACAATGTTGTCAGTCCAATTCTACAATACTATTCTATGGGCAGTACTCTGAAAAAGCTACCATAATATAACTGTTAATTACATATATAACTGTTAATTTATATAACCTAAGAATATAGGCACTTAGATTCTCCTTCCTTCTTTGCCATTAACTTCCTGCCTAACAGCAGGCAAATTAGACCCAAATGCTCAAAAACATCTTTGAGAATTCACCTGGGCATTTTGTGATTCATTACTTTCTAACTGTAAAACAGAAATGATGGGTTTTCTAATCTTAAACAGATTATGGTAGGAGTGAGTGCATGAGAGATGTCCATGTACTCACATACTACGGCAATAAGAGCCATATCAGTATGATAGATTAGCTTCAATGATTTTATAAGTATCATAGCAAATAATGTTTAAGTTGTATATACACAAAATGTCTGTGCAGGAAAATGGATGCTGTATTAAATTTTATAAAATTTGTTTCGGATACTGTTAACAAGTTCTTTTTCATCTGTGAAGCTCCACGCTACAGAAGACAACCACTACAGCTTCCTCAAAACAAAACAAAACAAATCCAGACTTCAAGCTCAAAGCTATTGGAAACATGCTTTGCAGTGTCAAGTACAGGCTTGGAAAACCCAGAGTGCACATAACTCATTTAAAGTCATATACTTATTCCTGCTTTTGAGTCAAGCACTGCATAAACCAAATTGTGCTTCTTGGAAGATCATGTAAATTGTTGAGTATTACTAACTGTGAATAAAAAATCAAATTTTTGTTTACATAGAAATTGTTACTGCATCTCCACAGTTTGGCTATAATTGCTGCTTTATACATATTTCTTTCCATTCAGTGTCAGAGGAAAGGGTATTATTGGTAGGTTTGTTTCAGTGTGCCACTCTGCCTCAGTCTCACACAAAAGACTCTTTGTGGGGTCATAGATTAGCATTTGGGCAGGCAGCCAAGAGAGATGAAAGGAGAGTGCCTACACTAAGGATGTACATAGCTTACACTCATCAAATACCCCGGGGGAGGGAAACAGAAAAAAAATATCTATGTAGTCTGTAATTTCACTAGCTGTCCTCTATCCCTTTAGTTTCTGAAAACGTGTTTTTAGTCAAAGCTCTAGCAATGCAGAGCTCCACTCTGGCAGTACAGGTCATGGAGTCCTATGCATAATGAGTACTAAGATAAAGTAATATTTTAACATTTAGTTATAGAAATATTGTTCAAGAGAGAGGCAGGTATAGTCAGATCTTGACAGAAGAGACATGTATGCACCCTATCATCAGGTAATATAAAACTTTCATACTAGATTCTACGTTTTTTTAATTAAAAAAAAAAGATGGAAAGATAATTCAGAATAACCAGGATGTTTGAAAAATGACAAACAAGCTGTCTTCGTAGAAATCATTGTGAAGAAATAGAAAATGCTTAAGTTTTAAAAATCAGGAGCAAATGTTCTTGAAATACCTTCATCCACGTATCTATACATACATCTATCTATATAAATAAATAGCAACCACGGTGTTCTCAATTCCAAACAGGAAACTCTGCCTGCAAATGATCCTAAGGATATCTACCTCTTTAAGGAAATTTCCATTCTTTACATGGTCAGGTTTCAAACTGTAGAAGGATATGTATTTTTAGTATAGCAGAGAAAAGATACAAAAGTTGCATTGAATATGGAGATAAATTAGAAATGGAAGATATTACTGTAAAAAGATTGAGGATAAAAGTCTACTTAGTATTCTAGGAAACATTTAATGAGAAACAAAACCTTCCACATTTATTTTACCACAGGTCAGTGGTAAGAAACCATTGAAGATGAGTTACAGAATATACACACCATTTTATCTCTACGTTGGAACTGACACAAAATACATGAATAGTTCAGTCTTCTGTGCAAACTGACCTGCACAACAACCACTATTCACAACTGGCACTTTTTGTTGGCAGTCTCAGCAGAAAATCTATGGATTACATTGGCACCGAGACTGAAATACGCTCTGAAACCAAAAGACAGTCTCTTGAGAATGCAGTTGAAGTACCTCATAGTGGTGAACAACTACAACTACCTGTGCTATTCATAGCCCATGAGTAAAAGCTTTCTGTTTCCAGCATTGTCAGATTGGCTTTTTCAGCATACTTTGTTTGGGAACAGGACGCTTGGATCCTGACAAGTTATTAAAATAATTCCAAACATGTTAAGGGCTCTAAAGGCAAAACAGAATGCCTCCATCTAACACAAAATGAGTGCTAGATGGAGGGCTACTACTCTATTTTTAGCAAATGAATACATCAATTATTTAAAGCAGTTAAAGGAATGAAATACATTGTAAGTGGTAAACAGCAAAGTATTGCTGCAAATCATCCAAATACAAAAACAGTATGTGAATATATATGTCACAATGCTATTAAATACTTTCTCACCTTAGCATTTTCAATGCATGGACAAATAGCCCAAGCTGCACTTGCTTGAACATCTGGATTAGGATTCTTCAACAATGACCATAACAAACGAACTCCATCTAAACGGTCAATTATCCTATCAAGGAAATCGATCAGAAAAAAGAGATAATTAATTATGTAGTATACAGTGAGGTATGATGAGTTTTACATTATATCAGTTTGAGAAACTACTTTAAGAAATATTGGTATGCTTTTCTTTAGCATACTGTTTTGCTTTACGTAAGTGCTTGTGTGCTGTTGTCAGCTGACTGCCATCAACATACACAGTAAACATTGCTTGCTATTGTAGATGGGTGTGAACAAATTATGTAAAGACAGAATATGTTTTTCAACTAAATCTTACGAGTGTTGTTTACCTTTTTATCAGTACTGTGATTTAAAATGCTTAAAGATAAAGTGAACTGCATTATAACCAGAACTCATGTAAAAGTAGAAGTAAGCATGTGACTTTTTAACGATCTGCATGTAAACTAAAATCTGAATTCAAGCATACTAGCTTCTTTCATATAGTAACAAATACTTTCCAAAACAAATATTTATGCCCAAAACTATGTACTTAACTTTTTATTCAGTCTATGCTTAACGTATTTACCTTACTGTACAACATATTTTAAGGTACTATGTTTCTAATCTAGCATTAGAAATTAAAATGGTCACACCACACTGCACCCTTTGTTGGTCATGAATAACGTGTAACTTGTTTCCCATGTGCTCCTTACCAACAAGACTAACATTGAATATTATGTTATAATTACTTAAACACACTGTAATCAAAGTATCTTCATGACTAGCTGAAAAATGAATTATCATCAGAATCATCTCTACACCATCTGTGTTATGTTTACATATCAATCAGGCCTGGGGATCATAACGTCACATTAGGGTACAGTGAATACCTTAAATAGAAAGGAAGGTCAAACAAAACTTAACAGCTTTTACAAACATTCCTATTTTTCAAAAAGATACATTTAACCCAAAGCAGATGAGCAGAAGATAAAGGAAAGCAAGTATAGTTTTCTAACCTCACAAGGAAAAAATTCTGTTGTATACATGCAAGTCTACATCTTTAATTGTAAATACAAGATAAGAGAAATAAAATACAGGTTACATCTTATTTGTGTTCACTGTAAATACATTTGCCAGGAAATTTTTAAACTTATTATAAAATCATTTCTGTATGCAATTCTACCATCACGTAAAGGAGGAAAATAGTTAAGGGCATGGGCTCTGTCTAAAATAACCACAGACTTTAATCACAATGCTTTTATGCAAACAGCTTAAACAACTGTGTTTTCAAAACAATAACTTTCTGCACAAAAGGTTGATTAAGCTGAGAAACCATAAGTTGTTTTTTTAATATCTGTTCATTTAATACAGCTTATTTTACTTACTCATTTCCAAATCAACTGCAAGAATATCGTCATTCAAAGGAAAAAATCAGAAATCATAACACAACAAATTAGAACAGCATGATCATAAACTACACAATTACATATACATGTCCACATAATCAGGATGACTTCACTAAAAATGTCAAACAAGCTTTTAAATCTCTCCAAATCCCCAACACTTTCAAGCAATTTTAATAATACTTTCCTGTCATTTCAGAAAGCACATAGAATTTTTTCATATATTGGACTTAATTAAAAAAAGATCCATGAGTGTTTCTTCTAGTCAAGCAGAGTACTGATCACTTACCAACATGAGATACTTCCTCCCAAGAGGGGCTAAATATAAATGACCCAACTCCAACCAGTATATAAAAGTCAAGCTATAAAAGTCAAACACTGAGTTCAGATTTTTCTGCCATGTTTAAGAAAACAACCTCTAGGCTGATTTATCTTTCCTTTTTTTTTTTTTTTTCCCAAAGTCATCTTTCTGATTTAAAATTCACTTTCTTCTCAGTTTTCTTGTCTTCTCTTAAGCTTTTCAAGGCAAACTATCCTCACTCTACGGTTCCTTTTCTAAAGAAAATTTTGCCTTTTGGTTGAACACCAGAAACATGAGTTGTCTTAGACCCAACAGAATAGCTCAGAATATCTGAAAGTGTAATCCTCAGTCCATTCAATGTGTATAAAACAAAGAATGGTATAGAATAAACAAACAAATCTCCAAATTACATTCTTCATCACCGATCACTGGTTTCACTCATTCATACTAGATTAACTCGAATGAAAGGAATTCTATGCAGAAGAACGATACTCTCAAATTTTCGTACTGGAAGAGTTATGGTTGTGTCACCATACAAGCACAAACCCTTTTATTTTCATCTTACTAAGAATAGATATTTGCTAATTAAAGAAAGCACTGCTAAACAAGTGACTAAATCCCTTCTCAATTCCATTTTTTTTTATCTTTCCGTGGTTTCAGTGTAGCAGATGAAGAAATTGGATGTTAAACTAGCATATCTGCTATAAAAAGCAATGGGAACGCTAAAATAAATGGCCCTGAAAAATGTTTCCTCTATAAAAGTGCTTGAATGTTAGTTTCTTTTCTCTATGAAAATTCCTTTTTAAAGTGGGCAAAAATATACGTTCAAATTTCTTTACAAATAAACAAAGACAGACATGGGAAAACAGACTTGTAATCTTGAAAATTTCAGCTCTGATGGCATCACTCTAACCAATATTCAGATTTGTTTGTATAAAGCTTTTGTATGTAATTTTCATCCCCAAATTGATTATAACATCATCAGCAGGACACTGTAATATAGCTACTTATCACAATAAATACAAACAAACTGTAAAAATTCCTTTGTTTGGCTTTCAGTTCTGCATTCACTCATATCTAGTACATTAGTTGCCCTGTGGTTACAGTCACTTAGATGATGTGTTTTTTAATAATTTGTTGATGTAACAAAGACAAAGCTAAGCTATAGTTAAACTGGTATTAATCATGGGACTGTTAAAGGAGAGCTCTTTTAATAGAGAGGCAGAACATTTTGAAAGCTGAAGGGAATCTCATAAAAGCTGAAATAATGTGATGTTTAGATGATATAAAAAATCTTACTATTTAATATTTTAAAGTTTAAATATTTAACTGGTTTATATAACAGCTGTATTGTATGTACTTAAATAATCTAATGTATAGAACACTATTAATAGTATAAATTTTAACAGGCATGAAACACACGCAAAGTAGGAATATTAATTCTATTATAGGTAATTGCTGTCTGTTGCTTCGCTATAAGTACAGTGGTATTTGCTATTCGACCAGTGTAGGTAATTTAACAACATAGTTTTTATGAATGACTTTCATTAACTGTTTATAGATGACAGTTGCTTAATAGAGGCTTTTTGCATTGCTTCATTTATGAAACTTGATGTCACTGCATCACTGAACATCATGATATGTCTGCAAAAATCATGTCACAATTCTAGGAATTTACATTGTTTTCTAAAATATATCTGAAACTAGCAAAACTGTTAATCTGAAATAGTACTTCTCTTTATAATTCAGATTTAATATTGCACCTTTCCAGTAGAAACTTCAAAATGAATTGCTTAAACACCACATGCACAGAGCTTAGGCATCTGTTTGTCATATCTATCATCTTTTTCTGTTACAGTATTATTTGCCAGAACTTTTGAGAAGTCTAGTTTTATTGTCTGCCAATTTAGACCACTAATACAGATATAAATAAACAAAGTTAAACTGACTCTGTATTGTGCTTACTGGTAAGATTACAGGGTTTAATTCTGGCAGAATGTAATCTTGTGTTTTCTGAAACCACAACTTAGTATGTTTCTTAAAACTTTCACTATTTGCTAGAGTCCTTTAATAAATAGAATTATATACCAATGTCTTCAACTCCATCTGTCTGGCTAAAATATTTGTACATTTTAATTTATAATATTCTAAAACCTCAGTTTTGAATGTTAGAGTTGAAGTCTATGGGTTTTCAAATGAAAAGTGCAAATGAAAGTCTAATGTCGGTTAAAGAATGAGCATTAGTACTCTGGTTTTGGTAATATAAAAAGAATAACTGTGAAAGTTCTTTAAAATGACAAACATCCATAAAAGATATGCAGAGGCATCTCTGTCAATGCTGTGCAGCAGACTGAGTGTGAAAAACAGGTTCAGCTTATTTTTGCTGTGGGAGAAGTGGGTTGCCATTCTTTATACAGAAGATGTGGATTCACCTATGCCAATCTACTACTCTTCTTCCTTTGTCCATGCATGCTTCTTCCATGGAACAGATGATAAAAATACAGTATTTCCCTCAGTAGTTAACTCCACTGTTTCAATGGAACGCGCTCTGTTTTTTATAATCCAGAATCACATTTTATTTCTTACATGAACCCCATCCTCTTCATTACATACCCTTGAATCACTCATAGAAACTTCATGAGCTCCACCCTCTCAGTGTGTGTGGTTTCCACATGCCTACTGCTGCAAGTATAAGAACAGTCAAAATAGAAAACTGTTCAACTGAAAGGCTCTAAGGCTAACTTCACTAAGCACATGCACCTAATGGAATGTGACAATATATTTGAAAATTCTCAATCCTTACTGAGAGTTAGATACTGACTTGAAATTTTCCTGCTTTGCTCTGGGTTTCTAGTAAATATCAAGGTCAATGACAGTAGGATCCATAAGAATCATCATACTTTTAGGCACTTCCGTAGTGCTAAATTAAAACAGAATCTCTTTAAACACTGCTTGTCCAAACCAGATGACAAAGAAAACAAGCCTAAGACCTAACAGCCAAATTGACAAGAGAAAAGCTAATAGAAAAGAACTGATCTCCTAGAACTCATTGAGACATCCCATGAAAAAAAAACTATTACAAAATAAGGAATGTAATAATAATTCATGCAGCTGAACCAAGAAGACCAGAAACAGCTAAGTATCAAACTCCAATAGAAAGTCATCATGTGTATATACTTAGAGTCTACAAAGTGGCTTTGTTTCTTTCCAGAACATCTTGGAAGATCTCTACATTCTTGTTAAGATGAGCAATAGATTGCAAAGAGCTGAAAGCATTATAAGAGCTCAAACAGAGTTTCTCATGTATTTCAAGACAGCTATTCTTAGCACAACAAAGCAACTCATGAAACAACAACAACAAAAAAGTGTAAGGTATAAAAGGGAATGAGATGGTGGAGCTGTGCATCCTCTTTTCAAATTAAAGCTTTTAGTACTGTGGGAAGACAAATGTTTCCAGGTACTTTGCTACCACATGGGTCTTTCAGATGTCTCTTAATACTTTGGTAAGATTAAACAGGAATAAATAAGGTAATAATGGGAATAGTAGGATGGCTAGCACCTGAACTTTTTAATCATATAATCATAGAATGATAGAATATACAAGTTGGAAGGGACTCACAAGGATCATTGAGTCCAACTCCTGGGTCCCCAAAGGACCACCCAAAAATCAGACCATGTGTTTGAGAACATTGTCCAAATGCTTCTTGAACTCTGTCAGACTCAGTGCTGTGGCCACTGGCCTGGGGAGTCTGTCCCAGTGCCCGACCACCCTCTGGGTGCAGAACCTTTCCCTAGCACCCAGCCTGACCCTCCCCTGTCCCAGCTCCATGCCGTCCCCTCGGGTCCTGTCGCTGTCCCCAGAGAGCAGAGCTCAGCGCCTGCCCCTCCGCTCCCCTCGTGAGGGAGCTGCAGGCCGCCATGAGGCCTCCCCTCAGCCTGCTCTGCTCTGGGCTGAACAATCCAAGTGACTTCAGCTGCTTCTGTGTCTTCCCCTCCAGACTCATCACCATCTTTGCTGCCCTCCTTCAGAGACACTAGCAGTTTTATATCTTTCTTATACTGTGGTGTCCAAAACTGCACACAGTGCTCGAAGTGAGGCTGCACCAGAGCAGAGTGGGACAATCCTTTCCCTCACCCATCTAGCAATGCCATGCCTGATGCACCCCAGGGCATGGCTGGCCCTCCTGGTTGCCAGGGCACACTGCTGGCTCATGTTCAGCTTGTTGTCGATTAAAACCCCCAGATCCCTCTCTGCACGGCTACTCTCCAGAATTTTAGTGCCATGTAACAGGAATAACTTGCACTGTTGGAGTTGACTGGAAAGAGATAAATTCACCTGTGTTTTTTTAAGATGAGGACATGAAGACTGGAAAAGGATTTACCTGACATATATCATAAAGCTGAAGCAGTATTTTTTTAAAGTAGATACTTGTAGATATTACTACAAGTGGAATATTAAAATAAATTACCTTTATTTATCATCCATTATCCCCTTCTAGGGTATCACAGAAACACAACCCACCAAATGCTCAGAACTTGAGCACCCTTAGCATGCAGTGTTCAAATTCTGGAGCTTTCATATCACTAATTTATTAATTGAGCAGCAACATATCAATGTTTTCTAACATTTAAAAATAAAAAAATCTCAGAAACAAAAGTCTGTCCCAAATTCTGCAATTAGAACAACGTGATACTACAGATCATGTATCCTTCGTGTGTTTGGTGACCCATTCTTCTCAAGAAGAAGAGTGGTTTGTATGAGGAGTTACAGTCTAAGCTCCTGCTATACTGGTCTAAGGAGGAGGAGACAGAAAAGGAATGGTCAACCCATGTTTTGGGGTGGGGGAACAGGGGAATCTAATATCTTAACCCTGCAAGAGGCAGAGCACTCAACCAAACAAATCATTTAAATGTGTGAGTAATTGTACTGATATTGATGTTTAAACTAAGTATTGTTTAAACACTTTTACAGATCAGGATCAAACTTACCTGCACCTGGCTGAATCCTGCCTCTGGAAAAGATTGCATTATCTCTCTTAGTGCTATGAGTCTCAACTTGCACTAGCACAATACTTCAGGTAAATGTCACAGTAATGAAAGTAATTTCTCTGTAAGTGTTTTTGTTGTTGTTGTAGTAAAAAGTATATTTTGCTCCCGGAATAAATTCCTTGCTAATGTTTTAAAATATTTTTAAAATATTAATAAATAAAAAGAAATCAAATGTTGAGAACCTTTGATAGAGATTTTTTTCATATGAACTGAATTCAACATTTCAATCCTTCACCCACTCTTGGCAAAATCTTTCAAGTTTCCTCCTAAACAACCTGCACTCTCTCCTTAAAAACAAGATGGACTTTGTTTTATCACAATTTTAGCAGCAACTTGTGTTATTTTTGGTGCTTATGCTGACCACATTCCAGTGTGAAGATATCCATACTGGATATTACACGTGGTAGTCCTGAGTACTGGCATATGTCTGAGGTTTTATAATACCAATTTATATTTATTAGCTTTGAAATTTCTTAGTTGATTTACAGAGTTAATCTTGTTAATACATTACAGCAAAGGTAGACATTTAGCATTCTTCATTTGAGATACACAGTGAAGATGATTTCATCTATGTGTACTTTTCTGCTACATGGCTAACTGTTCACACAACCCATGTTTACAGTTGTGTACCATCTAGCCTTTTGCCACTGGGTGACAGCCAAAGCATGAAAACAAAAGCCCTATTCAGGAAAAGAATTCCCTGCACTGCTATATGAATATCAAGTGAATTATGCAAATCAGAACAGGAGGAGCTTACTAAAACTCTTTTTCTGATCTTCCATATGTATAAGGAGGGAAATATGCTGAGAATCTTGAGGTAAATATCCCTGTAAGGGAACAGGAAGCACAGTAAATGCCCACCTCAACATTTAACTGGAACACTTAATCATAAAGCTCAAGGATCTTTGTAAGCTGTACAAATCTACATCACAAAACCAAAGCGAGCAGCAACTTTCTTAGTAAAAAGGCAGTCTTTTCTTTGGTCTTGCAAAGGAGTAAGAGGAAAGAAAAGGGTGCAAAAAAGTCTGAATTGATAAAAAGGAATGATGAAGAGGGACAGAACAGATAAAATACAAATAACACTCCATTTCAAAAACTTTAAAATTATTTTTCATGACAGTAGATGCACACATTTCTTTTGGAATTGCTTTCTCTAATTTAAGAAATTATTTATGATTTAAGAACAGATGTAAAAGGAAGAGAAGCATAAGCGGGTACCCACCATACAGCACTTGTAAATAGGTGCTTTGTAACTTTGAAATTGAATTTTAATAAAAATCATTTCACTACAGTTCTATCTGATTTACCCCCAAACACAAAAGCTTTATGTTCTACACATTTTCTCAAGGAAAAAATTGTGTTCCTATTTAGCACATTTTACAGTAGGAAATAACTAATCCACACCGTAAAATATCCTTTTAAGTCAGATTATAACTGACAAAACTAAAACCTTCTAAAGTGTTTAACCTGAAATTGAGTCTACTACTAATGCTGATGAACTGATAGAAGTATAGTAGACAGCCCTCAAACCCCCAAGTTAAAGTACCACAAAAACTGGAAATACCTTTTCAAATATCCCTATTACACGAACTAACTATTCTGTGATCTCAACGGCATAAAACACAGTTTGAACACAGGGAAAAACTATTTTACAGTTAGAAAGTTTAAATACTGGAACAGGTTGCCCAGAGAGGCTGCTGAGTCTCCATCCATGGAGACATTCATAACCTGACTGGATGTCGTTCTGGGTGACCTGCTTTAGCTGACCCTGCCTGAGCAGGGGGGTTGGACTAGATAACCTGAATAGGTCCCTTCCAACCTCAATGGTTCTATGATTCCATATTATCTGATTGCAGAGAGACATATTTTTAATATTTTGTAACAAATCTTAACTATCACTGCATAAGAACCTGGAATATTCTCCCCAAAATATTAACAATATTTCTGCCAGAATTACTCAAAGTATATGTATTTTGCGACGTTTAAAATGCTGTCAATATGAATGGCTTACATCATATTTTCAGGTTCTGTTGCACACGCTCCCACTGCTTTTGTTACATTCACAAGCAGTGCCTGATTGGTTCCAGTAAGTAACTTCACTAGGGGTGGTATTCCGCCACATTGACGGATAATAGCTCGATTTATTGGTTCTTGGCAACATTCTCCCAGTGCTCCAACGATATTTATAAGGACTTCTTCAGGTTGATCAGTGAGCAGTCCTACCAAAGCTTCTACGACTTTATAATCGTGAAATCTAAATGAGAGCAATAAAAACAAAGTTGTTATTATCAGTATGTTACTACTGTAAGGTAATCCTTAATTTCTGTAATTAAATTATCTTGATGAACAAATCACAATATAGGTAAGCCATTCCAATCAGTTCTTGTAAGTGCGACATATAGCATCATTTCTTACTTTACCTTTTAAAATATATTTCTCTATTTTACTGTTCTAGAAATCCAAAGAGTAGTTTGAGGAGTGTTGAAAATTTAACATGTGGATGAAACATCTTTAACTAGCTGTAAACATGCTAGAAGACTAGCAAGTACAGTGGCATCCTAACTTCCATTTCTTTTTTCTGTCATGTTAACAATAGCTAGAGCAGGAGTATATCTGACCCTCTTCCACCTCTCTGGAGCCAAAGGATCACCCTTATGTTTCAAACCCTTTAGTGGTTTGTCTTCATCAGTTTTATAGCTAGTTCAGGCCTAATGTGTGCATTTTCTTAATGTAAGACTAGAACTATGCTAGATTTCATTTTGGAATTAATAAAATTAAGAAAATAGTTGACAGAAATTTGAGTTGACTTTTACATTAAAACTTCCCTCATTCTTCATAGCACTTTTGGTACTGATGATCAAAAACATGTTTGTAAAAATCCTGGAGTTTTCTTGTCCAGGCTCCATCCTACAAACAGATGCATGCTAAACCTCAGAATTTAATCTTCTGGAACAGTACTTTAGTTCTCAGCACTGGGGTCACCCCATTTCTAAGTTTGTTTTGTTCAGAACTTAGAGGATTCTTAACGTTCAACAAATATCCTATTTTCCATTCACACCTTTTCTATGATACACCTTGACAATTCCACTTAGTGTATCAAGCTAGATCTAGTCTGTATATCACCTATTAATTATGCTTTGATATATATTTTTGTGTAAATATACACAGTTCCTCTCCTAAAAAGATAAATTATCGGAGAGAACTGAGTTCTCACTTGTGCCCCTCTTGTCCCCTAGCTTCTGCAAATGTCTACTTGAACTACAACTACTCCTTATTTTCCAGGAATCAGCTGTACACGTGACTTTTCTTTCATACAAAAAAATAGTATTTTTGAGATTCTAATGGCAGATCTAGAACTCTGTTTCAATAAAAAAATTAATCTTTCCAAGATGGCTTATCGGCGTAACAATTAATGTTATACCAAGAAATTAGAAACTTTATTTTTTTCTTATTTGCTTGGATCTGATACACATTTGCTTAAAGAGAAAGTCTTTCTTTGTTCAATGTAATTTGGAAGTGTCCCTATATTTATTTTTTTTTAAAGAGGAAATAACAACAACATGAAAACGGAGCAACAAACCAAGTGAACAATTTCAAAAAGAAAAATACTGATTTTCTCTGACTATTTTATCAGTGTTGCAGACGAACTGCTTCATGGATGGAATAATATCAGCTGGCTCTGTGATGGGCAGGCTACAGTCTGACAGAGTTGTTGGCTCAGGCCATCTTGTGTCCAGAAGCAGTATGGCTGCTTGCATACAAGCTGGAATCTGAGTTAGTCAGGCATAGGCACTTGTACCAGCTCACTCCTGAATCAGCACAGCATCTCAGCAATATACTTCAGGTACAGGAAGTACTGCAGAGTAGTCTGAAGATAATTAAGTCGCTCTGCAGGAACCAGCAGGGTTTGTTAGTTCTAGCCTCATGCCAGACTTAAAGTCATCCCCCCAGATCTACTTATGTGATTTCATATTATCCTTCCTCCCTGTTATGTTGTGTCCTCCCATCCTGACTTTTGATTGGGTTTATTGCTTCAGACTCAGCAGTGCGTAATACATGAATTCAGCTCAAGTCTGGAGCTGTGCCTGGCTAGTAACCTTCATGGGGCTTCAAGCCCTTGCCAAAGATACGCGAGTAGCCCCGCAAAAATCTGTTTGCATTTGCAGAGAATTATTGGCTACAACTACACTAATAAATAAAACAGGCGATGGCTCATTCTGGAGCCCTGAGGACAAGAAGCACAACATAGCATCCATATGGCTAAAATCTCTTATCCTCACAATTCAGGGTGGCCTCACCCATTCTGCCTAATGGAAACAATCTGTTGCCTGTGCTGTTCCCAAGGGGTGTCTGGGCATTGTCTGGAAGAGCTCTTGCTGGCACAGGCCAAACTGTGTAAGAGATTGTGCTAGCAGTTAAATAGCACGGATAATCATAACATAGTGACTGAACCCGAGATTAGGTCCTATTTAGTTTACTACTATAGACAGAACCGCTCAGTTCATCTCATCACTGATCTGGAACCAGGATGCCTCTGTGCAGACACCCAAAGCTCACAGAAAAGGAGGATATACCTTTCTGAAAAGCCAGGTAACTGTGAAATGAGGAATGCAAAAAGAAGTAGGACAGAAGTACAGTATGTAAAGACCATGGCTCTGTATAAGAATGGTTTGGGAACTCATTTAGGACAGTTAAAAACCACACTGTAAACCGAGATTACTGGAATTCTTTCTGATTTTGACCCAGATGTTATCTATTATATCTGCTTGTCCAGCAGAGTACACTAAAATTAGGGCTGCAGGAAGAGGTTACCTTTTACTGATTCTCCTCCCAGTCTGTGAATCTCATTTCTCTATACAGAGCAGCATAACTTCAGCAGGAAGCCTAGCACGTACTCCAGTAGAGCAGGCATTTTTTGAGGTAAGGTGCACGAATCAGATGTATTAATTTGAGAGAGGCCAAGTATTCTCAGTCATTAAGCTATTCCATAAAAGACAGGGTGATAATTCCTGCTGTCACATTCTTAGATAATCACTCTGGACCTTGATACTGAGAAGATGTAAGTACCTATGGTAGGACTCACTACAGTTAAATTCAGTCCTTTAGAAGTTGGGTGTCCAGACCAAACTACTTTTCTGAGTGCCTTTTGTAATCAAGGAGAGAGGCATCTAGGCTAATTATCCTAGCATCCAGTATATTTCTAAAGCAAGTGGACCTAATGGATATTAGATACCTACCTACCTCAGAGTGAGATAATGTTCACTCTCTCTCTCAACCTAAAATGTTAAAGCTAATTGTGCTGACTACACTCTACCATGTAGCCATGATTGCAGTTTGCAAGCGAGAGAAGAGTGGGGATATCAGATACACATACATGGAAAAATATTTTCTATGTGTTAGTACACCTCCTGGCTTAGTCTTCTGTATCTTAACTATTGTTCAGAGGCACCAATTCTCTCCGTTAACTGTTAAGATTCCAGGAACTTAACACTGTTTCCAATGCACCCTGATAAGGTCACCAGCTGTTTTTGGTACAATAAAACCTAAGTTGAAAGTCCAACTAATCATAAAACATGGTTTTGCAGAATAATGACATAGTATTTTGAAAACAATAGAGGCCCATAAAATCAAAACATGATAATGTAATAAATATTTGTAAAACTAAATTGTTACTTTGACACATTCTCTCCACTGATTGCACATTTCCAGATTGCTCCTGTCACAGCTGCTAAAAGTTGTTTATTTTCAGAGTTACCAAGCAGAACAGATAGTGGTTGTAGACCTCCATGCAGTCTAACCAGGTCACGCGTTTCTTTATCTTCTGCACACTATACAAAAAATTAAATACACATATTATGCAAAATGTGTAAAGCAATGTCTTCAAAAGTTATGTGCATTATGTTTTAACAAGTCAAATCTAACACAGATGAAAACGCAAATATTTTATTAAAGTGCCTGACTATGCTAACATTTCACTAAGGGAGTTTAGGCAGTAAACAGCTACCGTAGCAGTGTTTATGCTGTCACATTGTCCACTTTGTGGGCAAATAAACATAAAAACATGCATCTTCTTGCACAATAAGCCCTGCCTCTCTCCACTGGTTAACTGGAATTTAGGGCTTGCACACAAGAGGAGTAAGAAAAGGATTGCAATATCAAAATGCAGCTAAAACATCCTCATAAAAATTAAACCAAGGATCATCAACATTTTTACAAAGTAGTATCTCACACATTAAAGAAATAGTAAAATTGAGAAATACTATATGTAAACTACATGAAAGGAAAGTGCTAATCCTGGCTTTTATCTACTGATTAAGTTAATACAATTACCTTAAATATGGCACTAGCACAATGCATCTGAAGCTCCTCATGCTCACTACTCAGATTGTTCACAAGGTTCTCAATCATTCCTTCTGTCCTTATTGCAAGTCTGTAACTTAGCTAAAAATACAAATTGCACATATATGTTTACAGTCAATATCACTAGCCACAATAACAACACAGCACTACAATTCAAGGCTTTCATATTTGTGAAGCCTTGTACTTTATTTTAAGCCCAAGTCATGTGCATTGCCCTGAATATTCTATTGATGTTCTCAAAGCTAAACAAATACATAAATTTTCTGCAGGGCTGTGGTCTTCAAATTTCCAGTAAAACCAGGAACTGCAATGCCTACTTTGTAGCCACCTGGCTTACAAGGTGACCAGCATTCCTGCTCAGAGACAGGGAAGGAAAAAAAGATGCTTTAGAATGGGATCAACCAGTAATCACTCATTTCATCTACAGCTGGAAGTCAAAACAACAAATCTATTCCTAGAAGGAGGTTATAAAAAAATGTTCTTAGCATTAAAATTTTGCAGTTATGTTTTCTTCCATTTTTTTACCTACAGAAATTGGAGCAGGGGACCATTTTTTAAGAGAAGGGAAACATCTGCATGAAAAAAATGCATTTAGTGTTCCCCCAAAATTATGTCCAGGTTTGGCCTGGTAAGAAATCCTTGAAAATTTCACCTGCTGAATACAGACTTATTGAAGACAAAATGCTGTCACATGGAGCATGCATATGTTTGTGTAGTTCAAGAAGCTATTTTTGCAAGTACAAACTCCTTCACAATGCAGAATCTTCCAAAAAAAAAGAAAACGTCTTGCATGTCTCAAATTCATGAATAGAATTTATTTATATTTTTTACCTCAAGCACAATGCACTATAGTTTCAAATTTGATTCCACAAATGGGGAAATAACCACTCATCTCAGATAGCTATGGTGAAAATAACTGTATTCAAATTTTAAAACTTAATACACTCAAAGCTGAAACCTGCCAAGGAAATCTGTAGAGAAATCACATACATCCCTTTCTTCTTTTGACAACCGATCAGACACATTGTCCTTGTGAATTACGTAAAACAGTAAAACACACTGTTCTGTATTGCATTGAATCTTCTTGGCCACATCTGCAGGTTAGCTTTGTAGAATTTAAATGTACTGATTAACCAGAATATAACATCTTAATTTCCCAAATTTCATTTCTCAAGTACAGTGAAAAAAATGAAACTCATTAAGTATTTCATTTCTATATACTTTCTTTCATGAACTACTCTTAGCTTTTAAAATAAAAAATTATGTGGTCTTTATTACAAGCTCTAACCTTCTCAAAAAAAACTTTGCACAGAGTATCTACATCCAGAGTGGAAACTTCCTGATGGGATAACTGTGCTGGTAACTGTCCTGGAGAAGCTTCATTTTTAAATGATAGTCAAATGTAATGCTTCTTTTTAGTAGTCAATTGTTTTAATGATTGGAAATACCTTAGCTGTATGTGTTTACTTACCTCTGAAGCGCATTCTTGTAGTGTCCCCACAACTGGGGTTAGGATGCTTATATGTGAACTTTTGAGCCATTCAGCTAATAATGGAATGCCTCCAGCTTTACGGATTGCTTCTTTGTTTTTGGTACTTTTGCTGCAGCTCCAGAGTGCTAAAGCCCCACAGCGTGCTATTTCAGTATCTTTTGCCTGATACAGTGTTAGACCAGTTGATCTCACTGAAGGACATTCCAACAATCCAACCTAACAAAAAAAACACTTTTTTTTTAATTATCTACAAGTACGTTTCATATTAAGCAAGCTTTTTAATGATGGCATATACTATCTGAAGACTCATGTATGCAAAAAATGACACTTTGGGAAAAAATATACTTACCAATCTCTTGATTCCTCCATGAAGCCTTACTGTCCTTCGCGCTCGTTTAAATCGAGCAACATTAGCAATTGTTTCAGCTGCCAAACATTTTAGATCTTTATCTGGGGAGTCCAATATTTTCACCATGATCTCTAAGCCCCCAAGATCTGCAATTGCATGTCTGATCAGTGTATTTTGACTAATTTCCTTCAGGATTTTTAATGAACCAATCTAAATAATGGAAGACAACAGACATTAAACATTATTTAAGAATACCTAAGCAGCAAAATCTATAAAATTAAGGGTTATGTAGCACATTTTAACTTTTAAATCAAATCAGAAGAAGGAAATTGAAAAACATTCTAACTGATTTTCATCTAAGAAGTCCTTGCAATTGAGAAAATACAGAAAAAAAGAGAGAGAGAAAAAAGAAATCAGTTTCCTTCATTCGATATAACCTTTAAAATTGAAAACATATGCTAATAGAAAAGGTATATTCACAGCTCTTTTCAACAAAGCTACTTACCTGACATTTAATTTCTTCTGTATCAAGTAAATTAATTAACACTTCAAGACACCCAACGTCTCTGATGGCCAGCTGGCATGTTTCTTGAGCCAGATTGAAATCTCTCATTGAACACAATGCAATTACTGTAGCTGTTGGATTACCTCCCTAAAATAAAGCAAATTTTTAACATATATGAAGTGCATTTAATATAAAACTTAATCTCTTCTACTACTAGTAGTAAAACTAATACTAAAGGAGAAACTTGTTAGATTATTTTTTATTCTGTTGTCAAATGACATAGACATAATAAGAAATGAAATTATTGATAAAGTCTGCAAATGACATACAGATCAAAGTGAGAATGAATAGCACAGATGACTTATGACTAATACAACCTGCTGTGAATGGACTAGTAAATTAGATAGTCATGTATTAGAAGCTTTGGTATAAGCACTTATCAAAAAACACACGGTGAAGATACAGACATTTCAGAGAAGCTATCTGCATTTTTTGCATTGGTGTTCACTCTAGAAGAAATCAAAGAGACTCCAAACTGGAATCATTCCTCGTGGAGGACATTTCAGAAGATTTGCCTGAAACTGAAGTTACTGTTGAAAAAGTTATTAAAAAAATCCTGACATAGTGAACAATAAAAAAATGCCATTACTAGATAGCACTCAATTGAGTTATAAAGAAAACAGAGTAAAATAGTCGACTGAGTACAAATGGTACGTATCTGGTCACTTGAAACTACTTGATCACCAAAGTACCAGGAAACAACAAATGTCTTTTAAAAGAGTTCAGTAGTTATCCAAGGACTATTAGCCAAACATCTGTACTGGAAAAAACAGTAGACTGTAATAATGAACAGAATTAACAGACATCTGCCTAAATATGACATTCTTGGTACAGTATGATATACTTAAGAGTCAGCATAGACCTGTTAAAAGAAGTCCTGCCTTACAAAACTTGCAAAGCTTGTGGAAATGCCAGTCTAGCTGATATGTCTAACCAGTTGATATGTCTACATAAATCTTTAGACAAAATCCCAGATAGCTTTCATAGAAACTAAGCCACTATATTATAAGACTGAAAGTCATTGCATAGATTAAAAAGAATGACTAACGGATAGGAAACTGGGAATAAGAGTAAATGGTCAGTTCAATGAGGAGGACTGATTTAGTGGAGTTCCATGGATATGTGTTGAAGCTGTGAAATTCGACATACTCATAAACACTCTGGAAAACAAAAGGACTAGTTATGCAACAAAGTTTGCTGATGATACTGTGCTGCTAATTAAACTAAGCCATTTAGGTCGTTGAGACAAACTGCTTAAGAATCTACTAAGGCTAAGATGGCAATAAAACAGCAAATGAGAAAATGAGAACTGATGCACATCAGAAAAAAAAAAATCCTAAATCCACAGATGAAATGATGAGTTTTCAAATGACTATTCAAAATTAGATGTGATATCTTGTGATTATGGTAGATGGCAATCAAAAACCAAATCGAGTATTAGGACTTGGGAAAAAAAATGTGAACAGAGAATGTCACTATAACACTGTTTAAACCCATACTTTACATGCACCTTAAAAACTTCTTTCATTTCTGCAGCCTCAATTTCAAGATTACTGTAGCGCCGGAAATGTTTCAGAGAAAACAGCAAAGATGATGCAAGGCTTTTCCAGTCTAGAATGATAAGCAAAGGGATATGATAAGAGGCCTGCAATGTTAGGCATGGCATTGAGCAGGATAAATAGGGACTGACTGTTCAATGCCTCCTTTAATACAGATATAAACTCTTCTAATAATGAGAAGTTAAAAATTTAAAAAAAAAAAAAGTGTAGGTTCTTCTTATAAAAAAAAGTAATAAAATAAAATGGTTCCAAGTGGAACTAGCTGTGAAAGGATTCTATGAAAGCTGAATGTTTTTATGAGTTTAAGAAGAGACTCAATGAGTTCGTGAAAAGTAATCCATTGAAGGTCAATAAAACCATAATATCTCACTCAGTTTCCAATTCCCTGAGCTAAAAATGGGTAGGGGTTGGAGGACTATTACACTCGTGTTTGCCCTGTTCCTACTCTGCCCTGAGCACTCATTTATTGGTCTGGGCTTCTTCTTCCTTGGTAGAATACAAGTGGAGATTCACACTACTACAAGTTATGCAGTGGAGTTTTGGAAATTTATGGAAATCAGAGGTTAGGTTATCTGGAGTGCATGAGAAGAGCTTTAACCACAGAAAACTTCCACTGTGATTATCCTGTCTCCCTTGCTGTTGCAGTCAGGATATTGGGCTACTCTGACTTATGATCTGCCCCAAACCAGTCTCTTTCACGTCCAAATTCAAGGTCATGCTCTTACAAATAATGAAAACAGGATACACCCCAGTGTAGGAGTTCTATACTGGAAACCGGGACATGCAAAAAGACTTGTGATGATGAATAAGAATTTGAGATTACAGTGTATCGTTTGATTGAATGGATGACATCTTGGTTGGATAAGTGAATATACTGAACAGGAATATAAGCATTACCTCCTTTTAGGCACTTGTGCTACTACTGGTATTGTGTGTCCAATTATCCTTTTTGCAGTTCTAGAAGGAAAGTGAAAATATGGAGATGATTCAAAGAAGAGAAATAAAAGTTGTTGTAAACCTGGAAGACTGCTGCACGAAGTCAGACATGAGAAACACTATTTAGTTTATTAAAAAGTAAGTGAAGGTATGATTTATTCATAGTGAAATAATACATCTATGAGGAAAACGAATGTGATCACAGAGCACTCTGCAGCCTATCCTGATGTTTGATGATTTGAAGTAAAAGGTACTTGAATTTACATGACAAGTAAAGTGCAAGTTTTCCACTGTGTGGTTAGTTATCCTTTGGAAGAAATTTCTTAGGGTGACGAAAAGTTTCCCTGCAGTGGAAATTTTTCAGTCAAGATTGGATGTTTTTCTAAAAGATAAGCTCTATTTCAGCCACAGCGACTAGACTAAGACCAAGAAAAAGATCAAAGAATACATCCTGTTGTAGGCAGAAAGTTAAACCATATGATAACAATAGATTCTTTTGAACCCATAACATAGATCTACTATTAATCAAATCAGAGACGAATCCAGCTGTACAGAAATTGGGAGGGTTGAGCTACCATGGAGCTGCAAAAGAAGCTGGAGTGCATGAACAATGACAACTGGTGCTCAGGAGGAAGTTACAACTTAGTGCACATAGTAAATCAAACTACTGTCTCCACCTCCCAAACGCCTTTGAATTCCAAGGAAACTTTGGCTCACACCCAGATTTGAACTGTGCTGCCCAAGCCCATCTATTTTAAATGACACCTTTGAAACTGTCAAAGACTTTAAGCCAAGATTTTCCAGAGGAAAATAATTTGCTAATCTGTGTACATCATACCAAAATATAGAATACTGAAAAGCTGAGTAATGTTTGCTAATGTGAAACAAGTAGATCTAACCAAAACACTGATATTTTGCAGCATATTTCTTAAACGTAAACCATAGCAGTAAAACAGATACACTGTAAAAAAGTATTTAAATTTAACATGCGGATACCATAAAAGGTAGCACAGAATCAAGAGTGAGAAAATGCATCCAAAATGAATGTGAGAAAAATACTTGATAAAATTTCAGATCAGTAAGTTATATCAGACTAAACTTTTCTGTTAATCAATGAAGTATATGTGGATGGCGCTTCACAGCTAATTTTTACTCAAATTTCTTGTAACTACAGATATCCACAGAACTTCCACAGCAAACTGTTTAGAAGTTTTTCTTTTTCTTTTTTATATATATTTTTTTTAACACCTATAACATATGTTGTCCTAAAGGAAGATTTCTACAAATTTGTCATGTTATCTTTTTAACTGTCATTATAACCTTGACTTCAGAAGAAAATGCTATTTGTGCCTAGCTTTAAGAACATATTTTAATCTATTTTGTACAATATCTCCTACAGACTAAAATATTGTAGCAATTTCTCAAATGTTTTCCTATAAATCAGTTTATCCACATCTCAAAGTTTACATGTTGTTTTTTTTTTAATCCATAAAATATTATTGCCAAACTACACAGAATATTCTGTAGCTCAAAAGAACTAACAGTTGTCCTTTTGTGAAGTTTATGGTCTTTTCATATAGCTTAAGAGTTTGAGATTTATTTTGCTTTGAATTATAAAATAAATAAATAAAAATGCAACAGGTGTTCAAAGAGAAAATTTCACTTTTTATTATTTTATATAACTGTAAGAAATATATTACTAACCTGACAAATGACATCTCTTCTTTTGAAAAGTGCTTCTCCTATAGTGAAACTACATTTATATATAATGTAGTAATTCATATTTCACTTATATGTATAATGGCTGGCATGAGATATTTAATACGGACCAAGATTTAAAAAAATAAACAACTTTTAATTCTCTTATATTAAATCAAAAATAGAACAGTATATGAAAAATATATATGCATTCAGTTTTTTTCAGCTTCAAAACTGAAGCTGAAAATGCACAACTTATGTTTTTAAAGTAAAACCACAATAAAATATTTTTCATATGTTCTGAAGCATCAGTTCTACAAAATAAGAAATTATACCAATGGTTTCAACGATTATTTTTTTCTTTCTTGAAGTTATCATTACAACAAGTCTTCCAGTACTTACAACACAGATTTAACATGCATGGAAATACTTACCTCTCCATTAAGTTGACATAAAATCTGCATCATGTTGTTATAACATTTGAAATCTGATATGTTGGATACGAAATAAACTCTACTGGCAGATTAACAATAATTTTAAGGCTTCAAATTAAACACAGATTTAGTTTAAAATCTGTCTCTCTTCCTATATGGTGGTATAACATATATATCCACAAATTAAATGAAAATTTTAAGAGCATCAGTGCTATACTATCAGTAAAACATCTGTAAAATGTATGTAATGTCCCTTTTCTGATACTCAGAGCTCATAGATGAGAATTACAGAACTATAAAGATATAAAAATGTATCTATACAATGGTAGCTTTATTAGACAATGATTAGATTTTATACACATTTGGTATCTGTAAGTTTGATCTCACTTTCTGTGCTGGGTGGGTGAAAGATTAGGAAAAGACCAGTATGAGAACTTCCCCATAAAACTTCTCCATTACAGTAGGACAGGGTGTGGAGCCTGCCTTTATATTCTTTCCCCAGCTTTAAAGGGCATTTCAGGAATGATGAAAGCTACAGAGGTGCCGTGCAAAAGTTGCTGAATAATCTTTTAATTCTTAAAAATGTAAATCAAGATTTAACGTCAAAAGGAATATTAGCCCAACTAGTTTGACTGCCTGTTAAAAATAGGTCATTAAGTTTTATCCATTTATTTTAGTGTAATGCAAAATAACTAACATTTGAATAAGACATACTTTCCATCTGCCTAGGGCATGCTTTTGGTCTTGATTTAACATATCAAGAAACAGGAAATCTAAAGGTTAATTATCTTTAGTGTTAAAGTAATGAGCTTGTCTGACTTCATCACTTTTTTTTTTTCAATGTTTTGAAAATGTGGGTACCAGAACAAGATTTGCTGGTTCAAAATCAGTCTTACCAACAGTGTACAACAAGGTAACCTTTCTTCCCTAAGCCTACTCACTGCTCCCGTTTATGAAACGGAGCACTTGCTGTCTTTGCCCTAGAAGTACTGAGCAACTCTTAGTTGCTTTCATGTTAACCTTGAGAAATTTCTAGAGTAACTGTTTCCTGAAGACAGCCCCTCGCCATACAGGCATGTTCTGAATTCTCTGTGCCCACCCACTTAACTTCACACCAGGACATCATGAAACACACTGAATGTGAATGGAGACACCCTGCCAAGCAATTCAGATCTGTCTTTGAGAGCCTGTCCTGTTATTCCATGTTCTTCGCCATTTTTGATTTTCAGGAGTGACTTCATATTCATGTGCATAACTCGTAAAAAAAAGTTAACCAGTGTTTCGTTTAGTCAGTTCTATACTAGAAATAACCCTGCTGGTGATGTTTCACCAGATATGACTATGCATCAGTTACTCCATGCTGAGTGCACAAGTTGCAAGCTTATGCAAGATGCATAAACTTTTGCTTGCATCCAGGTCCCCTTTTCACTAGCTCATTTAGCATCCTATCTTTCTCCATTTCAAAATCTAGACCTAGGTTTCTTCCTAGACCTATTTTCTATTATTTATTTCTATTAACTTTCATTATCATGAAATTTTGTAAACATAAAATGTCTGATTTCCTTCTCTTCTTTTAAAAAAATATTGATCCATAATAATGAGATAATATAGATAACAAATTACAAAATATGCTGACTTAAGATTTCAATACCACATATTCCATCCTAAGTAAAACCCTTCCCAGTCAATATAAAACTTTACATTTTGAAACAATGATCTAATTTCGGTAAGGCTAAAGAAGAAAGATATAAAATTTCCTCCAGAGTCATCTCTGGAAAGGCTAAATATCATTAAAGTTTTTGCAGATGTTCTGCCAGCAGGCGGAAACATTAGCTTTTCAGACAGCTGAGACAGTAGAGGAGCTGTACAGGAGACCCACAGAACATCAAACCCAATTATTGTCATCTGGTACAGTCCACATTATGGCATGCATTGTCCTCTTCCTTTTGTTTGAACCCTCCAACATCACCTATGGCATAACTGTGCCACTTTGACAGATATGATAGCATTTTATATAGATCTCCCTACAGTAGGGACCTGTATCAGAGTTTAGAATTGTCACAGCTGAGACTAAGGAAAAGCTGGTTTTATGAGAAAGGCACCGCACCATGCCTAGACTCAGGATACCAGTGAGCTTTCTGAGTCCTTTGACAGAATTCCTGTCTGCTGCTGTCCAGGTTTCTTCTCCCTGCATCTCTGTTCCCTGCTTTCAACTGAAATCTAAAGGCATTACTGGAGTACAAGCAATAAAAGTACTAACAAGACTATAAAGAAACTGATTCCAACTGTATTGTCCAATTCATAGGAAAATGTATGTACATGCATGGAAAAATAAAAATATTACAATGAAGTTGCAGTGCATTTCAGTTTCCTCAAAGAAAGCAAGATTAAATAAAATGAAAATTACACAACTTCTGGCTCACAAACATCTCTATAAATATGGTACCTATTTGGAGGTGGGTTTTTTAATTAATCTATTCATTTAGTATGTGGATTAAGAGTGAATATGACTGAATATAACATAATATGTAATAACATATAACCTAATATATTTATTTTTTCCAAAAAAGGAAATATTGTTTTAAACTGCAAGGGCAATGCCAGGGATTTTTTTGTTCTCTTTAGACCTATGGCTGAAATTTAGTTTGCCACAGCAAAAGTTCATTTTATTTACTGTATCAGGAAAGTACTGGATGGATACCTTAATGTGCATGTCTATGACAGTATGCCTATGACTGAAAAACAGGAATGAAAATTGCTGTTGGTGGGTGGTTTTTTCATTCCTATGTAAAACAATACTCTCGTTTTGATTATAAGTATATATAATCTAAATGCTTACTACGATATACTTGAAAAAAATTAAAACTGAACATATCAAGTCAATATAGTTTTAGAAAATACCAAACAAAACCAGTAATTTTATGTTATCTGAAAGAAAGTAGGTCAAATTATTGGGACTGTTATTGTGGTATCAGAAATTACTTCATTAAAATCCATTAATGGGATGAAAATAATCATAGAACAAAAACATTGTTGAAGTGGAATCCAAGCCCAAATTGCCACTTTCATAAAATGATAAAGTCAAAATTTAAGTGGTAAACTATAAAACAGAATTCTTCATTTACACCTTTAAGACTTAGTGATTTTGTATTGAACTGGACTCTCAAATCTCAGATCATTTTGTAATTTATAGCTCAAAAATGCATATAAATTTTGATAATGCTTAATGAAAGACTGAGTATTGCAGTGTAATATGCATAGTACGCTTCAGCAAGGCAATTTTTCTATGTTAGTGAACCTCTAAACACTCTGAGTATTGTTTTGGTTTAAATACTAGTTCCAATTTTTCATTTTAGTTTATAAAACATACAAGCTGCAACTTGTTAGAGATGAGTTATGGACAAGTATAACTGAGTTATGGAATAATTCCCTGCCCCATTTCCTGAATCTTCTGGAGTTCTTGGGCTACAGCCTGGCAGCGTGTAAACCATACAGATTAGTATAACTAAAGCCAGTGGAAAATCACAGGCAGCACAAAATCACAAAATCCAAAACGTTTATATTGGACTACAAGTTTTAGTGCACAGAAGTCGCATGGTTTTGGTTGCAGATTAATTCCTTTACCCTGCTTCTATGTCACAGTGGCAGAAGTGACATATATGTTAGGACCCAGACACTGACTTAAACTTGTCATGATATTTTATGAAAGTGAAAAGAAATGACTTTTCAAACAAAAGAAAAAGTCTATTATTATTATTTTTTAAGCGAACCAGAACTTGATACCCTCTTGAAAACTCTCTCTAGACATGTATCCATTCTGTTAGCTTTCCTTTTCTGATGCACAGCAATTGGATTCAGTTATAGAGTAGATTAAGAGTCAATGCAGTTCACATGCAAACATATGAACTTTTATTTCATTGGACTAGGAACAGTAGAATGCTTTTCCCAGTAACTTCTCAATCCTGACAGTTGGAGAGAAGTGAAATGTTGACCCAAAAACCCAGAAAACCTGGCCAAGGTAATATATAATAACTTAACAATGCAAGGTTATCTTCTTTTCATTTCTGAAGTTTTCATTTTAGCAGTGTATTTGTTCCCCAGTTGCATCTGGACAATTTTGTAGAGACAATGGACCAGTCTTTTCAAACCTAGATAAATTTGGAGGGGAAAAAAATTAATGTGGGCACAAACCCACAATCCCACTGTGATTTCTAGATCAGATTACTGCAACAGATGTTAATTTGAGATTTAATCTAAGCTACTGCTACTGCAAAATGTAACTATTCAAGAGAATGTGTAAGCACTAAGTCATGCTGAGTTTTAGCTCTGGCTTAGGTCTTAGTTACCACAGGCCGCCTGTAGTACCTTTGGTACCCATTCCGGAGTTCAGACTTCACTTTATCTGGCAAAGCAGCTTGAGGTAACTGTATCTATGGAGTAAACCTTAGATCATCTCCAACTCAAACCATAAGCTCCCAATGGCACACCAGCATGAAAGAACGCAGCCTCAACAACCACTGAAGACTTCCTCTACGCGCCATGACCGATCCTTTCAGCATATGCACATTGCTTGACTTCATGCACAAGCCATGACCTTCCTCAGTTCTCTGTAAGAGAAGTCACCTTCCTTGGTCTTGGTACCATCTCATCCCTTCAGCAGTGCACTGCCTTCAGCTGTCACTGTCACCAATACAGATGCAGTCCCTGTACAAGGGATTTACCTCAGAATTCTCAATGAAAGGATCTTGGTTTTGGAAAGTTACAAGCACCGGTTACATGCAATGTCATCAAATCCATACTTGACCTGTCTGATGAGCATCAGAAACATGACTAATACCATCCACAACTTGACAAAACATCTTCAATTGTGAGATTAAAAAATATATTCATAATTCATCTTCCTGCCTGCTTTAAAGAGATGGTAACTATGTATATAAAAAGACTGCTCTCTTTGTAATCGAGCTTGGAGAACCATCTGGGACATTAATATCGGATACAATGAGTGTGCACCACACGGAAGTCTGCAGCATTTGTGTTCTCTTTAGACCTAGAGGACATCAGTGCCGGTAGGATACCTGCCTTGCTGGTAAACCTCAATACCCTATACTGCCATAAGTCAATAGTGCCTACATAAATAATACACAGGCTGACTACACAGTTACATTCAGACACTTCATCATGAGTTGTTTAAATGTAAACAAGTATCTGGATACTCTATATTCTGAACAAGGCTTCCTGCAGGCTTGACAACTACAAGGCCAGCAAGGAGTCCTTTTACCAAGTTTAAGGGAGTCAGGTCATGGCATTCAGGGATAACTTCATTCAACATAAAACTGCTACAGTACTATACTGTCCTCTTCCAAGCGGGCTATCCCTTTAAATTTACATATTTGAGCACAGTTACATGCAAACATTTTTTTTTTTTTTTTGTACAGGCTTCCCCCTGTCATTGGTCTTTACCCACCTTCTTTCCTCCCTTTCTACCTTCAGTCTCTGGCTGGAGTGGTAAGCAATGCTCATGATTCACAAGCTCTTGATACAAACTTACCCAGGTGTAATGTTTCAATGGCCTTCAAAGTGTCTCTTTGAATTGAACGGTGAACACTTTGGGCCGGTGTCCTTAGCCGTGCTTCCCTCCCATCTCATAAGGATGCCCTTTATGCTGCCTACACAATGTCCCTCTTGCAGACCTTGTTTGCATGTAGTTGTCCTGCCTTGGAGTGGAGAGATAGGAAGAAGGATCAGAAACACTGAAATGAAGCTGATAAACAGAGGAAACAACAGTGCTAAGGGTACCAAATAGGCTGAGAAAGCCAAAAGATACTAACTGAATAAAAGACTTCAAGAAAAAAAATATTTCAGAATTGCTAAATATGGCTAGATTTGGCTTGCAAGAAAAAACAAACAGGCTCTCAGAGGTATTATGTGCCAGTATGGCTAAGTGAGAACAGCCACTTGGGCTAATATAGACTAAAGTAAATCAGAATGCCAAGACATAAACTTAAAAGTGATTCTTGGGTAAAAGGATTAAATGTGCTTTCTCTCATACAACAGTATGCCAATAACTTAAATTCATAAAATTCCTCAAAGAAAAGACATACATATTTTAGTGATCAGAAGGCAGAATGCATCTGAGTAGAAATTATGGGATTTTTTTACTTTCCTATTGCTCACTCAACATCAGTCTCAGGAAGGTGTCATAAAATCACCACATTGCTTTATTTGGACAGCTAATTCTTGCAAATTCATTCCAGATGTTTATTTACTCTTGCTTTTCTCCAGAATCCTGATAGTTTCTCCCTCCGCTCACCAACACTCTGTCAAAAGAACCATCCTGAAAATGACAGGATACTTTGCATTCCACTCCTGGAAGAACTCCAAAGACAGTGCAGCATCTGCTGATGAGGAAGTAAAAAGCTGTGCAAAGCCATTAGATCTGATCTACTGAAACTCTTCGGAAGAATCAGTAGCAAGACAAACCTGTAAGATGCTGATCACATACATACTGTCCATGTAAACAAAGCTCAAGCACAGTCACCAAGCTGGTGAGGCCAAAGCTAGAGCATGGCTATCTAGCACGTGCTTGTCAGTTGATTTTCCCTAATTAAGAACTACCAATTTGTTTCTGTTAACAAAAAGGCTGATCTTTGGAAAAGTACTCTGAAGCAAAATGGCCAAAAAACATTCAACCCCCGAATTTCCAAATACCTAAAGAATTTGTAATATGAGTAAACATTCAAAAGACTTCTTCATATCACTTATTGAAGACTTCAAATGCACAAAAGAGTGTTGGGATGGAAGTCATCTGACTAAGCTCACTAACCTACAAACATCCTACATTCCTGACTATTAACATCAAGTCATCGATAGCCATCCTACATTCCTGTTAACTCAGATCAGGTCAACAGTGAAGCTGAAAACATGATCCATCTCACTCTGAATTAGATACTTAAAATATTGGATGAATCGCATCCTTAAAATGCCTAATTTTTTCCATGGATCATAAAGGTAGCGTTGAATGACCAGCTCAGCCACAAATGCCTACTCTGTTTATATTTAGAGACAGATGAGATGAATCTAATCTATGTATTCACTTCCATGTCTTGATACTAGAACAAAGATATAGCCCTCTCCCTACTTTTGGTCTCTTATATTTTTTAAAAGAACATACACAAATTAGCAGGGTTGAATTGGAAAGAAAAAAGGGTCTAGTATTAAATTAAAAGCAGCAGCAGCCTACACAAACAACAGTCATGTTTTTTAATTTATCACTGATACTTGTAAATCCTGATTTCATACTTGGAGATGTGACCTATGCTGCACCTAATACTAATGCTGCACATATACTAGTCTAGGTCGTGTGTGATAGTGTCAGGCCGCGTGAGCAATTTTGAGGTTGCATAGCACTTGGCTAACAAAGAGAATAAAAGCCTTAATGTTATTACAGTGAATCCATGAAGAAAATTTAACGAGGTTGCATTAAGAAAGACCTGTGCCTTTATAGACTACTAAGAGTTAGCAAAGCTGTTTAAGTTTCATAAGCACTGAGCAAACAGAAAAAACAATGTGATTCAAAACCAGTTAAAAAAAAAAAAGAAAAACAAAATTATAGCGATAGTTTGTGAAAATCTAAGAGGAAAAAATGTTCTTTGGAGAAGTATTTTTTTTTTAAATATATTAAAAACTGAAGTCAGTAAGAGCATAGGAAAAATAAATATAGATGAGGACATGGCAGAAGCACAGGCATGCTTCTGTAATAACTGTATATAGAAAACTGTGATTAAATTGAGCTGAGATCCAATGTGGAACATTTAAGACCAATGCGGAACGTTGTTCTTAAAACTCTTGGTAGCTTTCAGACACAATCATGTTCTTTAGGAAAGACAACAACTTGATTATCTATTTCATGATTATAAAATCTTAAGTCAGACTGAGACAGATGTGGTGATTTACAATTACGTTACAGGTATAGTAGTTGTGGAGTTAAAGCAGTAGCACATTAATTTATATAACATACCTGCTTTTACAATAGAATAAAATTCCACAGAAAGGGAAGAATTATACTTCAGTTATTTTACATTCTTTACCTTTGCCCTGAATTTTTGACGGATCATCTCTTCTTTCTTGTTTTCCATTGAATTCTACTTTTTTTTTTTTCTCCTGTTTTTATGTCTATCTTGCCTTTCATCTCATCAGCTACAAAACACTTAGGAACGGGTAATCCTTAGAACATTAATTAACCTCCACTATAAAGAAATTCCTCAGAATCAGTGTTTATGGTCAAAAATCAACTGGCAGTTATGTATTTTATATGTCTCATGATGAAGAATGATTGTTTGTACAGTATTTTGAGGAGAGAGCTATGCAAGTTCTTCAGAGTTGCCAATTATAATAATAATTTGAGAGTTCTCCATTTGCCAATATTTTCTACCCAGTAAATTTATCATAAAAAAGATTTTTTTCATGATCAGCACTGGCTAGATTGTTAAAAAATACATATCTTAAGTATAAAATGTAGTTTTTCCATGTTTTTATCCCATTCTTTTTTCAGCAAGCATGTTCTTTTCAGAAATTTAAAAGAAAATCTTGGCTAATACCAGAAGATAGGAACAAGAGACATTCACGAACAGCGGAGAAGAGAGGGATATAAAAAGATTACCTGCCAAGGCTGAAAGGTTAGCCAAATATGTGCCTAGAAACACTAGCAGGTGGCACATGATTATGGCTCATATATTTGTTATTTTCTGAAGAATATCAGTCTACCCCTTTGCCAAACTACAGCAAAATTATTTTTTCATCTCGATCCTTCAGTTCAGTTGAATAACCTCCTTCATATTCTCCCAACATATACTTTCATAAGGGAAGATAAAAGGTTTATTGTTAGATAATCTACCAGTAAGGTAGTCTAAAATATATGCAAATTCGGTCAGTCCTGGAAAAATGCATTACACTGGTAAACTTATTTTATATGTGAAAATATTTTCTACCTCCTCATATACACTTATTTACTATTTAGTAGCTAAAATATAGTTTCATGCAAGCCTTGCTAATATATTATTATAAAGGAAAAGCAGTTAACTCTTAACCACAGATTATGAAAAAAATAATATAATGTGAAATACATTTCCTATACAAAATAGATATTTTTGCTACTGCTGTTAGGTTCTAATATTTGACTCTATTGCACATCAAGGACCTGATTTCAAGATTACTGATAAATTCCTTTGATAATATTGCACACAAAATAATTTCTAAGTTGATTACATATCTACCCAAATTCATAGCTTTTATGTTAACTAACCAAGTATTCAGCTATGGCTGTAAAGTTCTACCCAACAGTAAATTTTCCTGAGAAAATGGAAACCAAATTAAGAAAGACAGTTAGTTCCCCAAAAATTGTACTTGCAATTCTCTGGGCAAATTATTCAGGGGTATCAGAAAACATTAGAGATTTTAGACTTTTTCTGTGAATACCAGAAAGCTTTAAAGCAGTATTAAAATGTGTAAAATTGGTAAAATAAGGAATTAATACTTTAGTGGGTACACTGTAACACTAATACCATTTTTTCTTGTCTTATACAACTTAAAATAACTTTTAATTAGTTTCACTTTAAATGAATTAGTATTGGAAGTCACATTTTATTCCTTAGGCTAAAATGTTCAGGTCTATTTTGAGGTTCAGTGTTTGAAAATAAAACAGAATCACTATTCTGCTACTCCCAAAATTGATTTCTTAATCCATGCATAGTTTATGAAGTTGATTTAAAATTTTATAATGAGAACTAATGTAATCTTAATAATATGGAACATGTCCAACACCACTGTAACTTAAGAAAGCTATACTTTTCCGTTATACAGTTATACCATGTCTATACTCTATTTCACACAAATTTTGAAAAAAATATTAGTCACATCAATGTCTTCCCCAGTGCCATAAATTTATAATTGGTTCATATAAAAGAGTTGCTGTATACACCACCTGCTAAACTGCAGGAGGGCTAAGACTGCTACATAACACTCTTCGGCTAATCTTTCATTTGCACAAGAAAAGAATCAATTATTTTGAAAGACTGGATGTCTTCTGTCACAAAATTTTATGAGGAAGTTTCAGATAGCTAAAACTTCAGACCTCAGACATGACAAGTCTCAGCTTAGAGACAAATTGTGGTTGACTTTATACTAATGCATAGTAGGGAAGTATGTGAATCACTGTTGCTGCTCCTCCTTCCCTCTGAGCAGAGAAATGCCACACTGCAAACCACGCATACAGATTGCAAAAGTATTCCCCCACACATACAATTCTGCCACTTAAGATTGTGGTCCTCAAATGTCATGAAATAGGCTCCCTGTTCCTGTAATAGTTTCAACTTCCATTATCCACATTTCTAACTTTCATGCACACATGGATTTCCTGCACTCTGGTTTGCCCCAGCGCCCTAAATTTCAACCTCCAGATGCCTTTCTGTCTTTTCCTGGGGAAGAAAACCCTCCCACACTGGTTATCAACAATATCTACGTGAACATCTTATTCCAAATCCTTCATCTTAGCTCCCAGCAGAGCCTCCCTCCATATTTTCACTGTCTATTTGACTTTCTGCATTCCTAACCTGTACATTTCCTCCCCAGGAATGCTAGTGTCCTCCATGTACAAAAAGCTCAGTCATGGAACCACTGTGCCTTCCTGCAAGCCAACACACAGCTGCATTTCCCTAACTGATAAATTTGAGCTCCCTGAGAAAAGGAAATACATTCTGTCTGTGGTACAACAGCCACAGTACAGCCTTCTGCCTCTGCTCTGCTCACACTGTGAAGGGGATGACGGACTGTAGCTCTTGTCCAACCAATTCTCACTGCAACACATGCACTAGAAGAACTAGACCCACAGCTCTGATCTCTTTGACTTTCAATTCCCTAAGCAAGTTGCCTAGAAATAAATGAGGACTTTTGGGGGGACCTGGGGAGAAAGAAAAGGGTAGGGCTGAAGACCAGGAAGAACATTCCTGCACATTCTTGTCTTTCTGGTCTGTTTGCCATCTTCACATAAGGCAAGCCCAACACAGATGGGCCTTCTGCCAGCTACAAGAATGGTGCTGGAAGGAAGCAGTCTTCCAAAGGGCCTGCTAAAATGCAGCTGTGGAGTGGACCTGTATAAACCCAGTGTATCCAGCAGCTGTTTCAAACTTCTTCTTGTCCAGTGAAAGAGATTTCACTGAGGCACGTGACAGATGTCCTCTGTTCCCACCGTCCACTTCCACACAGCACCTGGGCACATCTGCACCTGGGAGCTGGTGTTCAAGGCCAGGCTTGAGGTACATTCCCCCTAGCTCCTGCGCACACCACAGCCTTTCTCCAGCTCCCGGACCTGGCACAAGATGAAAACAGCTGGGGAGAGACATCAGGTTTGTTCACCTCTGAAGTAGCAGAACAATGCTGCTCTAGGAAAGGATTTGCTCAGACTGGAATCATTTAAAACAAAAACAAAATCATTGGATATTTTACAGGAAGTGTGAAACTTGACTGGTTTCACTAGTGTACCCCTGAAATAGAGCCAAAAATAGAGTGACTTTCCAGGTAAGAAACTGAAGGAAGAAATCTGTAGTTGCTATGGTCCTGCAGACCTCTGTCTGGAGCTCACCCTGGCATAGGAGTACACGTAAATCACACCCTTACAGGGAACCAAAACTGAGTGACACAAGGGCTTAAAGGATTAAAGACTTATTCTGAGATTAGAGTTATTCCTGGCACAGTCACTAGCCCCAGATCACCTCCCAACATCTCAATTTTATCTTAAAACTGGCAATAATCAGTGCTCGACAGCAGGCAGCACAAAGCATGGTGCCCAGCTCTCACCACTTCTCCTTTTTTTTTTCCCCTCAGTGAACAACCCCAGCTCTGCCACAAAGAAGATTCTGCACTGCTACACCATGATCCCCATTTCTACCAAAAAGGTCACTGTAAAATATGGTCTCTTCACCCTATTCCTAAAATTTTTCACATGTAAAATGTAGTCCTTTCCCCAGAAATCTAATACTTCAGAAAGACTATTTTAATAAATAATGTAAAATCTGAACCAGACTGTGACAGTGAGATTCACTCAGGATAAACATCAACAGAGTGCCTCATTACAATTTTATCTACTCTAGCCCCAAAAGATGCCTACCACAACGCCATCACCAAGCTCACTGTTCTCTCCTCGCTGCCCACTCTTAAGCCGATGGGGAGACATGCAGGAGCACACATGTTCTATCTTCTGTTTCACAGCCCTGGGAAGCCTGAAGGTAGGACAAGGAGCCAGACCACAGAAGCAGCTGCTTCCCAGTGGAGCAATTCCAACATGGCTGCTCTTTCCCAGAAAGGAGGGGAAACGGGGAAGGGCAAAAAGTCAGAAGGGAATTTCCCCTGCATTGGATTTTTGTCCATGTCAAAAACTGTACCATCTGCAGGTACAGACCACAGGACCCAGCAAGTTTGCTTTATACAGGAAGCAACTGTCTCTTTAAGACAGCAATGCAAGAGTGGTATAAAACCTACGTATCTTTCAGGTTTTATGGAAGTTTAGCATTTGCAAATTGATCTGTTATAGAGTCTTGCTGAACTGTGAATCCTGTTTACTTTAGCAGACATTCAAAAATTGTTGCACCTATGAATTACTGTATTTTCTAACTTGGTATATCCAACATCTATTATTTAAGGCATTTTATTTGATTTTTTTAAGATGTGCAAACAACGTATTCAACGTTTGAAAACACACGAGTCCTCCAAAATGTGTTTCTATATAAATATGCTTGTAGATACTTAAATAACATAGTCATAAATTTATTTTCTCTTATGTTGCATGTGTCATGAACACTTGCCTACATGAACAACAAGAATGCCAAAAAATCTCCTAAGTCTAGCCAGAAATGCAGTATTTATACTTGAATTAAAATGAATTCCATGTGCAAGCTAAAGTAGCACTCCATCAATAAAGCATTTCAACCACTGTCTGTGGTATGGCACAGAGGCATCTCTTTTCAGCTTTATCTGACACTAGGGATTTCTTGCTTTACGTAGCTAAAAATTGACAGAAAATTATTTTATTTTCAAGTACTTTGTTTAATTTATTTCTAATTAGAAGAGCTATTGGAAGACATGGGTGTGCATGACTACAAGTATACATCTGAACTTTCAAAACAAAACCTTTTCATACGATGGAATTTTGTATCACAAATACTTCCTATCAGGTTTTCACAATATGATCAAAAGTACACCCCTTTCTAATTCTAGTTCTAAGCCATTAAGCAATTTTGCCTGTTGACATCTTGAACAATATATACTCAATTCTAAAATGGAGGAGCATGAAAAATATATTTTCCTATTTGCTATTCTCACACTTCATTCAAAATGGTTTCATGCAAGTGTAGGTATGTTTCAGTACTGAATCACATCCAACACTAAAATCCAAACATGTCTATATGAAGAATCTAAATAGGACAGGGAGCTTGAGAAATATATTATCATGAGAGAAGAGCCTTAAAGCCTTTGGTAAAGAGGGTGGTACACAGATGGGCCAATTAAAAGATTTTTGTGAATTTATCAACAGTAGGGATTTTCAAATATGTTCTCCAGGAGGACCTCTGTAACATGGTTACTTCTCTCAACTCTCAGCAGACTACAAAGAAGTGGATCACAAAACAGACAGAAGCAAGCTATCGATTGATTGAAAGATTTGAAACATCTTGAACTCTAATTACATGCAAGTAGAAAAATTTACATCACACAAAGTGTATATGTAGTGTGCTTAGCATTAGGGTATAGCTGAAAAAGTTAAATGGTGGATGTTACACCAGATTAAACTTGCAAAGGGGTATTTTAGCATAGCCACAGTAACAAGAATATAAAGTTCCAACCTAGAAATGATAAGGTATAATGAATTGTAGGGACTTGTATTTATCAGTGCATTTCTGTGCTTCTTTGGCTACAGAAAATAGAATAGGTCCTACAGCAAACAGAATAGGTCCCACATGGACAAACTCAGAACAAGTAGCGAGAGTGCATTAAAAGACTGAGTTACTTTTCTACAATGGTTAAAGGACTGGAAGGAGCCAAAGCTGTTCTTATTCCTCGCTAGTATATCTGTTGAACTAAATGCCAGCCCCATCGTTTTTATCTGTCAGATGAGCATACGCTGTAGCTGTACTCCAAGAAACAGATAAGACAGTGCTTTTATTAGTAACTTACATTACTTAAATTCCTGTACAAACTTGTTAAGGAATTTCTCCTGAGGCAAAAACATGATTAGTTTTAGAGTCTTCCAGAATGGTGGAGAGGCCTTTGGTTTGTTTTGTGGTGTGTTTTTTTTTCAGACATACACTGAAGTCTAAACATATATATTTATAGGCTCCAAAAGATTTTCAACAGGTCTGCGTAAAAAGACTTTTTGTTTGTTTGTTTTAGAGGATGCCTGTTTATCATACACTTTCTTGCCCACCAACAGAAACTATCCAGACACAAGACCATGTTAGAACTACTTCAGTTATGCGTTAATCATAGTTGATGAAAGACTTTAGGCAAGTATTCAGTTTTAATAAAAACTCTTGAAAGTTATTATCCACATAAAGAAATATCTTGGAAAGTTTCAAAAAGCAAAACAGAAACCTAATAATTAATAAAGAAATTATACCATCTTAAGTATTAAATAACACTGAACAGATGGCTTAATCTAAGGGTCTACATAAGCCAAAAATAGCAGATCAAAAATGCAGGAGAAAAGGGTGGGTGATAGGAAAACACACAGCTTCAGGATTTGAACATGCAACATAGCAGGGCAACTGAAAAAATAAAAATTAAAAAAAAAAAAAAAGAGAAGGAAGGGTGGAAAAAAGGATGAGGAGCTGGTCTGGTGACCTCAGATGTAGAAGGGAAAAAGTGGCTTTTCTTTCTTTGTTTTTTTTTTAAACAACGCTTCTAACCTACCTTTAAATATTTTGCAAGTTTCTGAATTCCCCAGTATTCTGATGGCAAATCAGTGTTTCCTTCCTGATGACGTACAGGCTGTTCTTCATCTTCCTCAGTCTCTGAGGAACTTTCACTAACTTCTTCAGACTTGTCTGATATTTTACTAAAAATAAAAAAAGACCACCCACCCAGCTATAAAGTAAAATGAACAAGCATATTTTAAATAGATAAGACAACTCTGCATAGCAATAGCATTGGCAAAATGTAATTATCATTATCAAATATTAAGTATGATGATAAATACAGTGGATACAGAAAACACAAATAAAAAATTGAAGGAAGAAAAATAAGTAAGCCATACCATTTCAAAGATGATTGCATTTTAACAGATTCAGAAGAAATACCAGTGGCTTTCTTTTTGATTTTTGTAGACATACTACTACTTCTCCGTTGTTCTTCATTAACATTTTTTGCAGCTTTGGCACTAAAATATTCATTTTTATTAAAAAAAAAAATGTTATTTTACATAAATATATATATATAACCAAAAGTTATGGTTGGACACATATATCAGATCAGATGAGTTTATGAACCTGCACAATAACCTTCATTAAAAAGAAAACGTTCTGTCTTAAGTAACTAATTTTGCTTCAGGAAAACAGTGGAATATTAGAAAATTTGCATTATGCTGACCTGTATGCAACACAAGACCAAAGAATAAGTATATGTAGCCAGACCATCTATCCTAGGTTACCATCTTTAACTATGATGAATAGCATCTATCTAGGTAGCAGCAGGAGAACAACAGAGGAATACTTTTTTCCAGAATATTCCTCAGCAAATTCTAGTTCAGGGAAATCCTAAGTGTCCCTACATTAACGGTTTTGGATGGATATTTCTTCCATTACTTTGTCTTGGTTGCTTTTTTAACTCACATAATTGAATGGCCTCTACCCTCCTGTGGCAAAAAAGAATAATTAGAGCTTAGCCACGTTTTGTGAAAAATATGTCCCTTTATGAGACTGAACTGGTCTCATTGAGGCTCATTTCATTTGCTATCATGTGTTCTTGTATTAGAACAGACACCTTCTTCAGTCTTTTTTCTTTTTTAATCTCTCTTTTACTGTCCCCCAGGCATCTTTTTTCAACGCAAAAGAGTTCTAGTTCGTCTAGTTGTTTTTTCTTCCATTGAGCTGTTCTGTAGCTTTGATCACGGAGCATACAATCTATCTTCCTTCCCTCGTATTCCAAGAGGAGTCCCAGACCCAGCTGGGCAAAATCACTGGTACTTTTTTTGTTCCTAATTTATAATATTGTGAAAACAAAATGTCCTTTTGAGCCTGGGTTGGTCATACTATCCCAGTCATAACAATAAGGGAGAATACTCATGGTTTGTTTATGAAAGTATGATTACACCCAATTTCACTACATCTAGACTGAAATAATGATTGTGGAAAAAAATAAGCTCTTTTTCCTGGCAAACCACTTTTTTTTTTTTTTTAAACTGATGACTGTAGGACACATCCAAAACCTCATAAAACATTTTTTGCAACATGTCAACATGTCAAAATGGCAAACCTGGGAGGATATTGACCTCTTATTTTTGTAAGATGGCAATTAAAGCCTTTTTTTTCATCTACTAACACAAAATAAGAAATTATGAAATCAGAAATAGGGTTCTGATTTCAGATGAAAAATCTAAAATAGAGTATCCAATATATGTATACTCTATTTTGGGTATCCGAACTTTGAGATAGCCCCATTAGTGAAGACTGTTGCTAAAAAGAGTTAGAAAAGTAGCTCATATGATTTGGAAATATTAAAAATTGGTGTTATAATTGAGAGTCATCTTGTTTTTCTATCCTGGATGTCCTCTGCCTCCCTTAGAAAGTGTTGTTCAAATTATATTGTCTACTCTTTCTTGCTTTAAAGGGCACTTTGCACCAAAACTATGACAACATGACAGTCCTGTAGGACCAAGCAATGCAGGTGGTTCCAAGAAATTTCCCTGCCTTGTCTTGCTGTAACATCATCAAATTTGTTATATGATAGGAGAGAAGAGTAAGAAATTCCTCTGCTAGTCAGGTCTCTTTCCTTAGACATTTGCATGTAGTAGACTTTGTTTTATTGCTCTTAACTTGGGATAATAATGCAAACTGTAACAGGCAGTCCAATCGCTAGCACAGGTTAGAGAGATCTATTGAAAATTCAATTAGGAAGGTGACAACTACTTACCTCCGGGCAGCAGAAAGCCCAATGTTCTTCCACTTCATAGATGGTTCTAATTTCTTCTTGTCAGTGGATTTGCTTTTTGCAGCAGAACTTTTCACTTTCTCATGTACGTTCTTTTCTGTGTAATCATAATGGTTCTGGGATTGGCCAGAGACCTTAGCATCAACTACTTCTACATGCTGATAATTTTTCTCATATGTTGGTTCTTTAAAAAAAGTATATTGCTAACAAAAGAAGGAGACACGGTTTGTCAGCCATACTGTTATATGAATAATGCACATTAAAACAATAAGTTATAAGCAAAATTCCAGGATGCAGTGATTTAAAAATGTATTTATTAAATGTGGAATTAAATTATAGGCATACAATAAGACTACCTTTAAAAGAATGAAATGTTAAATTAATACGAAAAGTATCTGTTACTGTATGTAAACTAAATTTTTTGAAATAAATGAACAAGTTAAATTTGGAACTTCTTGAATATACTTGGATATTGAGTGTTGTTCAATTTCTACTGTGTTAAATAATTTGTGACACAAGCAGAAGACTAAGACTAAGACTATAGAACCTAATACCAAATGAGCTTTAAGACTCAGTCATTCGGCTTTCAATGGACCATTTATATAAAAACCTATTTCCCTGCATAAAGGATTTACAAAAAAATCCCACAGAAAAAATAATGGACATAAAACTGAAAATAGGCTATGATAAACTGCTAGACTTCAGTTCCAAGTAATTTAATTTGATATAGTTTAGAATAGTTTTATAGTCAGAATATAAATATAATCCATTTAATTTTTTTCCATTTTGTGTCTCTCAGGACAAGACATTGGTGAACAAGTCACATGCAAGAGTGGAGCTGAGTGGCACCTACGAATCCTTCAGCTGTCTGTGTTTGGTACCGTGGCTGATCAAAAATATCCAGAACAGAAAGGACTCTTGTGAACTGTTATTTTCTATTGGAACATATTCAATTTTCACAGGAAAGACAGCATATGATCGTTACTTATTATTATTGCAGCTGTCACTACCAGAAAGGTGAAGACATTCCTTTATGTATCTGATTCAAGGCAGTTTTAAGGAGACTGTCACAGCACGGTCTGTCTTCGATTAGTCTCTGATGAGAATCGGCTGTTCCTGGCTTGCTGACCCAACCACCCAATAGTAAATTAATTCTTGTTAATTCTCTCATTCTAAAAACATACTTTAAACAGGACAATTTACCATGATAGTCAAATCATGAGGGGACTGATGCTGTCGCTAGACCAGCTAAACACATTTTTAAAGCTTGTTTCCTACAGTGCTATATACCAACACAGCACTTCTAAATGTTAGCTTAAACAAGATATTATAAAAGTTAATTGGTTTTGCAGTAAATGTATACATAATAAGCTTTTTGAAGCTCTCCTCTCCTCAGAAAATCAATCAAAATTGTTTCTAGTCATATTTTATTTTATACAGGGAAGCCTGAAAATACTTCTGTACTTTTTAGAGTTCTAGAGTAGAGCTGATTTTCCTTTAAATAAAATGTAGTGCAGCTCTACAGTCTAAACTTGTTTAAATTTTAATTTTAGAATGCAGAATGTACTGAACTAGCTCATCAGAAAGGCAACAGGATATGATATTTGTAAACTGTTAAAATGGTATAGTTTACATTCTTCAGTAATTTACACAGTCAGGAAATACAGAATAAATGACTTATATGATTCTATATGACAACTGAAGGAAAATGGCATAAATTCTATTTATTTACTCTTACCTAGCATGTAAACATTTCTTGAGTAGCTACATTATATTTATAAGCAGGGCAGAAAAACAGTACAGAAGGGTACACGCTTTATTTAACATCCACATTCATATTTACAATTATTAATATTTTAAATGTTTATTAATATTTAAAATATTACCTTATTTTAGCTTCCATGATCATCATATGAAGCCAAACCACTTTGAAAATCTATTCAAGCAGTAACTATATCTAAAACATTCATACACTGTCACATTTATAAAAGTAAACCAATATGTAGATATAACATTAAAGAAATATTTGCATATAGGATAAGTAAAAACTTTAGAAGAAAAGAAAACTTTGCATATAGGATAAAACTTTAGAACTCTTCTAAAGAGTTCTATAGAGAAGAACACTTCTGAACAGAAGAACTTAACATTTAATTCCATTATTGTTAGAATAAGCTACTGTATTTATGTATGCAATTTGAAATGCTCTGTTCTTTCGAAACCATCGAGCTTTTGTATCTCAGAAAAGTAAATATCAGTCCTAGATCCCCCCAAATCGGAACCTAAGCATATGTGATTTTCCCTGTTATTGACTTCCTCCTTACAACAATCAAAATTGAATATAAATAACAATGAAACTTCTGACAGCCTTTAACCTGTAATGAATTTTACCACAAAGTTATTAATCTGTTATAAGCACACTGGAAGTCTGTGAAAAGTGTTTTTTGACAGGAAAGATGAAACAGCTAAAATTGTAGTGGTACTGTGTGATTCTGTTGTAACAGACAAAATACGATGCTCTTCACTCTACCTAGTTTAGCACTCTAAGTAAATGCCAGAAACCCTTGCATTTTTGACTGACTGGAACAACAGCAACTGTGTAAGCTGGATACATAACTCTTAGCTCTGAAATTTAAATCAGGCAGTTCTTGTAAAAACATTGGGCTATTATTTATATTTGGGTCACAAAGAATGAAGATAAAAATTCAAGTGGTTTTGATCACAGGAAAATATTGTCATAAAAAGTTGACCTTTTCCATAAGGGTATCATATTTTCCTGCTTTAACATTTCCAGTACTCCATAAAGAATAATACCAGAATACAAGCAGAATTTTTTATGCAAAATTAGAAGCTGACTTCACATATTGGATCAAACCACATAATACTGTATGATAGAATGATAACTAAAATAGTGTTATCTGCTTTCAAACACAAAACATTTTGGGGAAAAAAACTCTATTCATGATTCCAAAATTTAAACTTTTTTTTTAATAACATAAGTATTATGAAGTCTAGTTTTAATAGTACATAGCAAGTGTCATGTTCAATGTAAGTGTTCTATCTTTGCTGATATTATGCTTCCTATTTCCTCTAGAAAACTTTTATGTACATATGACAGCGGTTTGTCCCTTTATTTCTTTTCATTTGTCATTTTGTCGTTAGATGGGTTTCTGCTAAAACATGCTGAACTTAGGTCCAGTTGAACCGTTATTTAGTTGCACATCGCTTCCAGATTCATTACTTTCCATCAGAGGTCTATGCTCCAGTAATGGGCATTCAGGATAATTCCTGGGGGAAGATGTGTTTGCAAAGCTTCAGTGCAGCTATGCTACAGAGAAACAGGCCATGTAGTACAGGCCCTCTCCACAAATAACTCCTGAGTCCCAGGCAACTCCAGGGTTTTTAAGTAGACACTAGGACTCTTAACATGGGACTTTCTTTTAAGCACACATTTCGTGCTTTTATCATAGAATTGTTGAACGCAAATGTATATTTTATTCAGGATTACATGTTTGCAAGGGTTAACAATTGTTGCTTAGTAAGTCTTGTATGTTCCATCTCACAACAGTGGAGCTAACTCATTGGGAAACCCAAACTAATTTCACACAAGGTTTAGACAATCCATAAAATAATGTCTGTGGTGTCAGTACTTTCTAACCTACAACTACCTGTATGTAAACTGGCACCTACTGCTCTTAAAATTACAATTACATTGCAATTATTGGAATAGTAAGTTGGTTACAACATTCTTCTTAGAAGCACAGGAAATAGTCTGAGCTCAAGCTGTGATTAGAATAAGGGCGATGCCTGCAGACAGATAAGATAGACTAAAACATGGTGATAGACAGAGAGAAATAATTCAGGAAGCATGTAACACAGGACAGTCCAGATACATAAGATACAGTGGCACAGCCTGCACATAGCCTTTCATACAAACTCTTCTGAGTTTTGTTTCAGTCATGGCTTGTAATGATAGAATTTAAAAGACAGACTGGGAAACTCATACATTGTATCACAGACAATAGGATGAAAGGGCTGTAGAGAAATGATTAAACCTGGACTTCAGAGACATAAAACTATGTACACTGCTTCTCCTGGGAAAGCTGGACAGTACTTTGACAACAGAGATACATTAAATGGTAAAATTAAATAAAACAAATAAATGAAACACTTGAAATATTTCACATTCTTGGGAAAGTGATTTTGAAAAAGCAACATAGTGTACGTACTGTAAATAAATATTTTTAAGTTTACTACTTCTTTAATAGAGAATAACTGTCTTTTTACGTGATAATCTAGCTATTTACAAAATGAATATATTTAGTAGAAACTTTGAAAAAATGCAAAGTAAAATAATAAAGGCATTTCAGTCTTTAAAATTCTGCATTTAATCAAAGATTTAACTTTGATAAAGAAAGTAAATGTTCAACCAGGTCTATAATGTAATTCTTACCAATTTACGTTATTACAAAGTAGAATATACACATAGTATCAGTAAATACGCACCTGCTTAGCCATATTTTCTACAAATCTAGGTGATCTCTCCCTTAAAAATGTGACAATATCTTTATATATGTCACTTTTTCTTTCATAGTCAATGTCACCTTTACTCTTTAGCTCACCCTTCAAAAAAGAATAAATATAAAATTAGTAATAGTATCACCTTACACAGGTAAGTTAATCTGTATCATAAAATACTGCTAAAGAACATAGGGGCCATACACTGTAACAATTAGGTGCAGAAGCCTCATGATCAGCATCAGACTTCAATAACAGTCAGTGAATATGCATGGATCACCTCCACAGATCCCAACAAATATCAAGATCTTACACAAAATTCTGCAGGTAACTACTATCAGGTAAAGTTCACTGTACTGTGGGCACTCCAACTGAAAAGGGTTTAGGGCTCATGGCAAACAACCAACTAAATGTGAGCTTCCAATGCAGTGCAGTGGATGTTTAAAAGGATCAGAAAATAATGTGACCTGACTCAGCCTATGCTTTATTAATTTTTATCCATTAAAACATCCTAAATCAAAATTTCCTTTTTTTTTTAAAAAAAAATCTTAGGGAAAAGCAATTTGTAGAGTTATACCTGAGGGACATCAGTCTCTCTTCGAAACATAAAAAATTTTGGTAAATGCTTAAGCCGCATAGGGGACTGTTATGCCTGTACGAAAGTTATTTGTAAAGGTAACCAGTATTTGTAAAGGAAGAGGTAACCAGAATGAAAAGTAGACAAAAAGAAATAAAAAATTTCTAAAAAGGTTCCATTTAAAGGAGAAAGAACTGCTTATGATTTACAAACAGACAAATGCAAGCTGTACATATGAGTGACAACATCAAGCGCCATCAATATTAGCCACACAATAATACTACACCTCAGATCAAGAGCAATGAGGGACTAGAGAGACATCTGGTCCCACAGTACCTTTAAATAGGAGTAGTGTGAAGAACAGTGAGGGCACATGCAAAGACTAAACAACCACTCCTAGCAAAAAGTACAGAATACATTCCTGGTGCAAACCTTGAAGAAAAAGAGTTCTAAAAGTATGGGAAAACTAGCATACACTTATTACTGCTCCTTCTCCATCAGTACCAATAAAGTAACTCCGAAGGTCTTACAGCTTCAATACCACTCCCCTAAACCTGATGGATCTCTGACTTTAGCACATACAAATATTTGTCACTTCAAGGTAGCCTTCATTATTACTTACTCCATTCAGAAACACTCCTGCCGTGCTGCAAGTGATACACAAGGGATCAGTGTCATGTGGTTTGATAATTAAGTAACAAATTTCTCCATGCACTTGTCTCCAGGGAGGAGCTCTGCATCCATTAGAGAACGTGTAATCTGTAACCAATTAGCATTAATATTTTTATCCAATTTAAAAGTATATTTTGATAATTATTCCTGATGATTAATATAATGTAAACAAATCAAGCTCCCAAAACAGTATCTTCCTCTTCAGCACTCATACTCAGTTGGGAATCAATCAGGCAAAAATCTGCGACCCATGGTCCAGTCCAACAAACAACTACAACTACACCTAGCACTTTTCAAGATCAGGGAGACTCTGTTTATTTATTCTAATTCTAAAGAAGACTGGAGATTATTTCTGTCAGTAAAGGCTGAAGAAGAGCATTACATATCTGAAAATATATTTTATTTTACTTCATAACATTAAAGTGGAGATAAACTATTTATATTTATTAACACAGTTATTTTAACACATTCCACACAGAAGTCAACTACTTTAATATGGGTATATGCAAAAGTTATATGTGATAAAATTCGGACCTGATGTATATTCCAGTGATTCCAGTACTGTGTCTTCGCCTTTCCCAGAGAAATTCTTGAGAAGATTCACTTCATTATTTACAGCAGCTGGACTTAGTCTTATGTCTCTGCAATTAATAGAAAAGGTCTAAAATCTATCATCAAAAGGATGTGCACAGAGATATCAAAAGAGAATATTATATTTTTCTTGTACACTGAGTCTTAGTAGTAGCAACGAAAATCTAGAGATGGGTCATCTCCCATTTTTTTCTTGATTTTTATCTGTTAGTTCAGAGATATTTTAGTTCCATAGCTAAGAAGGCCTTGTAACTATGAACCACTCAAAGTGCTTTCATGAAGAAATAAACATTTCCCTGAAAATATTTAACTGATACTTTGTTATTTGTACAAATTACTTCAATTTGCTACCAAAATGCAAAACACATGCAATAAAAACAAAAACACTTGCAGGCACACACTTACATACCCACACCTACATCAAAATATTTAGGGAAAAAAAAAAAGTTTTTTTTCAATAACTCAGTGAACAGTGAAAGTCATTTCAATAAATTTCTTCATATCACACCAAAAGCACATGTTGTGGGTTGAAAACAATCTAGCTTAACTATAAAACAAAAAATGCACTAGCTGACATACTTAGGTTGCATTTGAAAAGCACTTACTGTGAAATGTGTTTTAAAGAACTATTAAGGAGTTGCATATCCAGCTGATGAAGAAGAATAAAAATTTTCATCTTCTTCTCTGTTTCAGGGTCATCACCTTGTTTCACTTTTTCAAGTAAATGCAACATGGACTTATCTTCTCCTTCAACAGTCCCATATTCAGGGCCAAGAATTTTCACTATAGGGTCTCTGTTAGCTGTAAACAGGAAACAGAATCAGTATAATATGATACTACATTAAAAATGATTAGGTAAGAGTAACACTTTTTATCTCAACTGCCGAATAATTTTGATGCTATTAATTTACAAAACTGCTTTTCACAAAAAAAAAAAAAGGAAAAAAAATTGGTTGATTCATTCAACCAAGAGGTAAATATTAAATATTCCCTTTTATCAACAGTCCCTTTTCGTGTAAAATTGCCCTGCTGATCACCAAAACAGGAAATCAATGGGCTTAACTCACTGAAAATGGATCATTTGGGAAATATGATTTAGTGTTAAAGAACATGTTTAAAGTTTTCTAGCAACATTCCCAATGGTCCCATTACTTCCTCAGCTATGCCAGCTGTCCTTTTTTTTTTTTTTTTTGGTAAACAGTGACATAGCTTCATGTCAGTGGGTTTTACAAAAACAATTTGCCCTGTTCTTGAAAACGAAGTCCCATGCAGCTGTGAATGTCTCAGCACGATACTCAGTCCATATTATTCTTCCCTATTATTCATGGTTGATCACTCCCAGTGAAGGACCCTGGGCTAGACGCATCTTAAGTTTGATCCAGTCTAGGTATTGATATTTTAGTATTGCAGATCCAGTTTCTACTAATGGTACTAAAGAATATTACTGATCTCTTCTGCCTCCGATGAGAGGAGGCTATCCAGTTTAGCATACCAAGGGTCTTGTCAGTTTGTAAAACTAGGACTTGAATATGACACAATAAAAGTACCCGTGCCTGTATTTCAAAAGCTTCTGTGAGAAGGACCTGGAAATGTTCACCATGAATGTCGTGTAGGTAAGAATGTCCTTAGCATATAAGATTATTTTTTTTCTTGAATATTTTAAGGGATGTAACATTTTAAAAGTGGGTTAAACTGTAATCACAGGAAAAATTGCTGTAAGCTTCCAATGAGACATTCTTCCTCTGAAATTTAAGCCTACTGCCTGTTGCCATAGCTGGTGTACTACTCAGTATACGTGAATTGCTATATGAAAATCAACAGTTTTATTTTAACTTTATTTCAGATTTCTTTGTTACTGATTTATGTGAAAACAAAAGAAGAAACAGAAACTTCATTAAGTCCCGGATGAGAACTTTTGGCCACATTCATGAATCAACACCTTTTCATATACTTAAAATGAGGACATGCATTTCTTTCTTCGTATTTCATAAACACAAATTCAAGAAGACAAGCTTTTTAAAATAAAGATGAAAAAAAGAAAAAAGAAAGTAATTAAACCTTCAAGGCATGCCTGTGCTTCCTTCAACTTTTTCTCCATAGCGATTTGTAGCAAACGGGACAGCTGGTCAAAATTGCGAACTCTGAGATTTGATGCAGTGAGGAGAAGCAAGGGCTGGCCATCCTCATCTTTGGCTTCAGACTTAACAGTTGCTCCACTGGAAAAAATAGATTTTATATTTTAAAAAGAGGAACTTTAATAAACAACAAATTTTAGAGATGAATCTTGAATATTATGTAAGCTTCACATGATAAAGCTTTACAATTTCTTTAAACTGGTTTTCAGAAAGCTTCCAAGGTAAACCACTTTATTCACTGCAAATCAGACACCTGTAACTCATTTGCTTGACCTTGGCAACACCTTTAAACAGAATTTTGACAGGCTAAATTTGTGAAAAAGGAGTCTTACAGGACTGGTCACACCTGTCGTTTAGTCTCACAGAATGTTCACTCGTCTTCTGTATGTTCAACTATAGGACTTCTAAGTGATTTTCTGACTACAGAGCTCAGAACTGATAACTGATTTAAAACATCATAAATCATTTAACAAATGATCCATATTGCTAGCATGAGGAGTTCTAGGATTATCTGAGCCGTTGTTTCTAATTGAGACCAATTAAATGCTGAGATTTAAGCAAGAACTGTAGAAATGATTCTTCTGCCTTCAAGCTTTGCCTCTACAGAATATTGAAAGCATTTTTGACTAAGGCCTTACAATGCTTTAACCTCACCAATTTTCCCTGAGTTATGTCCACCCTCTTTGAACTATAAATTGTTTTATATATAAAAATGTATGCTTTTTATTTACAAGAAGTAAACATGCAGTATTTATATGTATTAAATGTATGTCAATTTCCTTCCCATAGCACGTGTAAACATCTACTTGCTCAAAATTGCTTGCTTGCTTCTCACTGTAGAGAAAGCTTCCTGTCCATGACATCCAAGCTGTTAATTACCTCCCTGATCCAATCTATATCTGAGACTTTCACCTTTTTTCTTCTGGGTAGCTTCAGATAGTGCTTTAAATCCTTTTGTAATACCTCCAACTCCCATTTTAGTTCCTTTTTTTTTGTGTCCGTGATTCCTTACTGTAAACAATTATTCTGCAAAGCCTCCAACTTTTTTCTGATCCTGCTTCAATTGACCATCCTTAGTGTAACTCCTGCATTATCCATCCTGAAACTAGACTGAACTCTGATATAACTAAACAGATAAAAATAATATTGTAAGTAGTTTCTGTTAAGAGAAGTTAGGGATAATGTCAGTTACTTATTTGGTTCCATCTTTTTTAATTTACAGTGTATAAAATCCTGTTTACCACAAGAGGAATCAAATCTGATCTTTTTCCGTCACCATCCATCAGAATCTCCCTCTGAAATCCTTTCTTCAGGGTTAGGTTACTGTGTTTTCCAGGTTACAGAAAAGCTCACTACTTCCTGTCTCCTGCTTCTACTTCTCTTCTTCAATAGACAATGCTAAAAATACAGCCAGACAAGCCCTTCTGTACACTGCTTGGATCTTTGTTGTGGTCAATATTTATATGCCTGTATATTTTTTGGAGACTGCTGTTAGCTCAGTAACCTACTTCCCTTAAGAAGGTTAATGAATTCTTAGAAGTTTCATATAAATGAAAGGCAGATAAAAGACTTAATAGTTTAAACAAAGTTTAGCTTATAGTCTAAGACTTGCTGTCCTTCTGCACGATGTTTCATGCAAACTTTAGTTATGTTGTTCATACCCATGTAACTGAATGACATCTAAAGGTTTGTAGTACACTGAATGTCAGGACAAATTAACTAACTGTTCTGTCTGAGATTAAGTTCCATGACTCTATAGGAAAAAAAAAAAAAAAGACAAAAAAACATGTATTCATATACAGAATTTTACCTGGGGGAAATATTATTTAGCTTAAGTATTATGACTATACTTGAACTGAAGACTAGCTGTAGAGGACATTGAACTTTCTCTTCAGATTTCTAAAAAAAAATGTGTTTAAAAAAAACAAACTAGTGCCTAAAAATCCCCCAAATGTAAAGGATGATATAGAGTAGCCCTTTAGGAAACGTATGCATTAGGTGTACATTTCTATTTGGAAAGAACTACGTGGTGGAAGGGAAGAAAATATTTTCTCAGAATTGGGGTATTTCTCCTGCATTATCTAAATGGAATGGAATTTGTCTACTTATCAAAGAAAACTCTGAAAATTCTTTAGTTGCTTTGTGATTTAGCCAAGAAAAATGAATTCGTGCATCTGGGTCACCTTGTCATGATTATTCAAAGAATCCCCAAAACTATGTAGGGTTACTGTCACGTAAGTCTTAGGCATCATTGCAAAGCCAGTTCATGTCAGATTAAAAAACAAGCATAAACCTTTTATTATTTTTTCAGCACTAATTTTCAAATACTAAAAGAACTGTTAAAGAGTATTTGATAAATAAGTTATAGCATTATAATTGCTATGTTGATTAAGACTGAAACCATTTTAATATATTTACATTGACTACTTATAAAGAACTTGGTGACTACAGTTCTCAAAGAAGCTGAAATTCAAGATTTTGCTTGTTAATCCACCTCAACAGCAGCATTAAAACCTACGCTTAATCAGGATTTTTAACTAATAATTGTCAGAAGCCTTAGGAATAGTTAATATAGTACAGATAATTGTCAGAAGCCTTAGGAATAGACAGTGCAAGTTGTACAAATGCTAACTGGACAGGTCCGTGTTCACAACCAAGACAGAATAGTCAAACTCTCAAAAAAAAACAATGCATTTTATCTCAAAAAAATCCATATATAACACTAAGAAATCCAACCCACTTCAGTATCCCTAATACACTAAGGTGCTTTTTTCATGCCAAATGAGTAAAATTTTGCTTTGCACTTCACCTTCAACACTTCAAAACACACTGAAATTCTGACTTACTCGATCTCATAACCCTCTCCAAAGGCTGAACAGCCCAACTGCGTTTTCCACTCCAGGGGCTCCTTGAAGACAACCACTGCTTCCTGAGGATGTCTAGTGCTGAAGTCCTCTGCAAACTTAATAATTTGATTTAAAAGAGCTTCATTCAAAGGGGTGATTTCAAGCGTGCCAGTTCCATAGCCAGCAGCGGTCCACTGAGCTGCTCTTGCCAACGCTGCTCCCATGGTCTTGCCTTGTATCGAAGGCGGACACCTTAACGAGTAAACACAGTCAGAGGACGACCATACTGAGCTCTCAGATAGAATCATAGAATCATTAAGGTTGGACAAGACCTCCAAGATCATCTTGGTGGTCCAACCATACCCCTACTACCATTGTCACCCACTAAAGCTGGGTAGTTGACATATCTCCTCCTCCCACACACACGTGCCCGCCACAGACTTTGTCATCAGTCCTTGCGATGCTACCCTCTGCAGTGCTTTACCTCACTTCTGTGCCCAGGAGGTCCAGCTCTGCTATATGCTGGTTATTATCAGAAGCCATAAAGCTAAAACGATCTCCAAGGCTATTTTCAGTTATTAAAATCAATTTATAACTCTAGAATACTTTTATTTTTCATACTAATGTTTCACAGCAAATTTACAGCATTAAACGTCAATTGCCTTTTGTATCGTCTAAAAATGCTGTTTTACCATTACTAATCCATTAAAAAGGGAACACCAGCAAAAGGAACCACTCCTACAATACGCTGTGGAGTCTATAATTAGATGTAAAGATATTTGGGAATGATTATTTTACTTCAGGTAAATCCTTGAAGTAGGGAAGGGGGGACTGGGAACCCAACAAAATTTTTAAAGAAATAGGGAAATCAGGTGGGAAAGAAAGTTTTCATCTTGATTAATTCTGTTAGACTGAGGTGACAAAGAAGACCTGTTAGGACTAGAACAAAAGGTCCTTCCTGTAGGGTCGATGCCACTGCTACGAGCCCTGTGTGCTTAGGGGAGCCTCCCCCCCCCCCACAACACCCACCAAGGACCCCCCTCCGCCTCCAAACCCTTTCTTCAAGCCGAGGGGTGCCAGGCGAGCGCCCCAAACCCGCAGGAGCCGGCAGCCGGGGAGGCCCCGCTGCTGAGGAGACCCCGGGACCCCGCCCCGCCGAGCCGCTCGGGCCCCGGGCGTTGCTGCGGGGCCGGGCCCCGCGGCGGCCGTTGCCGGGAGCAGCGGGTAAACACAGGGCAATGGCGGCGCGGCGGCCGCTGAGGGGAGGGCGGCGGCCCTGGGGCACAGCGCCCGAGGGGCACGGCTTAAACCTTTCCCTGCTTGCGGTCGTTTCAATAAAGCAGCTTTAGTTCGTCAGGATAACGCGGGTTGTTTTCATTCCTTGGGCCTGTGTGACAGGTGATGCGTGAAGCGCTTGTTAAAATGTGAAATTAGGGTTTCTTGAAAGTAGAGGAAATACGGGTAGGCATTGCCAATGGATAAAGTCCTCACGTGTTAAGAACAGGACAAAATTATAAACTTCCAAGTGCAGCACCCTCAGACACTGAAGAGAAAGCACAGGCCATCACCACGGGTGAATCTGCGAGTAATAGGGCTGCTGCTGCACTCCCACCGGGCCTGCCTTTCGCAGAGCTGGGCAGATGGGAACATCATCCTTCCCTTCCCTTCCCTTATAAATCCACCCCCAGTTCCATTTTCTGGCTCAATACATGTCAGATGGCTGCCACTGACTTAGCCCTGGGCAGAGCCAGCTGAGGTCAAGAAGCTGTGCTAAGCTTTCCAGTACGTGTGTCCTTCCAAAGGCATAAGAAAATGATCCTTTCAAGGACAGCCCGACAGAAGAGCCCAGCTGTCCCAACAGCATAGAGTTAATGCAGCCAGGAGTTATTTTACCAACTGAGAACTGAGCGGGGTAAGAAACCGCTAATAATGAGGAAGGTCAGGAAATGTATGTGGGATGTATCTTGAAGAATAACAGTGTGGGATTAATGCATTTTTTTCTCTGAGATGATTGTCCATGTACATTTTACTTACTGAAACTTTCCAGCAATAACTACAGATGAGTACATGCAGTCTGCACAATGGTGACTTCAGGATAACATTGGCTTTTATTGTTTCACTGCATAACTTTGAGAAGGCAGAAAGCAAAGCGTTTGATCAGGTGAAAATGAAAGAGCATTTTTAGTAAAAAGCCTGGGTAAAGACTTAGTGTATTTTCTTTTTGAATACTTACAATGAAGGCATTTCCAGAAAAATTAGATCTCCTCTTTTTACTGAAATAAGGACCGTTTAAAGGTTGAACCTGATGGGCAGAAGGTGCAAACAGCAAAATGTGAAGGGGAATAAAAGTATGTTCTACCACGGGCGGTGAGGAATGAAGACAGTGAGTTTTCACACAGAGATGAGTATTTTAAGCAAGAAGTCGGTGGAGTAAGAAATAGAATTCCTAAATGAGATCACTCTGTTCTACTGAACAGCAAGAAAGGGAGATATTTCAGTGGCTAAGATAAATGGGATGATTTGCCCTCAAAGAGTGTGCATCTCCACTGACCATAAAAGGAGCTTGGCTCAGTTACCAGTGGAGCTTCCTGTGGGCAGATAAGTTAAAAAATGAATATGCAGAACACGTCCTGCAAGCCAGCAGCAAGGAATCTGGTATTAGACATTAGAGGGCTATGGATGGTCTACAGGTTGGAGGTACTTTTCCCCTTTCTGCATTGTAGCTCAGCTGTTCTCATGGGAAGACTGCTGAGATCCTAACTCTTCTGAAGACTGGAAACCCTCTGCTTGAATTTCTAGCTACATTTGTGCAAGTAGTTTGTGTTTATTTGTTTTTGCAAAAGCACTGGTCCTTTACCTTATTTTCAACAGCTATTTTTCCTCCTTAGCTTTTACATCCAATTTATGAGTTAGAATATTTTCCCTTGGACTTCACTTTGCTAGGCTAAACAAGTTTAGCTCCTCCAGTCTCTGCTTGCAAGTTACTAATTTCTCTTACCGTCTTAGTGCCCCTTATTTGCTTGCGTTCTGGTGCGAGCTTGTTTTTCTTAAATAGCCATGGCAGTATTTGTAAGGATATTTTACCAGGACCCCTTACAATGGCATTAATAGTCTTCATCTCTTTTGGAAGTTCCTCAACTTCTGCATTCTAGGATTGCATTTGTTTTTCAGATCATGTTAGGGGTTGTTGTCTTCCTGAAGTTGAATAATACAACCAATTGTTTATTTGATACTTTTATTTTCAGCCAGTGAGTTTGTAGCTTTCTTCAGGATTCAAGCATAACATCGCAGTTCAGTCTTATAAAATGTAATTCCATTTGTAAGGAAAATAATTTATCATATGCTGTCTCTACCTTTTGGTCCTGATAGCAAATTCAAGCTCTGTTTCACAAAGGACTGTGATCTTAGAAATAATAAGGTCCTACAAGCTTTGTAAAACCTGGGGTATTTGAACAGAGGGAAAAGTAAACTTAATGCCTTTCCTGAGGCAAAGGCAGGCATATAAATTGCAGATGATGTTCTGCAGTAAGCAGCTAGCCAGGCATTCCATTCCTACTGTGCTAGCTAGTTAGCATGAGTAACCTCAGCCTGGCTCAGAGGGTATTTTTTAGAGAAGGCAGCAGAAGGTAAGGGGACAAAGCCCTGAATTCCATAAGAAATCAGACCTCGTTACTTTTGCTGCTCATGGAATAAATAGTTCCTTCTGTTAATATCATTTTATTCTCCTCTTTACATCGCAGTGCCACCTGAACATATTCTTTCTACCACAAGGAAGACTATGGCTGGTCTTCCAGCAAGACACAACATCCCTTCAATGCTGCACAGTGTCTACAGGTTTAATTGGATTCTTGGCTTACCTGGTCTCTGAGAGCAACTTCATCCAACACGGGCAGCGTCCTACCAGCAGTTTTGCTTGGTGAACTCTTTCCCAGAGGTTCAAGTCAGACTAGAAGATTAGGGAACCTAGGCACAGTTTGTGGGTGCAGGCCCTGCCAGGTGGAGTCTGTTCACACACACGTATGGGTCTGCAGCCACTCTACCTAATGGCTGCCCTTGCCAGGTCCTGTGGGCAGCATTCTCCAGTGCCAAAACTCTTCACTCATTCCCTTACGTGATACAAACAATTTCTGCTCCTGCTGTCTGCTCATAGTCTCTATGCTCTGTAGTCTTTTGCAGGTTTTGAGACCCAAGTTAGCTGTAGCGAGTCACTGCTGCTCTTAATTGGATTGGTAATTAAGCCCCAGGTGGTTCCCTTGGTTGTATTCAGGCTTGTCTTTCTGGATGTCAAGATGTCAAGCCTTCTTACATCAGCTATCACTTAAAAACAAGCACTTAGTAACTCACGTAGCTGGACTGAAGGATACTGTTATTTAATACCAGTTTTTGCTTTTAGCAGATTTGATTTAACAGTGCTGTTATACCTCCCAGCGCAAGAACATAAATGGTTATCTTAGAAAATTTTGTCTGATAGCTCAAGTTTCAAGTAATCGCGTAAAGAAGTGTGGAAGCGTTCTTTCAGTGACTCAAAAACAGTGCAAAACCTTCCAGGTAATAAAGATGTAATTCACTCTCAAAACCGGCATACTCAGGAGCTGAGTCCACCAAGAGATGGCATTTGCACTGTGTTTGGCTAGTGCTATAAACTAGTGGTAGCACATTTATGTACTAAGGACTTTTTACTGTAAGTCATTTTTAATGTAAAAGACATTTTATAAAACAGTAGGGGAAATATTTGCCTGAGCTTAGTCAAAGATGAGATCATTAGGTACTGGCACAAAGAAATGGGGAATATGAAGAATTTCTTAACATGGAGAGAAAGGCAGTCGGAAATTTTTTTACAATCTCAGAGTTGCAGCCAGAATGTGTAAGCATTTTTTCTTGTATATTTTTCCTCACATTATAGTGGAATAGGGTGTAGAGTATTGCTTTTAAAGTAGAACAGTAACACAAGTTGTAAAAAACAGTTGTCGAAGCTTACATAAAATCAAAAGGCCATTCCAGGTAAATAATATCATCTATTCCTTCTGTTAAATGGCAGTTTAGCTATTCATAGGCAGTTTGTCAGACAAGTTGAAAATCAGGAGAAAATGAGATCATATTTGTCGGTTTCTGTTTATTGTTCATTAGCTTGCTTTTGTTGCAACTATTTACATATTTTTGGCATTCACAGAAGAAATAAAAGTCATAGTGTTTTGGTGAAAAGAACTCAGCTAGGGAAATAAAAAATCTAGTTCTGCTGCATTTACTTCACTTTGTATGTGTATAAACGCAATATTTAGGTGCTTAGAGTTGGTAATGAACATTTGTAATGCATGTTAAAATCTTATAATCCATTGTTTCATCTTTTTTAAATAGGGAGTTTCCTATGTTCATATTTTACGAACAGGCAGGGTTTCAGCTCAAGCAGAGCTTATGTGAGAACAGAAAGAGAGAGGACGTGATGAATCTGTTGATGTCTTCTTTAAGCGTGTTTTTTGTGGAAGACAATGTTCAAAACCTAATCCTTAGAAAGCAAATGACTACTCATTTTTCACTGAGTCTCCAATTTCCATGATGTGATCTACTTACCTCTTGTTTTCTGAGTAATTATGTGCTTCAGAAATGTCAAATGATGTGAAGTGAGGTTTATTAAAGATTGGGCACTGTGCAATGTATACTGTCTTGACTATCAAAATTAAAAAATAAAAAAGTCCATTTTTCAAATAGGAGTCAGTGCAAGGGACAAAAAGGTGTGCAGGTTTGTGCATGGATGTCTGGCAAAGAGACAGTTCCTTCAGAAGTCTTCAAGGAAAATAAAGCAAGAGAATATTTTGGTTAATAAGTTATAGATTAATATCTGGATAGTTATTTTCCCAGCAATGACAATAACAGAGATTCTGCTGTTCGTTTGCAGAAATGGCTTCCAGATGGGAATCATGGTCTGCAGTCCAAGACTGAATGTGATTTAATAAGTTTTTTATCAGTAAATTATATAATATTTCAGAATATGAACATTGACACTGCACTGATTCCCTCTACTTTTAGATGGTTGTTTATTCTCTTCTTTTGCTCATTTCTGGTTACTACTGCCCAAGTCTTTTGAACATTTGTGAGTATAATCTGGAAGAAAAAAATCAGTATCGTGTAATAAGCACATGACTGTGACTATGTCATAGTAAGACTTGGAGTACCAGGTTAGAAGACTGATTTTTAAACACAGAGTAAGTTCATTCATATGTTTTCTTTGTAGCATCAGAAGAAGATATAGTTCAGGTTATCATGGGCTTTAACATGGTGAGTTAGTAATACTTAACTGGGGTATAATCACATTCAAGGATTTTTCTTTCTAATTCCTACATTATCTTTCTACATCTTCAACCTCAATCGACACCCTCGTCAAGTAATATTTTGTCTTGAAATTTCTCCTTTTAAAATGTGTGAATATATAATAACACAGAAAAGGAAAGCTGTGAAGAAAGATACTTTGGAGCACAGTTATTTGGTTGTATGAATCAGTCATGACTTGCTTTAAAATGCTGATTTTACAGGAGTCACTCAAGTACTGACACCATAAGCCACGTTAAGTATTTTGTAGCAGTACAGCCCTATGTGCACAGACAAGATTAATGGTTGATTCTCTTTATATTTCTGATTGATGCTTCCCTGTATCAAAATTTTATATTTTGTTTGTGCGTGTATTTTTCTGGGTAGAAGGAATGTCTATATTTTTGATGTTTACATAAAATGTTTGTTACATTTTTTTATTTTTTTTTTCCTAGAACTGGATGATTTATTCTAGAAGTAGTTAATATTCTGACTAAGCATGGAAATTCAGTTTTCATACAAGCTTCCTAACTTTTTTAAAAAAACTTGCCCAGTAGTTGAATTACTTTTATGAATGAATTATAAGTAAAAAGTTAATATGGTTTTTGTACAGTCATCAGAAAGATACAGAAATCTTTTAAGGCTTCACTATAAATCAGACACCCCAATTTCTATTATAAAAATTAATGGAACTTCCACAGTGATATTTTTCTCCAAAGCAGTAGAGATTCCACTGGAAAAAAAAAAAAAAAGAAGAAAACAAACAAACAAAACAAACAAACAAACAAACAAAAAACCTGAATATTTACCCAAAACAGTCTGTATCAAGAGTGGACAAAGTGGTAACCCTACAAACCTCCCTTTGCACTTTAGAAACGATTTTGAATTTCTGGTTAGTAAAACAGAAAATGAGAAATAATTTTAAAATGTAGGAAGAAAGAAATGCCAGCGACTCTTATTAGTTAATGTGTTTAGACTGTGGTGATAGGCATTTGAAACAACTTGATATTAAATGTAAACTGCAGACCAGTTTGTCTCATACTGTGATCGAAGAGTGTTTTCTACATTCATACATAAACCTTTGCAAGTGCATGCTACCGACGTGTCCTACTGGTTTTTAAAAATTGTCCCCTTTATTCAAGGAGGAAAAGGGAGAAAGGATTGGGCTGTTTGTTTTGGGGTGGGAGTGTGAGTGGGAGATTGTTTTAAAATTAGAAGCATCAGTAGTCTCCATTTAGGGTTTTCTTTTCCTAGAGGAAAAATGAGAGGTATTGGTGGAAAGTATTTTAGACTATAAGTTGGCGATATTAATCAGGAAAGAGAGTTTGGCTGTTTCATGAAGACCAGTGTCTCACACTAGGTGCTGATACAAACAAGCAAAAGATACTACACTACATAGTTAAAAGGAAAAAAAAAAAAGAGAGAATTTAAAATCTCTTTCAGGTGTTCAGCTTGCAGTTATCTCTGTGATAGCCCCATTTCACTCTCTAGGCAATCACCAATAGTAATTCTGGATAATTCCCTGCATACTTTTCTTGTGAAAGTAGGATAAAAAAAAAAATCCAAATCACTTTTCCCCTGTTATATAATGAGAAAGAAGGCCAAGAAAAGACATCATGGTGCTTTCTCTTCTTTGTAGGTCATTTTAAGGCAGAAATTCAAGCACCTTGGAGTAATCACGGGTTTTGAATAGACTGCTTCTATCATTTATGGTGGTATGGTAATATTATATGGGAAAATGTGAAATTCTGAGAGGAGTAGGGACCAGAGTAAAGCCAAATCGCTACAGGGTTCGAGCAGCAATTGGCTGTAAAGTTAATATGGAGCAAGAGTTGGATGTTGCAAGGTTGAGCATTAATCCAGTGCCTGGTAGAAAAATAATTTATCTAAGTTTCTGCCTCATAGTGATTGTACTATGCAAGCTATTGAGCAAAACACAATTAAAAAGCAACCCTCTGTGAAGTCCATAGATTATATTTCATGATACTGACATCTTCAGTCAATGTGAAGATGAAAAATACGTGCTGTGTGGATGGGAATAGCTCCCTTCCAAATCCATTCACAGTAGAAGTTCGAACTGGGGATGAAATTTGTTTTTTTATCAAAATTATTTTTATTGAGAAAAGCAGAAGTGCGTGTTACATATACATGTCTTCTTGCATAGTGTACATTCTGATACAGTTAATTCAGCCAATTTTCTGGTATTATTCTCAAGATCTGTGCCATGGATATTAGAGTCCTCCATATGGGTACATTTATTCCTCTGATTTTTTCCATTTCTTCTTATTGTAATAACTGTAGAAAATCAAGCATTTTAGTTGAAATGTAGAGTCATTAAGGTTATTTTAGAGGATCTGAAGCCCTCTCACGTTTTGTGTAGTTAGTTATTTTGTCGTAGAAAGAGTTGCATCTAGTTGTATCTTCATTTATTTTTTAGTTCAAGCAGAGATGGAAATTAAAACTATCTATTTTGCAAAACACTCTCTTCTTTCTTCTTTTTACATCCAATTTATGCATAAATGAATATTTCAATTTTTTTTTACAGGAGGTGTGGGTTTCCAGCGAGCCTTCAACTCTGAATGTTAAATCTGGGGACGAAGCAGGCCACTTCTTCAAAATGCAAATACATGCGCTGTGTTTAGACTGGGAAGAACAGCACTGAATATTTTGAATGTAATTTTTCCTGGAATATCAAACTAGGATCTATTGCTTTGGTATTGAAAACGTCGCTGATTATGATGCCAGGACTGTTTTATTGGGTGGCTTGAAATCACTTCTCAGAGTTGGAAGGGGATTCCGTCCCCACTGGAAAATCATACCTGGCAAGACTTTAGTATCCTCTCCCCTTGCCGTTGGTGTCAGTAGATTTCACAGGAAGAAAAAATTTGATCCATCAGCAATATGGTCAGGCAGCAGACAGTCAAACTTGATGTTACCAGACTCTCAAAATACCTAGTACCTGTGACATTCTGAAACGTAGGTTAGTTATATTAATGACATTTTTCTGCTGAGGTTTCAATGTAAAAGGTGTGTGATTTACTGTGATTTTGGTAAAGCCCTCCACACTGGAAATGAGGATGGTCTTTGTATGACAAGGGTCGGAAGCAGTAAGGCTGAAGGTCCTGAAGGAATCTACTGCCCGTTAGCAGTCATGTAAGGAAATACAAGCATATTTAATCATATAAACACATTGCCGTAGTGATTCATTATAATGGCATTTTATTCTCTCGATATTTTGGTTTGGTAGCACCACTACGTTTGAAGCAGTGACATTTAAGTGCTAAAAATGTTTGGTGCCATTAAATGAGGAAGCACAGAATCGAATTTGAGGACTCATTTGTACGCCAGAAGCCCTTTGCATCTCCTACTGGATATGCTGTGCTGCACAGTGAGCGTGGTGTAGAAACTGATGCCAAAGCTAGCTCATGCACTGGAAGCAGGCTAGCCCATTTGTGCGACGCTTTGCCAAAGCTAATTTACTTTGCTAAGAAACAGGGTAAATGAGACAGGAGGCAGCACTAAGCGATGTGGTTAAACTGCTTCCAGTTACCCAAGCTGGCTCCTCTCGAACTGCTTTGGCCATCTCCCCACAGCGCTGTGTTGTGTAGCACAGCTATTCCCTGAGTAAAAGTGATGTGGGAGAAAAGGACTCGTGTGAGGAAGGACTGATGAATTGTACCCATCCTTTTTTCTGCCCCAAAATATCTGTCTTCGGATACATGCAGAATGTACAACTAAGCATGTCTCCAAATAACTACAGTATAACTGTCATTGCATTTGACCTCAGAAATGCGATTCTCTGAGTAAACACAGCAAATGGAGGCACCACAACTGATTATAATTAAATATAAGTGGCTAAGCACAAATCTGTGGTATAAATAGATGTGTCAGGGCTGACAGTGAAAGTCTGAGTTCAGCTTACATGCGAGCCTTTGCATTACTCATGTAAATCAATGTTCTCACTTACAAGAGAAACCTCATAATTTACCACTACCCATAAAGTATCCTCTCTGTAATCAATGGTGATTCCTATACGGAATTATTGTGCAGAGCAACCTTTCTTCCATCCATATCCTCAGCGTGATTGCTGTATGGTTTGGCAACGCGACAGAAAAGTATCCAGTGAGCTCAGTAGTTTTCTGCGTGGAAGGACTTCGCTGCCCTAATTTGGTACAAAACTTCCATTCAGTTTAAAGCAAGCGAAACTGGAATTAAATGCTCCAAATGGTGGGGGACCAAGAGTAATCTTCAGGGGAAGAAAATGATTTCTATCCCACTGTATTAAGACTTTACAATGAAGTTCAGCCGAATTTTGTTCTATATAGAAGTAGAACGCGCTAACTGAAAGTGCTGCATGCTGTCTGCTGTGCTGATAAGAGTAAAGGACGATCTGGCTGTTTTTCCTTCTCCACTTTAGGTTATAATGAAATGCCACACTGGCTCTCAGCAGCCACCACGCAGCTGCATGTGCAGGACATGAGCCAGAGGTGGGAGCAGCCCATGATGCCCAAAAGTGCATCCAGGGTGCGCGGGCTGAAGGGTGCAGACCTGTCTTTCCCTGGGATTAAAAGACGCCGGAGCTGGAAGTCGAGAGAAACTGACGCATTGGCACTCGGGAGGCTGACAGGACCGGGACAGCGGAGCCAAGTGAATTCGGATTTTACAGTCAGTCAAGCAGAGGTTTTCTGAATTGCTTTTGTGGATTTGGATCGCCTGAACTCCACTTTCGGTTCCTTACGTGCATCCTGAGCGTGTGGCTCTGCGTTCCAACGAAAATATAGGCTACATCTCAAATAAACAAAATGAAGGAAATAAATAATGCTTTTTTCCATTTTAGTATGCGATCTCAAGTCCTAAAAGAAAAAATTTCATGCAATTTTCTAGTCACCTAAGGAACTAACACCTCCGGTGGAACTCAGCACACCTCTTCTAGTTACACAAAACAGACACTTCCAAATGCAATGTTTTATTAAGGTGTGATTAACTAAGGGGGGATAGAAGAGTTTTCTGAAAAAATATGGTAAACTAATAAATGGCACATTTGTTTTAAAAAAGTGTAATTCTCCTTGGCATTTGATTACAGCATGTGAGATCAAGGAGTTACTCACAAAGTACGTTTAAGCTGACAAAGCTATTTATGCTACAAAAATCTGCAGTTACACACTTCCCTGCTCTTGTTCTGGCTTTGTATGAAACCTGCTTTTCTTTTTTTTTTTGCTTATACTCTTAAGGATAGCTCTGCATATGAATTCTATACATTTTTTCACATAATTTGTGATTTTATAAGATAACACCACATCATCATATAAACCATTGTGTTTTATTTTGAGAATAAACAGACAGGTAACTCTTTACTTCAAGGAGTATTTTCAGCGAAGTGTTTTAATGTATCTTTTTCAACTTCTACCAACAGAGCTGCGTAGCACTCTTAATGTTGTCTTATTGCTGTACAATGTTAAGACAATGGGAAAAAAAAACACAGAGGCTACTGAATCCTTAGCGATTGCTTTGCATATAGCCAGTAAAAATGTAATGTACTCACAATATTGCTTTATTGATGACCTTTAGTGACTGGGCTGTGATATGGTATCTCCATTCAAAAGATTAAAAAAGCACGAGGGATCATGGACAGACAGCATTACTAATCCTCAGATCCGCAGAAGCGTCTTCAGCTCAGCGTTGTTCACAAACACCGTGTCTGTCAGCTTCAAATTCACTGTTCTTGTTTTAGGTGCAAGGAAGGACGAGTTTAGGAAGGACAGGCCCCTACAAGCTGTTCTCCAGCCATATAAATCAAACTGGTTAAGGTTTATCTTTGCAATCTCTGCCTCGGGTTTCCCTGAGTGCCTGGTTGTGATGCACGGTGCCTGGATCCCTGGCACCCGTGGCAGGGCAGCGCTTGCAGCCACGCTCAGCTCCCGCTCCTCCAGCCTGCACTTGCAATGCAAGTGCTCAGCACTCCTACAAATACCGAGCACCAAGAAAAACACAATTAACAACCACATGTGAGATGTGACTAATATCACACAGGAAATCTGTGGCAAAGGCAGGGATACGATTTGGTTCCCCAGGGCTGTGCTCATGCCTTAATCATGAAAACATGTTCTCCTCTCTAGAGCTGGCTGCTGCATCGCTACGCACGTCCCGAGGGCTGCAGCAAACAAAGCGCCGTTTCCACAAATCGTACTCTTTTACTACACAATGATTCATCCTCCAGAGCAGGTCTTTTCAACGTGCTGAATAACACAGACAACCTACAGAAAGCTCCTCGCTCTCAAAGAATAGCTCGCGCCTCCTTCTCCCTTGAGACTCTCGTAGCCCACCTGAGTCCCCCTCCCTTTCTCTGCTGTCTCCAACACCACGAGGGTTTGGTGCACAGGGGACAGGATCCCTGTGACAATTTCTGCACCTCATGGGGCCCCGCTGGCAGCAGCAGGGCCAGGGCAGGGACCCGAGCACCCGCAGCCCCCAGGCTGGGGCTTGCCCAGATGCTCCGTGGGGACGGACGGCTCCGCAGGTGCCGTCCTGCACAGGTGTTTATTGGCTTGAAACGAAAGTCAGGAATACTGAGAATAATTCATCCATCACTCAGCTCCTCAAACCGAGCAGGAAGGAGCACAGTGCACAAATCTAAATGGCAGGTAGCGGCAGCAATTAGTGAACAAATGAGCTTTGCTTGTGGAGTCACTCGCGTGATGAACTTTTCCTGGAATGAACTCGTTTTTTGGGTGAAAGCTGATTATGCACAAAGTGTTGTCAAAGGCGTGTAGCCGAGCAACCGCACAACTCCTTTTGTCACTAATCCCTATCATTTTTAGGAACAAAAGATGCTGCTTCTAACTGTAATAAGTACAAATTTATCTGTTGGAAATGGGATCTGCAGTGTTCTTTCGTTACACTTAGAAGCTATTTAAAAGCAAAACGGGTCTAACCCAACCAAAAGTAGCGCTGCGCGCTTACACTAAATATATTCATTTTCACTCTGAAATTACTTTAAAGAGCAAAGAATTGCTCTGTGTGGGAAATCAGCAGAGAAATGCAAGAAAGTCTTCCAAGGAGGTTGGCTGTTGTGCACAACAGGAGCTCTGCACAGCCACGCCGTGACCGAGAGCACAGCCAGCGCCGCACGATTTATTGGTTATCTGCGACGCAGCGAAACCCAAGCACCTTGTCTGCTGTGTTCCTTCCATTTTAGCACTAGCGGTAGCAGACAGACAGACAGTTTGGTTTCAGCCTGGGAGCTAGACGAAATACCTCTGACATACCCCTGGACTGTTCCAGTCTGACTTCTAAGTGCTCGGTAGTAAAGTCGTCGGGAATCGAGCACTAAAACGGGAGAGAAGCAAATGGAAAGAGCCCCCGCTGTGTGTGCAGGCTGGTGGTGAGAGGGAAAGCGCTCCGGGCTGCTCTTGGAAACTTGTCGTGTAAGGAGGTCAGGGAGCGACAGACGGCTCCGGCATGAAGCTGGGGCTCGCACCAAGGCTGAAAAACTGCAAACAGTTCAAAACATGCATTTAACTAAAAATGAATGTTACTAAAACAAATTATACCGATCGTTTATAAATGTAATCTGAAAGCACCGTGGCTCCTGGCTGCCATTCAGATGATGTCTGGCAGCACGCTGTGTATCATCCACAAAGTCTCTTCCAGAATCCCCAGCACCCTGGCTTGAGGGAACGCTCTAAATCTCCCTAAATTCTGATGATTCTGATGTCATTTTCTAAGCTTAAAGTGTTCTTTCGAGTGACATCAATCATGACTCAACCTGGCCTCTCCTGCCACAGATGACAAAAGCTCCTATTTTTAAACTTTCAGACAAATACAGCCTGGATAACTTTTTTTTTGGCCAAACATACGTCAGTTCAAATCTCACTATTCCGAGCATATTCTGTTCTTTTGGGATACTTGTCAGCTGGCCTATTTATATCGGATTTATAAGAAATGAGATTTTTTTTTCTAGAAGTAAAATAACAGGTTTGGAGAACAGAGCTTCCACCTTGCGTTATTAATAGAATTCCTGATAATCTGTGGCTATATTGTCAGAGCACATAGACTAATTGCACAGAGCCAACAATTCACTCAGCATGGTGGTTAAAATGGATAAATGGGTAGAAATGATTTGTATTAGTGCCTGCAGTCTCTTGTAAATGTCAAATAGTTTCTTGACATTCTAAAATCCAGGCTGTGCAGCAAAAGTGGGAGAGTAGCATTTCGTATTAATTTAAAAATGCATAAAACTGATTATCCTCTTCTAGCACTCAGTATTTCACTGCTACATGAAGACCCTAGACGCTGCTGAGAGCTGGCAGGATTGCTTGATGCTTTCAACTCATCATTTCTCTCATTTTTCTTTCAGCAGAGCAGGGAATGTTTTACTTTAGATAAACAAGTAAAAATTCACTTCTTGTGTAACAAGGTATTTACAGAGATTCCCCATGACCAGTTCTCCCACTTGGAGAAAACTGTAAATATTCACAGGCTCTATTTTCCATGCCTGGCAGTCTTGCCATTCCTATGAACCAGGTATTCCTTTTGTCTAAATCCCAATGCCATGCATGTATCTTCATGTATTTCAGCCCTGTCACTTCAGCTTTTTACTGTTCGCTTTAATCAGCCAGCAGGGTTTGAAGAACACCTGGATGTATTCTCATCTGCTACTCTTTAAAGCGTTTACAAAATGTTCTAGTGTAAAGGATTTATGATATTTCCTTGGTTCACCCCTTTTGTGTACTTACCATACATCTGTTAGGCTCTATTTTTGACTCCGCTGTAGTAAAATGATGCACAGGTGTCACTGAACTGACAAAACTGTTAATATTTTTCCAAAGCTGATCACTTATATTTAGTACAACTGACATGTTTCTCGTTGTTCTCGTTAATACCCGCATTTATTCCAAAAGATTTGTGAAATGAAATCATCAAAAAGGCTACCAGCTGTACAAGTCTTCTGAAACCTCTGTTGTCTGAGTCTGCCTTACACATTACAAAAACATGCAGAAAGGCTTAGTTTAAAAAAAAAAAAAAAAAAAAGAATAAGAGCAGGAATATCCAGGTGGCTTTTTAAATGTGGAACACAATAAAACAGAGTTTGGAAAGTATTGCACAGAAATATATTAACGAAAAAACAAGATATGCAATTTACAGGTTGAAGTATAAGGTGCTGTGCCTTTGCCTGAGCCGACATCAGCACAGCAGAGCTCGCTTCGTGTAGGTTCACCAACAAGAGCCTGGCAGCACCGAGCTCACCAAAGTGGGACTGGCACCTCGCAGGCGTGCATATCAACACTCAGAAATCTTTTAAGGTTAATTAATGTTAATTGCTCTGAAACACTGTGTTAGATAATTCAGCACTAATTGCTTGGGGATCGGGATGGATTGCTGCCTCCATTTTGGGAGCACCTGGGAGGTTACTTGGGAGAGGAGTGATCGGGATCACAGCGCAGGTGTACAAGAAATGCAGCACGGGATGAACAGCTAAGCAGCAAAGTTCATGCCAGCCTACTGAACACAAGCCTACAACTTACAGTATGCAATTTAGGTAAAGAATCAATAGATATACCAGCAATACATATTTGTTGTCATGTGCTTGTCAGGACTTGGATGCATTTGGATTGAAATTCACTCCCAGATTTTAATCTAGGTATTAATCCAAAGGTAATACCCAAACAGCTTCACGTGTCTGGTTACTCACACAACCATTAATCATCTCTGCTGACTGCATCTTATCTCAAAGCCAGACCCTGAGCCCAGAGAAGTCCTCCACTTCTTTCCCAGGTAGGAGCTGCCAACCGCAGTGCGAGCAGTTGTTGAAGCCACAGGGACCACCCATGAAACGAGGCACTAAAGCTTGACAATGAAAGCTAGCAAGACCTGGCAGTACATGACAGGATCTTCTTAGCAAAGACCATTCCCAATTTCCCTGGCACAGAAAGGCCAGAGGTAAAACCCTGGTGCTGTTAAAATCAAAATGAAGCTTTCCTCCTAACTTCAATAGCACCGCACTTTTATCCGCTGCCATCTCAGCGGTGTCGCACTTAACTGCAAAAACAATCCTGTGTTTTTAAGCGGTGCAGATGAAAGTCATCTGAGGCTATAGGACGAGTTCCTACTATCGCTCGCTTTGAGGTTGCAGTGGTGTCAGATATCTGTTGGTATTTCGTCCTTGTCCCGTGCCCGTAACACAGAAAGCAGCAGCCGTAAGATGCTAGCAGTGAAGAGATCCAGACTTAAGCACTTTCCAATAGCACAAAATGGGGCAATTTACCAGGAAGAGAGGGAGTTGCGTTAGCATGAAAAAACAATGCTAAGTTATCCACAAGATGCTGCGAGAGAAGGAAGACTCATCAGTCCTGAACACTGGAACCAGGAGGACCCATCAGGATTTTACATGACAGTGGTGAAGCCAAGCCAAGTAACCACTGCTCTAACTGGGGCTGTGCAGAGCAGCACAATTGCCTCCCTGTGCATGGTGTAACAGATAACAGGTTTAGAGAGAATCTGGCCTCGTGTTTTCCACTGAAGGTCTGCGTGACAGGCGAGCTACTGCAGCTGGGAGCAACCCAGGAGTTCCTGCAGAAAATCTGCCCACGAGTGTCTCATGGCGGGGCTTAAATGCGGCTGCAAGGCCAGTTAGCAAACACGAGGTGTGTAACTGGTCACGTCTGCAGGTGGGAGCAGTTAATCCTGGCCACCAGCAGCCCTCTGGTACAAATCAGGTGAGCAGGAGACGTGTGCAGACCATGACACTGGGAAGGTGCAGCCTCTGCCTCTGTGGAGCCGAGAAGTGCCCAGTGGAAGTGCTTTACCTGGCATGGAGGCAACATAACTGCTCCCTGCTAAACGTCTGAGTGAGGGGCACTGAGACCACTCCTTCCTGGGGTTAAGAAGGACTGAACGACACCTTACCACTTAAATCACCTCCCCGTGCTGTTCGTCGAGCTCAGGTGTGCACCAGGCCCACAGACTTGGCAGCAGTTCGGAGCCCTGCAGAGCCTTGGCTTCTCCCCTGCTCCCGGCCAGCCTCTCCTCTCTGCTCCGCGTTTGCCCTCTTCAAACTTTTGGCCCCTGACACGGGGAAGCGTTTGGAGAAGACTGGCTGGGAGGAAAGGAAACGAGATTAAACAGAATAGGTCACTTGAGAGCGGTTGCAGAAATGTCTTTGTTTGCTTGGTCTGGTAGCTTCGGGAGGTAGGATCTTCACATCTTTTGCGGTTACATTTATGTAGAGAATAAAGGCTTTAATTACTTTTTAATTACTCTTGCTTTCAAGCAGGCTGTAGAGAAGCCAGAAGAAGAATTGAGACTCAGATTGCCTCAAAATCAGAAGTGTCAAATAAACTTCTGAAGATTACAAATGAACCAATAAAGCATTTTCCAGTTTTACTAAATTCTTTTCCACTCCTATCACAAACGACATCCCAAGTTTCAGACACTGCCTTACCTGGCCATGGCAGGCACGGAGTGGCACCTCCTGCTCCTTGGGGAGGGTTCCCTGGAGCCCCCTGTGCTGCCAGCGCATCTCCCCAGCCCGTGCAGTGGGCAGACAGCAGTTTCAGGAGGGGGGGTACGCATGGAGTTGGATGTTTCAAGGGAAAACAGAACCTGATACTTCAGTTCCCACAGGATGCCACCGCAGCGACTATTTTCTGTAAAACAAAACCAGCGGAATGGTGTTTTACGCCACAGCATCACATAAAAGGCAGGAGAGTTGGCCCGGTGATACTCCTACACAGACAGATTCCTGCCTCTCCTGACAGGTTCACGTTTCTTTATCTGGCAAGCATAAAATTATAGTCTATGTACAAAGAAGCCTTTTTATTTAGAGAACAATTAAGCTAATCCCGGCAAGATTTCATGTTTAACTAGGTTTGTAGTGAACAAGTTTGTCGTCTGCATTCAATCAAGCTCTTTTGCCTTTCAGAAAATAGGGGGAAAGCAGTGTAGCTGGAAGGTGGAAATCTAGGCTGTCTGAATTGTGTGCAAGTCCCACATGAGTAAAACTACAGATCTATTTGCTAAAACCTCAGTATTTTACCAGGTAGACTTCTTTCTTTAACCTTTCATTAATCTTCCAATTAAGTAGTAAGCTTTTTTTTTTTGGTAAGCCTGCTTTTTTCATTAAAATGACTTGGTGTACACAACTGCACTTGATAAATACATATATATGAATATATATGCACACATGCACGATAAAATGAAATTGGTATTGGCATAAAGGTAACATTAGCTGCACTCATTACAAGATGCAGACTCTTGGCCTTCAAAGTCTCACCTCTTCAAACGCCTGGTTAGGGTCTGTGCGTTTCAGTTCGGTTTGAGTTTGGGCTGGATCCAGCTGTGGCCAACGATGATCTGAATTCAATGAAGTCACAAGAAGATAATAATTCAGCTTCAGTTCTGGCTTTTGACAAAACAATGGTTCAAATCAATCTTTGGTTTTGGTTCTACTTCCTGCTTAACAGCTGTGTAAAGAAAAACATCTGGAGCACTACCCCGGTAGGGCCAATAACCGAGGCTGCGCGTTCATGCTATCCAGATAGCACCGATAATAACAGAACATCCGGGCCAGCCCTCAGCAACAACAGAAGCGAACAAACCCAAAATGTTATGCTCTACTCCCTGTAGCAGCCAGGGACTTCATCTACATCTTCGACAGTAAGGAAAACAGGACAAGAGCTGCTGTGGCTCTGAAGGAAGGCCGCCCAGCACAGCCACAGGAGCACAGCTAAACTCTCTCCCCCAGACAAGGAGGCCTCATGGCTGTGAAAACCAACCTTTTGCTACCCCCTGACCATGCCTGGGCTCTACCCGGCACAGGCTGGACTACATTTTATCTCCATGTTTGTACAGCGCCTAACACAGGCGAGCCTTAATTTGGGATTCAGCCTCCAGAGGCTGGATCAAAGTAGGTTTAATGGGGAAGCATAACCCACACACAAAACGCAAAGGAAGAGTAATTTATGAAGGGGTTGAGATGCTCTGTGGAGTGGTCTCAAGCCCTGCTTCCATCTGTGCAATTTCCAGACCATAACTGTGGAAATTTCTGATCATGAAACACGGGGACTACTCCCAGCACTGGAAGCCTAGCCCAAATTCAAGGAACCATCATTTCTGGAGAATAGGCCAGTAATATATACCTAGGAAAGGGTGCAGGATCATGAAATGTCCAGAGGTTGTGCACCCAACAAACACAAATGCTCCAAGCTGTGATTTTCTTAAACAAGGACTCCCATAGCCAGCACTGGCTGCATAAAATTAGAACTGCTCCTGGCCTGTTTTATCACACACTGCTCTTACGTATCAGGCAGGCCTCAAGGGCCTCTCTCGGAGCTTTTGTATTTTCATGGCACAAAACGCTGTTCATCTGCTCCCCACCTGGATCACATGCTCTTCACCTCTGGGTTTCAGAAACACACCGCCTCGTGTGTCCATTGGGAGACAAGTAAAAAATGTCCTTTGATGAAAATGTCAAATTGTTGCTGTTTCACTGCTCTTCAAGATGAGTCAATTATCTCTTTTTCCCCTCTGAGATTATTAAACTAAATTTGTGCAAGGCCAAGAGGAAAAACAGAATGCAATTGACAGTGGAGTTTGGTAAGCTTTTGTTAAAGTTGTGAAGTTTGTACTCTTCCTGTAAAAGTTAACAAAACCAGAAGAAAATAGAGCAACAGCTCTGCCAACACCACCAGGACCAGTAGTGCTCCCTACATTTCAACTCTCAAAATTAATTTTGGCTTTGCATACCAATGAAGATCTACTGGAGCTTATTTATATTTACCAGAGGGGGAACAGAAACCACAGTACGTTAGCAGCCAACTTGCTAATTTCCTTGTTCAGTGACTGATAAAAATAGAGACGTGTTTCCAGGATAGTAGCCTCACTTGTAATGTTCTCAGTCCCTCTCTCTACCATACCCACAGACTTGCTGCCTTTAAAACATGTACCGAATCCCTCAAAACTATGCTTCCATAAGTCTGAACATGATACTATAGGAAGCTTGTAACATCTCTGTTAAACCACAAATCTAAATTTCACATGAGGAAAATGAAAGCATGCCTTCTGTTTTTTTTAGCATACTCAAATCCTGAATATCAATATGACTACTCAAAAGAAAAAATAGTTACAAAAGAAATTGTGACCTAATTTCTCTATTTATTTCTTATCGAGAAGTTTTCAAACACTGGTTGTGCCATTCCCCTCTTGGGAATCCTGAATATATTTGTCTCCATTCATATACCGAAAAGTGTAATTGGCAGGTTTGTGCCACCAAGTCTTTAAAAAAGTGTTTAAACGGACATATGTGAATAACAACTATAGATGCAAACCAAAGGATTGATAATCATGATTCACCCTCTTTGTTAAAGTGTTGGATATCAGCTACACAAAATGCTACAGTATTTTATTATAGAGATGTAAAATCATTCCATACTCTCTTCCAAACATACAACTTGTATTTCAGACAAGGATACCAAGGGGGAAAAAGTATCCAGCTGTCTAGAACTCCAGATTCTCTCATTTGTACTGTCATTTAAAATAAGACAAGATTTAAGACCAGACTTTAACTGTTTCCAAATGTTTTTGTGTATGCTTCTGCCGAAACCTTTAACCATTATCAAGCACTAGAATTCTTAAACAACAAATACACACGCCGTGTTCCTTTTATTTTGTTTTCAGACACTTTTCTGTTGAATGCTTGGTATCACACGTTAATCATGGTAATATATGATAAATACTTAATGATTTTCAGAGCACCTTGGGTAAATTGCAAGTGCAAACGATTTTAAACATTGATATACAGAAAACTCGTATTCCTGTGGGGAAATGTCTGTAGACACTGCAATAGCAAAAACGCACTCAAATTATAAGTTTAATTGTAAATTTCTGAAAAAACTATTCACCCTTTGAAACAATCTCACAAAAAATAAATACTAGCTTTACTGAGGAAAAAAATCTGCATGCACAGGAGAAACCTGAACCTAAATACATGTGGGAAATGCAGAATACGGCACTGAAACAAAACAGAAGGGGTTTAAAAATGTTCTCTCTAATCCTAGTATGTGTTTGGCTTTTTTTTTTTTCCTGGAAAAGATGTAACAAAGTGCAAAAAGTAGTTGAAGTATTACCTTCTTTAAGTGTTAGGAAAGAACACAGCCTCCCGTGTGACTTGCCAGTGGACCACGAGCATATGTGGCCGATGACACACTCCGGGTCGGTAACTTGGCCGTCGATCCAAGCACTTCGCAAGCACAGACGAGTTAGTGTCTCAGCTTGACCTTCTGTCTTCAGCATCCATCTCGGAAAGAAAATGGTTTACTTGGGGGTGGGCTGCAGGAAAGGGTGACCATATGTTCTGAAGCAGAATTCACCAACAAACACGAAAAATTGAGAATTTCACTCTTTGCCACTCTAGGTTTATTCTTCCATGTAAAAATAATCAGAATTTTACAGTTAATAGAGAGACTTATGAAATAACTTATTTCCTGGGCATTTTTTCTTTTAAAGTCAATATATTTTAAAGTCTATATTTTATGGTGCTATTTACAATAAAGAAAAAAACAACACTTTCCGTGATAGCAATAATTTATTGTTTTGCATAAGAAGGTAAGATCAGAATCCAGGTAAGACACCAACCAATGACCTGATGGCAAATTCAAGTATCGAGCTTGGTACAATAAAAAAAAAATACTACCATTTGTTTGACTATGGCAAACAGCTAAAACACAATAAAAACATCTGGACTTGACTGTCAAAACATACAGATCCCTAAAAACCCACACAGCACATCTTGAATATCTGGAATATTGAAAACATGTTTAGTCATCTTCGTTCCCAAGTTTTAGGAGTCCAAAGGAGCACACAGCCCTCCCCGTAGGTGCCTCAGAACAATTCAGTACACAGGCTCAGCGTCCATCGTGATAACCAGGCTCCTGTGCTGTCAGAATTGTTGGGTTAAGACATTTTTTTGCCATGAGCTTGTATCATCCCTGCCAGCCTTACAGTGGCTTCTATTTTCTTTTTTTTCTTTTTTATTTTTTTTAAAGCAAACACAGTGATAATGTTGATTTTCAAGAGCACTCTAGTAATTTAACTATAACTACCTCTCACTCCTTAAAGACTCCGTGCACATTTTGCTCTGCTGGATTTATGTTTTTGTGATTCCCTTTCTTTTGCAGGTGTTACAATTCAGGACTTAGCTTCTGGCCTGGAGACGGGGCAGGCAGCCATCCATCTAGGAAATGCCTGCCAGGACTGTGCTGAGGATCAGAGTCGGTGTCTCTGTAAATGCACGGTGCTGCTCACTGCTGCCCAACACAGCAAGGATGTTGGAGAAGGTCCTCCTAGACCACACTGACCCAGGAATGGGAATTAAAATCTTTTCAAAAGGACAGGAAAAACAGCATGCAGGAGAGCCAGAACTGTTTCAAATGGGGACTTTGGAGAATATTCTAGCATATAATTCTTAAAGAGAAAAGCAGGTCCCTTATGGGACAGTTATTTTACACTGATGTTCTGAGACACCATGGGGTAGGAGCAGCGTTAAGAGTGTTTCGTTATGGACTAAAGCTCCTCTGGTTGGAAACGGCCAGATCCTGACAGCTGCAGAGTGCCCGCTCAGTTTTCACTGGTTGCAAGAGGTGGTGAGGGCACTCGGCACCTTGCAGGCAAAGGCAAACAGCCTGAATTACAGATCCCCTGAAAAACAGTTTGATTTTCAATAATTAAAAAAAAAAAAAAAGATAACCATTTTCTCAACCCACAGAATCTGCATGCAATTAATTTAATCAACAAATTTCAATTTGTATTACAAAAAGGTTTAAGTCCACCTGAAAAATGGTGAAATTTGACAGAAGTTACATTACAGCCATTCAAACAGAGCATTTATCCATACTGAGATTCAGTACATCTGTAACTCTTGCATAAACATTTCCAGACTCCTAGGGATTTTGCTGTTGTTGCTTGCATTTCATTTGTTTTATACAACTCTAAGTCAAAAGCAATGACCCACACATTAAATATGCATTTAGAATAAAACTGCAGAACCCGATGGCTTGATCAGCACATGAACTGAAATAAAATATTTACATGGAATGTTGAGCTCAATTTACAGAGACGGTGTTTCAAATTACAGTCTTAGTAATCTGTTTAATAAATGATCACATTGACAAGAAATTTAAAAACTTAACATCCCTTTTCAACCCTTTCATAAATATATAAGTTTTCACTAAATTCTTTACTCTTTAAACAAGACATCTATATTCTCTTTACAGATTAACATGAAATAACTGTTTCCTGTTTGAATGCCACAGATGTGATGATCTGAATTGAGCAAGTTCCTATACACATTCTGTACTTACAAGACGTATTCACAACACAACACATGGGTGTTACTTGGTCTTTACAGATGTATTCACTTTCTGCATATCAGTAGTAAATAAAGAAAAATACCAAATTATCTATAGTAAAAATACATAGTCTATGATACATTAGTTTTCACTGCCACATCAAATTTAAAATGAGGTTTCCGTGTCTGACCACTGACAAAGATATTTTTTATAATGAAGTCTACAGCATTAATTTATTTTTGGATAGAGACAAAATGTCTGTTACATTACTAAAAAAAGTATCACTACATACTGAACAATAGGAAGAGTTAACTTATTGCAACTGCTTTCCAGATCTTCAAGGTTTCCTTACTAATTGGTTGAAAATTTCTGAGGGGAAATCTGTTCTAAAGAATGGTAAAAATGTTTGTAATCAATTTAAAGAAAAAAAATAAAAACTCTTTACTTTGTTGCTATTCATACTGCTTCGCCACTGTTTTTACAGATGACTAATCCCAAAGATTTTGAAGTAATATACATAGTAACTCACATTTTTCCCTATTTAAATAAATATTCCTGTGAGTTTTGTTGTGCCACAAAGCATGCATGAAAATGTTTTCAATCCATGCATGCTCACAGCAGAGTTTTTCACAATTAAGCCACTGAATATATCTTTTTTTTCATGAATACTCAAGTGCAAAGGAATACGAAAATCACTCTGTACATATAAGACAAGGTTCACATCTAGAAAAGTAAAAACACTTATCTTTTTATGGATAGGATGTCTTCCTCATAAAACTGTTGGTCACTTTTGCCTGCCTCAGTTCTCTCAAGCACTTAACGGATAATAACTTCCAAGTGCTGATGTGCTTTTTATGAGAGCAGTTATGCTTAAAACCGTCAAAGTGCTGATCTCCAGTAGTAATTACTATCTTCTGCAAACTCTCCATTAAAAAAGCTTACCTTGGACATGGACATAAGAATGATAGAGAGGTGTTTGGCAGTTTTGTTACACTAGTATTAGCTCACTTTACTGAGCGTAGTAAGACTTCGGTTCGACCTGCCTGTACTGTCCCAAAATTATGAACAGGAAGATTGAAGACACAGGAAAACAAGACCAGTGCCAAGTATGTGAAGAGTGCACCTGCTGCTCAGGCAGAGTTAGAAAGCCCTCCTACCAAGAAAATGGCCCTTAAGTATTGCCTAACCATGCACCAGATTTAGACTCAGTCGATTTCAGATGCCTTGTGTATATGAAACGTTACGAATGCAACCAGCTGACAGGAACCCAGAAGGTCTCAGTCTCCAATCTGTCAAAAGTTGTTTTGAGCTCACTGTAGGCTGTAGCGAGGTCATCGTTGACTATCACCTTATCAAAGAGGTGGCCATACTGGCTCTCCATCACCTGGGCAGACTTGATCATTTCTTGAAAATCTTCCTCCTAATAAGATCAGTGCAAGGATTAGTCTGTCCACAGAAACATTATATAAACTAATTCTGTGGTAAATGTGAAGCTACTTGTTTATTTCTTATCTCGTCAGGAAATGGAAATTCTGTTTTTTATAAAAAAAAATACAGAAATGACCATTCCAAATAATCTCAGAGAACATTCTCATAAATAGCGTTTGCTCAACAGGCAATTCTTTCATCTCAGCCCTTGCAGTAACACCGTTGGTCACCGCATGGTAATTAGAGAGACATCTTCTGTTAGCAACACCAGTGGAGAATGTTTCTCGCTGTTTACTTTGATGATATATTTAAAATTTCATTACTTACGCCTTGGCTTGCTATCAACAAGCAAATTATTACAGTGCAGCCTTTACTCTTTTAAGAGCTTGGCAGGAGCTGTCTTCCTATGCCTTGTTAGACCTGGTTCAGTGGACTTCTGTTCATGTTTGGGAGGGAACAAATCCTTGGAATTTAATTGATTACACAACTATGAGATAATAAAATTGTCCTAACTAAACAATATTCTGAAGTTTGCTCTTAAGAATGAACTCCTCTTACATTTTATACATGACAGGAAGTATTGTTGTAGTGCATTATTTCCAAACTATTTCAAAAGCATATTCTACAAAGACAGTCATACATAGACTTACATCAATCTCTGTGACTCTATCTATGACTTAGCTTGAAAACCAAATCTAAAAATTCCCAAATAACATCTTATGTTTGAGTGAGGGAAAATGATACACCCCTTAAATGCAGAAAACAAAGTCTAACCATGATTGGCTTTGGTTTAGTCTCAATTAAAATATTTTTATATTGTATTTCAAGGAAGTAAGTAAGTTACTATTGGGTAACACGACTATTTTTTTTTCTTTCTTTTCTGATTATTGACAAAAGGCAGCATTTGTTACTTTTACTTCCATAGATTTTTTTCATTCTTTCTTATAATATTTATTCCCCTGTAACATTTTTTGTGTCTCTTAGCCCAGAATATGTTCTTTTTATTAAAGCAGCATTTATTTTTTCAATTGATGCTTTATATTTGAGGTTTCCTCTAAATTTAGACTCAGAAATACACTTGATAAAACAAGGAGATTCCTATACTTAAATAGAAACATCTAAGCCCACATGCAAATTTTTTAAAGGAAATCCACAGCATTATTTGTCATAAAAATATACTTGCATTTTGAGGGTTCTTCAATTACATAAACTCAAATAGAGCACGATGGAAATGTAAATACCCATGAGCACAGCAAACAATGAGAACATCACAGCAAGTTTAGGGTGACAGAGACAGGGAAATAACATGTATGCTAACCACCACAAACAAACTCTTAACAAGTTCTCATGCTTTACGATGTCTAAATAAACTTACTGTAAAGGGTTTTGCAGTTCCCCTATCATCTTTACTTGAAATAATCTTGGCATTTTTTCTGGTCTCTCTCAAACGGTCAAGCGGCGGAGGCTTTATAAATATAACAAATGGTTTAAACTCATATGTCCGTAAGTGTTTCACTGTCTGGGAAGAGGAAAGATTTAAATTAATTAGTTTATTTCTCAAAATGGAATTCACTGTAGTAAAAGAAACTCTCCACTACGCAAAATAAACCCATAAAGCACTTCTAGAAGGCTATCTTCAGAAAGGCTATCTAAAAGTTAGCTTTCTGTCCTCTCACATTGTCAGGGTCCACAAGACCCTGGAGAATGGGATCCCAGAAGGGCTCACAAGCCTGGGTCCCCTGGAGAATTTAGTGTTTCACTGAAAAATCAGGCATGCTGGACTTGCACCAATCTGGCCAAGAAATCTGTCCGCACCAGCCCCAGGAGCCCCTGCCCAGTTCCCCTGGTGCAGGTTTGGCTTGCCCGGGTGCTCTTCTGCTGGCACAGCCCTCTTCCTGCTGCTCTACAGAAAATCCCCACATCTGAAACTGCACCGGGAACTGCTCACAACCTGCTGGGGTTCAGAAGCCGCAGGCTGGCCACCCTTGGAGATGAAACACTTTGCCTACTTTTAAACAAAGTGGTCCAGCTCCTGAAAGCACTGTAGTTATTAGTAGAAAAAAATTCCCAGTGGAGCTGTTCAGCTGAGTTGAAAGACAAGGAAGGTCAGTGCAAGAACAAATGGTTTAGACAGGAACGTTCTTAACAATTATCCAGCCAACAACACATTGAACGTGTTCCTTGACTTGTGTGTGCCCTGCAGGGAAACCCTTTGCACGGACATACTGCTAAACGCGGAAGAGAGGTGCTGGATTGGGTGGCAGCTCAAAGCTGTTCTGAAATTTAAGTTTTGAAGAGAATCTCTAACATGAAACAGCAGAAAGTTGAATGAAAATATGGGAGCACTTCGTAATTACATATTTGGTATTGTGATGTGGGCTTTCAATTCAGTTAATTACTGAGCTGAATACTTGCAATACATATTGAAGTTTATTTCCTCTTCTCCTTTCAGCAAGCCTTGCTGCAATAAAGTCACCCAGCAAGCCCACTCAATAGTAACTCAGCAAGGAATAAAATATACTTTTTTAGAAACAGGTAGGTTCCTGGAATCCTAATATGCAACATGGGGAACTACAAGATTCCAGAAGTGCTTACTTACATGAGGCTGCACATCCAACAAACAGACTTTGTTTTTAGCTAGGACTGATCGAACAGAGTCTAAACTTGTACCATAGTAGTTGTTCTTATATTCACCATACTCGATGAACCTGTGGCAGAAGGTGAAAGCAACTAGAATCATTTCCATTTTCTCCAGCGAAAACTTATCAGTTTGGTTTATAAGATCTAATTCAGAAGCAAAAATATTTTACTTTACACTTGAGTTTTACCATGTTTTATAAAGGAAATGCTGTCAAGTACTTCAGCATGTCAATTTTAAGAAATCTTCTACTTTACCACGTTCAAATCAGTAACACCTGCTTGTATTACAGTTAAAGAGAAAAAAGTACTGTAGTCCAACAGCCCACTAATGTTTTCCATCACCTCTTTTTCTGAACTAATGCAATGCAATAAAACAGTGGATAAGCTAAACAATAGAAACTACTGAAATTTCATTGCACACTACAGAATATCCAAATTCTGTCCCAGAAGAGAAGGAGGAGCTACAACAGTGCTAATGGAACCGAGGCGGCTGGTTCTGTGCTATAAAAGTAAAGCACAAGTTGCCAAAAAAGCAAAGCACAGTTTGAAGTTTCAATAAAACCCACAGCTTTGTGTCTAATACACTTTTGCCCTCTGAAACACTGAGGCAAAATTTCAAGCTACAATATTTTACAGGCTGCTAGAGAGCATGATGCTACCATTGTCTTCATTTTAGTTTAACTTCTGGAGGGTTTACAGGCAGGGGCTTCACTGTAGGTCTCTAAATTCAAAAGCACAGGAAGTGCCTGTCCTGAAAAAGAGCGGAACTACACAAACATTGATTCAAGCACGTTTGCAGCACTTCCAGACCCCTTTCTTCCAGCACTGCAATGCTTTATGGCTATCAAAGATGACTCCCTATTAAAAGAGAGCTCCCCCACCCTCAACACCTACAGTTTCAAGTCTTATTGATGAGCTGAAGTACTGAAACCACTTGGAAACTTAGAAACATTTGCGTCTGCCTATATTTCTTTTTTGTTCTGTATTTCTTTCAGATTCTGTGAATTGTTTATGTATCAAAATGTAATTCTAACACATCTTCAAATCACTGCAACTTACATCCACTCTGAATTATTATCTAAAGTTACAACCAACCTCATTTTACAATAAAGCCATTGTTTTAACTACAGTTCTAATTAAAACCTCTTCACCATACTTGTTATTCTGTACGTCTGTCTCAAACAAGTGCTTGGAAATGAAAATGTATTCAACACCATCACTTTCTTGGCTTCTTCTTGGTCGGGTAGTGTCTGCAGTTTAATTAAAAGAAAAAAAGAGGAGATGTACAAAACAATATAATGCAAACCAGTTCACGAAACATTCAAAAGCGCACAACCCTTGTGCAATACTAAGCATAGTGGTTCCCTTACTTCTGACAGACATAAGGCTGCTCTGGTAGGCAGCACTCAACACGTGATAGGATTGAGTTTAAAAGCATGTAGAGAAGAAAAAAAAACCTACTGGACAAGAGTCAGATTATCATTTTTATTAACCAGTGGAAAAATCCAATAAAATGAGGACAGCTGAATAATAAAAATGAGCAGCAGTCCATAACAATTACCCCAACTTTGCCACTCGTTAAACTTATTAGCATATTAGACCGTAAAGGGAAACAAAGTTCACCAACCTGATTTATAAAATGTTATGTTCATTAACAACACTCGCAGCTATGGTATGTAAAGCATGATAGTAAAGAAACAGGGTGTGAATTTTATGTTTTAGTGCTTTTCGTTTTCTGGTGATTCTTTTCTCTTTCAGTAGTCTTGTATTATTAGTTGCAGTTTTTACTTTCCTTCAAGCACTAGGCACAAAGTTTTTACCTACAAATGAAACTCCCTTGTGGGGTTGCCACTTATGGATAACAAACCCATTTAAAAATCACATTTAACACAAGGTGTGTGTTACAGCATCATGTATTCTTCATCATATATGAACATATACAACCTGCTTGCAGAAACACAGTTCTTGAATGCCATTTGATGCCATGCTCTTCTTAGGCTGACAAAGAGAAACATTTCCAAGACATGACCTCCAGTTCTCCCTGCACGTCCTAACTTACTGAATTTCAGGGAGATGGATTTCTTTACTTGTTTATTTTAAATTATAACCACAAATTTGGAAGAGAAATGAGAAAAGGCAGCTTGATGAATACTGGCAATTTTTAGAGAAATACTTTTAGGCAAATGATTGCATATGCTTCAATGTGTTAAATATTTGGGAACATCTGCCTTTTTGTTGTAGTTTTCAATACCCAGCTGAGGCAAATATTTGCAAATGTAATGACTTGCTGAAAACAAATGTATTCACTTTTCTACCTAGAAAATTATTTAATACATATACCTTATAGTATACTTGTACTTGCAAAAAAATTGTGATAATATCTCCTGAATTCAAAATGTTGGACCCATGTTTTTGAAGGATCCCTATAGGAGGCAAAATTACAAGTACAAAGCAGACCAAGGAATGAAAGCCCAACTAAGACTGTTAAGTCCTCCATGTGAAAGAAAAAACAGTTAAGTACTGTAGAATTTAATACAGAGCAATTTCATACATTATTATACAAATTATATTATTTGATCAGATAGAGGGAATGAAGGGAAAAAATCCCCAAACCGACTTTTCTGAAGCTAATAAAAGGGATTTAAATAATTTATGCATGGGATGAAATTGTTTATTATCAGCCTTTATTTTCCAGCCTAATGTATAAAGGGCATTTTGCTGAAAGCAAGCATTGGTAACAGAGTATGTTTCACTGTTTTACAGCTAAATCCAGGGTGTTCTTCAGCCGAGTTTCATTACTAAACCTCACTGACATCAATCATGTTATACTTGCAGTAAAAATCCACTGCAATGCCTCTGAGCCAAAACGTCCTATCAATTTAATCAATGCTATTTAAAATACAACTGCAGCAGCACTTTCAGAAATTAGCAAAGTAATCTGGATGCCAAGCATGCATTTAGAGACCTAAATCTGAAAGTGCCTTAAGTTAATGCAATAATAAAGGAAAGCCAGTATAGCATTAAGAGAATAGAAGTGTGTTTTTACTTACGTGGCACTGTTACCCCGTAATGCTGGGTGTCACTGATCAGCAATTTCCGTTTAAGTTCATTCAGTCCAACGCCTACAGGACCTGAAAAAAACAAATGGTGCTGTTTCCCCACAGCCAGGTCTCTCTGGTCTTCAGGCACAAGTAGTACTCCCCGAGATAAGTCCACATAGCATATAGCTAAAATACAAACTGGCTTTTAATCAGTCATTTAGAAACGCCCATGGATATAGCCTCTCCTCGAACATACAGCGCTGACAAACTTCAGGGGAGTTAGCTGGCAGTTATTGTGTCCTGACTTTACTACTGAGGAAAAAATCAGTGAAAAAGTTGACAGCAAAGCCAACTTTCTTCTCCACGGCAGCTACCCACAACACTCCCCCCCCGAGGAGCACTGCTTCCACCTTCTCCCCACGTCCTGGGAATCCCGCTCCTGCCAGCCTCTGTCGGCCTCAGGCCGTCCCCGTCCACCTTTCGATGGAGTCAGGGCAGCACTGAACAGGTACAGGGATGAAGGGCAGCTCCTCTCCATGCACTCAGCGCTCCCCAGGTCACAACCTGTCTGGGGTGCTTTTGTTTCTTTCTTTGTTGTTGATTTTCTTTTGAACTCTGATTGTATGCTGCCTGCGGTCTGAATTGGTCCAAAACAAATGTTTCCTTCTTCATGTGGCTGCCAAAGAGAGACCACTCTTGCAAGGAGGTTGGCAGAAAGAAACAGAGACTGCATGCAAGTTTTTTGACCCAACTCCTCCACCTCCACTTGAGTACTGCTGTCCTAGAAGTTACCGAGGAGACATTGCTTTTGATTTTGGGGTTGTCCCTAAGTCTTAGCCATTTGCCAGTGACTCTCGAGGTTCCTCTGAGGGCACTCTGTGTCCTGTGAGCTCTCAGAAGCTCCATGTGGCAACCGCTCCCTGGCACCAGGCACCTTCTGTGCAGGGCTCCAGCCTGTCCGCCGCGTTTGGTGGTGGGGCTGTGGTGATATGTTCAGGGAGGAAGCACGGCTGTGTGTGTCCAGGAGTTTCTGATGGTATACTGGCCTTGTTTCTGCCAAGCCAGGTCAAGAGCAGAACACAGAGGAAAGTAATTTGAACCACATCCCAAATAATCCAAGGATAATACATGTGGTTTTAAGGAAAATTCTTGCTGTTGTAGGAAAAGGGATACATATATGCATTGAATGCTTTGTAACAGAGACATTTTAGAGATCAGAAATACAACACCTAATAAACATTTTAATGAAAGCGTGATATATTGCTTAATTACTAGTGAATCTGGTATCAAGAAACAAAGCCTGACGCTTCAACACCTTCAGGTAACTATTTGTAAAAATGACTGTCCACCCTGTCTGAAGTTAGAAACACATAATGATGAAAAGCAAAGGCCTGCTACTATCCCCAGACTGTAGTCCCTCTGTAAAATCTTAAGAGTTTCTGCATTTATAATTTTATATGTTTACATAAGTTAAAAACACAACTACATTTCAAGTTCCATCTCTGACCCGCCTGTAAATTAATCTATCAGTATGTATAAATGTTTATTTAATATGGTGTACAGCAGCCTCTACTGGTGCATGTCTGCAGAGGAAAGCAATGTGTCATGAAGATAATGGCATTACTTTTGTGTTTATTTAAAAAAAAAAAAACATTTTTTCCTCTTTTAATAGTATAGCTATTTAAGCAAACAGATTTTTTTTCAGGAAAAGTAATTTAAATTCTCAATATATTCTAGCAAAGTTGAATGAAACAAGTGGAATTTGAGTTAAAAAGAATCACTGTATTCCTCTAAAGCAAAAAAAAATTCCCATCAAATCTACACAAATATTATTTCCTTAGCCTATGTGCTGTCAAATCAACAATATGCTTTTAGCTCTATTTATATATAAATAATCCAGGCTTCATTTACTGTGACAGATGCTTTGGAAACTTAGATCAAATCTGTTTTAAGACCCAAACCTCATTACTACTCTGTCTCCCCCTCCAGATTACCATTCTAAATTCATCTTTAAAGATAACTACTGAAAGTTGTGGATTCCTCTTTTTCAGCTGTCTTCATGAAAATCTCATAATTGTAGCACACGGACATTAGGGGCTGATTCCTAATTAGTAAAGCCATCCATTATGCTCGTTTTTACACCACACCTCCTGAGTGTAATGTATACTTCTCTTCTGAATCTTCTTTTCATTTGATGCTACAGAGAAAGATGCTGGTTTCTAATAATTATGAATCCGAATATGATTTGAACTCAAGAAGAGAAGAAAGCATCAGGATTGAAAAGGACAGTCCAGATTCTTATTGCAGAATGCCAGGCATGTGGGACACATGACCGTAGCATAGTTTTAGTTTACTATAAATCACCCCAGGCAGCAATATTTAGTGTTACAGTGACAGATTTAGAAATACTTTGTTTATTTTTTTTAAATGAACATTTATGTTGCTTGATGTTCCATGTTAGTCATGTCAACTGAGTAATGGTTGAATCCTGCACAAACGGACTGCAGTGCCTACCTTGCTGTAAGACAGTCTCTTGCAGAATTAAGACCCCCAATCATTAAAATTTGCATTACGTTTTGTACCATTCAGATACGTCTTAAGAAAACTGGAAAAACTGTTTGATGTAAGTTCAGGTCTCAGGAAAATTAACCCAAGCAGTTACTCTTCACCAACAAACTGATCTCCTAGAAGTCTATTTATTTGAAAAAGAAAAAAAAAAGAAAAAAGAAAATGGTCTTTCAGAAAAGATTTTGGAAGTTAGGTGATATCACCTCTGCTGGGACTATAAAGACCCAGTAGAAAACATGCATTGATGGGCATTCTGTGTGTCAGTTATTCCTTTTCTAGTACAAGGGACAATTATAACGCAATGTAGAACTATGGCACAATGACATATGAGGTAGAAAAGCAGAACATCATTTTTCTGTTTTTCAATAAATTGTAACTAGCAGTGGGAGTGTACTTCTAGATTTGCTGTTCACTGAAGCAGGATCAGGGAGTTCGTGCCAGTTTTCTCATTGGCAAGACTCGCCAACATAGATGTTGCATCCTTTGTAAAACAGACATTTCTGAACCATGCTGACCTACCTATTCATTCAGCCCAGAAGGTTTAATGAGCATAGCAATTCTAGAACTCCTTCTTCATTGTTCAGACGGTTTACTTGGAGCAGTATGGTCAAAGTAGACTATACTCCTACAGTATTGCTGTAGAGCTATTACATTTCTGCAAGCCACTACTGAACGTATGCTAAAGCTATGTGGAGCCACTTCTGTTTCATCTGCCTTTGTACTGAGATAGACCTTGTCTTCGCATAGCTTCTTCATGATAAAACTAAAGGTGATGGATTTTTTATTTTTTTAACATAAGAAATACAGCAACAGAGAACTCTATCAGTCCCTGATTCCTTGACCAGAAGGACACCATTGCAGGGAGTAGACAGCCTAGTTTGGGGACAAGACCCCTTTCTGATCTGTGCCACATGCTAATAACTGTTCCGTTGTGGTTACACACCTCTGGTCCTTACTTCCATCACTGCCCAGGACAGATGCATCACCACAGATGCACCTGAAAGGCTTTACATGCCTCTGGTGACAGCACTGTATGCAAACAACCGTGTGTGTTCTGGGGCACATGCTCGTGGTTTGTTACTACTGACCTTGCTTAATCCTAGCACTGCCCCCTTTAGAAATTTCTGTCTTAGCTGATACTATGCCATGTAAAATTGCAGTATATGGCACATCCATTCTGACTCTCAAGAAACAAAATTTGTGCTAGTCTGGCCTTCGCAATTACTGAAGCAGAAGCCTTTGTGAGCAGGACATTTTCCTCATTAAAGTAAATGAAAATTCTATTGTCTAAACAATATGTTTCACATTAAAATGTTCTGCCTCAGCTTGATAAGGCTGCAACACTGGTCACATGATATTGGACAATTTTGCTTTTAGCAGAATCATCACATTCATAACACCTAAAAGACAGCACAGCAGAAGCATCTGTATCATTAGCACTCCAGATGATCCATTATTTTAGCCCCAAGGATATGCAGGACTTTATTCACAAGCATACATTTGCAGACAAGGTAAAAGCTTGACAAACTAATACATCTAGCTGAACCTGAGACTAAGATATATCACACTACAGGGCACTAAAAATTACTATGTATGCAATTTGCATTCTGTAAATTAGACTAGACCAATTTAAAATGAGGCCAAAAGAAATTTCCACTTTACAGTTGTCAAACTCTCTTTACCTAAAAAAGAACAAAACAAAACCTCAAAAGCCTTCCAACAGTAAATTATGCATTTAGGCTTAGCATAACACAACAGACATTTAGTGTCCCCACCAATTACAGCTATAAATTCATTATCTGTCCCTTTGTTTCCTGGTAATAATAACCAAGTTATGTTTGACAGATTATATTGTACGCTGCTACTGGCACACAAAAAGCTTTTAGAATATATTCACTCCTACTATACCTGTGTTGCTTAGCTCTGCTACTTTTTCCACATTTTGCACAAGACATTTTTATGGTATTGGCCAGACTTAAGCTGCCCTTAATATCCAGAGAAAAACATCAGAATTACTGAAGTCTGCAATAAATTTCTGAACTGCTTTTGTTACTGAAAAAGCACACTTTCTTCATTTGATTTATTACAACAAAAATCAAATGAAATCTCTAGGTATTCTTTAGATCAGACATATGCAATTTGTTATAAAAAGTCTACTTATCACACTTTTGCACTGCGCTCTGTTGATGTAAGTGTAAAATCAACTCAACCATGTTATTACTTGTTGCATATAGCCCACAATCTCGCAGTGATCACACTAGTAGGTGGCTGAATTTTAGTGCTGGAGAGTGACAAACCTGTTTATTAAAAACTAAATTTAATGTTCCCTTGGATATGAGTGATATAAAAACATAGCTACTCAACAGTTCATAACAGTCCCTGATAGAGGGTCATATTTCTCTGCTCTGCTGCTTTTAGAATGGAGGAAACTTTACTAATGAAGCATCAGCCTATGTACTACTGCAAAAGAAACAAGAATTAATGAGACATTATTCATTGGCAGTATTGGTTACTCACTGGCACTCCAATGGCTACATTTGAAAAATTTAAAATAATATACTTCCTCCTTTTTTAGAAGATTGAAGCAATACATTTCAATTAGATAATAAATACTGTAGTGAAGCTATGGTGGTGACAGATTACAGAGGAACAGAAAGCTAAGGGTGACATCTTTGATATTCTGCAGCTATATTTACATCTGCTCTTGGCACACAGAGGTCCACCTCTCATCTACCTTTCTCTCAACCTGCTTATTTACTTATTTTAACACAGCAGATTTCGTTGCTGTCCCCTTATATATACTGTCTTGATTGACCACAGGTATTTGTTCTTTTTCTATATTGCTATATTGAATGATCTTTAAGAGCAGAGCACTGACTTAATTCTTAAGAGTTTTAGTACAGATTGACTGCCAGCTTCAGATTAGTCACCACGGTAGCTATATTTTAACATCAACTATTTTTGTTTTGGCAAGGCTGTAAACATCGTCTTCTAGAGCATCTGTATATACTAATTAGGATATCCTATCTAGATGGGTGGACTACAAGACAGGTGAAAAACTGCATGAACAATCGTGCTCAAAGGGTAGGCTCCAGGTGGCTACTGAGCTAGCCATGAGTCCCCAGCGCATGCTGGCAGCAATGAAAGCTAACAACATGCTGGACTACATCAGCAAAAGGATAGCCAGTGAATTGAGGGAAGTGATTCTTCCCACTTGTTAGACTCTGAGGAATAATCAGTCCATGTTGCACCCTGTGTTACAAGAAAGATGTTGACAAACTGGAGGAAGGCCAATGGAGGGCTTCCAAGATGATCGAGAGCTGAAGTATGACCTTCAGGTGAGACAGGCAAGGTGGAACTGGGCTTGTATAGCTTGGAGAAGAGATGGCTTCAGGAGGACCCAACAGCACCATTCTAACACTTGTTGAGAAGATGGAGCCCGCCTCTTTACCAAGGTGAATGGTGGGAAGAGAAGACACGGTGGGAAGACAAATTCTCAGCGCTGTTGTCATCAGCAACCTGCTCTGAATTCAGTGCTGATCCTGCTTTGAGTGGGAGGTTGGACTAGGTGACTTTCTAAGATCCCCTCCATATGAACGAGTCTGTGGTAAATATTGCGCTAATTGTCAGCCCTCTGTTTTACCAGGTTAAAAATAAGGTTAATGTTAATTTGAAAACAACTTACCAACCAAAACTACAAGCCTGTATTTGTCATTAGGTTGTCGTCTGTATCTTGCAACTTCTTCGTATGTTGGGATATCTGCTGTGTCGTACTGATCGCTCTTCTTGCACTCATACATAGATTTGTTTGTTTTTTTATCTTTTCTGCTAAGACGAAAGCTTCTTCTAAAACCAGCTGCAATAAGAACAGGATTTTTTCAAAATAAGAAAGTAAGTCTCCTCAAAATATCTGAGAACAGTCTCTTCCAAACACTCGAGGATTGGTGCATGGAATAAAAATTGCACCGTATGTTTAATAAGCCATGTCATTAAAATGATATTTTCCCACAGTTTAAAACTATGTCAGATACCTATATAAACTGCAAAATTAAGATTATCAATAAAATCATCACAGTTACAACAAGCTGTAAAAAATAATTACATTAAGTTGTTAACATATTTAGAAAATTTGTGTATTTTATACATTAGGAGATATACACAAGGAAAACATTCATGCAATCTGGACTCTCATACCATACTTAATGCATTTCTATTAAATCATCATGGCACACAGACATCAAATACAACATATGGTAGAAACACATCTAGTGGTTGAAAGAGTTAATGAAAATTAATTGAATTATTTTTTGTGCTTGGCTCCATGCTGATACTACAAAAAAAGCACACTGAACCTTTCCCGAAGATGTTTAAAAATAAAACCAAACACTGTCAGTTAAATTCCAAAACACCATGAAACATCTTAGACAACACAGTTGCTGTATTATGGATATGTTAGCATGAAATTGAAAGTTAATATTCCTATTAAAATTGCATTTACAATTGCATCAACAGTATTACATCTATAGTACCTATCTGCAAGACTGGAAATTTCACATAGCTATTAAGTATTTACAAAAGAGATTATCATAGGCATTTTCAAGCAGAACAGTATACCCCCCCCAACACCATATGTTAAAAACTAATTTACTCCTGTGTTAATGATTACCTTACAGCTCTTCAAATAAATCCTTTACGTTAATTTTACTGGTATCTCTATTGTATTGCTTTTGTTCTAGAAGGAACTACAGAAAGGACTGCAAAGAAGTGCTGCAAAGCTGATTTCATTATTTGGTGGTAATATAGTAGAACACAAACAACAGTTTAAAATTACTGAAAAAATCCCAACACCTTTTTTCTCCCAAGAATATTTCATAGGACAGTAAACACACGTAAACTTTTGGTGACCCCACATTTTTCAGCAATATGTTTTCATAAACTTGTAAAAGCACTTATGTTTAGGTGTTTGAGAAGTAATCATATTACAATTTCTTCTTCAAAGGCAGTATCTGGCAAATTCAACACCCAGTTCTGCAAATACTTAGAACCAGATCTGAAGCAAAATCCTATAAAGCTTTGTTACAGGCTTAGCATTTTGCACACCCACAGTTCCACTTAGCATAAATCTTTGCAGAACCTGGATCACAAAGCATGTTAACCTACTTATTTTGCTGATGTGAGTCCCTATTACCTATAGGAATTTTGCAATACATACATACACACAAAAAAGGAAGGAAATTTTGTTTTGAGAATCCAGGGATGTCGACCACTCATATCCAAAATATGAATAAGTAAAATTAAAATTTATGAACAGGGAGAAGAGCTAACAGCCACAGAAAAGGATGATGCCATTTTTAAGAACTACCGTATGTCTAGACTGAGAAGGAGGTGGACTGAGATAAAACAGTGACCAAAATATAAAATAGGAAAACATAATGAAATAGACAGAATTATGCTATTTTCTTCTTAAAAAAAAGAACACAAACACTGAAGTGACTGCAGTGAGAAAAGCTTTGTCAAAGTGTTGATAACTATAATCACGAGCCAGGAGATCCTGTCCACAATAGGGTGAAAGTCCATTATGACGCTACATAACCACAGTATATGCAACTATATAAATAAAAGCTAACAGTAACATTAGCAATACAGACATGTGAAAAGGGGTTATAAATTTCCTGAGGTCTCATCTGAAAGGCTTCAGGTTAAAAAACTGCCCTAAAAGCTAGCTAAACTGTTCCTGAAAATTGAGCTCCATGCCTCTGAGCCATGTCTCATAGCTCGTTTACCAACAGCTTCTTAACCTCAGCTTAAATTCTGAGATGTGAAATATTTTGGAAAAATATCCTTTTAGTGAAATTTTCATGATTAATTCAATTTCTACTGTTAGGTTTTAATAAGGTGATTTGTAACTCGTTCCTTTTTCTTCCACCCACTTCATTCAGATTTCAATAGCAAACTACCAGGACATGGGTTATAGGAGAATTTTCAATCTTTCCTCTTAAAGGAGAACAAAACCGTGTGGTGTTTTCTTTTGTGGGGAAAAATAAAAAAATAAAGAATAAAAATATAAGAATGTTTTTGGTGCAATCTTTAGGCTGATTTGTCCCGTGTCACTTTTACGGGCTACACATAAAGCATCACCAAGACTCAAGTGACATGGTTCCACTGCTAATGTGAGCTTCCTTGATTAAAACATTCGACCTTTCTTAGATTGAAACTAACTGGCAAAATGAAAATAGTAGTATTTTCCTTTACTTTTAGAAGTTTCAACAGCAAGTTTACCTATAGGTTACAGAAAACTATTACATTAATTAAAAAGAACACACAAATACGGGGGTCAGAGATAACAAAGGCAATTTCCAGTATAACTGATTTCTCTGCAGCATGCTTGTGAAAGCACCTTGTAAAACGACTGAATATGAAAGAGCTGTGGTATGGGGACTGCCTTGTCACTTGAAGATTATTGTCAATTTGAAAGTTCTTCCTCAGAGCACATCTGAAAAGCCCCAAGAAAGTTTGCTCTAAGTAGCTTTCAAATCCAAGGAAAATGTACAGTACAGACAGAAGAGATGAGACTGTTTCAAATATATCCCACATTTTTATGATACTGCTACTGCGTTCCTGGAAACATGCCTCTCCCGCTCTCACATCTGTCATTATACATCCACACATATGTGGCTTAACTTTACTATGACCTTCAGAAGCTATTTTCTAAATAACTGCTAATAAATGTTTTCTATCAAACTCTGCATATATAATTACATTAGATGCTGGGCAGCTATGACTGTGCAGAAAGATTAAGCTGACTGAAACAACATTGTGCTTGCAAGGTCTGAATACATTTATGAACAAGCAAAAAAAATATCCTGTTTACGTTTGCATCTTTTGCAATTTAGGAAAGACGAAAACCAAACTCCATATATTTAAGTTAACAATAGAGCATTATTAAAAAATATAGTGAAAATCACCATGGAAAAACAGAAGCAACACTGAGAAATAACACAAAATTGAGTTTCTGTAAAAGGATTAAGCTTAAAAGTAAACTTCTACAAGAGAACAGAGGGAAAAAGAATTGCTTGCTCAGGATATTTGATAAAATAAAATTCAGTGTATGTGAAAGGAGTCGCAACCTATACTGTCTGTGGAATATGGATATCAGCAGAAATTAACCTTAGCTGCCAAGTATACAGGCTATAAAATAAAAGGGGAAAATTCTGTCACCACAGCAACCTAAAACTCTGGATATTAAGGAGCTTGCACCAGGGCACCGGTTTCAGCTCTGTGACTAGAAGCCTACTGAACATGCTAACCCATAAAGCACCCCTGGAATGTAACAGGTTTGGTGAAATAAGAACAGCCGCCGGGAAGAAAATATGAAGAACAAATGTTCTCCAGCTACAAAAGTCTCCAAACACTTCTCAACATGAAACAAAAATCAGAAGCTGCTACTAATAAACTTAATTAAGGTCCAACGACAATCCAAGAAAAACCACTTACATCTTTAAGGATAAGAAAAAGAATGAAAAACAAAATAAAAGTCTGTTTATTCTTTTAATGACTAGCAATACACATCTTTACATTTGCATAGAGAAATCCACTTGGATTTCATGCAGAAACCCAAACTGAAAACTGGAAATGCACGAACACATCCTGTACCCCCTGAGATACTTTTAAAAAAATGCCAATGTAAAATGCTGTGTTTCTTTAGATTTAGTAATAAAATTCAAAAGAAGCGAACAAAAGATTGTGATTACATTGAATGAATGTAAATTCAAATATGTTCATGATATTAGAAAGCTAATTTCTCAAATTCGGAGAAGCTACGCTAACAGGAAATATAATTTAAATTCAGCTTTGCTCCACGAATTCACCAGTCAGGCTCCAGAATCCTATAAAACACTTATATGTGCTCTGTTTATTTTCATTCTCTAAAACAAGGGCTAAAGTATATGTTTAAATGATGTATATCCTTTGATGAATTTAGTCTAATCTTACATAACTTTTAGTGAAAAAATGGTATTTGTAAACGAATTTACATGTACTTTTAGTATTCATATTGCCAACAAAAAATAATTCTAGTACCATGGTTGTTACCAAGGTTTGTAAGAAAATGCTGTAAAATATTGTAATATTTTATTAGATATTTCTGGATATTTTTTCCCCTTCAAAATATTGGGATTTTTTACACTCGCTCGTATCCTGAGTATTTCTATTGTTACACAGGAACTACACAAACACAGAGCAGACTTCTTACTCTGCCTGCTTCTGGACTGATTCCCAGCTTGCACATTTAGACAGGGTTAATAAAAATTTAGATTATGTCTGGATTTTTAAGACAAAATTGAGAATAGTAAACAGATGATATTCATCTATATTTACTGTATGTTCATAAAGGTTCAAGTAATGTAACTAGAATTTAAGGCTGGCAAAGACGAACTCCTAATGTTCTCCCCAGCAATTTCTCAGGAAATTAAGGCAGAAATGCATAATACAAGAGTGTAACTTAAGTATTAGGAACTGGTGAAAAATCATGAAATTTATTTGAGCCACTTTAGAGGGGAGCCTTCAAATTAATAGTAGGTTAACCCTGGGCATAAAAGATCTGAACCCAAAAGGTAGAGAAATTGTGCTTTCTTAAAGTCTCTTCTACTGATTGCACTTTGTGACCACCTCATGTGCATCTAAAGTACAAACCCTTTCAGAGGAATTCCGATACTCCAAGAACATCCTGGTTCAGACTGAAATGTGAACACATACACAGAGCCCTAAACCCATAACAAGCCAGAAAATTGAATTAAAAACAAGAATTAAAAATAGAACTGTTGCAGTTCACTTGATGTGATTACATGCTATTAACACCAGAATGAAACTTTAGGAAGTTGCCAGTGCATCTGTACTTTGAAAACCTTTTCTAAAATTCTGACATGCAAAAAGATATACCATACTTGATAACTCAGCTGACGCTAACCGTTCATATGTGTATATTAGCTGCTGTAAATGCAAGGTGATACAGCTCAGCTCCTTCGTTACTGGTTAAACTAATTCAAGCTACCTTGTTCCTGTAATAGGTTCTGACGCACTGACAGACATCCTGAACTTGTTGGGGTGACCCAAGTCCTTCAGTGACAATGTTTCAGGTTTTGTTTTCAGTTTAGTATGTTTAATCAAGACTTCATGCTGTAAAACTGAAGACTTGCCTAGAAATTTAGTTACGTTGTAAGCAAGGAGAGCCATAAATGTCTATCATCTTTCGAGAGCATATATATTCAGAAAAATGGGATACTCAGGATTCACACCAAAAACCAGTACTGCAGAACACAGGCAGACATTCAGATTACGCTGTTTTCAGCGTCCGACAAATTCACTGATAGGGAGCCTGCTGGTTTTTGGGGGAGTGAAGAGCTCCGAGAAACCTCTGATTTCTAAACCAAGTATCTAATTATTTACAATCAACAAATATACTTGTGTGCCTACCCCAAGATTGTTCCTAGCCTTAGACACATCTTTTTTCTCCCTGCTGTTCTGTCTCCCAGCCCTCATCTCTGTCACCTTACTTCCAATGGCACAGACCCAGCACAAGAGGGCCAAAGGACCGCCAGTGGACTGATGGCAGCACTCCAGCGTGTGGAAGCTCTCAAAAGATAAAACCATTGCCTGCATTGTACAGTAGATCTCCAGTAATTTTTGTAAAGTTTTTGCCTAAGTTAACTGGACATCATCTTGGTTTTTTGTTCTTTGTCTCTAGGACAATAGCTTCTTCCTCAAGACATCTCCTTCCTAGACGACTGCGCCATTCGGTACCTGCTGACCCCAATGTTTCATGGAACGGGCAACAGCACGAAGAAAATGGGTTCTTCTTTGTTGCTGTCATCCTCAAATACAGCAGCAGCCCACTAAGACCTGACTGCAAAACCATGATAGTCTGACCTTCAACACTGCAACCAGAAAGAAAAGATGAGAAAAAAAAGAACATTTTGTCTTCAAAGAGAAGATTTGATAACAAAAATGTAATTCATCTGGAATCACATCCAAAGCTCCATTTTCAAGTATACTTCAACCTCTCAATACAACTGCAATTCAACGTTAATATAGTTGATTTACTAACAAGTGTAACAGTTAATTTTCAGCACAATCAGATGACCATTAGTTACACAAATGCATGATAAAATCATACTCCACTAAGCTTTTGGAAAGAGGTCAAAGTCCTTTCAGTTGGATAGCTTGTCTGTTCCTGGTGCCATTTACATACCATGTTTAGAAACAGCACACTACAATATGAAAGCCATCTCTGATTTACAGTCTTGGTCTAAGGTGTTTCAGCGAGCCTGATTGCTTGGATGTACCAAGGCACTTTGACATGTTTCTTCCCACTTCTCTTGTAGTAGGAGGATGAAAGCCTTGGGAAAAGGGCTGGTTGCCACAAAATCCACGCCAGCCAGCCTTCAGCTGGCAGGAATTCTGGACAGTTTCAACTAAAATATTTTTACATAGCTTTTAAAATGGCACAAATTAAAAAGTTGAAACATATTATGGAACATTCACCTTATTTAAATGTTACTTTTGTTTGAAATTCGGAATGCTGAAACTGAAGCCAAAGGACTCCTTCCCCTCTTCTTCCCCCCCTCCCCACACTGATACATTGAGCTCAGACTAGCTTTAAAGCTAAATTTAAGCCATTGAGTTATTAAGACTTATTTTATTTTGTAATGTGGAAAAAGAACCAGTGCCTGCAAATTTGCTTTGTACTCTCACTCAGTCCTCCCAAAATTGTTAGACAGACAAGTACAAAGAAAGAAAAGGTAAGCAAACCTTGGATAAAACCTTGAAAGCATGTCTTTAAAGTCTTAAACTTGTCATGATATTGTAACCTTATTGTTACATTAAACACATTGCTGAGTTAATATACCTAAAAAGTCAGTATTTCTCCCAAATTTATATATATTTTTTATTTAAACTTAAAATCAGTACAGCATTTTAGTAGCTTATGATTAACCAGATAATGGCATACTATACTACACAAATCCTTTATGTCAAATCCAATGAGCCATTTTTAAAACCTTAGTTTTCATGCTTTTCTCATGCACAGTACAGACACTTGTATGCAGATTACCCCCAAAAGCAAAGTGGACACAGCAGTTCCAGGGAAAAGAAGCTGAAAGAAAGAAAGAAAGAAATTGTCTTTTGTAACCAATTGCTCACCTAGATAGGATCCACTGTTGTGACCAGCACATTCAGCATCTTCTGGACGAAGGGTAAAAGCATACAGAATAAGAGCCAAGAAATAAAGCAGAATAGTTAGAAGCCCAGCAAAAAATACAGAAGAAAGTACTTAAAAATGACAACTGTACAAAGCATAGCATCAGAAAGCCTTCAATAAGCCACTTTCTTAAAAACATAAAACAACATTTATTGTTTTATATTTTAACTGGAGATATTCTGGGATTTTGCAGCATGCACACTGATCTTTTTACCTTTTCAAGCAAAAATTTTGATGACGGCGAACATTCTAAGAAGAATTTTAACATTGTATTATTCACACTTTATCAGTTAATAGAAAATAGGATGCCACTTAAAAGAAAGCAAAATGTATTTGATGTAAATCAAGCTTTTTTTGTAAATTACACATTATCAGACTTTAGCTTTAAGTTTTGGCTCACTGGATTAGACAGAAAGGTTTTTGATCAAAAACACATCCTCCCATTTGATATAAAATAACTATAATGTATATTTTTACATGCCAGAGGCCCTTTGATCAAAAATATGAGCTACAATTTCTAATGCCTTTATAAACAAAGGCCTCTTAAGTTTAAAAAAAAAAAAAATTACAAGAGATCAGCTGCTATTACTTTAACATATGCTGCAAGCATAACAGTAACCGGCTACACTCAGAGGGAAAACAGTAAAGATGATACTACATGGATGAACTTTTTACCGTCTCAGAGAAATACTTCTTTGGTATTAATTAGAAATGCAAGACTTCTCATGGCCATGTAATTAAGTCAGAACCACCTCTTTCCAACTCAGCCCACCCAAGTTTTGCTACTACAATTTTATGACACTCCTCTTCTATGCATATCTTACAACAGTTCGAAAAAAGAGAGAAAACAGTTTAAAACAATAGTCCAAGTTAAGGAGCTTTTCATGAAGCAACTAGGATTATTTTGGTATTTTTTATCTACTTCTAAAATGATTCAGTATATTTGGTGGCAATATAGAAGCAATATATATATAACATCTCTTAGAAACATTGGACTATATTCAATTTAATTCTAAACACATGTTCTCTAAATAAAATTATTGGGCTATGCAGGGAAACTTTTGTACATGTACCTTCAATTTCCTCTGAGAAGCACAAAGGAAAAATAGGAAAGGAAATCATTAAATGGAGTGAAAGCATAACTTAAGAAAGAAAAGTTAAATCTAAGAAGAAAAATGCACCTACCACACTCAACCGCTTCCTCATCTTAGAACAGCCAAAAAAACAAAGTATTATTGTTTAATACTTCATAAATAGGAAAAAAATGTAGCTATGTAAGCTACTCTAAAATTCTCTTGATAGCACCTATTATATTGAGGTATATACCAACATACCAGCAACTGAGTTCAACTTACATGTTTAACTACACTCAAAGACAGAAATGGACCTAAAAAGACAATGAAATATCATGTGTGCTGCATGTTTCCTGCATGAGATTCTTCTATTATTTATTTGGTAGCAGTGTCCTTACCCACTTCTTACGGATGATTTCTTTCGTATTAAACACTGAGTTTGTTAATCCCATTTCATCAGTCTTAACCCAGAATTTCTAAGAATCACTACCATGAATGTGATCTCAGTATTTTTCTGCATTTACAATAACAGTTGCTACTGCCCTTAGAGCTGGGTTTTGCACTTTTTTTTTTGTATGGTTTTGAATGTCTATTGCTGTAGCTGAAAAAATGCTGGAAAAATTTCTATAGTCTGTCATTATTTCTCTGACACTATGCTACTATAATAGACTTGACTTTCTGTTTATCCACAGTAAATCAATAAATTTCTGCCTCCTTGATGGGGAAAATTAATATTTTTACAATCATTTTCAGACTAGCAAAGAAAAACAACATACATATATATCTATATAATGGATTTTTGCTCACAGAGACATTATATATTGAGGTCTAGATTTATAGAGATTTTACAATCTAGATTTTATTAAAATTTCCTTTGAAATTTGGATAAATACGTCTAAAATATTAAATATTTTTAAGTTTCCATGAAGCACGTCTTCTTTCGGAACATGGAGAAATTATTCAAGAGACATTTTAAAATCCATCGTGCCTAACTGATGTTTCAAGCAAAGGCTAGGTCACGAATCTCCTGCCTGTATGAGTAAAGGGAAGAGTTTTCCCATTTCATCCCATGAAATAGGTACAAAAGTCTTTTCTGCTGGGGGAAGAATATGGTTTTGCAGAGTCATTTCTTGATACTTCTTTTTTTGAGGACTTACTTTTAAAAATAATTTAAATAATTTAAAAATAATTTAAAAATTTGGAAGACTACTGAATCATATTTACAATTTATTTCTATACTCGAGGTGACCATATGGCACTCAGTAGGCTGGACCAGGAGAAAAATAGGTCTGCATGTACAAACAGGTATGCACTCGCACAATCCCACCTGCACATATGAGAAATGGTGGAGCTACAGCAGCTTAGCTAAGGTAAGAACTGCTGAAAAGAACACAGGTTTTTGGTAAGAAAGGGAACAGCCTTAATTAATTCATTGATTTAATGCTTTGTTTAATGCAAAAGTATAAATTAAAGGTGTTAGGATTCTCAGGTGAGCCAGGTGATGCCAGAGAGCAGAAGTCACAAAGCCTACAACCTGAGATTTAATGCTGAGGTGGAGTTCTCAATTTTTGTTGTTGTTGTTATAAATTTTCTTTCTTAATACTGATCTTGGCTTTCTTGGGCTACTCCTAATGATGAATGTAACAATTTATAATGAAAAGATGTGGGAAATAAGTGGGTCTCCATAGCTTAATACAGATATGAAACAGTCATCACCACGTAGCTCCCAATTTGAATTTTACCAGGAATTTTACTAGGACTATTGTCTGTCCCTACTAAAGGCAGATGTTATTTGCCAGTAAGTGTCCTATTAGGATTCACTGCTAACTAATTCAGCTCTATGTGTGTGAAGCAGTTGTATGCATGCAGCAGATATTTGCAGATACATGCCAAAATCTCCGGAGTTTAGAGCTATAGAAAACTGGGGTAAATTGGGGCCAATATAGTTTCGTTGAACTGAAGTGGGGTAGGAATGGAAACAGAGATGTTTATCTGGAAGGAAAAAATAAGAGACTAAAAGAGGACAGAAAATAAGGAGGAAATCTGATGGGAAATAGGAAAATAAAAGCAGTGACAAAATTAAAAAAAAAACAACACAGGGCAACGCAGAATAAATAAAACTGAGAAAAGAAGAAATTACTTATAGTATGATAAGGGAGAGGAGTTACAAAGAAAATAGTTGTGGAATAGGAATGAAACAACAGTGAAGTAGTAACAAGATAGATAGAAATGGTAAAAAAGAAATAGGAAACACAAGCGCAATGAAAGCTTAGGAAGTAGGTGTTTTTATTCATTTTAGAAAGATTTCAGGATAGCCAATATGCTACACTGTGACAATGCAAACCACTAGTACATACACTTTATTTTTGTATGTATTGTAACTGAAATTTATTTAGATTTGATTTTGGGGGCCTCATCTAAACTACAGTCCAGCACCAGATTAAAATTTTTAACTCTTGCTGACTTCCAACAATATTTCCATCAAAGAATCTTATTTGAATGTTTCTCAGGCTACAGTTAGATCCAACAGCTCCATTCACATTACATAACCCCTGAAATTCTGTTTCACTCTAGTAAGCAAGAAATTGTGATATACAACAATCTGCATTACAATGAATATTTTAAAAACTTTTTTTTTAGTGTGGAACAGCCCCACATATCAATGGACATTTGTACTGTTTTGAATCCTACAGGGTTCTATAGATCAAACAATACACACATGTTCATCTTATGGAAAATTTAAGGTGATCTAAATTAATCCTCTCACAACATCATCAGATACCAGTATTTCTAGAATTAGGAAAATGTAGAAGGATAGTCTTGCGGTGAAGGACAGAGCAAGTTTATGGTAGCCACTTCCACTTCTGTCTCATGTGACCTTGATTCAAATGTCATCCAGCTGCAGGTTTCCTTAATTTCTGTGGTAGTAGGAAGTTAGTATTTGTAAGGACAGAAGACTTCTGAACAAAGATGCTAATTTAACTCTAAAGGTCTGGTGTATTTTTTGTTTTTACTCCTCTAACTACTTGCAGGTGGGCAATTAAGTATCAAACATGAACACAGAAAAATACTGAGAAGAAAGGCATAGTTAATCTCGTGCAGCAATTATAACAAGCAAAAGAGTCCTACAATACATTTATCCTAAATGTTTGGTCTTCAAGTACAAGTGGTACAAAGCCTTCATTCTTTCAGCCTGGTTAAATTCTTTTGTAGGCAGTACGTGATCTTCAATTCACAAGACACTCATCACTGGATAAAGTGGGTTACATCTTGTTTGAATGAACACCATTTGGCTGCAGTTAAATATTTCCTCTTGCTCATACAATGCCAATCACATATGGTAAATCAAAATTGAAAGTAAAATAGATTTTAAGCCCTAGAAAAACTATATAATGATGACTTTGCCACAGTAAGTATTAACATTTCGCATTAAATATACAGAACAAATGTATTTTCAAGCAAAAGACATCTCTGAACAGCTCTGTCTTAGATGCTTCATACATAAACACATTTATATAAAAATATACACACAGGGCACAGATATATACATATGCATGCACTGCATAGGTTAACAGAATTTACAGGCTACACTAGTATAAAATATAAAGTTGCCACTAATTTTCATACCAGAGACAACACATATATGAGAATACAACTGCTATGAAAGCAAAATTATGCTGAAAGGATATAATATCTTGGCTGACTATTGTAGTTCATAAGTGCAGAACAGTAACTAAATTATTTGGTTGTTATTTAAAGAAATATACTTTTTTTCCCTCAAAAAAACAACAGGTGATCAATGTTTTATCTACAGATTAAAGCTACAAACACAAGAATTATGATGTTTGTTGGCAGTGACTTAGTTAGAATATGATTAGTCTTTGTATTCAAGTTAGCAGGCTGGGAAAAATTAAATAAATTAATTCTTCCCTGTGCTGAGTCTCTTGGCACTCCTTGGCCTGGATGCAGTGGCAGGAGAACTCACGGAGCCAACTTTGGCTACAAAGCTGTGCCCAAGTTAAGATGAGCTCATAAAGCCAGGAATGCCGTTAAGCATAGCTCAGGAATACCGGAGAAGCAGATTTCATCAGAGCTGGCAATCAGCCATGGCTAATAAGCTCAGATATACCTCAGCTGATTTCATGCAGCCAGACACCAGTACTGTCCCCTCCCTCCACATCCCACAAAACCCCCTCATACCCTGTGCCAGGTCCACTGTCCCAGCAGGGGCAGGGTTAGTCCTCACACAATTTCATGCATCTCCGGTCCTTTACTTTCATTCCATTTCCCTGTTTTCTTTTCTATGCTGCTTTTTCTCACCATTTTTTCCAGCGTAATTTTCCCATAGTATTAATGCACAAGCAATACTGCTTTTTGCTGAAAAGAAACTACTGTTAAGTATCGAGAGAAATGCTGAAAAGGCTTAAGAGGTTTGTTATCCCTCCATTATTTCTGAGCTTCAGAAATAATGCCATCAATTTTATCAGCAGGTCAGCACATCTAACTGCCACTTATCTCATGCTTTTAAAACTTTTAAAATCTTCTTGTTGAAACTACTAAGAGGGTTTTCTAACCAATAATAATAAACTGAAAAAGGTCAGAGTTCATATTAGTAATTTTTGCATTCACTGTTTCTAAAACTTTAGCAAAACAAGTATGTTAGTATTTGAATTAAACAATCAAGAAACAACTGAACTATCATGGAAATATTGATTACTGTAGTGCTCTTGCATAATACTGTTACACTTATTTAATCATTTCAAAGCCCATCCTCTCTGGGGTTATGCCTAACAGGTTGATGGACCAACTCTCGTCCACCTATTCTTCCATTGCTCGTTTCTTTTCCCATTGCCCTATACTTTCTCCTTTTCTACATCCTCAATACTAAATTTTGCTCCCATGCTTCTCACCTTATTTTTTACTCTGACTTTTTCTGGGTCTTCCTCTGAATGTAAAATCATCTCTGGTCACTGTAGGGTCCATCTATATTATCACCTTACTTCCAAACACCATTAGACTATGCACCCTCTCTATTTACAAATAAAAAAGTGTGATTTCACTTACCTTTCAATACAAAATAGCTTTGCCCTCTCCTCAATGTACATACTAAGGTTCTACACTTTGAGTCGTGCAATATGAGAATGATTCTGTTATCTCTTTTAGGAAAATGGCTAGATTCTGGGAGAGGTGTATGTATGGAAATTATCTTCCACAAAGCTAATGTGTTTAATTTTACTTATAGTCACTTTACACACAGACACAATAAAACAGTTGACTTGGCTATTAAACTGAAACTAAGACTTGGCGTTTCCATTGTAAACTGATCATTTTAACAATCTAGAATTAGGTTGGGCTTCTGTTTTCTTCAGTGCAAATGATTATCGCTGAAAATGATTTGTGGAAAGTTTCCTCTACTCGCTGTCCTTAAGATGTGTATACATACAAGCTGGTCAGTATCACCAAAAAAACACCCTTTTTTTTTGCTTCCAAATTTACAATACACAAATATGTGTACAGTTTAACAATATGCATTGCTATGCTGAAAAGTACAAGAAAATCAAAACTGGAAACAGAAAGGCTTTCCAAAAGTAATGTAATCTAGTTTCCTGCAGTATTTGAAACATTTAATTATGTTAAAAAACAATCGTGATAGATGTTAGTTACTCTGAATAGTTACTGACTGTTTCAGAGAGCTCTTCTTCTAGTTAAATATAACTTGCCCTTCCCAATTCCCAACATTGGCTTGAGGAGAGTGGGGAAAAAAAGTGATAAGATAGTTCTTAGGTAAGATTTTGACTCATTTTTAGATTAATTTTCAAGTAGAGAGACACTAGTACCCTGGAAGCACACATAAGAAACCAGAGTTGATTCTTATTTTCTCGGTATTCAAGAAAACAGAGCGTTTCTCAGTTATAGATTTCCTCCTCATTACAAAACATGGGATGTGGGGAATGAGTTGATTAAGCAGAACAGGCTGGCATCCAGTGCTACTTACAATGTCCCAAGAAAGCTTCCTAGTGCAAGTCCCAGTCCTCTCAGGAAAGGGACGTTTATTAGCAGCTCTGTTAAATCAATAGATTTTCGTCTTTTGGAAGCTGTAGGGAATTATCTACTGGCAATCGCCCTTTCCATCCAAACTGCTACAGGAATTCGGGTGATACAAGTGGGTGAGATCAACTACAATAGCAAACAACCTTGGAATGTATAGCTAGTTCAGAAAGATCTACAGGACATCATTTTCACTGAACAACTACCCATCCAAACAACGGAGAACCCTGTATCATGCTGAAGGCCCACAGCATAGGCTGAAAAAGAATCACATGAAATCAAGCATTACCAATTTCCTACCTCTCTATATGGGATTTTAAATAAAACTTTAGAGGACAATAATCAATGGGCCATGCCCAACCAAAAAAAAAAAAATCAGACAAATTAGACCAAGCAGTCCTTCCCAATTTTCTATTTTCTAGGTCACCTTCCTCACACACTTCTGCTATCGACAATATTGTGTTCGCTCATCTGAGTATGCATGGTTTTCCAGCATCTCCTAGTTTTGGCAAGGTGAGTGCTGTGAACTAATACAGACAAGGCCTCCACATCTCACAGTGTCACTGCTGTGCTTGATAACAGGAAAAAACTGCCTAACCGTAGAAGGATCACAAGGGTGCAGTCTCCCAGCTTACATGGTATCTTCTTGAAAAGCCAAGCAAATGGAAGGTTTTCCTGAGAGCAACTCAAGCAACATCCTAGTCATGAAATTTTTCTATAGGTGAATTCTGGTCTTTAAAATGCCTTGTCTATGAAGGATGTGAATTCCCTCCCAACACTAAAAACATGTTTGGTCTTTGAATAAAGGGATGAACATCTACTCAGAACAGCACTGCCACTCTTCCCATGGAAATCAGGCAGATGTCGCAGAAGATTGTCCGAAGACACAAGGAAGACAGAAAATGATAACTCTCTATTACTCCACTGTCTTTCTTCCTTCAAGAGGCACCACAGACTTCTAGATATTTATCTGGACCTAGCTTTGTTTGGAGAAAGTCTAAAAGAGAATGGTAACAGGTATACTGCATTACCTGAAGGCTCTGTCATGTTTTAAAGGAAAGAGGAGGAAGAGAGGAACTCTTCTCCCTTGTTTACACTAGGTAAGTCAGAACAAATAAAGACAGCAGAGACAAAAATCACAGACATTGCACTGTGAGTTTTCTTTGGGTTATAATTTTGGCAATTCACAATCAAGTTCAGGCTGCCGATTTGGAATGGTGAGATGCATCTTGTAAAACCTTTCACTTGAAGGTCACTAAAAAGATGCAGTCCATTATAAAAGAAATCATGCAGTGTTGCTGCAGCAGCTGATTTACCTCTTCAAAAGCACCAGTGCCACCTTAATTGAAGGCTCTTGTTGAGGATATTATCCAGATTCAAGAACAGTGGACAGAGAGAAATAGCTATACCCTGGGACCAGACACTTTTCCAAAACTGGGGCAGAGCAACTTCACCTAGAACCTAGAGAAACAACAGATTTACTATAAACTGGAGGAGCTCCTCTTTGTTTCTACGACCTATGCAAATTAGAAATGCTATAGTGCAATCTTATAATCTCTTATTGTAATTATGAAGCTAATTGAGGGCTTTCAAGTTAACAATACCATAGGGCATACAATAGAACAATTAGGGCAAAAAAATGTGAAATGGAATGAAAGAGAGAAAATGCAGATTATTAGAAAACCAACAGTAACCATCAAAATTCAGAACACAAAAGCCATAGCAAGGAGTTAGGAAAATAGCAACAGAAACCTCAGTGAGAAGTTTTAAGGTTAAATGCATTTAGTTTTGCATAGAGTGCGCCAGTATCCACTGCTTGCCATAGTATCCACACTTTTTGTTTTAATGTTAGAGAATGAAAGATGGTTGGAAATTTTAGACCACTTTCTGAATATTTCTAGTTGAACTCACAAACATGTTTGTATTTAAGATTTAGATCCTACTGAAGCGTGATAGTTTCTTACATTGTACTCACTTTGTTATGAGTCTGTACAACTGAAAGAAATAACAGGTCAAGTAAAATATGCAATAATACTTAAAACAGATGTTGATGTAAATTCCAGTGGAAAGAAAATATTTGTTTCGATGTATGCACTTTCTTAGAGCTTATTTTTCTTATATTGTGCAACTACGGTATTTAAAAGCAGAAACTACTAAGTATGAATTTGTTTAAAAACCAGTACATTGTTTTGTGAAAGTCTGTTGAAAAGCTGAGTGTCCTGACTTTTAAAAATTCATGCTACTTCATATGACATAAAAAATTACCAACTATATGGGGAAGGAAAGGGAGAATATCCGACCTTTTATCTCACTCTCAATATAAATTTCACCATATTGATGTAGTCCAAATTATATAAACTGTTGAGCCAATTCTGCACTATTTCAACAGGAAAAGAACACTCCTCAACCTTTGAAATATTATATATCAAAACATTAATTGGGCTCAGTGCTTTGAAAACAAAGTCAGAGAATTGGGAATAACTGTTGCTGCTTTTAAAGCTTTTAATTTCAGCTGTTCTATTTATCTATTTTCTTACTGATACAATGTGATCAGGAAGCTATTGTGCCCTGAAGAAATGCATCCTCTAGTCACAGGGCTGAAACAAACTGCTATTTTATAAGGTTAGAGATCAAGAGTATGATTTCTATTCCAGCTTAAAAGACTTACATGATTTTCTGTTGGAAATTTTCAGTGGCTGAATCTGCACTTCTGGTCTTCTTAGTGCAAATCTCCTATAAAATGGGAGGTGGTAGGGAAAAGACACAAACTCCTCAGTTTTCACTGCAAATTTGGGATTAATAAACACTTAACATCATGGGACTATTGCAAAATATCCAGAAGACTTTATAAGAAATTAATTTAAAACAATGAAATCTACTCACAATCTAAAAAATTAAATCCTGAGCCTCAAATTTTTGTAAGCTCTCCAAAATCTGCTGCAGTTGTTATTCCTGCATAGTACATCAGTGTGAATACAGATACTGATGTGCTATTTTCCATATGGTTTTTCTTTTAATCTGGATCAGTGCTATCCTATCAGTTTTTGTCATTATTAATTCTGGCCAGACAAATAAGGAAATCCAAAGTATTTCAGCAACAGGTTTCCAAATTCAGTTGTCTTGCTGCAAATGCAGGTTTATAATACCCTTGTAATCTATGAGCATGTGTATGACAACTATGCTAACTTAACAACTCGGCAAATAAGTGATTTTCTTACTATAAAAGATAAAACTACGCTTCTCATTAGCTCACCTCTCCTGGAAATGCTTTGAAGGGATCAAGCCTGCTCTGGGATTGGCATCACCTTCATGTTTGGCCTGCCACCAGGTCGCATCATCCTGGCTCATGATCTGAAGGATATCTCCTTTTCTGAAAGCAAGTCCAGCTTCTTTACAAGGAATTGCTTTATCCTCATTAGGATCATAGTCAAATAGGGCTCTGATAAACATCTGAAACAAACAGTGCTTTTTCTTTAGAATCAAAATATTAACATGTAATCCAAAGGTATCTCCCATTTTTGTGTTCACTGTTCAAAAACATTGAATTAAATCATGTAAAGCAATAAACATTTACTGCTGTAAAACATCCTTATGGAAGTCTAACATCAGAAGTTAACAGAGGAATGTTTTATTCATTGTTCCTGCAACCGCAATCGCTATGCAGTAAAGGCTGCAAGATTCAACTCCCAATGGTAAACAGAACTTCAAACTTTGCAGTGGGACACTGTGTCCATGAGGAACAGAAAAAAAAAAAGAAAAAAGAAAAAGAAAAAAAAAGAAAAAAAAAGAGGAATAGAAGATAAGATAGTTTTGAACTAAGGTGCTATCAAGTGTCTTTTGTCCACACTACAATAGGAGGAATACTTGGAAGCAAGCCAGGTGCTCAAAGAAGACTGAAGGTTACCTATGCCAACTTCATGACTGTAATGTTAGGGCTTAAGAACCATGTCATATTCACCTGTAAATCTAGCATGTTAGCATTATGTTAGAAAAACTGGCATAAGTCACATTCTTGGGTCTCTCATCTAAGCAAACAATACTGATCCTCAGCAGTAACACTTACTACAATTGCTTTTGAAATATTCTTAAGAACTTGCCTACCTTGCCTTCCTTTGCTGGTGTTTCTTCCTTCACGCTGGGTATAATTTTAAATGTAATTGCTCCTTGAGACTGAGCCTAGTGAACATTTTAAAAGACAGTGCACAGAGAATTAAACTGTACGTTTCAAAGAAAATCTTAAAAGGAAAGAAAATTCAAATTAATTAAAATACTCAAAATATAGTGAATCTATCCTCTCCCAGACATGATCCATGGAGTTTGACAGCTTCACCATACAGAACTTTGAACTGCAAAAATTACAAGTACTCATTTAAAACCCGATGATTTATTTGTGTCACTTGGGGTTGCAGATGGACTGTTAAAACCTGGAACCTGCATGTTTCAGAGGTTCCACTTCTGCACCGAAAGCAGGAGCAAATGCTACAGCTAAAATATACACATATTAGAAGCAACTGCTGGACTCCTGGCACAGTTTGGACATCCCTGAAAAATCCAACTAACATTTCATTTTTCAGAAAAAATCTGATAGAAAAATTCAAATAGGCTTGTGCCATATTTATCATATAAAACTATTGGGGGGATTTATTCTTTTGGCAAGTTAAAGAAACCAGAAAAAAAAAAACATTTTTGAATAGACTACGTGTACTAAATGGAAAAAAAGTCCTCCGCTATAAATCTTAAAACAAGTTAGCCATCATCAACCACCTCATCCATTCATCTTTCCCTATATCCCACTTAAAGTGTGTCTGGCTGCATTTTACTTATTAACCACAATATATTCCCACTGCCTCAGTGACATTTTGCTATTGAAGGAAGTGCTAATCAGCTGGAGACTCTGCTACTATTGCATGCAGCTGACAAGTTTCATAAAACTCGCAGAGTGCAACAGACAGCCAACGATTTAAGCAAAATGGAAACAGGCCTGTCCACTACCAAGTGAGACATACTTCTGCCTGCATGTCTGCGATCCAAGAGCTCACTGTTTGACAAGCAGCAGCCAAGTTCTTATTTCACCAGCCATAGGACTGGAATCAATAATTCTGTTACTTTTGAAACAAGCTCTAAATAGCTTTTGATGTTTATATTGTACCTCAAGGAGGTAAATGGGGAAATTGTTCACACCTTTTCTAGTGCTATTGTGTTTCTAGAGATTTTTAAATATTAATTTTTGCAGGAAAATATGTTTCTGTAGGGAACACAAAACGATAAAGCCAGTATGAATATTGCTGGGTTAACACTTGAAATGAATCATCTTGGTAATTGAACCAAAACTGTGAGACAGCCATTCAATTCATCAGGACAGCAATGTATTTATGTATATAAAAATGACTATACCATGAATATAAAGAGCTGTCACGACCTAATCTGTTTCTTTGGTATAAAAATATTAAATATTTCTGGAAGAGTCTGAATTCTTAATTTGCAATAGGGATCTGTAAGTGACTAAACAGGCTGGCTTTATAGATTCTGTAGTTCAGAGAAGTATAAACATAATTATATATATCATTCTATACAAATTAAGATATACTCTTAACATACCCAGTTAGTTTATTCTATCATGCACGTACATTATGAATTCATCTTCACATGAATTTAATGCATTAGAAACAAAAAAATTATAAGTTTGAATTCAACAAATCATTGTATATCTTAAAAACTGCAGAGGATACACTGAGGTCCGCAAGATGTTTACAGCCATGTGACCATCATTAACCCATTACAAGTCATTTGTAATTGCATAGATCTAATGTGTGGAAAATCATTTTTCTAAGAGAAAGGAAATAGAGGTTGGTAGCTGATGGTACTAGAAGAAAAAGCACTACTGCAAAATATACTTTTTTACTAAGAAACACATCAGAAATTTTGTCTAATTACTTTTTTTAGACTCTCCCAAATTAATTTGAAAATGTTTCGTATTTACCAAAATGTGTATTATTTCTTCAGGTTTTTTATCATCTACAGGAATCCCATTGACTTCCCTCAGTTCATCACCAACGTGAATAAGACCTACAGAAGGAAAAGAGGGATTGTTAAATAGTATATGTTATGTCTAATACAAAAAGAGCTGTCAAAATTCAGCTTTTGTCTCCCTTGTCCATCTACTTTAACCTCTAACTTAAAAACAGGAATACACGGTGAACATAACTACAACTACTGTCCCCATAGATAAGTTTGAGATGGTTGGTTTACTCACCTTCCTTCCTTCCTCCCAAAAATCAGTACTCTATGACTTTTCCAGACTTTTATGCAGATGTTTGAAAAATGTCTGTGCCAAATCTCTTTCTACTCATACTACTTTCCTATTGCTACACAGCTGCAAGTACTGCAAAGATGACTTAAGTTATGAGCGCTAATTTGTGGTACAAATGCTTCCTAATTTAATGATATATATCTAGATTTACTCCACTATCCCACCTAAGTGTGAAACGCAGCTGTCTTAGATTGTCTTCAGTGAAAAGAGTCACGTTAAGAGTATAATTCAGGATCTCTTGCTTGAGTTCTTTCAGATTTTGAGCATCCCAAACTGAATAATGGGAGTCAAGGATGGGCTGCTATCTTGATAATGACCTGCAAACTCCAAATGTAGTAACATAGAATAATGTAGCCATCATGAGTTTCTCCATCTATAGGTATTATATTAGACTATCTCATCATTTCTGAGTGGATGTCTTTAACTGGAAACAAATTAGGATAAATCAAAAACCAGCCAAACTAACTAACAAAAAAAAAAAAAAAGAAAAAACTCCTCTCTACCTGCTAACTCAAAAGACACGTCATTGCAAGTGAATTGGGGAAAAAAATTCAGCACGAATACTTTCTCTGGTATTGAAACATCACTTTGGAAAACTGCCCAAACTCCAAATATCTTTGTGGTACAGAAGTATTTCGTGTGTACAAAATACTCCCATTTTATCACATCTTCTAAATTTTATAACTTGAATGGCTTGTACCAAGAAGCAACACCTTACCACTTCTATCTGCAGCTCCTCCACGCATTATCCTGGCCACCACAATAGCACCGGTATGTTCATCCCTTTTAATAGTAGCCCCCTTTAAAGAAAAAAAATGTTTCTTGGTTAGTCTTACCATAAATTTAAATCCCTACACTAAATATTTGCTACACAAAAATGAATAAAGTTGGCATAGCATTGATGTGTGAATAACCCAAAATGATACTTGCTCACGTAAAGAATATACAAGCTATGTTGCTCAGGTATGTTGCTCTATTACCATCCTGTTAAAATGGGACGACTTTTCCATTCAGAAGTGACTTGGGCATTCTGTACATATACAGCGTTAAAAAAGCACGAATGGCACAAAAAGTTCACTTTTCAACTTAACGTTTGCTGTAGCATATGTTATTTGAGTCCACTGCTAAAAGTGTACTAAACTATTACTGAGAACTGGTAAATTGTTTCTGTGTTAAAAGGGGGGTAGGGGAGTGGGGATGTTACATACGATGGCTATGAAAGGTTTATCTGTAATTGTTGCACTTCACACTGAGAACTGCCCATGCACACACTAATCCCTATTTTGCTTTACAGTGCCATCAATAAACCACAATTCGAGAAATCCCCCTGCGCTTCAGCTCTCACGTGGAACCCGAATACATGAGGGACAACTCACAATGCAGAGGAGTGGGACATTGCCTGTTTTCATGTTACACAAATACAGCGCAAGACATTTAGGTAAAAATTGCAAAACGCAGTGAAATTTGACATTTGCAGTGAATAGCTGTCTAGAGGAGAAAATTGCCTTTGTAACCACAACTGTGAAGGTGTTCTGCAGAGAGGCACGAAGTGATGAGTAAGAACCAGGTAGTGGCAGGGACAAGGGAGAATCTAAGGAAAACCAGAGCCTCGAAGCACTGTTGAAGTTGCAGTGACATTTCTTTCAGGCAGACTGGGAGGCAATGAGGCGGGGAGAGGCTGGCCCTGCTCTGCAATCTCACTTGAAAATCTCATGATTAGACTTCTGTGCAGAAAGAACAGAGTGCCATTACGAATCTACCAAACGCAGCATTAACCCCTCTAGCCTGGATCTCAGTATTAAGGTATGACCTTGCAGCAACGGCTGTAAATTTAAAGCTTATTATTAAAACCTGGAAAGTTGCATCTGTTTAAAAGTATAGAATATATGGGGTTTGGTTTTAATATAGCCATCAAAAAGAAAAAAGCATTAGGATGCTACAGCCAAATACAAACACAGGACACCTCCACTACATTGTCCACATAAAGCAGAGGCTCCCCCATTCATCGGGAAAAGAAGCCTTGAAAGGAAAGGCTCTAGGTGTTTTACTTAAATGTTGATACTGTTAAACTTCACTGGATGCATAATACAAGCCGTGCCCGGCAGCTGGCCGCTGCCACCACCCAGCCACCGTGTCCCCTCATGCCAATGTCTAGACATGGTTACTTCCCTTCTCCTTGTTTTTGGACAGACCCTGGAAAAAACTTGTGTGGAACTTGCAGTATGGACCAAGGCGACATCTAGAAGTGATGGCCCAGCTCGTGTCACAGTGGAGCAGTCACTTCATGCTTTAGGCAAGTACCACTACCTGTATATCGGCACAAAATGAACTTGCGGCACACATGCACACATCAGCTGATTTGAAAAGTGTCCCAGTAAGTTTAAAAGGTAACTGGGAATTTTCACACAAAGCACAAAATCAAGCTAAAATTTACAGGAAAATTATTTAACCCAAGCAAGGTAACTGCCAATAACTTATTTATGACAATCTCAGCATGAGGCCCATAGGCAGCACTGTTCGAGTTTATGCATGCTGCTGTACCTGTGGCACACAAAGAAAAAAGAGGGTTCTTTAACCTCTCCTTCACTCCAAATTTAGAATACTTAAAAAGAAATCATCAAACACAAATGGATTTCTTCTTGAGCACTTGAAGAGTTGATTTTCTGAAAAAGCAGCTTCTCTTGTACTGTTGCCAGCCCTGCTTAAAGTATGAGGTATATATAATCTGGCAAGGATTTCTCCTTATGAGATGTTCAGCTCCAGTACTTTCAGTTACATGTGCAGTGCAGCTCCTCATTTAGAGCTTTAAAAATGGAAGAAGGTTAGGCTGGACCTTGAGAGCTGGAAAATATTTTCAGTGTTGCTAGCCAAAAGTGTAAGTTACCCTAAATGAGACATATACAGATGTAATAGCATAGCTCAGTTTAAAATACTTTTAAAGGGAAAAATAAGGAGTTTGGGAGCCATATGGTGATCAGACTGAGAAAATGTTTAAAGCTATACCATGCAAAAACACTAAAATACAAGCTCCTTTAGCAAGGCTCTTTCACCATTTCTTTTTTTTTTTTTAATTACTTTTAATGTAGTAAAACTGGTTGGTAAGCACCACTCAGGGTTTCACTGACGTAAGCTTTATTAGTTCACCCATTTATCTGCTAGTTCCACAATACAAACGTTCTAAGCCTCCATTTTTTTTAGGAAGAAAAAGACTAGCCTGTAAAATAAGCTACTAATAAGAGAGTCTGAAAGATCATTATATTTTTGCATACTTTTCTATTAAACAAAAACATATGCAGATGTTGAATGCAAATAACTACTTCAATAAGACTTATTTTAATTCATTTTTTATTGGAAATGCAAATACAAAGAGCAGCTACCTACCTTACATTGAACAGTTATTTAGAAGTTGATGCCCATGCACATGCAGACTACGCACACCAAGGCTTTCCATACCCCCAGATTAACACCACCGATAACATAGTTGGTCAGTTTCATTCACTGACAAGAACCAAGCTACGGGGACTTAGAGGAAGTGGCACAGAGGAATAACTGGAGAATCTGCATTGGCAGAACATGTATGCAACTATTTTTAAACACCACAATTTGTTTCACCCAAGTTCAGCTATGGAAATCAGGTATCTAGTTCAAGCTAGGTGTCCAGGCTCCTCCTGCAGTTAATGAAAACAAATAGGCAGCTCCAGAGAATGAATCATCCTTTCTTTAAGACAGGCATCTTGAACAGATGGAATGGCTCATTCTGGAGCTGCCTATTTTTCTCCTGACTGTAGACACAGCACAGATCATTGCTTTCCAAATGACTAAATTTATGTGAAATGAACCTACGTGATGAAGAAGAAATCATCTGGACATGAAGAAGGATCCTGTTCAGAACAAAATCATGACAGCGCTAACAAACCAGGACTATCATTTCAAAGCTGGAAGCAGCGAGTGGCTAGTAGATGAACTCCGGATACCCCAGGTGCTGGGTATCAGAAATGTTAACCAGGAAAATGGCAATGATTGAAGAAGTCCTAGGGAAGTGGACTCTGAGTTTAAATAAAAACCCTCCAAGCTATGTGACAAAAAGACGAATTACAGTCAGGGGAATTTTGAACCATCTCTGGAAGGAAACGTCTCTTAATTCTCTCTATATAAGGTTCAGAGACATTCTAAATTACTTTGTTTAGGTAAAACCTCCTAACACATGATCTCACCTCACTTGAGCGAGAAGCTGTTAGAATGCCATTTGCTAATAAAGCATTAAGGAAAAAAAGAAAGAAGGGGAAAAAAAAAAAACTGTGGATGGATAAACCAAAAGTTTAAATCATCTCTTGCAAAAAAACTGGAGGAAAGTTCAGCAATGACTGTTGAACTGATGAAATCTGGCAAACAGAAGGCCCTCCCGCAAACCCAGTTTCCCTCTTGTGAGATGATTACTCCTGGGAACTCAGGCTTTGTTAATATGTGATTAACACCAGTGAGAGTTGCTTAACTCAGAGACAAGTATGAACAAATACAAGAGGAAATGTGGTGTAATTTTACATTAAAAAGGTCACTAGATACAATCTAAAAATTTAAGAGAGTGCGTAATTCACTTCACAGAGTACTGCTGAAAGTAATCCAAAGGAGATGTTCAAAGACAATAACTTCCAGGACTTGCAGCTGATGCAAAGCTAACTGCTTTGCAGAAGAGCAATCTCTGCTGCTTGCTTACTAACAGAGGAAGAGAAGATATCAGAAGTGAAAGAAAGTTCAAAGAGCTAAGTATCTTCAAGTCAAGAAGACAGGCAATTTCCATCCCAGAAAAAATACTGTTTGGTACCTCCATTCTCAAGTTCATTAGAAACAATTCTGATGTATCTATGCAAGTGGAAGTCAGCCTTTATGACTGGTTCTTGTGGTTTAGCCCGAGCAGGCAGCTCAGGACCCCATGGCTGCTTGCTTACTCTCCCTAGGTGGGATGGGGGAGAGAATCGGAAAGGGAAAAGTGCGAGAACTCGTGGTTGAGACAAAGACAGCTCACCCGGTAAAGCAAAAGCCGCGCACACGAGCAGAGCAGAAGTGTGTGAGCACCACAATTTTCATCATAAATCCAAAACAGAGCATCATATAAGTCTCTATGAAGAAAGTTAACTCTATCCCAGCCAAAACCATGACACTGGAGTAGTGTGAATAGATGTGTTGAACAGAGACTCGTTGATCTGCACTCGGCCAAGAATATGCAAGACTTTAAAACAAGCTCTGAGGAGAAAGAAATTAAAAAGACATGGAAATAAATAGAAAATGAAATTTTAAATAGTTTAGTAAAATTAGGTCATGGTGTATCCTTTCTTTAGTAAAGCAACTTCAGGAAACCTAAACACAACAGTTCTAAAATACCTAGAAAAAAAACTGTCTTTCATGATTCTGCTGTGCCTACTCTGATAAGTGGCTATCTGGTAACTTATCTGAGTTACCACGCATGTTTCTTCTCACTCATACTTAAGAAAATGATACTCTGGTGAAGACAAAAACACAAACAAGTTTGTTATGTATTGCGGTGATGGTGGCATAACAGTAAGTGACCATAAATCTGCCACAAAAAGTCAGTACGTGACATCAACATCAAAAATGTTAAAATGGAATGAAGGGGATTTACAGAAAATGAGGACACTATACAGTGTTCTTGGAAGTTTTCTTGGAGAGCAAACAACACACAAACCAGAACTCACCATAAGTTCTTCTCCAACGAAAATAGAACAGAAAGATAGGCTGGGGACTTGAGACCACAGGCACTCCTTTCCCATACAAATCATGTGCTGTCTTAGAAACACTGATCGAAGGGAAGCTTTAGAAGTCTTTGAGGCCAATCTCCTGCTCAGCACAGGACTACTGTGAAGGCAGATCAGGTCAGCCATTGACTTGGGACAGTTTGGAGACTCTACAATGTCTCTGGTGGGTCTCCTCCAGTGCTGTACTTTCCCACCTAATGATAGATTTTTTAAAATTTTTTCTTCTTACATTTTTCTTAATTTTTCTTAATTCTCAATCTAAGCGTCCCAGAGCTGTATCTTCTGGCCACTGCCCCGTGTTTTAGCATCTTTCACTGTTGAGAAGAGTTTGACTCTTTTGTCCTTGAAAGCTCCCCACTGTCAAGTAACCGTAGGCTCTCATATTCTCATTTCATACAATGTGTTCTGATTTGTTCACACCTTTCAGAATTAATACTCCTTCTGATACTAAATCTGAAAGCAAGTTTGTTTTCTTCCTCAAAGAATTTCTTAGATTTAAAAAAAAAAAAAAGAGGAAAGCTAGAGGAAAGCTTGAAGCTATGATTTAAACATTTGGAAAAAAAAAAGTTTAATATGTTAAAACAAAGTGAAAACTTTCCATATAGTCAAACATTTCATTATGCCAATGGGCATCTACAGTCAGTCACTACTAAAAGTTATTTCTTGTTTATTGATGCCAGAAATCCATCAAGAGTGATGATAAGACGTCTACTGAGAGACATGCTCTCCCTGTATGTCTAACAGAGGAATCACTTTCCTGATGTCATTTCAAGTGCAGAATCATTGCTTTCTCAAAGTTATTTTGCAGATATTTCTTCAGAATTACAATCCATTAAAATAAATACCCAGTATAGCATAAAACAAAGCTCTTACTGATTTGCAGGAGAAAAAGAACACAGGTAAATTTTATTCAAGATGACTCCCACTCTACAGCAAATAAAAATAACCAAATCAAGTAAAACATTTTAATATTCTTGTAATACAACCTAGGTTTAGTCCTTTCATTTTTCCAGATATCCCCATGAAGATATTAACTTTCTAGTATTCATAATCCAAAGTACAACAACAGACATCTTAAATTTGCCCAGATTTCAATTCAAGCATTTTAAAATATGTTTTTATGCTTTATTTTCAGTGTATCAAAAGGTCACATTTTTTTACATGAATGCTCAGAGGCACAGTTCATAACAAAGGTCAAGATTTCTTTGGGGATTCATTCTCCCTCTCATTTTAAAACAAGTTCATGATGCAAATTCAAGATAAAAGATGAATATATTACATATATAAAAGCTCAGACCGGCCCACATATATAATGCTCAAACACCACGAATGAACAAATTCTTATAATTCATTTCACATACTTTACTAGTAATAAATGGAAATGGAATACACAAGTGCATCACTGAATGTTATGAATATACACGCACAATGCCTGTCTATTCACTTTTCTAATTAATTTTACCCATTTGTGTTTATAATCTGAACACTCCACACCCTGCACACAAAAACAAACACCCATAAAAACAAGCGACAGGAAGACTTACCAACGGTTCCCTGTTTTTGACAAGTCTGATTATTTTAACTGAATCTTCTTCCTCATCAATGTCATCAGGCATGGGGGGCAAGACAGGATCATAGTTCTTCTGAGCAACAGTATCATGCACAGAGAGCAAAGCCTGGAAATATTAACAGTCAGTAAATTATCTGGCATCTGAAAAGTTCATGAAAGACAAAGCAGACACTATTATACATAGCCTGACTCTACTAGCTCTACTAACATGATGCAGGTAGATTGAACAGAATTTTTGTATACAATTTGACAAAGCATTTGACTCTGTCTTGCATGATACCCTTGTCTCTGTATTGGAGAGACATGGATTTGATGGATGGATCACTTGGTGGGTAAGGAATTGGCTGGATGGTCGCACTCAAAGAGTTGCGGTCAACAGCTCAATGTCCAAGTGGAGATCAGTAACCAGTGGTGCTCCCTCAGGGCTCAGTACTGGGACTGGCGCTGTTTAACATCTTTGTTGGTGACATCAGCAGTGGGATTGAGTGCACCCTCAGCAAGTTTGCTGCTGACACCAAGCTGTGCGGTGTGGTCGACACACAGGAGGGAAGGGATGGCATCCAGAGGGACCTGGACAGGCCTGAGAAGTGGGCCTGTGCAAACCTCATGGGGTTCAACAAGGCCAAGCACAAGGTCCTGCATCTGGGCCAGGGCAACCCGAAGCATAAATACAGGCTGTATGGAGAATGGATTGAGGGCAGCCCTGAGGAGAAGGACCTGGGGGTGTTGATGGATGAGAAGCTCGACGTGAGCCAGCAACATGCGCTCGCAGCCCAGAAGCCAGCCGGATCCTGGGCTGCATCAAAAGCAGTGTGGCCAGCAGGGCGAGGGAGGGGATTCTCCTCCACTGTTCTGCTCTTGTAAGACCCCACCGGGAACGCTGTATTCAGTTCTGGGGCCCCCAGCACCAAAAGGACATGGATGTATTAGAACAAGTCCAGAGGAGGGCTACGAGGACGATCAGAGGCCTGGGGCACTTCTCTTATGAAGAGAGGCTGAGGGAGCTGGGGTTGTTCAGCCCGGAGCAAAGAAGGCCCCGTGGAGACCTTACAGTGGCCTTCCAGTACCTAAAGGGGGCCTACAGGAAAGCTGGGGAGGGACTCTTTGTCAGGGAGTGACAAAGAATTCCCTCCATAAAGTATGTATTTTCATGCACACAATGTGTGCACCTAAGTAAATTGTGGATACAGAACAGTGTCTTCATATATATGAAAATTCTAAGTGCTTTATACACTAGCTTGAAATTACAAGAATAATGATCAGGAGAAAACCCAAGTCTCCAAAAGTAAGAACAACATTCTATTCCTCCAAGATAAAAGTTTCTTCAACAAACCAAGCAGTCCTATGAATCAAATAAGCAAAATAAGCATCTTGCAGTACCTCTGTTCAAGCATCAGGTGCATAACATTAAGCTGTTTCCCAACCATTCCCTTCAGAGGAACTCTGGAAGCTTGGTTCCTGGATCCCTTTCATACTCGCTCCCTTTCATACCAGCTCCAAATTATCCTAGGAATGTTTAATTTATTGTGGAATTCATGATTGAGATTGAGGAACGTATTGCTGAAACGATTTGGCTTACCAACCACCTGTCACATGTCTTGCCCCATTTCTTTCTCTTTGTAGTTTCTCCAGTTCAGGCATAGCTTGGCCAATCGATTTTTCAAAGAAAGGCCTTTCAAACTTTGTTGTGACAAAATGCTCAATCTTGAAAACAAAATAACTTATGGCCTGCAGAAACTCAAGTGTCTTGAAATTCAAAGGAAGTTGGAAAGCTTATTCTCCTAAGGCTCTAAGAAAATCTCCCCTATAGTCCAAAATTCACTGGATGAAATAATAAGAACAAAATAAATGAAAAATCTATTTCTAGATAAAGAACTCTTCAAGTTCTTTTCTATTTTGAAAAGTCTTCATGATCTGTAATACCTTTTAGACTGGTGAACAATGGTCAAGTAATGCATTCACCTCTGGTGGAAACTGCATTACAGCAGGAGTAACAGCAACAGCCGTGCTTTTTATTGTAGTTACTGCCTTCAGTTGCTTCTGTTTTCAAGTAGTTGCTCCTAAACACTTGAATATCTTACATTTTGATCTGACATTTTTGCCCAAAGAGTTAATATTACAAAACTCAGTCTGAAAAGCAGAAGTGATTTGCAAGTTGATAACCTTCCCTGCCATAAAGTGTTTTGCAAAAAGTTGAGATGTTTAGGATTAAGCAGAACACATCAACCTCGGTGACATGGATGGCATCAGAAGGTATCAGTTCAATGACTGCAATAATGTATCTATTATAACAACTACAATGATGATTAAGAAGAAACGCTTTAATAAAGAAGAATGGAAAATGGCTATATTTCTCTAATACTAGTTTACTTTCTACTTAAGTAGATAACATTAGACTGAGTATACAAATAATCCAAAACCTTATGTTCTCAAGGATGATGCGAATGTTTTTAGAAAACACATGACACTTCTATTATGCTATTCCAGGATTTTTTTTCCTTATTGAAGGAGACTGTAAACAACTGAAAGAATTTCCAGGCAATGCTACAAACTATCATGGCAAAAGCAGACAAGAAAGCACACACAGTAATCCTCAAACTCTGAAGTTTCAAGTTGAAGTCAGGTCTTCAGCAGAATAAACACAGAAGATCAGGTCTGCTTCATGAAAATTTGCTATTGTCTTGCTAATTTCTAATCATGTTGTACAATTTGATAAAAACATTTTAACACTATAACTAATTATTTCTGTTTTTCTTCCCAAGATACAGTTATCAGCTTGTACTACGCACCATCAATATCCACCAGCTCCCTCCCACCAAAGATTAGTTTTACTTCAGGTCTGAGCTAAAAACCTCAGGCTAGCAATTATGGTTCCTCCTGGAAATGTGTATTTTGAAGCCTTACACATGTAAAATCCAGGCAATCACACATGGTCCTCTAAATATGTATGTGAAATATCAAAGATACACTAAAACAGAAGTAGTGTTTGCTTTTACTTTGAGCTACTTACAGTTAAGACTTCTGAAACTAGTATTCTGCAACTACATTTTTCCACATAAAGCTAGGGCACATTCACAGACTGGTTCAGCTTAATGAGGTTCTATATTGCAGTTTAAAATCAATCGGGCAGATAGAGAAAACAGATGAAACTAATCTAACGTACCATTTCCATAGTAAAAGGCAGCAACTTAAAACATATTCAAAAGAAACTACCCCGACAACGAAACTTGTGAAACAGCCTCCATCCAATACCAAACTGAGTGATGCCATCAGTGTTAATAAGACGCTTCCCTGCTACTACTGCCAGATCAGCCTTCTGGACACAGCATGCCGAAGAGCCCCGCAGCACCAGTATTAGAAAGCAATGCCAATCAGTGTCTGATGCAGTGATGCTTTCCTTCGTTCACAACTGGAACTTATCAGGCCCTTCCCTCCACCTCCTGAAAAACACATTGAACCACTGTGTACTACAGTTTTCCCCAAACTCTACTATTATTTTATTTCAGAGCAAAGGTGCATGCTTGAAGTAAGCACACAAAGGCCAGAAGTTATGTGCTTTTTCTCAGTCGAGTTTCAAGAAGAGCTACTGTCATCCCAAACTTGTTCATGTTGTACGCTGAACATACAAAGCTTTCTTTCCTGCTCATGTTCATTGCTGCTTCTTTTAACAATATATCCAGTCTCCTCTATCCACTGTAGCTGCTCTTGAATAGTGTCAGCAGCAGAGACATTGCACAATGATTAATTTGCAAGCAAAATTTATAAAACTATTTTATTTCACTTAATGTTTCAACTAAAGATGATCGGTGTATGTCCTCAGGAGAACTTCCATACATTTCAAACACATGAAAAAATGACCATATTCACAGAGTAAAGGGCCATTTCTTCAGCAGCTTCTCAGTACTCTGCATTTAATAAAATGTATGCTTAGTCCAAAAAATTATGCATCAGACTAGACTATATATATAAAAGTTTGGAACTTTTTTTTTTAAGAGCAAACAAATTACAAGTGCCAAGAAATAAAACTTGGATTCTATCCTGAACAAGATTTACACAGAATAATGGTGTAGGGAATGCACAAGGCAAGGTAAAGCTGGTAATGTTCTCTTTTTGTACATAAGAAGTAATCAACTTACTGCATTTACACTCCATGATACTCATTTTTGCCTAGCACAAGAAACTTGCAAGACGTGCAGATGACATTTTTTTGTTTACGTTTTGTTTTTGTTTTGAAATACACAAATCTTCAGAACTATGCACATATGATGAGGGTCATGCATATTTAATCACCGCTGGAGAAAAAGATTTTATTTCAGCCCTAAGTTCTATGCTTATGATTCACTAATGTAAACAGGGTCCATATTTAGAACTTGAAAGAAGGTATGATTCAAACTCCTGCACTACCTAAATATAAATATTGATGTTCAGCTAAATTCTTAGACATGATCTAGCTGGAAATGAATACTTTCATCAGACCTCTGAAATGTCTAATAACTGGTGCTGTATTTTTCATATTAAAACTATCACTGGTCATTTCACAGTTTATAAATTGAAATTTTACACTATCAACTTACACAAAGAAAATCTGACTTTAAAAACATTCAAGGATCTTTTTCTTAAACGGTTCTGAAACTTCAAATGCTTTCTTAAATTGAGAATGTTATTAATGAAAACAGTTCTGTATTTTGAAAAACATGTATCATTTAACTACACTGAATACGTTTTTGCTCCTCTAAAACAATGACAAATTTCATATGATTTATGATTTTTTCTTCTGTTTATATTTTGAGAGCCATAAGAATAAAAATACCTCCAGTAACCCTGATTTTTGAACACAGCTCCTTATAAGCTTTAAAATTCTCACTATTAAAAAAAAAATTTAAATCTCTATTTAAACTCTACTTTTCAGAAATATTTTGCATGTGCAACTCTAGAAAAAACATTTTAGAAAACAGCAAGTTAAACAAAGATGGAAGACAAAGGACAAAGAAACAAAAGAACCCCTTTCTTTATCTACTAGAAAAACAGGAAGATTAGAAAATTAAGTATTTAATAATCAAGGTTTTAGAAATAAAGTTTGTGAGGACTCCAACTAACCTTCAGGAAAGCAACCAGCTGCAGCAGATTAAGACTTTGCCAATCCAGCTGCTCATTACCTTGCTTCTAGTGGAGATTGCTGTCCAGGCAGCAGAGTCAGCAAAACGCAACAGAACGGCCCGTGACTTGCTGTCAGTCCACAGCTTGGATCACCGGCACAGGCCACATTTCCTGGCAGCTCAGTTTGATAGCCTGAGCTATATCAGGTGAAATAGACATTTTCCCACCTCTTTGCTTTGTTTTGGTGATAGTAACTTCCACCAAGGCTGGAGTGGAGAAGTACATAGGAGGAGAAGGGTAACTTCACCTGCAAGAACAGCGGTGTGCCCCTCAACTCACCAGGGCTCTTATGCTAGAAAGCTGCAGCCATATCTAATTTTCCTTTGTGAAAGGTTACAGAAGAAATACAAAAAGATAAACTGAAAATATTGGTGGAAAAATTATTCAGCACTTGAAAGACTGATTTATGAGAGTAACTTGTGTAAAGTTAAAATCAAGTAAGTGAAGTCATCCAGAGATACCAAAGAAAAGCTGAAAGAGCTGGGAGGAGACTGAATCCACCGAAGGAGGCTGAAGGCAGAATAAAACCAGCAGAAAGCCGAGGCACAATGGTGATGGCATACAGGCTCTGGGCACAAAAAAGCAATTAGATTACAGAACAGTTTAGAGAAGAACGGAATAAAAATATGAAGTATTTAGAGTCAAGCTATACCTTCAAGAACAACTAACAAACAGCACTAAACTACCAGGAGGAAAGGGAGCTGCGAATTTAGCTAAGAGGAAGGGGAACACCTTTCTTCCTCTGCAGAACTGGTCTTCAAGCTTACTGTCACAAATATAGGCTGCACTGTGAATTGCTGCAGTGTAGGCACCTATGAATGCCATCCCCTAGCTCCACTCCCCAGCAAAAGGGCAGCACGACAGCCGCTGGAAAAGGGCAGCGCAGGTAACCCCAGGCCTGACACAGGGCAAGGGCCACGGGAATCAGCGTGAGTGTGACGAGAGGGCACGGCCCAGCAGGCATCTGAGCTAACGGGCGACAGCAGTTACCGCTGTAGAACTGAGCTCGGCTAAAACGTGAGGCATCACCTAGAAGCAAGCAATAAAACTACAGGTAGCAGAAACTTGCTAGTGCTGCTCAAGTGAACAGAGGATGGCTGGGATAACAATGAACTGGGTTTTCTCTGGCAGTAGAAGTAGTGTGAGTATGCAAGCTCCAGTAACCATGTCCCAGGCAGCAAAGGATTAAAATTCCTTCCAAAGGTGCGACAATTTAAGCAACTTTCCTGCAAGAATCTGAGACTTTCTACTCTGAATAAAATTCCCCAAGTTAAATACACATAGTAAATGATGTTGAAGAAATCGGTTAACTTCCAAAGAAATGAACATCCTTTACCTTTGCTGCTGAAAATCACTTACACTATTCAATCAACGTAAGCAAAAAAAACTTTGACAGTGACAGTAAGAAAACTGAAATAAAGTCCTTTAATTTAAGTATGATTTTCAATTTGTAACCAGGAAACCAATGGATGTATTAATTCATGGGGAGAAAAAATCATGGTTAATTTACTTCTTTCTTCTTTCAAATGTTGTATTTTCCTATATGTCCTCTATAAATGGCCCAGAAATGATACAGTGTCTGAGAAGACAGCAGTTAGGTATGCACAAAAGGGAAGAAATATTCCACGCGTGTGGCTGTCCCATCTGTACTTACAACAGGGTTGCCCCACAGTTCAAGCTTGTCCCGCTGGCAATTGAATCCCTTTCTCTTCCAATTTGACCAATCCTGGGTCACAGGAGTGACTCAAAACATGTAAAACACATCCCATACATATGTGGTTTTGTGTTCTTAGTATCTACTAAATATTAATGTTCTTAGCACAGCAACTTCTCGGTTGGATCAATAGTAAGTACATATTACTTTTTCCTTTTTACTATGGAGGACTTTATTCCTGACTATACAAACTTCCTTTCACACAAGGGTAATTTCCTTGCCTGAAAATGCAGTTTCTTGATTTCAGATTCACCAGTCTGAACTGATGGGTTTACCTGCAGCTGGTAGCCAGACAGCAACAGCCAGCAGAAAACTCAACTTTCTGCATCTTCAGACTCCCGTTTCCTTTCGCTCATTGTTTGGAGCCCCTGGAGACGTTTCCAAAGTTGAACTATCTCAGCGCTCACAGAAGCATGCAGCCTGCCCGTGTCATCTGGTAAAGGTGTTAATATTCTTCCAGATGACAGCCCTATGTTTTTCCTCAACTGTGGATCACAGTAGAATAACCTCGATTTTAAACCAATGCTGAAGAATCTGAACAAAGTCTTTTACATTCACAACGTGATTCGTGTAGCTAAACTGTTCTTGACTGTTTTTGAAATAGGGCTTGGTAAAGCCCTATTTAAGTAACTTCCAAGAGCACAAAATACATGGTTTGCAGACTGGAAAATGCTTACACATCAGCACCTGTCCAGCATCTTGGCAATCCTTGATGTGTTCTTTTTTTGAAGAAGTGGTAGCATCCTGACAATACTGAAACAATGGGTGAACAATTGCCTGATGGGTCAGGCTCAAAGGGGTATACAGGGTTACATCAGGCTCATAAGGGTATTGGGGTTACATCAGGCTGGCAGCCAGTCGTTAGCGGGGTTCCTCAGGGCTCCATTTTGGGGCCAGTTCTCTTCAGTATTTTCATAAATGATCTGAAGGCAGGACTTGAATGTATACCAAGTAAGTTTGCAGATGACACTAAATTAGGAGGAGCTGTTGACTCCCTCCAGGGCAGAGAGGCCTTGCAGAGAGATCTTGACAAATTAGAGGGCTGGGCAATCTCCATGCTCATGAAATTTAACGAGAGCAAGTGCCGGATTCTGCACCCGGCAAGGGGCAACCCCGGCTGTACACAGACTGGGGGCGAGAGGCTGGAGAGCAGCCCCGCGGAAAGGGGCCTGGGGGCTCTGGGGGAGGCCGGCTGGCCACGAGCCAGCGGTGGGCCCTGGCAGCCAGGAGGGCCAGCCGTGCCCTGGGGTGCGCCAGGCACAGCTCACTGGTTGAGGGAAGGGATTGTCCCACTCAGCTTCAGTTATGTGGCCAACTTTTAGGTGCTGTAGGTGAATGTTATAGGTCCACGTATGCCGTTCAAAAATCTTACATGAGTTAGAGAAGGTTATTTCATGTGGTAATGTCTTTATATGTAGCCAAAGAATTTCTTTGATCTGCATTTCTTTTTTTATTTTTATTTTCTCCTGCCAACCTGCCTGGCTTTACTTTTGTTTATTTTATCTATTACTTTGTTTATTATACACTGGCTGCTAGTGAGCATTTTAATTTCTGTACATCTAAGACGATTGTGACACAGGCTGTCCATTTGACACCAGCTCAGTTACCACGTGAGATGGAAATAAGAGCCTTTCCAGCATAATCTGATGATTATTACTTAAATATATTTATGCAGCATCCTTTCATCTCCTTTATATCATTTTATATCTATGTTTTTGATATGTCGTATATTGTTATATGTATGCTCTGCCAGCTCGTAAAAATTTATGAGTATGCCACAACTGCATTCTAATTTTCTCTGGCTGTCAGGTGTGAAAAATCAAGGCTTTTCTTGCTGTTTTTAAAAGGACTATTTTGCTATTAACTTTGATTTTACTTCTTCCATTACAGTAGCAAAATAATTCCAGAAATAAAGACAGCAACATATTTTCCAAGAGCTCCCCACTCAAAAAAAGTTTCCTACAAAAAACTCCTTTAAATTATGGCTGCAAGTGGCAATAGAGATAGCAATTCGAGTTCTAAAACTGAAGAACTAAGTATAGAACCTATTGTTCCTCTAACAAGGTTGCCAAAATATGAGGGAGGGCTTCCCCAAATGGCAGCCTGTTGCATATGGTAAAAAATAATTTAAGAAATCTATTGAATAACCCACCTTTTCACTCAGTCACAGCTTACATGCCTATCAGAGAGCATTAAAAACATTGTATTTAGCAGATGTTAACAATACCCTTAAAATTTCACTTCCTTTCTCCACCAAATCATAGCCACTCCTCCCTTCAAAACAGCAGTGTTCAACCTCTAGCAGAATACAGGCACCAGGACTCAGAGAACGAAGACTAATTTTCAAAACACATATAAGATTAGCCTTCGTTCTGTCTCTCCAAACAAACAATGGGGACATTTAAGCTGAGCGCATGGAGTCACCTCTGTCTCCTTGCTCTCCTTCTTTCTCCTTGGTGATCTCTTTTGCAAGTAAAGGAAGGAAAAGCTTTGTAGAAGAATCTCATTCACTTCTTAATGAAGTCTCCCCAGTGCTGTCTGCTGTCCTTCTCCCCCAGCTTCATGGTTGGTGTGCTCAGGATATCTGCAGGCTACGCTCAGGACATCTGTGGGCTATCCACCAATCAGTGTTACCACACCACCAGTGCTTTGTTCCCTGCTTATTGAAAATTTCCACATATTACTTAGGTGGAAAATAAGTATTTCTCTCTCACTGCTGGTTTTTGACAGCATACCATCCAAAATTAAGCATGTACTTGCTGATTTACTTAGGCCTCTGATTTTGAAAACGAGCATTAGGTAACTTCCCAGTTGACATACAAAGAACATCATGCTCCAGCTCACCATATTAATAAAGTTAAACTAGTTTTATAGAAAATCTTTCAATGTAAGAGCACAAATCCTGTAACCAGTCCTATCAGCAAACCTCAGAGACCACTGACAAATAAAGAGTTATAAATCGTGGACAATTATGCTTTCTAAACACATACTGTAGTCTGCGTTACCATACGTGACCATGAATGTTTCATAAAGAGGAGAACGGTCTCTCAGGACATGAGCAAAAATAGAAAACATTGGTTCAGTCGGGAAGACGAATCTCAAAAGGAACAGAGCCAAAAGGTCCTCCAAGTGCTTGGGATGCACTAACAGCACAAATGGAGCTCAGATGTTAACTGACCTGAAATTTGTGTTTGGCTTTTCCAGATGCAAAACCTGAACAGTTGTAGGCAAATTCCAACAATTTCCAGCGGAAAATGTTGACTTTGCAGAAACCACATATTTCAATGAAAAATCCCTGATGGAAAATCCTCAGCAAGTCTAATTGCAAAGGAAATGGCGGAAAGAGGACAAGGTTTACGTTAAGATTTTTTTAATTACATGTTACAAGAAATGTTTCATAAAATTTTCAAAGAAAAAGCAGTTTTTGGTTTATATTATTATAACCCAATATTTTCTTTGAGTACTTTGTATGTTAAAGTTCTTGTAGAAAAATGCCTACTGCTTCCTGCATAGTAAATTATATTGTCAATTTTTGCCGGTAACTGTAAGGCAGCTTCATAAAGCTCTGCTGATAAAGGCTTAAAATGATTTTTTTTTTTTAACAGAACAAGTAGGACTTTGATCCGAGCAGTCTATTAGGACACTGTGCAAATCCAATAAGCCCCAGATGGCACAGGTGATGGTATCAGCAGTTTATCAAATAAAGGCTAGAGTTTTACAAACTTCTCAGAAAATATAAGAAAAACAGAACGGGATAAGACAATTAGAAGAGTATGCTTCAAGCTAAAAGAAGCACTTTTTCTTCTTTTTTTTTTTTAAAAAAAAAAGAAACCTAAACAAATACAAGGAACAGTTATGTGAAGAATACAAACTGCCCTGGTTTCACCGTCTGCAGCTTTAGTTTTGTTTAACTCCTGCTTATATACTGAAGGAAAGCCAAGGAGGTACTTATTAGATGAAAATGTTTACAAACACAAATTGTTTATGCTTTGTGAAATTGGAATTCAAATACATTTCAAATAAATTGCAAATAAAACAGCAAGTGTAAATCCTATATACAGTTTTCTGGCATATGTATCTTGGTCATTTCAAGGCAATTTAAAAAAATTGAAAACAACTTAGTTTTAAGAATCCGTATTTTCTCTGAGCAACATATTGAAGTTGTCCATGGACAAATTAATCTGAAAACATTCCCAGTCATACAAGAGTGGTTTTCCCTTTACTCTGCAAGTTATCTTGAGAATACTTCCAAAATTCTATTCATTCTACGGTAATAAAAGAGAAGCCAAGAAAAATACTTAAAGAATGTCCACGGCTTGTTCCATGCACAGCTACAGGTACAGCTCCTGAAGTGTTCCAAATAATTTACATTCTCTTGTACCATGATGCATTGAAGTGATTCACAGTCGTGCCTTGTGTCCCTGTTTATGTACCTGCTTCATGTTTCAAACTAGCAGCTGGCAATCCTTTCAGTGCACATAAACAGAAGATAAACTCTGCTGAAATAGGCAGAACCACCACTGGCATTCTTTGGAGGTTAAAAAAGTTTAATTTCCTCCAGGTCACAAGCGGTATAAACATCCTTCAAAACAGTTTTAGCACTGTGGCAAAGGCTTTTAAAATAATTATTGTTCTGCTTAGTATACCAGTGACCACAAAGGACATATTTTATATGAATTTAAAACACACTAAATTTACCATAACAGGGACTTCAAATGATAAATTTCTCATTTTAATACGTAATGATTAGGAATGTAACTGCCTTTGTAAACAAAAAGTTAAGAGCAAGTAAGATATGAATAATATATCTGGAGTCTGGGTCAAAGTGAATATAATTGGGATAAAATTGTTCAATGGGCTAAAGGATGGTCCATTCTTTTTATAGTTTTTATAGCTTTTTAGTTTACAGCCACAACAAAAAAGTACCTAAAATGTTCATTCCTATAGTTGATTGCTTTGGTTTTTCAGGTTTCGAGTAATTTTAAAAAATAAATAACAATTATGCTCTTGTGCTATGGCAGTGTTCCAAAAAGAACACAGCCTTTTCCAGTTTGTTAGAAAATGAATTGAGAGCTACTATTCATGAAAGCTTTTTAATTAAAAGTGGAAGAGAATTTGAAAGCTTTAAAATGTTATATGGAATATGCAAATTAAACCAATGCTGCTTTTTGTTTCCTACTTAGTAGGATATTGATTTCTGTGTATAAAGGGCACTAACATAAAAAAGTCACTGTAAAGATTTTGGAGCAAAGAACAAGACAAACGTCTACACTGATGTAAAATAGCCTGTAAATATATCAGAAATCTAGGAATACTGGAACTTACTAAATTATTCATTATTCAGTTTAAATGCAAATACTTATTAAGGGAATTTCTCCCTCTGTATCACAGCTGATGCAAAATCAGCTCTTAACAGAGAAAGTACATTTTCAAAAGCTTTACAAGTACCTGTGCAAATTCGCCTTCCGTGTTCAAATTATTATTTGAATGTATCTTTAAAAAATTGTAGAGATTTTTCTGGAGAGAAAAAAAAAAAAGGTGCTCACATTTTTCCTAGTTCCTTCTAAAAATCACAGCAAATTTTGTTGGTAAATAATACTGTTCTAGGGTTATTTCTGTTTTAGTATGTCATTAAAAACTGCAGAATGTATACTGAAAAAAGATGCAAATATTTACAACAGAAATAATATAAGAAAAAATATTGTCAATATTGTCTACATAGTAGGTTAGAACTGTAGGCAGAGTTAAGGTCTAAGTCATGATAATGACATTTCCTTGATATCTGAAGAGAAGACCTTAGGAACTACCTTACACTGAGAAATACAATCTTAAGAATTTTGTTCACTTCAGGTTTCCCAAAGTGTACATACAAAACAGTTGCATACATAATAGTGAGGCAGTTCTCAACAGCCAGTCAATGCTTAACACACTCACCTCAACTCCTCTTTCCAGAGTCCAGAACATGTAGTCTTGTTTAAATGACAGAAAGACACCATCCATATTTTAAACTCACCTTTGGTTAAAAAGTATACTGGATCAAAAACCTACCATTACTCTCTAAAAAAATCATTTAATTTTACTGTTAGTGAATAAATAGATTAGAGCATAGGTTAATTCAGCCAGCTGTAAGCTCAAGAAAACAAATATCTGTCCTAGCAGAATACTGCATGACATGCCTGCCAAGTGCTCATTGAAAAACCTTCATCTTCCTAGTCTCTTCCATCAAGCTACATGGCTCCTTTCCTCTTCTACTAATCTGATCTCTTTTCTAATGCTTCCTGAACTCATTCACTCTTAGTTTGATCATCTTTCATATTTACTAAATCTGCTTTCTTACAGTATCTGTCTCTGGGGTTCTGCCACATGACTGACACAGCAACTCCATTGCCCACTTTCGCTCCCATCTGCTGACACATAAGACCGTTTTGCTAACTTGATTGTGACAAGCCCATTAAAGTCTGGAATTAAATTCCCTTTTAGAATATACCTTGTGTTAGCATCTTGAATCTCAGTCTTCCAATTCATATATTCCAAGCATTTTAATCCTATATATATTCCAATATTTTCATTCCAATTTATTCAATTGCATAACAATGAAAAATATAATATTCTGTATCTACTTATTTCACCTAATTTTTCCTCCAAAATGAGTGCTTTCAGACAACAGCAATACTTCATAAAAAAGCCAAATTACTCTATTAACACGTCTTTCTCAATTGCACTGGTAGCTACTTGATACATTATCATTTTTAAACTTTCTGACATAACTTTCACAATTCTGTACAACTCCCCTCTTCACATGCATTCTGTTTCCTATCACATAAATTCCTTCAATCTCTCCAAATTATAAACTATTAAAGCTGAGAATATTTACCTCTTTATCCTATTATTCATATTTTATAAAAGAACACATAGGAGCATCTTCCCTTAAATCAGAAAGATCGTTTTCTCATGTATAACCTCGCTATATATTTTAGTTTTCATGTTACAGAAAATATAGAAAGAAGAAAATTAAGCCTTCTTGAAGAGACGTGTTTAGGGTTATGTCAAACTTCATGTGTGATGTATTTACAGCTCACAATGAGTAACTTTATTGTTGTCGTTAGAAGAGCATGCTAAGGGACACTTGTTCCTTACATGAAAAACAGTATGATACCAAAGTTCCTCACTGTGCTTTATTCAACCATGTATAAAATCATGTAACTTCGATGTAAATGCCCCGTCCATCAACAAAACTGGAACGTAAAACACAAATCTTGAAAATATAAACCATCTTTTAAATGCTTCCTTCATAAAATAAGCAAGGTAAGCTTGAAGGAGGATGAAAAATAATCTAATTCATAGTTACATGTCAGGAATTATGAAAGTCTTAAAAAGTCACTCCGGGAACAGAGAAGAAAGCCAGGAGCAGGTTGCAGTCTTCCACTTCCAGCCAGAAGCAGGAATTACCACCTTTAAACACAGCTCATCACCCTAATTTATACAGAATGAAAGCTTACAGAGAGCAACACAGTCCCGTTCCCTGGAGGTTATGACAAACACACCCTCCTCCCCAGTGTTTATAATGAAAGTGGTGGGTAGCTGTTTGGCATAACACCACACAGACTAATACGCAATTAATCTAAAGCACCAGCTCCTGGGTTGAACAAATGGAAAGGATGAAAAGAAGCCCTAACACAGTCAAAATAAAGGCCAGGAGGCAGGATCTGCGCTCAGCAAGCTTTGTACTGCAGCCACGGGTGCTTCAAGGCCTCGGCTGCCTTGTGAGACCCACGGAGGAGAGGAGAAGTGCAGGGGCTGCTGTGGCACAGAGACCGCCGAGCACGCGTCACTGAAACACACCAAGGGTCCGTGAGTGCCGCTGTTACACTGCCTGGTAAAACAGACAGCAGTGGAAGACAGAAATTTCACTGTGTCGGAAATCTGAAATGTTTATCAAGACCTCCAAGCAGATCCGAGCCCAGCGTGCCCACATTTCAAACCGCCCCAAGATGTCCCTGCGGAGGCCCAAAGATGGGGCCCTGTGCGGCACGGCATGCAGGCCGGCCTGGGCGGCCCAGGGCTGTCTGCAGGGAATTTACTCTGCCTACAGCTGACCTGCTAGGCTTACCTTTAAGGTGTATGCTTTACTGAAACTGAATAAAAACACACAAATAAAACCCCAGTAATCCCCGCATACTGCACAGCTATAAGGAACACAAGTGCAGCAATGTAAGTTTCAATACAGCCACTTCTACTCAGTTATCGTCATTCTAGCTTCCACAAGTTAAACTCTTTTTAGCAATTTTTTAACAACCAGCTCAGTAGATCTGTTATAGCTGCATACACACACATTTCGTACCAGTTATCTTCCTCAACTGATTTGATTGCACGTTTGGGGTTATGACACACAAGGGCTGAAGATATGCATTGCTGTATTTATGATTTCTGAATGAGAGATAATGAGAACGAGAGGTACATTTCTGGACTGGAAACACTGCATTCAACTCAATTCATGGTCAAAGGTATGGAAATACTGTTCCACTTGTTAGCCATAGCAAGGTAAAGCATGCCTACTGAATGTAAACTGTAAGTCTTTACTACCCATTGGAATTTAAAAACAATAGACATTGCTGGCATGTGTCCACAGGACTCTGCAATTGTATTTTAAATCTGTAACACAAATGCAGTATCTTACACACAGATAAACAAATCCACTTGATTTCTTCCCGGAGCTAAATGCTCTGCTCTACATTCAGTGTTCTGTTTTAATCAGGTGAGATAAAACACAACCATTGTTATTTCATATAATCATGGTAAAGGATGTCACAAGAAAAAACACACAGTGTAGCTGGACATTGCATCCAGTTTTTAAAAGACCAGCAATACCCAATTTGTTTGTTCGTTTGTTTTTCCCAAAAGAAAATGCATTCAAAAGAACCTTGGAATAACTTTTAGGCCATTTTGAAAATCTCAGGTCTGATAAATGTAAATGTCTCAGAAAAGTTATTTTCTTATTTAAAACATTTTGTTATGGATGAAAACCATGAAACAATAAAAACTTTACGCACACAATAAGAACTTTACAAATCAGATGCAAACACTCAGAAATATATTCAACAAAACAGTATTGTAACCCAAAAGGAGAATATGTAAATATTAATCTAAATCATACAGTTGCTAGAAACCTCTCCCAGTCTTTTTCTGCATGTTAACCAAACCTGTGAAGTTCCAGTCACCTTTCTAGACCTGTCCCTTTACACAACCAAAAGTCTGGAAGCAGTGATGTAGTGTAGTAAACTAATCCTAGCCGTTCCACACCATGCCATGAACGTGTTACAACAGAGCTGGAAGAAAGTGGAAGCGCTCCTGCTGGCTCCAGCTAGCACTGTAGTTACAAGCCAGGTCAGGAGAGGAAAGTTTCCCCTGCAGAGTAAAACACAGCCAGCTTAAGTCAATCCCAAATTAAGCCATACAATTTTTCAGATAAAGCCTACCCAGCATCATTGGAAAACACGCATCAGTTATCCCAAGTGATTTCAGATGTGTGGAAAAGAGTTGTTCTAGACATCATTTTGCCCCAGGAATCTAGATGGGAAGAAACAAACCCTCTCCAGGCATCAGCATGGAGTGAAGGGCTAGAAAATCTTCTGCAATGTACCGCATAAGCTCAGATACAACTGAACAAACTCGAGAGAATCTCACATCAGCGACTGGAAAACTGAGTCCCAACTCCTTTGTTCATTTCCCTTCCTGCCCAAGAGAGAACAGGGGAAAGCATCTAAACCTAAAGCCTGTGACTCCATCCATACTTGCATGTGCACAACATGATGGAGAGGGCAGTGATGTTCACCATCTCTCCCAGTAATGCTTGCCAGGAGATGGTGGATGGAGAGAATAATGGATGGGAGAAATATCAGGCATACTGTCAGTTCTTTCCCCTAACACGCATAAACACTTTCGAGCCATGCAGGACAGGGAAACCTGTGTCTTGTGCTGGCTGAGCCAGTCTGACCATGCAAAGGGCTTGGTACCCTACAGCTGGCCACTTCCTCCTCCTGTAGCCAAGAACCATATTCACTAGGTTACTGCACTTGTTCAAGCACATTAACTATAGCGAGGATAAGACACTTCTCCACCTAAAATCCTACTAAGATTACTACATTGCATTTAACAACTTAAACGTAGCAGTGAGATTGAGAGAGAGACAGAGAGACAGCAAAGCAGTGAGGAAATGAGAGAGCTCAAGTGAGAGTGAGGGGGGCGAGACAGAAAGGGGAGGAGAGAAGGATACTGAAAAAGAGAGAGAAAGGGAGAAGGAGAGGGAGAAACGCAGTAGTAGCAAATTAGCTGTCTTCAGACTCAAGCTTCAAAAGTGTGACACGCATGAACAGTCACTAAGGAAATACCTGCAGTGACACTTACAATCTCTGCAATTTAATGCACTGACTTTTTCTCTTGTATTAAGCTATTGCCACTGCTTACCCCTTCAGAGAAAAAATGGCTTGTCACTTTGCAAACTAGGGAACAACCAACTGTGCAAAAATCTTTAAAAAGGAGGTACTATTGATCTTTGGTTTAAAATTTTGTAGCACTTTAAAGATATCACAATGTCAGATTTTTGACATCAGTGTTTTACAGGGAATATAAAGAAGCAACTGTGTCTTAAAAAGCGCTCCTTTCCATAGTTTTTCCTCTAAACTTATCAACTGCTTCATTTAATTAGCATTGCAAAATGCACCTAGAGTACTGAGTTCTTTGTTCTCTTCACAGTGGAAAAATAATGTGATAGCGTGCATTAACAACAGTACACAGGGGAGGCTCTGACTGGCTATGAGGAAACAATTTTTACTATGAGGGTAATTAGGCCTTGGAACAGGCTGCACAGAGAGGCTGTGGAATGTCTGCTCCCAAGCATTTCCAAGACCTGGTGGGATAAAGCCTGGAGCAACCTGCTCTGAACTCAGTGTTGACCCTGCTTTGAGCAGACTGCTGGACTACAGACTTGGCAACCTCCCAGGGTCCCTTCCAACCTGAGTGATTCTGTGGTTCTATAGTCTACTGACAGTTGCACTACAGTGAACCCCAGGGTTTTTGCAGAAAGTTTTCAAGATTATAATTTTTTGGAAATAACATACATCAGGAACTTTCTGTCTAAGTGCCAGGTCACAGCATTTATGCACCATGTGATTAAATCAATGACATGACTGATGATCTGGTAGTAAATGCACTTTTTACGTAAATGTATGAAAAGTGTGCAATAAAAATTAGCTAAAAAAGAAAAATCAAGCACCTCCTTTTTGGAATATGTGTTGCAAATAACCAACGGCTTTCCACTGATTTCCTTTTACAAATATCAGTAACAGCACAATAATCCATAGGCAACATTAAGGGTGTTTCTCCATAAAAGGTATTTCCTATTAACATTGCGTCCATTTCTTGGAAAGGCATGGATTTGTTACAGCAGACAAAAACCCACGCAGCCCTAGAAAGCAGCTGCACACACCCATGCAGTCAGCTCTCTGCAGGTGCAACACATCCTCACCTTGAGATTGGGCTTTGACAGCAGTTTCAGCAGTTCTCTGATCTCGCTGTTCAGCGGCTTGCTCTGCAGCTCCTCAGCCAGCTGTGGGGGAGATTGAATTGACACAGAGACCATTAGGAAAGCATTGTTTTACCCAGTGCATCAGTGACAACCTAGAATCTATCTTGTTCAAGGTTATTACTTTCCAGTGTGTTCAAACAGAAGCCAGCATGAAGAAAAACACCATCAATCACCGTGCTTCTCTTTCTGGCCCTCAGCGGACCAGATTTAAGCCAGGCCTTTCGGCTCAGTTTAACACAAGTAATCATTTCTGGCAACAGTGCAGCCAGATCACATTCTGATTTATAGCAATGAGGGCAAATCCCAGCACTTCATTTAAGTGAATGGCCCTTCGCGTGCAGACAAAGGACTGCTTGTAAAAATGACTGGATCAAACTTTGACACTGTCTATAAAAAACTGTTTCGAATGAGGTGGTGAAATCCACACTGCTTCCAAAAACCCACAGTAGCTGTGCTGTTTAGGAGCAGGATAAGAAAGCAAAGTGCCCCTACAGTGCAAGCAATCTGAACCTTTTATTATGTTTACACATACACTGGAACCAGCTTGTTAAACGTGAAGCAGGTTAATCATAATATAGTTTGTAACAGGTCATCAGCAATTCAAGCCCCTAAAATGCACAAACTCTGTCCTAACAACAAGATCGGTAATTTATGTTTGGTTATATTACAAAATTGTGGTTTGGTGAACAATAGAGCAGCAGTCTAACATTTAATCCCATGGCTATTTGGCTCATGTCTTTAGTTTTTCTTATCACGACATTCTCCACTAATTTGGACTCAAGAGGCATATTTTACTACAGGATTTCAGACGTCAACTATTTTTCCAGAAGGAGGAAAAACTAAAACATATTTCACAGCACTGAACTTTGGTTTAAAATTCTGAAGTACACGGCTCATAATCCAAAACGTGATTTCAGATAATCGCTTATTTTCTTTGCACTAAATCACTATCATAAAAATGTCTCAAAGAAAGATTGGTTATTTGCAGCAAGTAATTTTATTCATCTAGGTTGATTTTAAAGTCTTACTTGCAGTTATATAAATTTTCAAAATAAACTTGTAGAGAAGTACATTGAGCATAATTATATATAATAGACAAGTCTAGAAACGGTTATAGACAACATCAAACATAGCTTGAATACTTCTTTTTTAACCTTCAAATTAACACAGAACTAACAGAACTGAAAGAAAAATTGATCACCTACACTCCTGTAGCCTTTATTCATGGACAAAAATGTTCATCACAAACACATCAAAGTTAATCTTAACAATATCTGTGCATTAATACAGAAAGATTAAGAAACAATCACTATAGGAAAGGTCAGAACGAAATATTTTCATATTTCTAAGCCAAGTATTGAGGTAATCTGCCTGCAATTTAGTCTGCGTGTTCTATGAAAATGCTCTGCAAAGATCTGCGAAGCTGAAAATAATCTGTGCTAGGAATGACAGCAGTTCAATGACACAGGTTCCCCTTTGTTCTCTTTTCATTCTTTAGCTTGTACTACTCGTTGCAGAATAAATTCTATTCATTTGTGTTTTATTGATCAAGAGTGGTAATCACTCAATAAGAATGACAGCTTCAGCATTTCTCTCTCGGTTGAAATGTGTAGAAGCAGCTGTTAATTCAGCAGAGCTGGCATTTGCTTTGGTGGTACAAACATAAATGCAGGTACATAATGTTTAGAACAATGAGAAAAGCAAAGAATATTTTGTTATTGCTTTAACAGATGTTTGAATCTCGTCATAATTTAAAAAAAAAACTTGTTCAGAGATGAAAAAATTAAAAATTTGTTTGCACTCACATCATTTACAAGAGTTTTCCAAATATTCCCATAAGAATCTTAAAGGCTCTGTGTAATAATACCCTGTGCTGTCCAGAGAAGCAGGAAGACAAAGCTGTATTTCCAGATCTGCGGACAGGTATCACCAGAGCTGCTTACTGGGACTCTGGCAGTCCAGGTCTGGCTTTTTATTTGTTGTTATTGACATGCAGAGATCTGTGAGAGCTGCTAGCAGCTGTACAAGCTATATGGAGAGTTTTGGGTACACCGATATCATGCTAATCACCTCATCACAAAGGCTGCAGGAAGAGCTGTCAGAGAAACTCTTCCAAGATTCTCTGTGGAAGGAACCGTAACATTTTAGCAAGATCTTTATGAAAAACTCTGACTTTTCTCCTGGAGAGGAAAAGCCAAAACAGTGGAGAGACACAGATTTGAGTGAGGCTGGAGATACGGGGAACACCGGGACCTGAGAGTTTAAAGTTTCTTGAGAAAGTTCTGACTTCTTTTGTCAGTACAAGAGGCCTTATGTATAGTCTATACCCAGAGCTCCAGCAATGTTTAATTGATTTGCACAGAATCAAGAGTCCTGCAACAGATGCTGCTGCTCCAAAATAAAACTCAAACAGAATCTCCGATGGAAAAATCAGTTTAAGGGTCACTGGTGGTGAGGAGTGAGAAGGGATGGCAGCTAGGAAAACGAAAATGTTTAGAAAAGAAGCCTACTCACAACTGTTATCTCTGAAATTGATTCAAAAATCAATACCAAAGGGAAGAATAAAAACACAGTCCTTAAACATTTTAGTTACATTAGCAACACCTCAAATTTAGATTTTAAATCAAACAGGAAATACACGCTTGGTAATAAGAATATCTCCTTCTTTGTTTAACTATACAACAGCCACTATCACTAGGAAAAAACTCTAATTTAAAGCCTGTTGAAAAAAATTGTGTCAACATCAACATGCTTTTCAATCCTTGACGCTGACAGTTAGTCAGAGAAATGTGCCAAAAATTGAACAACACTTTAGTCCTAAAACTCCACGGGATTTGGAGTTACAAAACACCCTGCATGTAAATTAACTTCCTCAAAGGTTGCTGATAACTACTGAAATACCAAATCCTGCAAATCGCTAGCCTGACTTCAGCTGCTAGAGGACATCCCTGGTCTGTGGGATGGTGCCCCTGAAACCAGCTGCTCAGCTACACCTAAGGAAAAATGAAGTGCCTGCAAAAGGATCATTAAAAAGCAGCTGTGCTTAAACAAAATAGGCAGATGTCTAGAGATATTCGTGTCTCGACACGTGTACATTCTAAAAATACTACCATATATACATAATAATACGTTCACAGGGTAGAAAAAATCCTGACCTTTCTTAACTGAAGAGTGACAGAATACTTCAATTTGGGGATTTCCAACACTATACAATTTAAATGGAGCTGAACAAAGAATGAGGTTGCTCAGCATTTCTGAAAATATCAAGAACTAAGTTCTGCATCCAAAAATAAGAAATGATTCTTATTAAGAATTTTAGCCCAGAGATCCATAACACAAATGTTAACAAGGATTATTAATATGTCATCAGGAACTTAATGAAGAGAATTTCAACCAGCTTTCTAATTTTCAAAATTACTATCAACATTATTCAAAGCTATTTGACGGTTAAAAAAATATTACTAATATATGCCCGATGTCAAAGCTAATGCATTATTATACCTAGTATGCTATAGGATATAGCTCTCCTCCTACTGAAACGCGATTAAATTACGTTATATCCCTTTTCCAATAGACTTCAAATGTTTAATACAGTTTTTTCTTTAAAATGTTATCATTCTCTACTCACAACATTAACAATTAGTCTAATTTCAAAATCAAACGCTATCAATTATAGCAAAAGATAGTTGAGATTGTAAAACATCTATAACAGATCTGAAGTTTCCAACATGCTTTATTTGAAACAGATCCTAACACATATTACCTTTTTCAAAAAACAACCTGAAATCATCAGGTGCAACAAAGATTTCTGGATTTCACCTAAACCACAGTTTATTAAACATTTCTCTGTCCTGGCCTACCTCAAGTTCAGTCATAGTTTATACAGGTGTGTGCACAATTCATCTGAATCGTAGAATTAACCAAATAGAAAGAAATGGCAGGTTGGATTTTTTTTTCTTTAAAATAAAAATTACAGTAACAGGAAATTAACTACTCCATCAATGCCGACCACTTTTACAATTTATTTTTTGGTTATGAAGGTAATTTGGAAAGCTCCAATATCCATAAATCACTACTGTACTTTTTCTTAAATAGTTTTTGTGTGTTTTTTTTTTTTTAACAAGCCTTCTTCCTAGGCATTTCATATGCCTCGTTTCTGTAGTATTATCTGTCATTTTTCATGTTCTGTCAGCAGTACTGCTATCTCATTTGTCTTTATTTTTCCAAAGCATTCCTCTTGTCTGTGACTTTCTCAAAACACTAATAGCTGACAGCTTTTTCCCTCCCAGTAGAATTCCAACCTGTAATTTCTATTACGTAGTTACCAAAGCAGAACAAGAGGCTATCTAAGATGCAATGTTTTTATAACAGGCAAGTGAATAAAAATCAAAGTAATATCAGCAACAAGCCCAGTGATGACAGCACCTTTGGAAACATTTGCAGCTTCTTATGATTTCAGCTCAGAGGATTACATTCATATGTTTGCACTATGAGGAGTTCTGCTTGCAGACAGTTTTTTGGGAGACTTGGTACCAGTGATCTCAGCAGGGGACACTTACATCATCTGCCAAGGCTGCTGCACTGTGGAGTATGGGCACAGGGTTCTGTTTTTCATAATAATGCAGTTTTTCATGGATCTAGAAGACAATAGCACAAAACGATAAGTTTATTTAGCAGCATGAGAACCATTACAAAATACCCCCGTCGAGCTAACTGATCTGTTGAGTGTCTGTAACTAGAGAAACATCCTTATAGTAACCTACAGGCAGCAATCATGTACATGTAATTCATCATCATCCTCTGTTGAAGTGCTAAGAATATGAAATCAGATGGAAAAAATGCTCAGTATGTAGACCAACCCACAGAAAAACTAAACATTTGTGATTTTTCTCTCCCAGCTTTCTATGTCCATATTTCTAACATATTGCTTTAAGTATCAATTACATTTTATATTGCTGCTGAAAACACAAAGCATAAAGTGTTTATCCCCGAGATGGATATAAAAAAAACTGTAAATTATGATTTATGAAGTGAAATAATAGCCTGCCACCCACATCTTGACAGACAGCTTGGTGGAGCGGCTGCCGTCATTAAAATAATTCAGAAACAAGGGCAAAGTAGTGCTAATATGAATTCTAACACATCTGAAAGAAAAAGGCAGTCCTTCAGTGAGCTGAAGTCATTTAGGAGCATTTAAAGTTTTTAATGAGGAGTCATCAACATTAAAAATGCAGTGTGCTTTGGTTCTTTCAAAAGGGGAAAGGATATACCATCATTTAAATATACAGCCTCTTCCCTCCTCCACAAGTCATGCATTTCAAAATTTAGATTTTTTCCAGTGTGAACGCTTAAACGAGCCAAAATATTTTAAAGCTTCTAAAAAGTTTCTTACAAGTTATTTCAGAATGACATAAAGTAACATATTCAACATTCAATTTCATTTACACGATTTTCCTCAAGATACACAGATACGCAAATATGAATTCAAATTAAAAAAAAAGACGACAGGAATCTGAACTGACGCAAACACACCTCACCCTTAGGGTACTGCTGCAGCCCCGCTCCTCCGAAGGAGGCATGGCCTCCAGATGGTTGGAGGAGTTGCAGACACAACCTCTGTGCTTGGCAAGGCGAGGAACAGGAGGTCTGGCAAGGACCACTGGGCTCAGAGCTCGGCTGGGGAGCCCCTCGTGGCCTAGGGGTATGGGAACCCCGACGACACCTTATCCCTTCCCAGCGCGCCACTGGGAGAGGAACGGCTCAGTGGCTGGGCAGCCAGGACAGCTGTAAAGGCAGAGCAGCCCAAGCAGTCCTCGCTGCACACCGGCAGCGTTCGGCATTGACTGGGTCGTGCCCGTGTTGCACCGTTTCCTCCAGCTTCCCCTCCTCTCACACCTGCTTTTCCTCCACTGACTTGTTCACCCGGCATCCTCGCTCTTCTCACTCCCCAGGACTCCCTCGTTCTTCTCCCCAGCCCCTTCTTTGGGATTCAATCCGAACTCCTAACTACACCCACGACAAGCTCACGCTACACAAATGATGCTTGCTGGTTTTATTGTTTCCTGCTGGGCTTCGTAACAGCCCATAACACGTCTGTTCCTACAGACTACAGGACTAAAGGTCCCTTGAAGTGAAGGCCATCTGATACTGTGTTGACGCCATGTGCCGTAACAAGATCTAAGTCGCGGCTGATTCCTTCATCGTTTCCGTAATCCGGGTAAGATGGATTCTCCAAGTGGTTTGCCACAGGAGGCTGAAGCTCTGAAATGCCAAGGTGAAGCACGAAGACAAAACAGTCGCTCAGTTGCTATTGTAAACGGATCCATTCTGACCAGGACTAGTGCTTCATCTAGAAAATCAGCGCAAAGCACTGTTTTCTCTGGAACGAGAGTCTGAATTTTACATAGCTTATGTAGACATTGTTTACTCTGAGAAGTAAGAGTAATCCATATTGGATGTGACATAAAGTATAAGTGACTGGAAAACTTCATATTTCTAGCTTACAAAGCACAGAAACTAAACAAAACAAGGAGCTGCAGCTCCTTGAGTTTAGCAGAAATTTGTGATTTACTTAGACTGTGAACTTGAGTAACTAAAAGGCATAATAAATCAAAAAGTCTCATATCCATCATTTTTTGATTGCTTCAGCCAACATCTTGATTTTATCCAGGCTGAGCTTCCGTCAACTCTGAGGTTAAAAGCAGTCACCTCTGCTACCTTCTACTTGCTCAAAGAAAATAGAGGAGTCACTTCCAATGGAGCTGTTCTTACCCTGGACAACCTGAAAGCGTCCTTACCAGTGAAATTTAAACAGATGCCATGGCATTCTTGCACAACCTCTTGGAAAAAGTGTAATAAAATTGTAAATCCATGCAAGAAAAAATAGGATTTTAAGAGGACGTACTATGCAACTTCAACAAGTTGTTGGCTCTGCCTATAACCAGCCAACTGAAAACCAATTTTTGTTTTCCTAACAGTGGATATCAGAACTCAGCTAAGCATTTAAGGAAATCATTATGATTTTAATTGATTATGGTGGAGTTGCGGAGGGTAACTGCCTAACGAAATCTGGTGCAAACAACAGAAGCTAATCAAGTAAGCAGGAAAATCTAGCTGTAATTATGAAACTGTTCTGCATAGTAGGTTTTGCTACATCGGAGTGGAAGTTTTATTAGTTTACCGTATTGACCTTGTGACTGCCTCAGTTACATGTTCTATGGAAAAAGACACAGCAAACTCAGCACGCTTCCATTCAAGTTGCAGTACAGGTGGTGTCTTTTTCTAAAAACATCTGATGTGATTTAATGGGTAGTATTTTGCTTTGTTTGCTAAATTAATCTTAGTGTGTTTTTTTAGCAGATCTTTATGTGGCAAAATCTGTCTTTCACTTCTTTATAATTTGAAGGAGTTGCATAAGCAAATTTAAAACAACAAAACAAAAACCCCTCTGGTCTGTGCACAAAGCTGCAATCAGCGCACAATACAAGGATTACCTTTCAGATCAGTATAAAATTACCATCATAACATTAAAATGCTACTTCCTACTGCTCTCCTACAGATACCGCCTACCTCTAACTTCTGGATAACCGATGCATTCGTAATATATGCAGCACTTATACATAATAGCTTCCTGAATGCAGTAAGACAGGAGATTTGCTGCAATTCAACTGACAAAGCAAAAGTTTCAGCGAGGCAAAAAATATGTTTTCAGGAAGCTTCTTCTCTCCAGGTGTCCAGAAATGCGTGCCAAGATGATCTGCTCCAGGATTTTCCCACAGATCACAGTAAGGCTGACAGAGCTGTAGCTCCCCACGTAGTATTTTTGGCCTTTTTTTGAGGGTGGGTGCAGCACTTGCCTTTCATCTCTGTTATCTCTCAAGGATGAAAGGGCACACTTGCAAACTCACCTGGTAGACTCTGAATTTCCCAGACTTCAGGGTGACGGATGATTGCATTTATGACTACCACCTTCAGAAAAACTGCAACGTGCACTGCTGAAATTTGTGGCACCTTCTCCACATACTACCTTTCAGCTAATTATTTTCCCAAATATGAAATTTGTAAATCATGCTAATATATCCACAACTAACATTATATTTCCAAAATTCAATCCTTACATAACTAGAATTTAAATTTTAAATATGTAGATTTAGTGACCGCATTGATGAAAGCTTTTAGGTGGTTCAAGCTCTGCAAATCCAATTGAAAAGCAGAAAAGGACAGCGCAGGTACTTTGCCCCTTTGGAAATCTCACTCATTTAAATTAAACAGTAGTAGAGATTAAAATAATCCTGAAACACTTTGAGAGAAGTGGGAGTGGACTCAATACAGTAGGAGAGCATTTACTATGTAAGATAAAGCATTTCATATTCGCAACCATTTATCTGAGCTTCATTCTAAAGAATTTTATTTAACGTGAAAGGCAAATGTATCTTGTATTCTGTGGCCATACTAGATGCCCAGTGATTTTAACGCTATTGCCATCTCTATAGCAGAAACCTATGGGGAGTCCAAGCCTGTATCATGCTTAAAAAAATAGAAAATACAGTACATCCGTTTCAAGTTCTTCCAACATTTAAGTGTAAAGCCGGAACCCTGAAAGCCTCTTCGCAGATGAGACCGAGTCTGCTAAAGGAATAGTTTTGTAAACAAAACATATAAAGTCATTCTGCTAAACAGACTGCTAAGTTGGTGGGGTCTTGTTTTTTTGATATATTTATGACTACCTATGCTTTTCATTGTGGGGTACCTTGCGTAGACTTTTGAGGCTCTGCACAAACTGACAATCTACTTTGGAGAAATACCCCAAGAGGGAAGAATAATCATTTGCAAATTTATGCAATTTTGGCACATTTGTAGGCAAGGGAAATTGTGTCTGGATTTTCCCAGAGAGACTGAATTAAGGTTTTCTGTAACAAAGTAAAGAGAAATATGTTTTCTGCAGTGTCCCCAGCCCGGACTATTTCAAGAACCACAGAGGGCTTTCTGAGTCAGAAGAGCCACTATCTTGAGCAAAGAATCCTACCAAAGAAGCTCGATTTCTCCTTCAGATTTCTTACATTCCAGGTACAGATCCAACATCTTTTGGCTGAAAACAACAAAGGGGAGGGGGATAAGTATGTACACAGAATAGTAACATCAGTTTCCAGTACCCCAGCTCCTTCTGGGAAGGAACCCCCTCTATACAAGAATAATTTTACCAGTATTTAGTGGGGTCTGATACAGTTGTGTTAGCAGGACTTTTCTGAAAGGCTTTACAGAACAATGCAGTCATTTCAAAGAAGCCACAAACCCCACACCTGGCTCCATACAGGGTAGCTTGTAGCTGTATTACAGTCCAAGATTTATCAGCAATCCAACAGAAAATTTTTCACCTATGAAGTTTCTGGAAACCTTAAGATTGAGCTCCAAAATGGACCACTTTCCCATAAGATGTATCCACACAAGAACTGCAACATCAGGCATGTCATCTCCTTTTTCTGAACTTACAGAAATACATTCTTTAACTGCTCATTGGACCTACTGCTACACGTGTAAGAACAGAATGTTTTTAAAGGAAACACTAAAACTGTCAGCAAATTGAGAGAGGAGTTCCCTGTAGCTAGTTTGGAAAAAAAAAATTTTCTCCTCAGTGCCAGTGAGCTACACTAAAGACACCAAGAGCTGCTAGAATTAATAGAATTTCAAATGTTCTGTGCATCAAAGTAAAATAAATTTCCAAAACACAGATAGAAGCCTTTTTATGAAAAATTATTCAAAAAATGCAAACGTTAAGATTTTTCCCTTTCAGTCTTTACAACCTTTTCCATTCTCATCCCTTCTCCTCTATACTGTGAGTTCAGCTTCATCTTTCTGTCCTCTCTTCCCCTTCTCTTTTCCATCTCAAAAATATATTTTCATCTTCCTTGCTTCTGTGTTCCTTTTGCTATTTTCTAAACACAGACTATTGATGATCACCACATTTAGGCCAACTGCAACTACCCTGCAGTCCATAAGCTCATACTTACGTTAGTACTCCAGTCTGTGGGTACACACGCAATGGCCACACACCTTTCAATCTTACAAAAAATGTGAGCAAGCACTAAACCTAAACCTTACACACAGAGTAGGTTAAAAGAATGGTTACTGACGTTTAGGCTGAGAACACATATTTTGCTGTCATGGCCCAGTGCAAGCTTCAGAGCCTGCAGGAAGTCCTTGTTTGAAAAGCACATGGAAAGAACATGGGTGGTGGTGAGAACACGAGGAAGGAAGTTGCAGAAAGGATCCGAATCCAAAACAAAGGTTCATTAATAATCAAAAACAGGCAAATAATAAGATGCCAAATATTTTAAAGGAGACAAACTTAGTCTTTTTAACAGAACAACTGGCATAAGTATATTTGTGTGTAAGAATATACATGCAAATACTTATAACCCCAAAAAAACTGTATCAACACCAGTGAACCATACTAGCACACAAAAGACAAGAAACATCACAGGCATTTGTGAGAATATTCTTCCAAGTGCACAGTTGTGCCACCAGTTATTTACAGACTCACCAACACCTCTGGATAAGAGCTTTTTTACAGCAATGACACCACCCAGTACACAGCGGAGATGATTTTGTGAGAAGTTTGTACTGACCATCATTCAAAGGCAGAGAGCAATTCTGGAAAACAGAGTGCATCACATCAGAGGCTTCTGTCCAGGTCCCAGCTAAAGTCCCCCATGAGGACCAGGGCTTGTGAACGTGAGGCTGCTTCTGTCTACAGAGGGTCTCATCTGCTTGGTCTTCCTGACCAGGTAGCCTGTAACACGCTCCCACTATAATGTCACTTGTCCCTACCCTCCGTGTAATCCTGACCGTAAGCTCTCTGTCAGCTCCTCCTCCGCCCCCAGGCAGAGCTCCACACACTGCAGCTGCTCAGTGACACGGAGGGCGATGCCCCCTCCTCGTCTCCCCTGTCTGTCCTTCCTCCTTCATGCTTCCTCTCTTGCAGTACATCACATTTGAAGGCTTTTTAAAGGTTGTGGTGATGGTTTGTGGTTTTGTTTGTTTGTTTGTTCTTGCTTTTGCAGTTTGCTGTGCCATTTAGCATTTCATTATGTTTTGTCTGGAAGACCTATGATGAAAGCATGGGCCTTGAGCCTAATCTAGTATTTGGGTCCCACATTGCTGCCATCCCAGTTCTTCAGGAACCTTCTCGTGGAGACAATTATCAATTACACCTTCTTCCACTTCTCTGAAAGCCAATTTGTGGAGGAAAAGAAGAATGCCACCTCCTATTTCTCCTCCTACAGGGTAGGTATTTTCTGCTTTATTACAACAGCTATTCAGTACCTTGAACACCCCAGGGTAAAGAGAATGCTCATATTGGTGTGCCTCAACTAAATGATCTAGATTTTCCTAAAATGAGCCAACTATTTAGGAACATCGCACAGGGGGATGCCCTGAGGCAGCATGGTCATAGGTGGCACGGTGTGTGGGCATACAGGAATATAGATAAGTAACCAAGAGCAGCTGTCACCTCTGACAGCATGTGACTTCACCCCTGAACAAGTGTGGGACCCTGATGACGTGACAGGAAGGAAGGAAGGATGCTCTGCCGAAGAGTTAGAGGCTCTCACACTGTGCTGCGGCCTGGCCTATGCCTACCAGGCACTACTGAGTGCTATTTGGCAGCACCCTCAAAGGGGTGAGAGAGAGGGTCTCTGGATCTGAAGATATACAAACAGACACTGTGGCTACATCAGAGACCCAACAATCAACTCCCATAGTCAGGAAGAACCAATGGAAGCAGAGGTCAGCTAGGTTGGTGAGGAAGGAACAAACTTTTCCTACAAGGGAACTAGAGGAACCATCAGAAGAGGCAGCCTGTTCTGCAGCAAAACGGTCACAAAAGCAGAAGGAGGGAGAGACAGAAATCATAAATGAGGGTCCCTATCCCTGAGCAAACTGCAAGATATGCAGAAAGATTACATCTGCCATCCAGGCAAGCAAACTATCAGCTGCTTTCTCTGGTGCTGGGATACTGGGGTCAACAGTCAAGAACTGGAGAGCAAGGAAGCCCAGCAGCTGGCGTCCCTTGCTAGGGACCAAGCGATCAACAAAGGGATCAGAAAAGGAGCAACAATCCGCAGCTTCTGGAGGTGGTTTCTGTCAAGCAAGGTATCCCCTCGAGGAAGATCCTAGAAATTGCCAAGGCAAGCTGAGCATGACTGAGGGAGGCATCCCGTAGCTGAAGGAATAAGCTGTGGTAGAGGTGATCTGCAGCAACCAGGACAACAACCAGGCATCCAAAGACCCCTATGAAGTCCAGTGCACGTGATCTCTGTGGGGGAAATTTGTACGGAGCACAACGATGTTGTACGTCAACACTGGCAAAAATGGATTGGACAGACATTGAGGCACCATCTGTGACAGACTGGCCAGCGAGCCTAGGCAATCTGAAGAGAATCTCTCTTCCTCATCAATCAATTAACACCGTGCCTCGTTTGTCTGTCCTTCATCCCCGATTGACCTTGAAGAGCGGGGGGCATCTGAGGAAGATGATCGTGACAACGAAAATGTAATGCCTCAGAAAGAAGCAGCAAGAACACTGGCACTCAGAGGTTTACTTGAGACAGTCTCACAGGGGAAGCAGTTGAAATACTATGCACGAGTGACCTGTTCTGAGACTAGTCTGACAAGGTCACAAAGGCACTGACACATTTCACTTGTCTTAAAGAAATCTCCTGATGAAAATCTCAGGCCTGTAAGCACACACCTCTTATTTTAAAATAAAAAAGTATCTATTCTTCTTTTTCTGTGTTGAGAAAACAAAGACAGACCTTAAGTCAGCAGTTGATGATCCTGGTGATCCTGCTTGTGCTTCTCTGTGCCTTATGCACACTCCCTGTGTACTAAATTGTGTACATTTCTACATGCACCTTCTCCTCTCACATTTCTTTTTATAGGAAAAAGTACTTCATTACTGTTAAATACCTAGCTATTGACATTTTTAACAAGCATATCCTTCAAGAACAAAGGGTATGTCTGCGTATCTATGTCTCATAATACTCCTAATTTCAGAAGGAAAAAATGTGTTCTCATTCTAGTGTCACCAAAGGAATACGAAAGTAAATTATTAAATGCATCCCTTATGTAGTATGCCATCTCCTTTGCTCAAAAGCACTGAGATAAGAGCTATTAACATTAAGAGATATTCATTGGGAACACTTCAGAACAACAGCTATTGTTGTTTTCCCAATCTGGAAAGCACACTGTAAGCAAGCACCTGTACACCTGTCAGTATGGATTAAATGCAGAAAAAACACCTGACAGGGAGAACTGGTGAGGTTGCTTATATTGGCCATTTTGAGAAGAGACAAGAACAGATAAGAAAGAAAAGGTGTGAATGCAGTTAGGTGTGGGATTAGTGGCACGTAAATTCATCAGTAATATTTAGTCCAGATGTAGTCCTTTTAAAGTACAAGTTTGGGGTATGAGACTATTATAAGGTGGTGAGCAACCAATTTCCTCTTCGCTACCATGTTCCTGAATGAATGTCAGTCTGTCTATTCTCTATTTGTAAATGGAAAAGTAGCATTTCCTTACTTAATGTGTGGTTAAAAGCAAGACCAAGTAAGTACCTTGAAAATAGCGTGCCACAAATTTACATTTGTTTGGGTGCTATGGAACATGTTGGGGTAGCTGATGAAGTGCAGACACATTAATCAGGAAGAAATGAACAGATGTATCCTAAGCTTTAGTTTAATATGGAAATTTGACTAATGTAACCTCTCTATATGCACATCCAGAAATTGAACAGAACAATTTCAGAAGATGACAGAGGCCATATACACAATGGCAACACCTCACCCAACCCTTTCTTTGCCCACAACAAGGTAACCGAAGATAGGTTCTATAGATTTCTAGCAATACTAAACACTTCAGGGAAGTGGAACTGTATTCTGCCAACAGTCCTCTCCTCAGGGGCATGAGCAGAGCAAGCAGCCCACACAGAACAGCCAGGGCCTCTGAGCACAAGTCACTGCAACATGCAGTATGCTCAACAGGCAAATATTTTGGTCTAGCTCCTGCAGGGGAGTGCCCTTAAACCTGGCTCCAACCCCTTGTGGTTATCCTACAGGCACAGGAGCAGCAGCCTTGCATGAGACAGGTTGATGTCTACTTCTTGGTATGCTGTGCTGAAGCTCCTGTTGAATTCATGGGAGTACTGCCTATAATAGTTTCCTTCCTTGCTGTTCCTAATCAAGAAAATTTTAATTGGAGAAAAAACACGTGGGCAGGTTGTGGTGTGTATAAAACTATAGTCAAATACCCTATAAACAGAGCACTGTGCAGTTCATTCATGCAGTGAGACATACAGCATGACCTAGAAGTTCGGTAAGTATCAGTATTCTCTCCATCCTACAGACCATGTTCTCTAATAGAAAGCAGGGCCACAGGGAGCTTCGAGGGGTCATAAAAGTTCATCCAACTACTTGAAGAAAAATCAATTGTACTTAACAGCTTAACGTTTGCTAGCAATGCCCACTCTGAAAGATCTTAAAACTGCACTTATGATTAGGAACATTTTCCTTTTTATTTTGCAGTAAATTGATTTCCACACTTTTCGCCCTGTCCTGGAGAACAAATTATCTGCTTTGCCTTTTTGATAACCTCTTCAACAGAAAAATGTAGATATCTTTCCAGTCATTTCTATGCTAGACCCAAACTCTTTCAGTCTCCCCTAAGGAATCATATGTTGCAGACCAGTGACCATTTCAACTGTTCTCTTCTGAAATTTCTATGTTCTACTTAATTACTGGCCATACTTAATCTTGAATAAAGAAAAAGGAATAATTCTTATGGCTCCTATTTATACTTCTACTTCCCTATGTGGCATCTATCTTTCATGCTGCTGCTCTACATATAGTTTGCAACCCACCTAAGACCAGTTAGTAGCTTTTTTTCTTAACTATTGATAATCAAGAGTATGTCATCTAGTTTTCATACAGCTGATCATTGTAATTCAAGTACGATGCTAAAACTAGTATAAAGATCAAAATGGTAATTATATGCAATTTTCATTTCATTATTCATTGGCATTTACAAAAAGAGTACTGTAACATCTTTGTGACTTTAACCCCTTTATAGCTTATCTTGTGGAGTGCTGACCTTTTCCTTCCTTAATTTTTAAAAGCTAGTGTTTTACATATACATACACACATACATTTTAATACCTCTAAAGATTGTCTTGTTTATCCCATATCACAAAAAAAAAGATAAAGGACTAAAGAATAGGAAAATTCTGGTGTGAATGAATATGAAAGCATGTGTTAATAAAACTAATACATTAGCTATTTTTGCAATGTCAAGCAGAACAGATTAAATACTGGCTACAACCCCACTTATTCCTTGCAGAGTTTCTTAAAATGTTTATTTTTCTGTAAGAAACACTTTTCACTTTGAATTCATTGTTCCTCATACAATAAAATAAAGCTGCTATTATATGAGATTTCACAGACTTCATTCAAACACGCTTTTTTTTTCAGTAATAAGAAAAGGTTTTGATGACTTTGCTTATAGGAAGAGGGTCCCTAGATAGACAGAGGAAGTTCAGACTAAAGCCAAACAAGTTGCACTTGCTCCAAAATAAATTTTCCTGCCCCTTTAGAGCCAAACAGCTTACATGGCTACCGTATACAGTATTTCCAAAATTGTTTTTCTGCACTTTTAACCCCGTTTCTAAAGGAAGGAGCATCAGAACAATTCCAAATTTGAATGAAGCCACTCTCTTGTGTGAGCTAAGGACATGAAGTTCTCAAACAGAAATTTATTTTTATCACTAAAAAAAAAAGAGAACAAACAAGAACATCAAACTTTTTATCCTTTGAAACAAGCAGCCTTCAAACAGGAGTCCATGGGTGTTGAAAGAACTCTACAATTTTAATGCACTACCCTTCATAAATCTGAAAAATAAGCTCATCAAATTCCCATTTGAATTTGTTAAAAGTATACCAATTCTTTTCTGAAAAGCACGCACTGCCCTATACAAAACCACATGAAATTTGGTATAAGTTTCAGGAAAAGTTTCAGAAAAGCAATACTGAACTTGGTTAGGACTCCAACTCATAAACTGCCCTTTCCACTTGATGTCTCTTCACCCTTCTGTCTATATACTGTCCCTCAGTGGCACTCTTTGCCCACTCTCCAATTAATAAAACACTTTTATTTAAGCATTACTACTTCAATAAACACTACTTTTTGAATGAAAGCTTCAGATTGAAAAGAAACAGATTTAGGGGTGGGGTAACATCAGTGTTTTTATTTCTAACCCTTCCTTTCATGAAGACAATGGTAAGGATTCATCATTCACAGAACAACAGACCGTATCTTTTACCAAAAGCAAATTTCCTCTCTCTTTGCGTAAAGATCTTCTGCATTTATGCTGTATAGGTGACCCAAGGAAATGCTTCTGTGCAGCACTACAGACATGGCAAATTGATCACCCACATAACAAAACTGTCAAAGTCATACAAAGACTGCAATTTGCAGTGGTAATAATACTCAGGATTATGACACCATTTTTTCTCCAAAGATTTCAGAGCACATTGCTAAAGAAACTAAGCATGAATTTCCTCATTAAAGGGAAGACAAGGACTTAGGAGGAGCTTTTGACTCCCTTGAGGGTAGAGAGGCCTTGCAGAGAGATCTTGACAAATTAGAGGGCTGGGCGATCTCCAGCCTCATGAAATTTAACGAGAGCAAGTGCCGGATTCTGCACCTGGCAAGGGGCAACCCCGGCTGTACACAGACTGGGGGCGAGAGGCTGGAGAGCAGCCCCGCGGAAAGGGGCCTGGGGGCTCTGGGGGAGGCCAGCTGGCCACGAGCCAGCGGTGGGCCCTGGCCGCCAGGAGGGCCAGCCGTGCCCTGGGGTGCGCCAGGGAGGGCATAAAGCTGTCAGAGAGCCTCCGAGGGAGGGCTGCCGAGGTGGTGAGGGGTCTGGAGGGGAAGGCGTACGAGGAGCGGCTGAGGGCCCTGGGTTTGCTCAGCCCAGAGCAGAGCAGGCTGAGGGGAGGCCTCATGGCGGCCTGCAGCTCCCTCACGAGGGGAGCGGAGGGGCAGGCGCTGAGCTCTGCTCTCTGGGGACAGCGACAGGACCCGAGGGGACGGCATGGAGCTGGGACAGGGGAGGGTCAGGCTGGGTGCTAGGGAAAGGTTCTGCACCCAGAGGGTGGTCGGGCACTGGGACAGGATCCCCAGGGCAGTGGTCACGGCACTGAGCTGCTGGAGTTCAAGAAGTGTTTGGGCAACTCTCAGACATCGGGTCTGGTTTTGGGGTGATCCTGTGTGGAGCGAGGAGTTGGACCTGATGATCCTTGTGGGTCCATTCCAACGTGGAATATTCTATGACTCTATGACTAATCATGGACACAAAATGTCCATAGATGTTCTAAAATGACTTCTAATCAGAAAAAAAAATATTTGATAACCTTAATTTTTTTTCACCTTCCAACTTCTGACAGTGAGACGAACAGTTTAACAAATTACAGCATTTTCCTGACCTGTCATATAAACAACATATCCTTCTAATTACTTTTTAGATACAATTTTACTTAAAGAATACTTCATGCAAGCAAGGAAGATTGCAACTCACACTGAAGCCCTTCAGTTATGAGAAACAATACTCAGTAAAATTGCACAGAAAGTAATTAAACACAGATGGAATAACCCCTACTGCAACAATCAAAGAGCTGATGTTTCTACAATAATTCTAAATACGAAAGTTGAGGAAAAACTTATTTTATTCAAGACACTGATGAACTTAGACTGATCAGAACATATATACATATGTCTACGGTATTTCAATCCCACATTACAACAGTATTTTTTTTTCTCTCTTTTGTTTTTTTAATAATCTTCTATCTTTTTCCCACTTAAATACAGCCTTGTAACTTCCTTTTTAGGTATCAGTTGACTAACAAAGACTTGCACGATGCATACCTAACTAATTAGAATTATTATGTATAAGAAATAATAGAAAGAATTGATCTAAAACATCAGAAATGAAAAATTTCTTCAAGTCTTTGTATCTGACAGATTTTAAGAAACCTAATTTTTATTTTTTTTAGCTTTATCACAAACTTTTTTTAATGGCGTAAGTATAGTGTTACTGTTCTTATATAGCCCAAAGGGCAGAGCTTTTGCTATGGTACTTTAAAATTCAAGATCTTAATAAATTTGAGAAAAGGATTTTTTTTTCTTTTCTGTAGTCTGCTTTCTTTACTACAGAATAACATAATCGTTCTTGAATTTGAATATCATATTTGCATATTTCAAAGAAAAAATCTTTTAACAAAGAAATAATCATACTACTTAATATGAACTGAGAAGGGAATGAAACAAACTGGATGCAGCTAGAAAGTAAAGAACAGAAAGATGACATCGACAGCTATCTGAATATCTTTTGTATGCTATCATGAGCTGAGGTCCTTCTAAGCACAAAACATACCAGCAACAGCTGTCATCTTACTTCTGAAAGACATTTAGGAAAACTGCAATCCTGAACATTTCATGACATGCCATTACATTTGATTATCTAATTCAGCAAATTGAAAGAAAAAAAAAAAACAATATTCCATTATTTCCCACTGCTTTATGTTGGTATGTTGATTAGCAAAGAGACATAAAGTGAATTTGAACAGAAATTTACTATACTTTCTGAGCCAATGCTAATAACAATTCATGTTAAATTACTCCCAGAGTTAGAGTGAGGACGGAAGAGGTAACATGCCAAGAATATGGAGACAGTGCTTAAAAGAAAAAAAAAATCAAAAGGAACAGACATTTTCAAATAAAGAAGCTACCACGATGTGTTTTAAATGAATGACTGTATGGCCCTGCTTTGTCAAATAATTACAGATGAAGAACCTTTAAAATGAGATTAAACTGAAAGCTGAGAATTGTTGATGGAAGCCTGCTAAGAATAGGAAGAAGTACTGCACAAGAAGAGCAGGTAGTCTCAAAATCACTGCTAGTGGACTTGAAAGCAAAGTTCAGGATTTCATTTAGATGCTAGAACTGAAAAAATTATGTGCCTAGATAGAATACTTCTCTTCATAAATGCCTTGTCCTTTCCTTCAGAAATCTAAAAGGTTATATAAACACTAAGAGGTTCTCATTTGCCCCAAAGTACATTTTACTTATAAACAATTTGTTTTTGTAATCTTCAATTCTCCCAATGCTACTTTTTTTAAGCATTCATCACAAATTTGAATTGAGGTCTTCACTTTTGCATCATTACGCAGGAGCTAATTTCCAACCATTTTTCCAAAAGCAAGCGATCCCCACTGTTTTTTAACAATATAAATCTAAAGGAAATCTTTCTTAACCATGCTCAGCAAGTAAACAGATTTCTAATGTGAATGAAAGCTAAACTGTTCTTCTCATTGTCAGGCAGATTTTTTTTTACTCCACTCTCGGTATATCTAAGATTTTACAGAAACGCTGACTGAATATTTCTTAGAGAAAACAGACAAACAGGATTCTCTGCATACAGACTGCAAGACCTTGGCCCAGGCTTGTGCTTTTTCTCTTTCACTATTCAGGCAGAGCGTGCTACATTTAAACAATGAAGAGTTCAGTTTATTCCTGCTTAGTACAGTAAACACATCCTTACAGTCCTGTAGTCAATGCAAGTTAGTCCTAGTTCCAGTTCCATTCAGGTTGCCTAAGATCCTAATAATATTGCTAATAAGCAATATTGCTAATATTGCTAATTGCTAATATTGCTAATATTGCTAATAATTAATCCTAATAAGATTGCTTCTGTATGGTTCATGATGCAGAATTAAACTACTCAAAACTCAGCAAACTTTAATCACAAATAGGGACATACATCCTCTGAGATAAAATTAAATATATACACACATATATTTATCAATTAGCACCATCTAGTGGGGTCGGTACAATTTATGCGATATGAGAAGTACGCAGCTCACTGTTCAGGTTTTTCCACATTTTCTGTAACATGTTATGATACAGTACAGGTCTTAATACTTAATAAAATTCAGATTAAAAAAAAAACTGTCTCATTTTATTTCATGGCATTATATTACTCCACTACCAATTACATTTTAAGAAAAGTACTGACACTGGAAGCTGCATGTCCATACACATGGAAATTTACTCATGGGAGAAAAAAAACAACACACTTTTAGACACTCCTAGACATGCAAAACTCAATTACTATTTCATTACTTTTTTCTGTTTTGACTCAGTTGTACCCCTATCACAGATATAAAGATTGGTAGATTTTCATTGAGAATAAGCTACTTTGAAGCTTGCAAACAATGAGAAGAACACTTATTTAAAGAATGAAAAGGCCTTCATCATAAGAGCATAATTATGTTGTAAACACAAGTTTTGATAAAATCGGATCAAAGTGCCACGAACGCAACACAAAATGCTAATAAAATTACAGATGAAATGCTTTCAAAAAATTTCAAGTAATTCATTTAAATTCATTTAGTTCCCTACACTATATTAGTAATTCATTTAGTTCCCTACACTAAAAACTGATACTCAGAACTAACCATGTTCATGGCTATTTCTTGAATATGAACACTACAATTGATTTTCTGGTCAGTTTTACTTTAAAAGCTGTGAGGACTTAAGTTAATTATGCTGAAGATTTTCAAATGCAAAAGCTACCCTTAGAAGTCGCATCAACTATGCGATCAACTGTATGCAAGAAAACCTCAAAAATCAAAGCAGCAGCATGTGAGGGTGCTTAAATGCAACACTGCAAAAGGCCAGGCAGAATCTGTCAGCTGCCAACAGGCAAGCTAACTGCAGGTCTTACTGCTCCCTTCTCTCTGTGCCTGCTTACAATTTGGGTTAAATAAATAAAACAACACAAAATAGAAAACAAAACATATTATCACTAAAGTAAGCATGTGCTTAAGAGTACTAGGAGAAGTCACAAGAATGAATGTAAGCACTTGCTTAAAACTCTTTAATGAAACTATGGCCATGAAAACAATAAAGAATGCCTACAAGGCAGTGATTTGCATTCTTATTTTAATTTGTTTTTAAAATAAAAGTAATTGACAGTTAACAATTTTCCAAACAGATCACAACAAATCAAGTGGAACTTGGATAGTGAGGGACACATCATTGCTGAAATCCCAGACCTAAAGTTAAACTTTAAGTTGCAAATCTTAAAAAAAAAAAAAAAAAAAAGACTAGAAAAAACAACAAGAAAACAAAACAAAACAAAACACTACACTGGTTAGTAAAGGATGGTCTTCTGTTCTTCCCTACTATCCCTACTACATGTGGTGTTAGGTGTAAGTTTTATTTTTGTTTCTGAGAATAATGGTAAACATAGTAAAAATTCAGAAAAAAATATATATATGAGGTAAATATGTAGATATGCAGAAAAAAATTAAGATCAATAAAAACCAGCAATGGAAGATTTCTAGTGAAGATGTTACCAGTCACGGAATCTAAGAAGAGAAGATGAAGATGCCTGCACAGCACACCCAGGTGTCAGGATACAATTAATTTATTTAAATTAAACAGAAATCAAAATAAAGAGATTGTAATAAATGAATTAATACAAACAAAACCAAACAAGAGTTATAATAAAAGTTTCCATAAAAATAAAGACGAAGACAGCCTCTGAATTTTACTTAAAAGGATAGAGAGTTGTGTTAGGAATAAAATGTCCCAAGTAAGTACAACCAGATAATGAAATAGTGGTAATGGATACTACTATTCTCTCAAACCTTCCTGCAGAGGACAAAGAAATACCAACAGTGAAATGGAATGTGAGTTGTAGGGTAAAGAAGAATGTGAAAAATAATGACAAAATACTGAAAAAAAGTGTGCAATAACTTAGGAGAGATTCTTCTCCTTACCTTTTCAAGTCACTTCACTACAGGTTTTTGCACTAAACCATCCAAACATGCAAACTGATTTTAAAGGAACCTTTGAATCAAAGCAGACATTCATTCCTTTTTATATCAGAAGGAGTAACAAAAATCTATTTGTACAGGTGTACGAAATTACAACCTTGCTATAGCCTTAACTTTTGGAAAGCAGGTAGATTAACAGCAGAAATTGCCTAAGGACAGAGGAGGTGACAGGAACAAAAATAACAGAGCTACTACTAGCCGCTACTGTTTTAAAATAGAATATATAGATTACAAGACTACAAGATTAGCAATTTTAATCTACGAGAAATAAGGATCTATGAAAACAGAGACTGGTGATACAAAAGAATGAACTACTGGGATGCCATGACATTTCCTGACAGTTTCCAGCCGCGAACTCCCCACCCTGGCCCTATTTATTTCAAGTAGGATTCACCCAAAGCATCAGCCAGCATGACTTGGCCTGATTCACTTTGCATTTGGATATGCACCACTAGAAATAAACAGAAGTTTAAATAATATCAGGAAGAAGTATCACAAAATCAGGTAGTATTTTTCACAATTTTATGCCATAGACAAGTTTTAACATTAACAAAATGAAAGGCAAAATATTTCCTTCTATATTATTTGAAGATTTTTTTGTGCTTAATAAATTAAGAAATTACAAATTTTTATCCACCTAAACTCAGCTAAACTGCCCCAGCTCAATTGAAATACAGTGAAGCACCCTTTAAGAGTATCCGTCTTTGGATGAACAGTCTCAGTGAGACTGAGAACAAGAGGCCGCTCTTAACAACATTCTTAAAAGTTTGGAAAATCAGCGGAAAAACTGAAATAAGTAAAAACCAGCATGACACTCGCATGGAGAAGGCATGACAGAATGGTTATGAAAGTGTTAACAGGAATAACAAAAGGAGAATAGATGCACAGAACATAAAGGGAATTAAAGATCTGTCATAGATTAAAAAATCATTTGGCAGTATAAGAGTAAATATAAAATAATCCACTTCTAAATTACAAGACCAATACACATACTCAAAAAACAGAGAGAGAGCGCAGAATTGGGAAAGAAGATGCAATCAAGCCACAGGTCTTCCACAGTGGTTACCTGATACACAATAAGAAAAGAACAAAACATTGCTTCCCCTTTGGGAGACAGCAATAATAATAGTAAAAGTTGGGCAGATTATTAGTTGGAGTTAGTCAGAAATTGGTAGAAAGCGGATGTTTGGAGATGAAAGAGCACAGGCATACAACTACAAATATTTTGCTGCTTGGCATGTGCTACGGTATGATTTGTAGTTAGCCATTAATGATATACCAAACTTCAATATGGCCAGCTTAGTATTTCAGCTGCCAGATTAACATGATTACAATCATGGGTTACTTTTTTCCTAGAATCTTTGAAATGTGGAAATTCCAAATTGTACCGACTTATGGTTTGATCCTGATTAAAGCCGTGTATGTCTGTAGTGTCATTACCAGATTATTTAATCCCTAAATCTCAGCAATAACTGCTCTTTTCCATGAAACCCAATCTGCAAAGTGGATTAAAATTCAAGATACTTTATGAAGATGATATCCATAGTAAATGTAAAGCAGTAGTGAAGCTATCCTATACTTAATCGCTAGCATTTACAGCTGGCAGGTTTTTTTCTTTTTTAACTCTTTAACTTCAGTCTAATTGAGGCAATATCACATTTGTGAATGTGACATCACGTGTCACTTTACCTTGTGCTTACTGTGACTTCTAGCAGAAGACAACAGGAAAAGTTTGGAAGAGACAGGGAGAGAATACAGACTTGTTGTCCAATGGACAAAATAAGAATGTTTGACCCCCTACCATCCCTATCGGTCAATAAATACAATTATTTGTCATGCAGAGTCACATCATACCTGAGCCACTGGGGCAGAGAAGAATCAGTGGCTCCAGGACTCAGAACTTTCTCTTCTCGGCAGCAGTGACTTCATGTTACAGAGCTATGAAACAGGGCAACAGGGAAAGGCAGCAGGAGGGAAATAAGAGGAAAAACAACCCAAAATTGAAGGAGAGCAGCAAGTGCCTATACTTGGTGTAACATTCTCTGAAAGAACCAGTTTTGAAGCACAAAAGGTATCTTTGCTGACCAGCAGATGCATCAGAGGTGTGCTGATGCAGCTAGCAGGGTGAGTGAAACTAAGGATGATGGAATTAAGAACAAGAACTAGAATTCTATAGTCAGAATGGATTATTATATTGATTATATTCTATGATTTTATTCCCTTGCATCAATAACATTGCCATCAATACCATGAGACAGCAGCATGCCCAGGTAGGCAAGAAGGCCAATGGCATCCTGGCCTGCGTCAGAAATAGTGTGGTCAGCAGGACCAGGGAGGTGATTGCCCCTCTGTACTCAGCTCTGGAGAGATCACACCTCCAGTACTGTCTTCAGGTCCAGAGGAGGGCCACGAGGATGATCAAAGCACTGGAGCACCTCTCCTATGCAGACAGGCTGAGGGAGCTGGGGTTGTTCAGCCTGGAAAAGAGAAGGCCCTGGGGAGACCTTACAGCGGCCTGCCAGTGCCTAAAGGGGAACTACAGGAAAGCTGGGGAGGGACTCTGTGTCAGGGGGTGTGGTGATAGGACAAGGAGTAATGGCTTTATACTAAAAAAGGGTAGATATAGATTAGATATTAGGAAGAAATTCTTTACTGTGAGGGTGGTGAGGCACTGGCACAGGCTGCCCACAGAAGCTGTGTATGCCCCATCCCTGGAGGTGTTCAAGGCCAGGCTGGATCCAACCCAAGCCATTCTGTGATTCCATGATTAACGAATTTAATCACATGTGCAGGTACATGCATGCTTGTGCATGTACTTTGCTCACAAACTTCAAGCTGGACCAGTCAGTGCGAGGAGACCCGCATCTCGAAGGGCTCACGGTCTGAAACATCGGCTGGGTAAAGCGCCGTGGCTGTTTAGTTACTCTTAGCACTACCAGTGACACTGGAGGAGTCTGTAAACGTAGGTGTGCTTATAAATCCAGAGAGTGAAGGTGTGTGTGTTTTCACTGATGAATTTCAGCCCTAATTAGCTGAAGAGGAGAAAGAACACCAAGCTGTCTGCTTTTTTTTGTTTGTTTGTATGAGAGCTGTTGGCACTTACGTAGGTACAGGCACTGCTCTGTGGTAGCTGCTCTGGCCAGCTCTGCACCTAGGAACAGGTACCCAGCCCAACACTGGTGTGACCTGCAAAAGGGAACAGCAGAGGCCACCTCAGTCAGACTGGGACTGAGGAACTTCTTCATCCTTGTGTGCACTGGACTGGGCTTCTGCACCTGAGACAGATTCCTCAAGTCCTGGGGTCTGCTGCATTTGCAACTTTCCTAACATCCTCAAACTCCAGCACTGATAGAATACCAAAGATTAAATAGGTTATCTACGTCTTTTATACACTCACTGTCTTAACTTCCCTAAGAGACAAGGAATTAATCCAACCTAATCATTTAGTAGATGGGAAATAGAAGCCTGCAGGCATACAGGGGAGGGCACACTGAGGAAAAACCTGGTCTTAACTAAGAAAAGTGTAGCAGCGGGAAGACAGCGCAAAATAAATGAACGTAATCTAAGCATGTGCAAGTCTAAATTGCCCACTGAGGCACCAGTGCTTTTTGAAAACAAATTCAAGACAGCTCTAGCTTTATACAATTCAACGTTTTCAAAACTGTCATTGTAGGAATAGCAAAGATATGGGCAATCCGATTTTTGTGTCATGCATACCTTTTAGCAGTTCAGCTGGAGCAAGCAAGCATGAAACACTCCTCTCCACAGCATGGAAATGGAACGTGTCACCATGCTGAAGCTGCTACATCAAAGTCAATGTGGACATCTAAGTTTTGCTAGTGCGGTGAAGGCGTAGTCGACTCGTATTAACTGCACATTCTAAATTACTCATCCTTGATTTGCACAGACAAGTACGCATTACGTTTTTCATGCCTTTAAATCACTTTTCTGCAGCACCCTATTGGCTGCTCTGCAGTGTCTGCGCACCACATGGACAGCACCAGCCTGGTGAGCGCTCACACGCCGTAGTTCTCAACTTCACACGACTTATGTTTGAGGAGAGTTTCCACTGACCTCACCACACCTGCAAAGAGAGGACTGGATGCTACAAAGATGCACAGAAACAGCTACTAGAAAAACAACATACGGTTAAGAGAACCGTTTTAAAAAAAGTGCTTAAGAAGGCACAGAAGAAAGAAAAATAAGGGAGAACAGAAAAAGGAAAGATGAGCAAAAACTGTGTGTGAATGCATGGATTTCATACAAAGGTGGAAAGATACTGAGGATATTTGTAATAGCACATATTACTGAGCACTACAAATTAACTTCAAGAGGATTATCTGAAGAGAGGATAAAATCAAGGCTTACAAAGACGGAAAGTTAACCTAAGCAGTAATAAAACATGCCGATACCATACACAGGCATTTTTAGTAAATCTTATTTTTTAAGATTTTTATTAAATCTCATTGTATCAGTTTCAATGTTTCAAAAAGATTTTACAACTATCACATCCCATCCTTAAAACTTTTGATGTTTTTGCACTGCAGAGGCTTGCTTGCGTAGTTAAAACTTTCTGTTCCTAAAAGAAAAATAGCCCAAGACAGTAACAAAACAAAAAAAGAAATGAAACACACCCTCACATGTTCTCCTACAGAACATAATTTTTTTCATCTGCCACAAAAATAACTGCTGGTCCACAGGAAAAGAACTCTGTAGAAAAACAGTTTAAAATGACATTATCCTTGGATGTCTTGGATTTATCAGACTACTGAGCAGCTTACGAGACCTTTGATTGGCCTCAGTATCATACACAAAAAATGTATCACTTTGGTTAAATAAATACTGCACGAGCTCCATAAGGCAAGAAAAATCTGGGTATGGGCATGGATTTGGGTTCTTAAACTTCTCTTTGGCCTGCTGCAGAAGTTTTGTCACCAGGCTGGTATATTACACCCTCTGCAACAATGAAATTACAGACTATTTTCTTAGAAGGATTTAGATCTTCCTTCTCAATGTCCAGGACATTTTGGCTGGATTTCTGCTACTCTTTGGAGGTTTCCCAGCAGAAACTTTAAATCAATTACTACTGATCCAAAAAATGCCTCCGTCTGGAGTTTAACCTAAACCAAAGTGTTTTCACATTCCAAAGCACTGATTAATTCACAAGTTTCAAGAAGTAGTCATAGACCAACATTTCACACCTCTGAATTAATAAGCTTATCTATTTTATTTTTCATTTCAAAAGTTTGTTGGTATACCGTACCTGCAGAAACTCTTACCTAGCCCAGCTTCCACAGCTTTTATGAGACTAAACTGTCAACAAGCCTGTTGACAGGCAAGCAGCAATTAAGTTGCTTTGGAAACTGATCTCGGAATTTTTTATTATTAACAAAGCGAGCTGAAAGGAGGAGATGGTGACAGGAACAGGACTTCCTTATAAAAACCTAGATGAAAACATGTAAGTCTCTATTATTAAACACATTAGCACCTCTAATGTAGAAGCTGCAAGATGCTGGGGATACCGAATGTCAAAACTTCTGACAAAAGTTAGTACGAGATATCCCATCCGGGAAGATGCCCCATCCCTGGAGGTGTTCAAGGCCAGGCTGGATGGGGCTTTGGGCAACCTGGTCTGGTGGGAGGTGTCCCTGCCCATGGCAGGGGGGGTGGAACTGGGTGGGCTTTCAGGTCCCTTCCAAACCAAACCGTTCCATGATTCCACGATTCTATCCAGTTAAATTTCTACCAAGAACTACAAAATAAAACATAAAACAAAAAAAAAATTACTGTAATTGAACCGGTTCAACAGACTTCAGGACCAAATGATGATTGACATCCACTGGCTGTCTCTTTCCCAGTAAACACGGTACAATTGTAACACAAATACATTTAGTTGCATCTTCACGTATGATCCGTATTTCACCACAACTGCACCAATGCATCCATTTGGCACTAACTTGTTGCACGTTTTCTCTGAAACAAGGTTACACTGCCCAGTGCTATGCCTGGCCACTCCTTCAGTAAGGTGGAGGTGCAGTTTGTCACTTTAAAGGCACAAATAAGCACAAGTATGTATACATCAACACACAAGGCAAAACACCATCATCTTTAATCAGAGAAGAAACACTATGACCGTTAAATATTATAGTATGTGAACACTTCGGGGTTTTAGCTAGGATTTAAAGCAGGAATCCATTTTTATTTCTGTTCCTTTTGCTCAGTTACTACCTGATGTCCTACATTTTTATACAAGTGCTCAGACAAGTGAAAGAGGTCAGCGCACACACTTCAGCCAGAAACTCTCCATCTCAACAACAGAAGCATTTGCTCGGTGCCTGGCTGCTGGCTAGCTTTTCCTTACATTTTCCATGGCAACAGTATCAGTCTGAATAAAGTAAAGGTCCTGTAGTATTTTCTATAAAACTTCAATTACCTTATTTTGATTAATCTGATCACTGTTCCCATGGAAATTAAGTTTAAAGGCAGCTGACTGCCTCCAGCTAAGAGCGATCTCTCTACTTGCAGATTTCAGTTGCTGGCTATTGAACAAGTCTCCAAAAATCACTTTGGCTTCAAAAGTAACACTCGAAATTCACATGGCATTTCATATGGAGTAACACCTTGCACGACACTTTCTTGAATGCAATAATTTGGATGGAAGCAAAACGACTCGATGCTTCGGGGGTAATTACTCCAAATATCATTGCTAACTGTTGTCAGGCAGCATCAGGCTTTCTTACAGAGTATTATTTTTTTCAACACTTTTCATCTTTAAGTAAGCAGGAAGCCTATGAGCAAGCTTCTATTTCGGTATACAGATTAGACCATTACCTACGACTGCTTTGGGTGGGAAAAGCACTGAAATGCTACCGCTCCTCCATGTACAGTCTATGTGTGCAACCCAAAGATGATCTGAATTTAAACAACGACAAAGAACTGCCACCTGTGACCTAGTGCATCAATATTAATGAGCCCAACTACAGTAAATTCCTTCTTCCTTCTTTTAAACGTGCCCAGCTGCCCACATCTGTACGTTGTTTGGCCAGTCTGCACGACGAGGGCGAGAGCTTTGTTCCTAACTCTGGCCTTTGGTAGGCTTTGCATGCCTTCTCTGACTGAAAGATGTAAACTATAACGTAAGAAGCAATCTTGCCCGCTTCTCCTCTAGAGCATGAAGAACAATTATTTTTCATTGGCCATGAATTGTTCCCAGCTGCCAAGCACCACCCTCCCACCTCCTCCTCCAGATGGCCAGGTGGTAAATGCTTACTCACACCGCCTTTTCCTTCATTTTTTCCCCATCTCCAAAGCAAACAGCACTTCAAGAGCTCCCCGTGAATTTACACAACTACAGCCTGTTCCCTGTACCTGGGAGGTACAGCTTTTTAAAAATAAATATGATTGAGAACTCTGCAGCGAGGAACCTTAAGGACTCTGAGTACCAAAGCACCGTTTCAGTGAATGAGCTACCAGTTTCAATAATTCCACCCACTCCGAGGTGGTCTGTACATCTCTCCAACTCCACAACACTCTCCCCTGAAACCACAATCCACTCAGTCTGATTTAAGGCTAGGTGCCTGGAGCCTGCCAATCTCCAGTCCCACTCACTGACCCACACGTTCTCTTTCGGTGCGTTTTCCAGGCATGCTACTCTTGGATAAGGCAGCTCCTCCGAGCTCCTCCCGAGGTACCTGTTTATGTCTGCCCTGAAATCAGAAATTCCTCTCGCCGTTCCCTTACTGGGTGCAAAGATAAAAGCAACCAAAGCCCCTCACAAACACACCCTGCTGTCTCCGTACAACAAAGCAGTTAACAGAAAAAGAAGTGGTTTTGTGAGCTGCAGAAACAGCTCCAACAATAAGCTCTAAACAATAATATGAAGATTGTATAAATATTAGTTCTAGAGAAAGTGCACACGAAGAACAAAGTAATCAGAAAGTAAATAACTTGTGTTACGAGTCAAAAATATTTTGTGTGTTATGAGTAAGAAATATTTCAATAATAGCTTGAAGTACAGACGCAGTCAACATCAATGTCATCAGGCTGCCATGAAGAAAGCCAACTCCATCCCAGCCAGACAGTACGATCTCCAGCCTTTAGTCATGCTCAGACCTTACTCTAATCCATCCTTCTCATCCATCACCACCATCGCCATCCTTTGATGCCGACACAGCTATCATTCCCTTAGTCTATGGGTCATCCATGTCAAGTGTTCAGAACACTGAGTCCAGAACAATCAGCTCTCACACACAACTCATCAGAACAATTCACAAAGACAACTCTGTTTCCTCTTATTATTTTGGGAGGAATATTCAGTTGTGGGGATGCTTGAGGACATGCCCAGGCAGAAGCATTCACCATTCGGGTGCATGACACGGGAGGCGAATGCACAAGACGTGTGCGGTGCATACCTGGATGTTGGCTGCAGGACGTCTGACACATCACGGGGCAGGGGAAGCTGCACCAGAAGACCCCTCCATGAGCTCCAGGAGAACCACCACAGTTTTGAAATTTGGGCTACATGATCACACGATTGAATTTGCATGCCAATGAATTTACATCGGGATACACTCTTGACTACTCTAATTTCGAAGATTAGATTGCTTAGAAAAAGCTGTTAGTCATTGGCACAGACAAACATTAGCACATGCAAAAAAATTCTCAGAACTTCAAGCCAAGCCATATCCAGGTGAAACCAATAGAAAATTAACACAAATTAAGGCTTTGCAGGGCCAGCTACCAAAATACTATGCAGTCATAATTAAACCAGACTAGATTTACCAAATATTCCTTACTCTTTGCAGTAGTTATTTTCTTCTCCAATGCCACATACTGCTTTTTTGGCTTTTTGGATGTCTGATCTCTTCCCTATCAAGGGGAGTAACAATACTACTTGTGGCTTTGTTTTCCTAATGCGAAGTACAGCACTGGCTAGAGATCTGTCCATGCTCTGAGCTGGCCAAAGCCAATCGGCAAATTGCAATTGGTGAAAAAGTAGGTCGGTAGCAGCCTAACAGATAAACTTACTCAGTGTTTGAGCATTACACCCACAACAAGAAACATTCAAGGCTACAGTGCAAGTAGAAGCTTCATCTTGGAGCTAAGCAGACAAACAGCAAAACGTGTCCAGTGCACCAACAGCAAGCAAACACACATGGAAACTCTTGCAGCTCCTCTGAAAATCAGCTAAAGGAGTAGTTAGAACAGATCTTTATTTATACATTTTCCTCTTTTTTTTAAAAAAAAAAAAGGCAAAACCATGAAAAAACGACCACCAACACAACCAGAGTGAATGTGTACTATCTGAAATTTCAGCTAGGTTTGTAGTCATATTTTCTTAGTTCTTTTCTATAAATCTCTACAGAATTACTGGGATCTCAACCATATAAAAAGTAATGAGAAGGTTGAAGATTTTTGGTTGAACTTAAGAGAGTTATGTAATAAGACAAGGAAGTAATAAATTGAGTGAAGCAGAGACAAACTTTGAACATTCACTATCCAGAGCCAGCTTTCTCTTCCAAACTGTCAACAATAGCTGTGGGTTCCTTCTTCTCTATACTTTGCAAACTAAAATCTAATCAACAGATTCTTTTATTGAGAAAAAAGAATGCAAGACCAGTTGCATCAGTTTTTGCCGGTTTTACTTACTACAATAGGAATGTACTGCAGGGAACAATCCAGTATTTGCAGGGGAATGGACTGGATGATCTAATACAACTTTTCCATTTCTGACTTCTTAGAACAGCTCAGGCTGATCCAAGTTCACAAAGGGATTTCTATCCAACAGCACTGAATGAAGAGAAATCCAAGGCAAGGATTTTTCTTTTCAATATCAAGAGAACCAGAGTAGCAAACCATATGCCATCGTATACAACCACGCAGAAAACACTGTGACTATTAAATACCCATAAAACTCAGAATATCTGTACAAAAGGTAGAAAGTTAATTTTATACTTAAACTTTTCAAGCAATTTGGAGCGCTTTATCCATTTTAAAACTTAGAAAACAGCTCTTTTCTACTATTTGCAATTATTAAATAGTAAGGTAAGAAGTTCAGCTTTTAATTTTTTATTAAGCAGTGTGCCTATTTTAAACAGATAAATAGTAGTGCCTAATTAGTAGTATACCAGTGCTAATTTTCTTTCTATTTATGAAGTTTAAAACCCACAGATACCAGGATCACAACATCCTTGGCTCTAAGCTAGTGCTTCTTTTTTATTACAAAATATCTGTCATCATTCTCTGCTCAAGGAATTAAAAACATTTGTCTTTGCAAGTATAGTTGACTTTAAGAAGTTACTGCTAGGAAAAACAGTCTTTCAAATAAGACACCAGAACCCAGAAAGAAAGGTTTGGCACTTCTGAAGTCTTGTAAAAGGGAAAAGCTATGGAAGATGAGATTCTCTCTTTTGCTCTTACAATTTCATTCCAAAAAAGCCATGCACTGCCTTCTCTGAAACTTGATAACACACTGGATAATCCTTCTAAAATGTGTTAAAGGTCAAACAAATACTATAAGTTTCAGATACAGCCTAAGGGCAGGAGTATGAACTGGATAACCCTTTAAAAGCCCTTCATGCCCTATTTTCTGTAGCTGAACGACACAGAAATCAAAAGGTGAGATCCTACAGCCCATGCCATACACTGAGTCAGACTAGATGTTGGTAACAGTCTCAGTTCTTATAATTAAAAATCTCTGTCTTTTGAGTGAAATTAGTACAGTGCATTAAAGAATAAGTGCTACTAGTGAACACCAAAGATGCGTTTTCAAGAATTAAATCTATTTGAAGACAATATGAGTCCTAATAGGACTTTAATATAACTGTTCACGGGTTAGGAGTTAAATATATATTTCATTCTTGGCCCTAAAACTTACAAGATAAAAAAGATGGTTGGAATACTTCAATGACTTCTTGTAACTGCAAGGAAATGTCCACTTACTGACCTCCAAAACTTTCCAACTGCATCAAGAAACCTTTCTCATTCAATTCTCATCCAGTAAGGTCAATCTACACAGCAGTAACAAACAACATGGTATTAGGGCATGCAACTAGGATAGCCAGTAGGAGAGCCCAGCTTTTCCGAGCTGCGAGTACACTGGCGATGAGTGAAATAGCTACAGTCATGCTAACTTCGTTTTCTTTTGGGGACAGGCAAAAGGGAGCAAGTGAATGAGTTAAAAGGTTTTGGGTTTGCCTCAATACAAAATTAAGAGCAAATGTTGAAATTTTAATGTTTCACAGATCCACACTCGTTTTCAGCCAGCCTTCTTTAATTCCCAATCCAGAAAGAAAACTAACTTAGCTACTGACCTAACATTTAATTTAGATTCACACGACCGTCAGCCTATATTTGAAACATAACCAGTGCTCCCCTTTCAGTGGTGATCTTAGCAAGCTGAAGAGACAGCTGAATCAAAGCAGTAAGAAGTGTAGGAATCGCTGTGCTTCAGAAACTTTGATGAAATTCTTTAGGCAAACGAGTATTGAAAAGCACTGTTCTGCTGCTTGTTGCTTTTGTGTATCTACTACCAGACAGTACTTGTGTTTATTTTCATATGTAATTTTGCAGGTAATTTGAAAACTTTGCCCAAGTACAACATTATAATTTCTTTTCCTGGAACAAGATAGCTAAAAGAAAGGGAAAAAGGTGACTTCCAAAATCTACATAAAATAATCTCGGTTGCTTCAAGTTTTAAGCCTCCTCTCATGCAATGACTGACAACTGTAACAAACTCTGCTCAATTACGTGCAATCTGGATATATTCATGGTATGGGTTACCACCACCTACTGACTCACTTGAGACCTCAGAATTTCCTTACAGCTCGAATTAGCTCCCTACTAGAGACTTGAGCCACACTTACCATGTTGTAGGAGTGGAACGTTTCTAACCAGCTGATTGGTCCCATTTTTCTTCTTCAAGCAATTTTAACATTATTGGGGTTGCTCTGCATACTCCCGTGGCATGCTTTGATTTTTTGTTGCTGATCACTTTCATAGCAGGACACTTTACTCAAGTATTCTTCCAAACTTATTTTAGGTCGTACTTTAGTCCAACATATTTATGTGCAAAACAATTTTAAATGGAGGCAAGCCAATAAAAGAAACAGCTTACTAGAATTTCAGTTGACTTTGTTAAAGGAAATTATTTTAAATTAATGTGGCTACTGAACTGTTGCCATACTTGACCTCAGAAAATATATTCCTTCTAATTTTTGCTGTGAACATTTATTTATTTAAGCTAAACTCCAGGTCTTGAATGTTGACCATAAAGAAGGCTCAGATTTCCTGCTACTATTTCGTACTCTCTTTTTCTAAACAAGGGCAAACAACATATGTTTGCTGCATTAGCATTATACTGCCAAAACATCACTCTTAAATGAAATCATCTATGTATTTTTGGTAGAATCTTATTTAACAACTTCCACCCCTGACAGAAACAGAGTTAAAACAAGGCTGTTTTGTTTTCACTGAGCAAGTTTGATCACTGGTTTACTAGATGGCGCTCAAAACATTTTTCCATATGCTCTTCTCAAAGAGAAACTGACTTAAATGTGGTTTACCTTCACCAATGAATGAAGGCTTTTTTCACCAAACATATCCCAGAGGAAGGTCAGGTCTTCCTGGCTGTCCACATGTGGCTGCAGCTGGGCTGGCAATGCAGCCAGCAGCTCATACAGACCTATAAAATGAAAATAAAACACAGAGTGTAATCTAGGGGTGATCTCATTAATTTCACTTAACAGTTCTGTGTAATTGGCTGCCTGGAGCATGTCATTTTAACTGAATACGGAGTCTGGAGTACCCAGCATAACATTAACTTGTAGAACCAAAAGGAACATTTTTTAAAAATTACTAAGAAGCAAGCATTAGCAGTGTACTTTTTACCTTGTCACAGTTGTCAAGCTTCTATATCCGTATGTATTTACACAAGGTTACAGAGAAAATTCGTAAAGGTTTTTTTTTAAAAAAAAAAAAGACAAAACGAGAAAAAAACATACATTCCTTTGCTTAATCGTTATTCCATTTCCCTTGATGTTAGCCAAAGAGTGAAATGAGTCATGAATAGGAAAAACTTCCTTAAAAGAACAGAAACTGGATAGGGTGGTCCATTAAAAAAGGGTTCGTGGTTTCTCTAAATATTTCTTGCTAATATATTGCTTAATATTTTTTTTATCCCGTGTTCAGTAGGAGCCTATAGCAAGACAAAAGGAACCGCTCTGTTTTGCAGCACTACACCTTAAAAAACAAACCCAACACAGCTTTCCCAGAGGCACCCCCCCAGAGCGATGTTTCAGTAAGTTTTAATTTGCAGGTATCCAAGGCTCTGCGCAGGGTTAAAGCAATTGCTGCTCCCAGTTATTTGTGGCACACCTCACCAGCGGGCTCCGAGGGGCAGACAGTAGCGCAGTGTTCCACAGTAGCATGCAGCAGAAAATATCCATCATGCACACAGGCCATCAAGCTGCTGTCCAAGAAATGTAGCAACAGTGTTTGCAGCAGTCCTCTTTAGGGAGGTAACCTGGCATGAGCTGATATCAATTCATAGCACATGTTTAATTTTCCAGTGGGATTACTTGGGGTAAAAAGGACAAAATGCCTTTTTCTCCTGTCTGCTGTCTACAAAAACACCAATAGTCTCCCGGGATCCAAGATACATGGTCCTGCTATTATTTTTAGTCTGAGTAAGTGCTGCTGTTCATCACAAGGACGGATTTACAAGATATTCTACTAGCAAAGAACGTTATTGTGAGTTATAGGTTGCCTATCATTATTATGCCTATTATCTCCCTAAAACTCGATCTCAAATATTTACCAGTAAACATAATTTCACAGCCTTTCCAGGCACCACATATCTCCTTTCAAAATTACATACAGCACCTTCGGGATCCCATTATTTAACACTTTTGTCTTTTTACTGCCTTTCAGTAAAATATTCTGGAAAAAAAACGTTCCTTCCAGATACATTCTTTTTGTGGTCCAAGTGTTTTGGTGGTTGACATTCATTTTCTTAGAATCTTGCTTTTATTTAAATCTGCTCTTGTTTATCCTTCAGAAATACTGTAAAAAGAGGATATAACTCAAGCCACTACAATTTTGCATGGATAGAAAAAGAAACCCAAGTCTTGCCTACCAAGACTCCACCAATGACTGAACAAACACCCAAGGAACAGAAGTCTGAATGGGTCTCTTGGCTCTTGCTTTCTGGATTATTAGAATTTCAGCACTTTGTTTAAAAAGAAAAAATAAAAATAAATTCAGAGTTTCTCTGGATATCACAGTAGCTGAAAAATGATATCAACAGAACTTCAGGTGAGGAAATAAGTACATAGGAAGAACAAATACTAAAACTGCAAAAACGTTATCACTAATTCAATTTACTTTGTCCTTAAGAAATTCATTTAGATAATTAAAATTTCTTTACACTCAGCTTTCATTTCTGCAAATGGCCACTTTTGTTAATGCAAATGCATTTACTTCTGAATAACCTGAAGGTTGTTAAAAAATTGAACAAAAAATTCAAGGTAAGCTTACGCTGTGGCCTAACTTCAGGAACAATTCACATGTGCCATTCAGAGGAAAGAAGATACTAACTTCAGCTGTTCCCTTCACATTAGAGATGCACAACAGATTAAGGGCTTAAATTTCACATATCATCTACTGTCAAAATATTCTATGCTGGTAAATATTGCCCCTTGAACCTTTGATAATTAATTCCCCGGTGAAAATAAAGGTTCCTGATGGACTAATTCTTACAGTAGCGATACAAAGTGAGACTGAATCTGCTTGTAAAGAGACATGGTTTTATGCACAGAACTGCCTGCAATCCAGGACAGAGTAATCTGGCAGGTGCCTACATACCTTACGGCTTCCACACCCAGCTCAAAAGTTGCTGTGGGCTTCATTTACTCCTAGAGCCCTGAATGCCCCTTCTGGGGAAGTGGGTGGCTTTGTCTCACCAGCCCTACTGCTAGCTTCCACGGAAATGTACCCCATTTATGCAGCTCTTCTGGAGCAATGGAGAAAATTAGGCAGATGCGTTTTTTCCAATACTATGGTTATGTTTCTAATGCTGCCCTGCTTTACCTCTGCAGTCCAATGTTTGTAGCTTTCACCCTGAAGGTGAAAAAAATCAGGATCCAGTTCTTCTCCACAGCAGAAGAGCCCCAGCCACCCAGCGTGCCAGGGAACACCGCTCGCCTGCTCTTTAGACTCCTCTTGAAACCAAGCATTATGTGGCCAGAAATAAAATAAAATAAAATAAAATAAAATAAAATAAAATAAAATAAAATAAAATAAAATAAAATAAAATAGCCAAACAAAACTTCAGCAAGAAGAGGACTTGAGGTTTTTAGCTGGAGAGAGCAGATGGTAAAGACCAAAGTTAAAATAGTGAAATTCCAACATCCAGCTCAGCTCTACCCTCTTTTTAAACACAACCATGACAAAAAGGTGCTGGTACATGTGAAGGCTTAGCTTCACATAAGTGTATTTTTTTCTTGTTCCTTCTGCTGTGCCCACTGCCATGGTATCAAATTTTCTCAGATGGGCATTAAGGTTTTTATATATAAAGAAAAACTGCGTATTGTTCTTCTTTGCACCAACTCCTTAAGAACTAAAACATGGCATTTTATTTGTATCTCAGCCAGACAAAACGCATTGTTCTGATGTACTGCAGCGCAAAGAAATAGTGACAAGAGTGGCTGGTGCACTGCTAGCAAATGGGATTTAAAAGCAAGTGCTTTTGTGGTAAGGACAGGGACCAGAAAATTTGCCACACTGCCATAAATTGGTAATGCCTTCAGATGACTACAGACATATCGGCCTCGTTGAAATGACCACTGACTTGTCGCATCCACCTTTCTGGCACCTGAACAGTAGAAGGTCAAGTCTCTGCTGCCCTGCAGCTGTCACTACGTGGAGTTGCTTCCATGCAGCAAGGTAAGCAATCCAAATTTCATACTGGAGACTTTGCTTTAGCCCATCCTCAAACCGATCCCTAAAGCTACTAAATAGCATCTCAGGTGCTTCTGGAGGCCAGAGCCAGAGGCCACTGCAATCACTGTAAGTAGCTCACTGGTTTTACTGCAGTCAGGCTGTTGAAAGCAGATTACTATTATTATTATTATGCTTTTAAATCCTTTCAGTAGAAATTAGAAATATTGAAACGCTGCTGCACTGAACTTCATTGTCATAGGCATATCCCCTGTACTGAGACGGGCTGCTATGGGAATTAAAAATGCATTTTCCTTGCAGCAGCCATGGGATGAGACACAGCTCCACAACCGAGAGCTAAACGTTGCTGTCCTAAGCGCGTGGCTGCCAGCCCTCAGCTGGGCTATCAGTCTCAGGGTGATGCTTTCTTCTCACACCTCCAAGTCACCCAAAAAGCAGGGACCTCCTAGTAAAAAAAAGTATTTTGCACACATTTTTGGAAAGATGCCTACAATTTAAACTAACACACACACACAAAAAAAGTTTTTAAAAGGCTCTAGAAGTTGTTTTAAAAAACAAAAATCACAAAAAGGTGAAAAAAATCCTGGGTTTTCTGAATGCCTGATGTTGGCAACACTGTAAAGAGCCTTGAAAAAAATAAAAAATAAAAAAAAGCTTTTTTATACAATGTTGCTATTCTACTCAGGTCCTTGTAATTTTTTTTTTTTAGTCTAGTTTGGCTAAATTTAAGCAAGTTTTATATTTAAAAGGAATCACATGTCCACTGGGATTTTCTAGTATCAAAATACTTCAGGTATCAAAATTCAGTAAAGTAAACATGACTTACACAAGAAAAACTCATTTACTTCTATTTTTAAAAGCAGAACATTTATTCAGAGGTCTCAAATGACCTGAGCATACATTACAAAAATTAACAATGAGTTTAAGCATGGAGATGAACGACTATTTTGCAACTATAAAAAAGGAAGCAAGTCCAGTCAGTCCTACAACTCGGAGGAAAAAAAATCTCACATCACAATGTAATCATCCCTGGACTTTCCCAAATCATTGAATCAGAGGAGGAAACAGGGCCCTTTCTAGATGAAACATGGGCACCTAAGCCAGTGGCAGTAAAAAGAGTCAACTCCAGATAAATAAGGGAACTCCCAGTTTTAGATACCAGTATGCTGATATTTATATTCTTGTTATATAAATTAGACACAGTGCCTAAGATGAACTAAGATGTGAACTAAGTAAAACCTGTGGCATGGCAACACTACTGAAAGGGGCAAGCACTGCACACAGTAATAACATAAAACCCTTGTGAGAGTGGAAGGGGTTGGGGAATGTTGGAAGGTGCTTAGATAGCCTATGAAACCCAACTACCTCCATCGAGAATAAAGAAATACAATAAATTAACACCAGACATACGATACACTTTCCATGAAGTTTATTTCACCCAAGAAAAAAAAAACCACAGGCAATTAAAAGCAGTGACTAGATAACCTTGCTTACAGAAGTAATCCCTACTAATTATATTCATGTCAATAACCTAATACACATACGAATCTTAAAACTAAAATTTACAACAGCTTTTCATGGACAGAGAAACCACTCTGAAGATTTTAGACTTGTTGCAGTCACAGAGTAACCCAAAAAGGTTGCAAAATAAGGCTTGTAGCGTTCTGCCAGCATGGACTAAAGAAACAATTTCAAGGGAAAAATCCAAGTATGCTTGAAAACACAGCATTGTCCCGGCTTAAAAAGGTAATCGATAGATTTCACACTTTTTTTCTATTAACACAGTTAAGCAGCTCCCGTCTTCAGGGTATCTTCAGTTTTTCCTAAGCTTAATTAATACAATTTAGTTTTATTAGATCCGAGGAACAGAGGGTATAATAATGACAATCCCAATTTAAAAACGTTTAACCTAACTTTGCGCATGCAATAAGATTTAAGACTGAGAAGAAATGGAAAGCTTTTAAATCAGAAACAACAGGACATAAAGAATTTTTCCAGTTCTAGAAAATTGCTTCCTTCAGAGTGTTATATTCTATAGCAGACTGCTTGTTCCTAGGAGGAGAATAAATGGCTAAGCAATTGATGAAAGTGTTCCCGGACTGAACCACTCACACTGCGGATTCCAGATGCTCTACATTCTTGACATCAGAATGGAAAAATTTACTGTTAGTCTAGAGAAATTTAATATCACCATTCTTGTCATATCCTTCATAGCTTCATTATTAGGACAAGTCTGTGGAAGCTATAAACTAGCGCTAAATGATAAAAAATATGGTCTCTGCGTTCCATCACTCCTGCATATTACAAGAAAACACCAACTTTGTTTTGGTTAGCATAGGGAAAAAAACGGAGACAAATGGATGTGCGTTTGCTTTCGTATGTTAATTAATTTCCTGAATTAGCATTCTGGACAACGATGCCAGACTTCAAATCAAAAATTTTTACTGTAACTGAGGGGTAATAAACACTAAAGAACATATATCTAAGCCCAGAACAACACTGTAAAATTTTATTGTATTAATAAAACGGGACACACCAACCTTTAAATTTTCCACTTTGTCAAAGGTAAAATAATCAGCACCATTTGCTGCCTTTTATAAGAAGCTGATATTTTTTCACATTTGAACTGTACTTTACAGTTCAATAAAGGATCAGACAACACTCTCCTTACACAAAGCAAACAGCCCTGCAACAGAAACCCTTGTTCTGACATCACTGCTGCTGCAGAGTAAAATCAAAGTCACCACCACCGAATATTGAAAGTTGTTTCACTCTCGGGTTTGAGATCAGTCTCCATGCACACGTTCACATAAAAACATTCTGTGCAGATACGGATTAGGACAGCCGTACTCCACTGCCCTATCAGACTCCAGCTGTACGATGACCACTGGGTGCTCAGTCTGATGTGCTACAAATAGTTCTTTGTATGTTCCTAATTCCCCGGAGTGTATAGGCTTCCTGACACTGCAAGAAGACTTTATCACTGGTTCTTTAAGAAAAATTGTTCAATATGATTCTATCACATACATTTTTTTAAATTTTGCAATTTAGTGTTCTATAAAAACATTTAATCTAATTTCCAGAAAATAGGAAATACTGAGTAACCAGATAACTATAACATGCAGGTCATCAGCACCCCGAAAAACTGTCTATTTTGTTTTCTTTACTAATTCACAAAGAAGCAAAGTGCTAAAATCGTTACAGGTGGCACTCATTAAAATGTCAATGTTCTATTTTTTTATGCTAATGAAAGCAAGAATTTTGTAACGCATACCCTCAGAGAACAAGATTACACGTTCAGTAAGGGCAGCACAGTATTCCGACTTAACAATTGTACCCAATTTTTATTCCTCCAAGCTAGAGTAATTTGTTAACCCGCCTTAAAGCAACATTATGACAGAAAACGCTGAAAGTAAGCAATCGTTTAAACCCATCACTTTTAAAAATATTATTTCCTTCAAAATGGAAAAGTCTTTAGTTTTGGAACTTGGCTACAGAAGCTAAAGAATCCGCAGTTGTTTGAAACAGTTATTGGTCTTTTAGGATTTGTCTCAACATGTGTATTTCAGATTTAGCATACCGCATACCGGCGCGCTCTGATTCGAGTTAAGCAGTTGATCCCTACTCGCATTCGTACAGTGCGAGACCGAGTTCTTGCTTGTACAGCTCATGAAACCTGGTTCAAAACTGAAACCCCTCAAAATATCCTTACGAGGCACTCCATCAACAAAGATACTTTGAAAATTCATAAAAATACTTTCACGAGCATTAAGAAGCTCTATTATTTGCAGGAATAATACAAACATAAAGCTGTGTTAAAGTGACCTATCAAGCCAAATTAATGAGCAGCTTGTGGCGAGCTCGTACAAAGATCTGACGTGCATGTTTGCAAAAACCCTTGGCTCCTCCAAAGAAGCCTGCATACTACGACACCTTGAATAACCTTGACTAACTGACTGGTCCTTTGTACAGACGTCAGCCTGGGGAGTCTGAAGTATTTATATCTAGATCTTCATCAACACTAGAGGAGGCAATAGCAAGTATCTGGCAGGCAGTCAGGAAAGAACTCATTCCAGCACTAGGATGTCAGAAAAAGAATCAGCGGGCATGCTCGGCATGTTTAACTCTTCGGTCACAGCGTGCAAGGTTAACAGACCTGGTGCAGGGAGGAGTGGCAAGGAATCCTAAATGTGGCGTTTTACATCTGCAACAGGAGGCTGCCATATCTCATTAAGAGACTGGATGAAGACTTCTGACAACAGAAGTTGAGACTATTTTTAACTCAGTTGTGCCTAAAAATACTGGAAGGACCATTTGACTACCACGTAGCTCGGCCTTCCATTCTGTGTCTTAAGAATGGACGACAACATCCTACAATCTACGTGGTGGAGATGACAGCACTGATGTCCAAAAACATGCTTTAAAGTAAGTCTATCCTTGCACTATTGTGTCTCACTGTATGACTGAGTTTAAAGTTTAATGCTCAAAAGAAGTTATACCATCCCCTCAGTCATATAAGCACACACATGCACACAAATATTGGTCTACGAGTCTACACAATTATATAGGTATATAAAGAAGAGTCAAGTACATCTCTGCAGTCTCAAAGAGAAGTCAAAAAAGGAAACTAGGAGTGGCAAAATTTCGTATTTCATCCCCTAAAATATACACTGCACTGAGGTGTGCTTTTGCTTTTTTGTCTGGTTTTTTGTTTGTTTTTAACCAATGTGTTACCGTAAAAGCAAAATCGAACTTGAACCCATGTTCCACAACAAGCAACTAACAACTGCTAGCAGGGAAGCTTCTCACTACCTCAAAGCAGTACTAAATTTCCTTCAGATTAACAGCTTTAGCTTTTATTAAAACAGGCAATACTTGACCCCACGTTGGGCTGAGAAGCCACAGAACCTTTCATCTGACAGTAAATGCACACAATCTGCTCCGCTAGCCGAGCTGGATTCTGGCAGAGTTACACGTGTGCATTACAGCATCGCAGTCTGCTCTTGTCAAAGGACGTTTGGCAGAAGTGGGAATTGTCAACCCTCGCTGTAATTACAGCTTCTCCTCCAACGAAAGTAGCTATACATTTAAGACTTTGGTTAGAAACAATAAAGACTGACATTACTTTCAAATTTACCGCAGAACTACATATTGCTCACCAAAAAAAAAAAAAAGAGAAAAAAAAAGTTACATTCCTGCTGCCAGACCATTTGAAGTTAAATTTGTGTCCAAGAACTGTAACAGTTTCAAGGAGTTTACCACCAGTAAATATAACTGCACGCATTTTCTGATTCCACACGGGTGAATCAGTCTAGCATAATACACAGCATTACGCCAAAACAGAAGAGTTTAGAGAAATTTCATTCTCCTTTGAACAAATTTTCCAACACTCACCATAAATGTGTTGATACCAAAATACTCTTTTTTCCTCAATACCAGAAAGTTATATTTTTAAAAATTAAATCTGATAGCAATTAAAGCTAGCCATACACCTCATACTTTCCCACATCTTTCACGTTAACGCTAGCCTACAAGCCATTTAATGCCTCTGGCAGCTGGAGATGGGGAGAATTCAAGAAAGCACGGTAAAATATTGGCTCTATTTAGTAACTCGGTGCACGTTTTGCCTCAGCTAACGTCCTGGCTGCCATGAAATCTAGCCGCATCTGTGCGTTTCAAGGCGGGGAGCAATTCAAGCAGCCGTGCGATCGCAGCGCAGCCAAGGGCACACCGCCACGCAAGCCGGGCGCTGCGGTGCGCAGCGGGCACGTCGAGGCTCTGCTCCGTGCGTGCTGGGCTTTCACCCGGCCGCTGGGCCCGTCACACGTCGGCGCCGAAGCAGAGGCAGCTTGGACCTGGTCTCTGCCACCCCGCAAGCCTTTTGCTGGCAGCCTCCAGTGGAACAGCTACTCCCAGATCTTTTCTTCATCCTTCTCCTCAGTTCCCTTTCTCTTCATCTCGTAACAACAAAACCCCAGATCTTGGGCCACCATTTTATTGCATTTTTTAAGCAGTCTGTAAAAATAGAACTCCCTGGTTTGTAGCTCCCTCCTCCTGCTAGCAACTGGTAGAAAAGGCTAAAATCTGCAGCCACCTCAGCTTCATTCGCCCTTCAGCCCCGACAAACATTTCTCATGTCCCGCTCTCGGCTCAGTCAACTCCTCAGCTTTCTCTGCCTGTCGGTACTTTTCTTTCCTCTCTCCACCTCTTTATCCGTTTTGTTATCAACCACTCAGTTAAGATTATGCTAAAGCTGGCAAGCTCATTAAAGTGTGTTAGTAGTAAATATAGGGAACACATCCGTACCAAAACAGTAAAAGCAAGGATAGTGTCTTTCAACGTCCAGGTGACTGTAAAAATCATCTTTGAACTTTGCATTGCTCTCCCTTGTCACTGGCACACACCCGATACGGACTGTGGAGCTATCAAATCACCATAACGGTCTAGCAAAGAATTTGTACCGTTATTCACTACATCCACATCAAGGGCATGCAGCTTCAGCAGTGTAGATAATTACTGGAGAATCACAGAGAAATACCCAACGTTTCAAACAAGCTTCGTAGCTTTATTTTGTGTAATTACAAAAGAGAAAACACCAAAACCAGGAGTCTATTAAAGCCATGGGAACTTACAATTCGGTTAGCAACAAACGTGATTTTTTCCCATTTAAAAACTAGTGTGTATTCAGTTTTATATGCCTATAATACTGGGGGGAAAAATAACACTGGCACAGCATTAGCGGCTAATATGTCCTCAAGAAGGAGCTAATGTAAGCCTTGCACATTTTTACCGTCTATAACTTAAAATATTCAAATTCAAGAACTGTTTCTGACTTTCATTATATTTAAGCAATCTCACACAGTTTTACTGGGGACCAAACTTGGCCACTCCATGTGATATTCCTGCTGACAACACATGAATCACTAACACAGCGTCTGCTTTGCACATTCTCGCGCTAGTTTTTAAGGACAAACAGAAAAAGCATTTTGAAACCCATCAGCTGAGCAAGCTCACTAAAGGGCTGTGAAGAAAAATCTGTAACAACTTTGCTATGTTTTTCACACTAAAACACCACCTCACAAAGCACAATGATGTCATCTTGGCTCCACCAAAGTCAGCAAGGAAGCTGCCATCAACTACTGTGAAGCCAGGAAAGCAAACAAATCTTAAACAAATAAGTGAACGCTAGATCTCACAGACTTGCTTCACCTGAACACGTGCAAATCTTCATTCTCAGTCTTTGAACTCTATGTGATGGGTTTGCACGCTGAGTTCAAACATGTGGAACACGGAAATACATCAAGCTTCAGATGCAGCCTCACGCAGGAGCTCAGCCCTTCAGTCAAGATGGTTGCTTTCAGATAATTTTGACCCAATGCTGATGGGACAACAAGCCTTAAGAAGATCACCTGCCTGTTGTCAACAAGTAAAACTATTTTATGTGTGCACGTGTGTATGTAGAAATGTGGGTGCAAACACAAACCTGTAATTGATAAAATGTTTTCCATTTTAACATTTCATAAGAATTTTCTGACATTCACAGATGACGCATTTCTATCAACTAGTTCCCAGTGAACAATCACTTGTTTTCAAGTCCAGGTTTACTTCTACTTCACCAGGGTGGAACAGATACAGAAATAAGCTACGTCGGGGTTTTGTCTGAATGTGTTAATAAGACAGAGTCTCAGCAAACAGACTAAAGGAAGTTACCTTCCCCACACTAACTGCACGTTTTTGTTAGGTCCCCATCAACTAACTGACTCCACAGCACTCCACACCGACTCCTCTCCTGGATCAGAGCAGTTCCAGCACATTGCAGGCAACAACACTTGTTCCCCAGGGGTCAGTGTTGGGGCCCATCCTCTTTAATATCCTTATTGATGACTTGGATGAGGGAATTGAGTGCACCCTCGGTAAGTTTGCAGATGACACCAAGCTGTGGGGAAGTGTCGATCTGCCGGAGGGGTAGGGAGGCCCTGAAGAGGGACCTGGACAGGATGGGTCAATGTGCAGAGGCCAATGGGCTGAGGTTCAGCATGGCTAAGTGCTGGGTCCTGCACTCTGGTCACAACAACCCCATGCAGCGCTACAGGCTTGGGGCAGAGCGGCTGGAAAGCTGTGCAGAGGAAAGGGATCTGGGGGTGCTGGTCGATGCTCGCCTGAACATGAGCCGGCAGTGTGCCCAGGTGGCCAAGAAGGCCAACGGCATCCTGGCTTGTGTCAGGAATAGTGCAGCCAGCAGGACCGGGGAGGTGATTGTTCCCCTGTACTCTGCTCTGGTGAGGCTGCACCTCGAGTGCTGTGTTCAGCTTTGGGCCCCTCACTACAAGAAGGACATCGAGGCCCTGGAGCGTGTCCAGAGAAGGGCTGCGAAGCTGCTGAAGGGCCTGGGACACAAGTCCTGTGAGGAGCGGCTGAGGGAACTGGGGTTGTTTAGTCTGGAGAAAAGGAGGCTCAGGGGAGACCTCATTGCTCTCTGCAACTGCCTGAAAGGAAGGTGTGGGGGGCTGGGGGTCGGCCTCTTCTCGCAGATAACTAGTGACAGGACTAGAGGGAATGGCCTCAAGTTGTGCCAGGGGAGGTTCAGGTTGGAAATGAGGAGACATTTCTTCTCAGAAAGAGCAGTCAGGCACTGGAATGGGTTGCCCAGGGAGGTGGTGGAGTCACCGTCCCTGGGGGTGTTCAAGGAGAGGTTGGACATGGTGCTTAGGGACATGCTTTAGTTGGTGATGTTGGTAGTAGGGGGATGGTTGGGGCAGACGATCTTGGAGGTCTTTTCCAACCTTAATGATTCTATGAACACACACACACACCACCAGTTTATGCAGTGAGAGTGAAAGAGCAAGAGGAAAGGGGATCTACCCACCTTTCAACAGGGAGCAGCAAAAATAAGAAAATATCCATTTTTTAGTGTATCTTTTTGTTTTTTGTTTTTTTTAGTCTAAGTATGAGAGTTATACCAGAAAAACAGGGCTCTGAGGTGGATCATGCTGCAGATTAGAAAACATTTGTCTTATAACCAGGACAGAGAGCACAGTTTGATGTAGTCATTAAAAAAAAACAAAACAAAACACAAAAAAAACACACATTAATACCTATCATGCCCTTCAAGAGAAGCAGTAAGAAAGTGGAAAGAAAGAAAGAATTCTCTTTTCCTTCCAAATGCAAATGTTTATTTAAAAAAACAATTTTATACCTTGCAGTGGAAAACAAACTGGATTTAACAAACACTCAGTATTATTTAAGAAGCGAGATCTTAATGATGCATACCGTACTTTACTACTATAGATTTCATGGGACAAGGAGGACAGTTGAGCTTTATCCCACATAATTAATTAAGATGTACTTGGAGTATCACACGCATCAAATAGGACAGTAAATAGGACATCAAATAGGACTGGGTTTTGAGACACTAAGACACACAATTTAAACATCAGTGGTTTTTTTTCCATTTGTTCAAACAATTTTTGTTATTAGGAAAATATGTCCATTGCTATTCTTTCTGGACATACTAACATTCTTTAAATAATAAAACTAGCAATATTATTAGCATCGGGCACTAGTCATCACACATCCTCCTACTATTCATCTTAAAATTTTCTTGAGACTTCAGAAAACATTTGGCCATGTAATATTAAAAAAAAAATAAGGCAGTTTTTGGAAAGACACAAAAGATTGTGTGATAAAGGAAGGAAAGTTCCACAGTGGAAAATCAGCCTAAGTTAGACTACAACATCTTCCAAAATTCAGCTTGAGTATACTCAATAGCTTCAACTGTGACAGAAGTGAAGCACATATTTCCATGGAGAAGAAAAGTGAGGTAGATAGAGGTAGGATTTGGGAAGATGGTAGTCTAATCCCTCAAACACAGGAACACACACGTCCCTCCATCATTAAGGGAGAAAAAGTAAAAGAAACAACAAGAACAAATTCTTACAATTCATCTTTTCACATGTACATGAGGTGTGAGGGAAAAAAAAAAGATCACTGCACTCTGCAGTCTATTTAAAGTAATATTCAATGAAGTTCCTTACATTATTTTTGGTTTCCTGACTTGCAATCTCCCTCTTCCTTTTCAAAATCTTGCTATTACTTCTTGTGCATAAAACTATATGATCTAGAATAACAAGCAGAGAGGTGGAAAGCAATGATCTTTCAATTGTAATCTCAGTGGGATGACCTATTTACCAAACACCCTTGAGAAAAAATACTAACTTCACTTGTCCCTAAAACAGAGACAAAAATATTGCCAGAGATAGCACACAACAGCAAGATTAGATTTAACCTTTGAATGTAGCTTACTATTGCTACAAAGAAGGTTAAAACTACAGAAAGCTACATATCTGCACTCCCACTGCCTGCACTCAGTGATAGGAACTGGACTCTGATTTGGAAGGCAAAGGAAGGAAGAGAACTTGAGACAGTATTTTTCTTCTCCTAATTTGTTAAAGAAGTGTCAAAACTAAGTAGTCTGTGTTCAGAAATAACTCCGCTGATAACTAACTCACAGAGGGGATAGTCTAGACTGCTGCAAATATTAAGGCATGTATGATATCATCATCTTTTTTTCTCCTCCTTTTTAAAGTTAACATTGTAGGAACCACTCTGAGGTGAATCCAAATTCTTCAGATCCATATTTAGTATCTGTTTGGGGGCTGAGGATAGGGAGAAGAGGATGGTGGGACTTTTAAAAAGTAATTTATTATTTTTATTAAACCTGCGGTGTTCCATATACTTACATTAACTTCAGGAAGAAAAGGTTATGTTTAAAGTGCTAACTTACGCATCTGTTAAGACCACAATTAATTATCTTATTTGATGATTTCTTGAAACAGAGACTGTAGACTTAACAAATAAGCTCTGGAGGAAACATGCAGTACTCCTTGGCTTGCGTACCTGTGTCACTTCCAGATCCAGTTGATAACGCTGGCATGATTTAGTCTGCAGAGTATCACGCAGGAACGTCAGACTAGTGCTCTGCGGCCAGGAGGCAGAAGTTAATTTCGGTTTAACTGCTTGCAGCCAAGTTGTCTACAAAGATTTATGCAATCTCCCCGTTTCTCCTAGAAAGAACGGAAACAGAATTTTACAATTAAGAACTTTGTTAAACTGTAAATTACTGCAGCTAACCAAACCCAATCATTATCACAAAATAAGCTTTTGATTTAAGTCTCTCAAAAACAACAAAGCTCTTTGCATTTATATAGAACTGTTAAGGTTTTTTCCCCAGGTGAAACACATTTTGTTTTCTTCAGCCTAGTCTATAATCCCATCCCGCTGTAAAAATAACTTCACACATTTCTCTCATGTAAATTATACTCCAACTCTAGCATGTCAGGTATTTGGGAAATAAAGTGCTCTTTAAATAAAAACAGTGAATAATTTAAGTCACTCTAATTTTGTTACTACTTTTCACAGAAAAAAAAATGCTTACATGTTAATTTATTCCATGCTTCTACTCAAACTCCTTTCAATCCATTTCAGTACATTTAAAATCCGACATGTGATTTTTATTTGTAATCTGGAAATATAAACTAAATTTTAACTGAAATTATAAAAATCAGGACTGTAGCTAACACTTATCCAGGGTAAATGGCAACTGGATTTATGGAGCCATTCTCATCATTCTCACGCAAACTATATAAAGATTTTTTTCCTGTAATTCATTACCATGAAGTCACTTTTTTTTTAAAAAAAAACAGTTTTTAATTATCGCATAGGCCTACAAACATTAAATTTGGGTATTTTGTTTTAACCAGCTCTTGAGGAAAATTCAGAGAAAATGTAACAAAAGTATGAACCAATTTCAAATGTAAGTGAACATATTTAAATTCGGGTATGTTAAAATATAAAACTGAAAGAAACTCAAACTCTTTTCACAAGACTGGAAATGTTTACTAATAGCAGGGCAGGGGCTGATGTGTTTGCAGGGAGAAGGAACGGAGAGGGTGAAGTAGAAGCTTACAGAAAATAAAGTATTTTCTCCAGATTTCAGAAAACAAAGTGTCCTTGAAGAAAGAAACCAGCATAGTTCTGCCTTAGCATAAGAAATTAAACAAAAAAGAGAGCATTTTGCTGCTGCTGTTGCTGATTTGGTTTTTGTTGTTTTTGTTTGTTTGTTTTGTTTAAACACATTCATATTAATCAGAATGACTTTTGAAGTCATCTTGGCTCCAAAAGTGCATATTTTGGACACATTTGTACTTGGCAACAGTCTCATGGAAGAGTAATATACAGGTGCTGTAAACACTGTACGCTGTTCAAAAGTTTCTTTCTCCAATAAAAAAAAAAAAAGAAGAAATCCACACATTGCTAAAAACTACTGCAACATATTAAGGGCCATCCATAAGATTTTGTTTGTTCCTTTTTAAATCAATTGTTAGATATAAACTAGTTGTTAACTTGTACCTATGTGTAAGCCTATAGTTTAAATAGTCTGGCAACATTTTGAATTTTTTTTTTCCTTTCCCCCTAAACATTTTACCCGAAGAAACATTTTGCATGTCAGCTTTCAAACCCCAGTGATTCTGGATATTTTTTAAAGAAGATAAGCACAACAAAAGTTACAGCGATAGATAACTTCTTCTACTATTAAACAGAATGAATAAAACTCAAAACATATCTATCATAATTGTTTTAGGGATGGTTTTGGTTGTGGGTTGGGGTTTTTTTGTTTGTTTGTTTTTGTAGTTATAAAAGGTTTCGTTAAAGAAAAAAGCTTTCACCCAAAAAGCATCCATTTCCCCCCAAAATCAATATTCATTAAATCAATACAAAGTCTATTAGCTTAAACTAAATTTAAAACAGAGATAAGGGAGCACTTCAAAGTGAAAGATAAACTTATGATGACAAAGTGTAAAGCATCTATATGCAAAGCTAGCCAGGGTGCCGTTTAAAAGGGGAAAAAAAAATCTAGACATCATAGCCAAGGACACACTGTATAAATTAAGAGCAAACATACTCACTTTACGCTAATTCTGTTTGTTTTCTTTTTATTGTACCACATACAAGTACCATAAAGGAGGACTCCTGTTGCAAGCTCACTTACAGTCCCCAGAGTGAGCACACAACTACAGCCGTAGGACGGGTGGAAGCACTTTAGGTTTTCAAGTGTGTTAGAAACCGGTTAAAACAAAATGACTTCCTGCTAATGGGCCATCTTTAATTTATATGCAGCTCTGTCTACTTAAAAAAATCCACCCAAACATGCACAGCATTCTCATTAATAAGGATTAATTAGGAACTCAGATTCCTCAAAAAAATCATTGTGAAATGTGGAAAGTCTTGATGATCTACATACATGTCATGTATTCAGAACTCAGTCGTGCTCTTTATTTTTCTTTATTTCACGGTAAATCATTTGATATTAAAAAAAAATCAAGTTCCTTATTATTTAAGAAACTTATATATGGCATAAAGTTATTCCCCCCAGATCCTAAATATATATTAATGAAAAATAAATGACCTGATGAAATCCTTACCAGTAAAATGCTTAATATTTTGCTGGAATGGAAGAGGGATTTTTTTTTTTTCTAACTTGCAAATTAAGCTACATTTTTGCAGTGATGATGTTATTTTCTTTGGCTCTCTTTATTTAAAATGCCTTGGAAGTTTTTGTCGGAGCCCAGCCATAGGCATTGCTGACTGCTGTATGGAATCGATTTGCTGCAACACAGAAATACCAGCTGTTACAGTATGTCCTGAGAGGGATTACCGAATATTCTTAAATTGAAGTTCAATCCATCTTTCCATAAAAATTAGAACCAAAAGCCAGGAACGTAACAGCAGTATCAAGTGCACCTGAGGCATTTACAATACCCAACAGGACCGTTACAACCAGCCTTTAAAAAGGGCTTATTTTTGAAATTTCATTATTCCAGTTGTACCTTGCTTCTATATATCACACTGTATCAGATTCTTCTGGCATCCACCATGTGGAAACAGTGAAATATGCGAAACCCGGCGATACGCGGCTGACTTTCCACCAGGCCCCGGGCCGCCTCCCCGGCCGCCGCGGCGCTCCTGACACCTAGCGGCCCGCCGCCGCCTGCGGGCCCGGCCCGGCCTTTGTCACACACAGCTCGGGGTCGGGGCTGCTAGGGCCGGGTTTCTGAGGGATTTCAGGCTCGAGAGGGAAAGGGGCTTCTGAAAACGCTAGGAAATGTTTTAATGGTTTCCACCGTGTGTGTATTTACCTCAGCGGCGAAGGGCGTTCCTATCTCTAGGGCTTTCCGGTCGAACTACAGACATGCGAAAAAAACCTGGATGGCTGTAAAAATGTGTTTCCTTGCCTTTACATAACTCTTATACGCTATACAAGCACATTAACCAAGCCAGACACACTTCACCCGCCAAGTTCATTACGGTAACACAACGTATGGTGGTGCCAAATGCCCCGGCTATAAATAGCCAGGAGGGCAGCAGAAGCCTCCCGGGAACACCTTTCTGAAGGCAAAATCCTACAATCACAGCTCCCCAAGGGAACCGTTCTTCTGCCTGTCACACAACTAAGGGGCCCCTTACCCATGGACAGAGGGGAAGGGGATAAATCCTGCTCCCCACCACCCATGTCATAACTACGGACAGCAGTAGGAAGGTCAAACCCAAGGGTGGGAGACAGCATGAGCGCTAAGGTGCGCTATGCCTTGTGCATAACCCTAGCCTTAGTGGCTTCTTTCTAGCATCATCTGTTGTTTTTGAATGAGAGTGACTCCGTTAGTCACACGTACACTTAATTTTCATCAACTTAGCTTTTTCTACTCCAAAAAGCGATTCAAATTTATCTTTATAGCAAGCATCATGCATCTGGAGACGGCGTGCATCAGGACTTGGTTCTACATTCAGCTCCCCGTCCAAACCTCAATGAACTTCATAATATTTCTTTCTGAAAGGTTATTTTATAAGTTAATATTTTTGGCACTTTAATGAATATAAACAATTTTCCTTCACATTTAAAAGGCAGGCTGATGATTTCAGTTGATTTAAAACAGTTAGAAGTATAAAAAGTATGAGCCTAATAATGTTATGAATCAAGGAAAAAACATAAAAAACCAGGTTGTTCAATACAAGAAACACACTTAACATGTTCTTCTAAAGGATGCTACAGTTATGAAGTCTATAACCTGGATTTCCAGAACTAAAACAGCATGCCTGCAAATGGTATTTGAACTACCAGATAGAGATTTCATGTGGAGACAGGAAATTTGACAGCCATTCGGTCTTGTATTCATTGTGGGGCCTCCAGTAATTGAATGACTAGAGACATGTATACAAGTCTCCAAAACCTAGTCAGCACAGGAAATTGCCAAAGGAGGTTTTCTAGACTGGGGGAAGTAAATCTGCTTTGGTAGACAAAATGTGAACAGAAAATGGTGGTCTACTCTTCTGGAAGATGTAATGAGATCTATCGAATTCTTAATCCTTACTGAGGAAACTTCCACCCGCTCCATCACAGGGTCTCCGACAGACTACTCGAATCCATTTGTGGCTTTCGACTGCCCTCCAAAACTGGTCAGCTGCCCTTCTAGGCAGTACATGCACACTGCCAACGGGAACCCCCCCACACACAAAAAAAATCAACTGGAAATACTGCATAGCATATGAGCGCTATGTAATTTCAAATGTGTCCCAAATTGAAAAGGACAATAGCTGCCTTGACTGACATCCTCCTGGTCCTGCCATTGTATCAATCTTCAACCATCAGAAGAATTTAAGACTTTTGCATGATATTTTAGGGCACCTTAATCAGTGATTTCCATTTTGTTTAACTTATGCAAATATTCAGCTTACACCATAAGGATTTTAGATACAACCACAGTCTGAGAACAAACCCCAAGAATTTAGTCCCAATTAGTGCTTGGTGGCTACTTCTGAATGTGGTCAGGTTTCATTACAATGAACGCCAGAATGAAACAAGGCTTATTCCTGATTTTGGTGTCTAGGCCTTTAAGAGGAAGAGAATAACATTGCAAAGGATGAGCTCACACTAGATCTTTCACTCAATGGGTCATTAGCAGAAGAAAACTCCAACCACTATCTCATCACCCACTCATGAAAACTTGCCAGATATTCATACACTGTGAACTCTTCTGTTGTTTGACTGAATTTGTTCAAAGGGCTCAGAAGACAGGAAGGAGAGGGTGATGAGAAAGTAGAGCATAAGATTTGCTTCCTTCAGAACCTGAGCAACAAATATGTTCCTCCTCCTGAAGAGCTAAACCTGAGTTTCAGAAGTCTCACTTACCTATACACTCCAATAGCAACACTGAAATTGATGTCCCCATTTTCTTCCTCCAGACTGGTTTTCCCCCATGTTATCTCTTTGCCGAGACTGGAACCATAACATAAGACCTGTTTATCTAGACACCACCTTTATCTGAGCCCTCTCTAAATACATCTGTGAAACTACATTCTTTTAATAACGAGTCACTCTAACATAGAATAAAAATACAAATAAAATATAGATCAGTGTAAAAAAAAAAAAAAAAAGAAAAAGAGTAATTGGGCCACTGAGCAATGTTTCTGCAGGAAGTTCAAATGACTCTGAATCCTATCACGCATCTGAATAAAAACAATAAAAATCTTCATGGAAGGGACCCTGTCTACATACTGCTAACAGTATGCCAAAAGGCAAAAGCGTAAGAATGAACTGTTTTACCCTCCATGTAATACAAGATTGACTAAATGAGTTTGATAAACACTTATCTAATTCTCGCTTATTTGCTACCACATTCTTCCGTGCAAACTAAACACACTTGGGAAACTTGATTCAGCCTAGTGGTTCCTATTGCTTCCAGCATATATAAATTAAACTAAAAATCCCTGATTTCAGAGAAGGAAGAGGAGAAACCAAATTAGCTGTATCACAGAAGAAATACTGGAAATTTTCTTTCAGAGGTGTTTAGCCAGCCTGCCTTGACACTACTCTGAAGAGGGCATTTCATTGTAAAATATAATGTTGTCTTCATTTTGACTTATTTCCTATGTGGCAAATGGTACTTTACATTATATAAATGCCTCAACTTAGAAGTGAACTGACACATGCACTTGCTTTTTCTAGGGCATTTACAGAAATTTTTATCAAAAAGTATGGCTTCTGATCAGTCGAATATGTTATCCTTGGGGGAAGATTTGTTCACTGTCTCCATGGCTGATGTTTATGGATCTCCTGAATGTATGTAATCCAGATTCACTTCCGTGCTTAATAAATAACCAGTGCTCATAAAATAAATAAATAATAACATGTTATTACCTACAAAAAAGGACTTATTACCTATATTCATATATACATATATAAAAGTTTCAAAAACTTAATCTCATAATCTTGATTGAAACTTTTCCACCGATTTCAGAGATCTTCAGTCAAAGTAACATTTGAAGGCACTCTAACTAGCTCCTAAGATCTCAAGTATTATTTTATGTATTGTACAGAAGAAGTTCTAGATTGTTGCTGTCTTAAAACATAGTCAAGTTACACGTGAAATACACTCAAAAGCAGCACTAGTAAAATTGCAACAGTGGCAAAACCATTTGCAATCTGCGTCTCCCACCTTTAACACAAAAAAAACCCACATGAGCTCTGTTCAGCCTCAGATTTTAAACGTCAATGTTGGAACTGAGCACATTCCTTCAAATGCTTGAAAACATTCCTTTAAATACATACACTAAAGCTAACAGTTTAATTTAAAACAGCATCAGTGTAGTTGATGTCAGATATCCTTAGACAGATCCAATTTTCTGCAAATAAAATGTACCAACTGACAGAATAATATTAGTTTAATAAACTAGTTTAATAAAGCTATTCACTAAAATGTGACCTAAACTATGTCTCAGATCAAAGGCTGCTCTTTTGGTTTGAGTTACTGGTTTGGGTACACTCTTAACACTTTTCCCCTAGCTGCAAACTATTCCTTTTCCTGGAAAATACCTGTCAACGGGTACCACAGTCTCTCCATTAATTACCTGCACAAAAAGTTTTGTTCTGGCATGGTTTCTTGACAGCCTTTTTGAAAAATTTAAGCAAGCTGAAGTAAATGACAAACCCTACTGGCTCCCCCAAATGCTGAAATGATGACAACTATAACTATTGCTATAGAAGAGAAAGCTCAGCAAAATCTCCAGCAATGAGTTATCTGATAACCTCAGCCCTCCCTAACAATTATATATGCCTTGTACCAAAGGGCTCTACAATTCCTATTTTAGGAATTTAATCCATATTTTAGTATTATATATATGATTCTTTATTTTTGGGTGGTCCTGCGTGGAGCCAGGAGTTGGACTCGGTGATCCTTGTGGGTCCCTGCCAACTCAGGATATATTCTGTGATTATTATAATGCAGTTTGATCCCAGATCTACAAAAGCTCATGGAAAATCTCCAATTGATAGAAACAAAAACAGTGTTAAGGCCTTGCTTAATAAAATAATAAATATTTATTTATTTACAAAGTATTCGCAAAGTTTTTGTGTCAAGTTTAGCAAAATATTTGTCAGCAACATATTGAACTTCACAGTCCTGTGGCTCAAAAAATTTGTGCACCTATTTTGAGGTTTGTTAAACAGCCATGTCCAAAAAATCATCCTCAGAAATATATAAATATATAAATACTATTACTTCAAAGTCAAAAACATCCCCCAAAATATTAGCATGTTATTTTTCTAAACACAAAAACGCTTACACCTCTAGAGCCAAATGTGTCGAGGGGGTATTTTACAGTGCTTCCATATTTTGTTTGTTTTTACAGGAGGCAGGCTGTGTCCACTTCATCTTTTCTAGATTACCTCATCTTCCAAACATTTATCCTTTGTTCAGCACAACTTTCCATAATCCATTTCTGTCGATTTGTGATTTTTTTTTTGATGGAACAGAAGATTTGGAGAGAGAGAACACGAATGAAAAAGTAAACAATATGTATTTTTTTCTCTGAGAGCAAAAGCAGAATCCACTTTCTCAACATATTTTTATCCCCATAAAAATCACTACAATAATTTCCAATGTAATCAATTTAAGGCTTTTTTAATATTAAGTTTTAAAATTGAATATGAGCAATCTGAAAAGTATATGCTTTTAGCTCAATTTTGGAAAATGTTTTGATTTATTAACTGATAATTTACTAGTTGCATCTTGAGCATAAGTAACAAAAAACTTCCTCATGTGTACAGGTGCACAGTAAAAGCAAAGTATTGCTAGTCAGAGGAAGTATGTGCATTTAATTTCCAGAACTCTACAAGCTTTGTGAGCCAAACTACCATGGGATGCTTGAGCTTGTAAAAGAAAACAAAGTTGAAGCTCAATGGCTAAGCAACGACACCTCCCAGGGCCTCTGGACTGTTAGTGCATCAAGCACAGCAAGCCCTCCTTGCAGCCTTCTCTTCCCTGTGACCGCCCTTCATCCTTCACTCTCGGTTCCAATTGACTCCACAATACCTACATGAAGCTCGCCTCCTGCCCTCCCCTGCTCCACTCCCTCTGCCTCTTCCTCCTCGGCAAGCTCTGGGAGCACCACGCCACCTAGTCCAGTGTGTGATTTGTCACCCTTCTTTACAGCTTAGTTTTCATCGCCTTCATTTTCCCCGTTTTCCTCTCTCCACAATGGCAGGTCCCCCCTTGCTGTCCCAATTCTACCTTGCAGTTCCTTGCTCCAGGCCTCTATCCATCTTACTGTCTCCTTGGGTGGCACTGCTGTGTACTCACTATTCTTGTCATGAATTCATGGTCTTCCCCTAACAAAGCCTCCTTTTACCCCTTTCTTCACAAATATCCCTGCGTCCTGACATGACACAGTTTGTTTTCACTTCCCCTACAGTTTTTGCTTTCTCCTGTCTCCATTTCCACTCATCCCACCACCGCCTCAGCCCTTACCACTCTATTTTTCACACTGTTGCATTCCAGTCCTAGATACACGTTCCAAACCTATTCTTCATTAGCAAGCACTTAGTTTATTACCCTCCAAACCTCAAATTTATGACAATGCGCAAGTGGTAGCAGATGGGGAGACACTTCTGCCTGCAGCTCCGTACCATCTCCAGGCTCTAACTAAACCCAGAGCAGGACTTTCCAATGTTCTGACTTAAATATTTATCAATGCTCAGTAACATCTGGAATATTCCCCCACAAGTTTGGAAACAATCATGCCATTTCCAAAGTTACACATTACAATACAAAGAGATACAGTTAGAGCTTTACTGCAACACTCGAAGCTTGACATATTCCATGAGTACAGACACTCGGCACACTTCAGCTGTGTAGGAACTTAATTGGCCGAAATAGAGTAGACATAATCGTAAGATTGCCAACTGTCTTACCAACCTGTGTAGCCTAAATTATAGTCCCACTGCAACTGGAGTGCTAGGCGCTGAGGTTCAAGTCTTATTGTCAAGTTTAAAAGCCAGTTCTTTCACATCTGAGATAGTGATGGATGAAGAAGAGTCAGATTCAAGGCAAGGGGTAAACTGTAAGTCAAGTTCACACTTCAGTGAAGACAAACTCTCAGATTTCACTTCATTTGGCCAAAAACATCATATTCAATCTTTATGAAGAAAATCATTTAAAATGATAAAAGGTCAATAAACACAAATGGTAACAGTACTTAACTTGGCAGTGCTACCTACATGAAGAATTTTCTGTTTTTCTTGTTCAACTCACAGCTTAATACATTACTTTATGCCTTAATGTATACCAGGAAAACACAGGATATGCAAAGAGTCCAAGTTAATGTTGCTGTTGGAAACTTAATGTTTGCATTTCCTGGATTTTGCAATTTCAACAAGGTGAACAATACTGCATTGATTCTATTTTGGCATTTGCTACAGATACCAAAGTATTTGTCCTTATTTTGTCTGAATCTGTAAAAATCAGAGAGTTAAGCAGTTTGATAATGAGCTTTTGACATTTTTTGTTATTCACAGAGGCCTATCCATCTTACATATCTTCCAGTTTATTAGACAATCATGAAGGTGGTGATGCTGTACAGATCAGTAAGCTTACCTGCTCCAGCAAGTGTAGCTAAATAAAAGTGTAGAAACATCTTAAAAAATGGATGCTTTTAAAATTAAAATATTGTGAACACAGAAATTTTGATGAAGCAAAGGAAAATATTCTACAGTAAAAACATTTCTTTGAGATGGTGTCACTGTAGATTCACTAATAGCACTCAAAACAGGAATGTGCAGTTAATGTAAACTTACTCATGAGAGGGTAAAAAAGAGGCAGTTCAATCTTCCCTCTAAATTCAACAGCTAAAATAACTTGAAACTCTGAAAAACAGAGGGATGGCGGGTAGCTGGATTCAGCTGAAGTGCAGCTACTTGTACAAAAATTATAGTTACTACAAAGCAAATGGCCTCTTCCAGTACATATTGATGGTGTTCCTTGCATTAGCACCCTTGAGATGGTAAGATAAAGAGCTGAACAGTGTCTAGTGTTGATCTGGCACTCTCTTCTACTTTGACAGATGATTTAAAGGCACTATGTTAACAGAGATCAGTTGAATATAAATATATATATTTAAAATCATTCTACATTCTCAGAACTAGGAAAATGTATAAAATTGTAGAGGTTCTTGAGATCACTTTAAAAGGAAGGAGTCTAATAACCTGTTGGCTATCTGGTACCTGCTTCATCCTTTCCATTCACTCCACCCAAAGAAGTCCTACAAAATTCTTGTTGAAAACCGATGCTGAGCACCACCGTGCCCACCAGTCCCTTCTGCAGGAATACCTACTGCATGAGACTGTCACAGCAAGCATTCCTGACCAGCAACTCCTATCACAGCATCAAAATACATTCCAAGTCACTGGGATGTCCTTCTTCTTAGAGCTGATCCTACTGCTGCCTGAGTAGTTGTCCTGTCTTGTGCCCATCAGTGTGGCTGGCCTCTATGGCATTTATCAGGAGGCAAATATTCAGAGCCGTGCTATAAAACTAACTTCAGTACTGCCCAACCAAAAGATTATGAAACAGATGCTTGCACTAAGACAGACTTATGGAAAGTTACACATGAAACCTTACAGTGCTGCCTTGCAGACAGTAGAAATGACAGCTACATAGGCCATAACTGAATGTGCCTTAATGGTACTAGATGTTGATGTCTCAGTAAGATCATAAAAGTGAATACAAACAAAAGCCCACAGAGTACTGTACTGGGAACAGCATCAATGACTGTTTCAGCAAGACCAGGGGTGCTACAGTTCCCTTAGACTGCAGCAACCTATGGGACCTGCAAAATCCAGTGAGACAGTTTAGGGATGGGGACAAAGAATTGGATGGGGGAAGATCAGACAGACAGCGTTCAGAAATCTCTATTCCTAAACAATTCACAGAGGCGATGAGATGGGTGATACCTTGCCACAAATAGAAAGATCATAAAGGCTATGACACTTCTGAATCCAAGGCTTATAAGGAGGATACAGGAAGAAAGAACAGAATTAACTGACTTACTAATACCCAAAGCGGACACACTCTGGCATCTTAGACAGTGGTGGTAATTCAGATTGACTAATACCTATTAAAATGGCACCCGCAACACACTTAGGCAGTACCAAGGAAAGGAATATAACAGCAGTCATTTATTTCTGGTTCAAGCGACCCTTTAGCATGAGAGCATGCCTAGGTAACCAGGCATCTATTTCTTGGAAATTTCCTCTGTCCTTACCGACTTTCTCAACACATGGGGCGTTGCTGCACTCCTCCCTCCTGTTCTGCAGATTTGCTTCCTCTTGCAGGGCAGATGGCCTCACCAGCAAAATCGCTGGAGATAATCCTGTTTATGCAGAACAAAACATGATCCACTTCTTGGCACGCAGGCAGTCCCCAATACAGGGATAAGTCTGCTGCTCCACTCGTACAGAAATCCATGCTGATACAGCACTGTCCGTGTCGTTTTTTGTTTGTTTTGTTGAGTTTTTGGTTTGTTTAAGAGCTAAGGCAACAGGTCTCTCCCCAATGCCAATCTTCCAGTCAGTTTCCTGCCTTCGGAAATGATGCTGCATGAAAGACAGATGCTGCTTTTCTAAACTTAAATATCAACAGAACTATAATGGTTCCTGAGGATTTGCAAAATTCAAGAGGCTATGAAAGGAGAACGCTTGAAAAAAACACAAACAGACAGAAAGGCTCTTCTTACCTAGAGCTCCCTGGATGGACGGGAGGAGAGGGATGGGGTCACAACAGGTATAACTGTAAAGAGTTTTCAACAAGCTTAAGAGACTGCTAATTCTCTGCTTTTGTAAACCTAAGATAATTTTTAGGGCTTAGTACCAAGTCCAGACCAAGAGCCTGAATTACTGTTAACAGCTGTGAAAAGCTCAGGTGGGACTTAAATAAAGAGATGATATTGGAGTTGCAACTCACACCTACATTAACCATTACCGTCATGACCATAGCAGCAACGTGACGCCGACAGTGAGGAAATCTGCCATCTGTGATGGTACAGAGGAAGACTAAATAACATTCGCCTTTTCAAAAGTTGCTGTTTGCTATGGGGAGTTCCATAAAACAAATCAGAAATGAACTACAATATGTAACAGCTATCAGCTTGTATTAGATGAAAAGAGTTTGATCTACACCAAATAAGACTAAATATTCTTAATTCCTCTTGAGCTGCTGCCTCTCTACATGGGTTAACATATTCTGTACATAAAAAAACAGAATCACTTGGTAACATCTTTAAGAAAGGGTTGGTTTGCTCTGCTAATGAATCACTCTTGCACACGGAGCAGAATCCAAACGGTTATCAGAGGATCAAACCAAGTTTTAACATGAGTGCCAATATACCAAAGAAACATTTTTTTGCAAGTAAGTATTCAAAATGAGATAGAGAATGTTCTCATAAACTTTCAAGTTAAAGCATTCCAAAGCCAGAAGAGGGAGCTCCTGCACTTTACAAATAAATCAGCATGGATTTCATCTTGTCTTTAGCAAGAAAGCATTTCCAATCTCATGCCACACATTTGCATCTGGTCACTTGCAAATATACAGCAAGAATCCAATATGAAACTAATGTATATGCATGACTGATAAAGATCAAAAATGGTTAAAATAGATTTAATCCACTGCTCCTTGTAAAATTGATCATTTTCCTATCATGTACACAGCACTGCAAAGCTGAAATCACATTGTCTGCAACCACTTTGATCAGTAGAAGGCACCCGACCTACACACAATGACAGGTGATAGGTATGAAAACCCACAGAACCTTCTAACAGTGGTGTTTTTCCTACCTTTCTTTTAAAGTTGAATAAATTGAACATGAGCCTTGTCTACCATTATAAGAAATAAGGAACTGGATTTTGCTAATTTTAAGAAAGTTGGGAACAGAAGAAACGTCTCTTAAATATTTGCAACTGTTTTAAGAAGGTAGTGTTTTCTGAAATGGCTCAAACCAGAATAGTTATCAATAAATCATTTCATTTTCTGCTTTTCTGACGAAGATAAATGAAAAGTATTTCACACATTTTGTGGTCTGGTTCCTTATTATAAAGGCAATATTTATCCAACATGAGCTCAGACCACAGAAAAGTCAGAGGGGACAAAACACAACTTTTCATAGCTTGTTTCATCAGAATACTTTCCTAAGACTTTGGTATCACTGTGATCAATCTGGTAGTTACTGGGCTGAGGGAAAATTCATGGAATATTATGGAATATAATGGATTGGATATTTGAAAGATCTTCCTACAGTGAATGTCTAAGTCATTTCTCTTCAAAGTACACACAAAGTGAATTCTTTGGTTTGCAACTGAACACACCTTAATTGTGGAGATAACCCGTGATTTGTTTCAGTGAAAATAAACTCATCCATGTGAAATTCTTACATGTTCCTGTTTCTTTATTAATTAAGAACTATTTCTTGAAATGAAATTAAACCCAATATAAATGTCCGAGACTGAGCCTGTCCTTTTTTTTTACCTGTAAGTCTTGTAAAGAATGTCCAAGAAATTTGTTCCCATTGAAATAACCCGTGAAAACTTATCTCTAGAAGACCTATGCCAGTTTCAAGAGGAAAGGTTTTAAGATGTAAGATGCAATTTGTTGGGAATATAGGAAATCAGATATTTCAATCTTGACTGGACTGAGTTCCAGGTAAGCACTCTGGTTTCCCACTTCATGTCCTTTTTCTGCTGTTTTGATTAAGATCCTTGGCCTTCTGGGTTCTCATGGCCAGTGAATTGACTTTGAAATGTTTCATTTTACCATGAGAAAAGTGACAACATAATGGATTTCTTCCCAAAGCAAATTTCTTCTTCTCTTTACTGAAGTCTGTATTAGCATTTCCCGCACAACTCTCAGCTTAATCAGAAATCTAAAACTTAGCATCATCATATTCCAGCAACCAATTAGCCATCTGGTCTGTCTTAATACTCTTGAATGAATGATTTGTGCTTAAAAGGAGAACTGATATGCTCTGGGATCTAGTCATCAACGACAAAGCTAGCCTAACTGCAACAGTCTGTTCAACAAAATCTGGAAATTTGGCCAGAAAGAGAGAAAAGTCATGCTTAGAATTTCCCGTTGTATCTGCTCTGACCTTTAACTGGGGTGCTGAAGGAGAAGAGGAAGAAAAACAGGGCAAAATGAGCAGTAATATTTGCTGCCAAATTTCACTTCACTGTCAGCTTTTACAGCATAGCAATATAATTATGTAGTCTAAATTTCATACAGTTACATAATTACTTGTCTCACTCATCGGTAGACTTCAGATACATGGAAAATATTACAGAGTATACGCTATTTTTCATGGTATATTATTTGCCAAAATATCACTGTCACAGCTCATTTCAGGTATGGCAGTGTGATTAAAACACACCAAGAAGGTTTTGACATGTAACTTAATTTCCACAAGTATTTTAATTTTTACTCATAACATCATAAACTAGTTTAAACAAACACTTGGGCCTGGGAGTTAATTCGCTATAAGTTATTAAGTGGATACCAGAAGATATTTCCTCACTATCTGGCCCAGCAGCTGGAACCAAACCAAGATACCACCTTTCAGCTGAAAGCAACAGAGCCGCCATCAGCAAGGCAGGGGCAAGGAAACCCAGCCACAAAAGCACATCAAGCACTCTGGAAGAGTTTTTCAGTGCACTCTAAATTCTCACATCCAACAGCCCAAGGAAAAAATCAACCAAACACACAGAATACCATAACAATACATGTCTGGTAGTCTTCGCTGTTAAGCAGATGGCATAACAGGTTTGCTTAGAGCTGGTCAGACAAAACTTTGCTAAGACACCTGCGATATCCAATAGTCGCATCACAAGGAAGCCCCCAGCTGAGAAAGTAATGAGGCAGAGAGAGGAAGAAAGAAAATTCTGTTTTCACACTGGTTTTAGTGGTCCCAAGTTGGAAGGAAAGAAACCTGTAATTTCTCAGGCTGTAGATATAATTCCAGCTTACTAAAGTACTAACTTTTTTAATGTGCCATGTCACACTATTTAAGTAGAGAGCATACACAAAACTGGATAGATAAATGTTAATAAATACAAAAAAAAAAAAAAGATTCGTCACAAAATATACAGGTAAGTACATGTAAATAATCAAACAGTGCATTTTGAAGATCAGAGCGTGCTTCTGTGTTGAACATATATTGTACATGTTGACACAAAAGAGGATGAGCAAGAGTTGTTAATCTCATTCTTCTCTTCCAGCTGCGCACAAAATCCCTTGAGGCCCTCACGAACTACAAACATACCAAAAAATAGTAGGAGCTTTACCAATGCAAAGGAATCACTGTATTGCTAGGTGGTTTTCAGAAAAAGGAAAAACAAGAAAACAAACAAACCCAAAACCCAACACGCTTCTTGTACTGATGAATAATATTAGAGTAACCACAGTGGACGTGGTCCAGCATCAAGGCTTCCCACAGTCAGAGAGTAACAACAGGTTTTACGGAATAGCTAACACATGGTCCTTCACTAAACACCTCGTGATCACACTACTAGAGCTGTGTACTTACAGCACAAAAGACTAAATGGCAGAAAACCTATGGCATGTCAAAGGAAGAGAGTAAGACCAACGTTACTAGCAATGTCACATGTGCTCACACAGCAACTGTCAATGTGAAAATGTACACCTATCTGAAAGATACAGCTACATGAGGGGCAACTTGGAAAAAGAGAAAGAAAAGGATATGGAAATAGCAATGCCTCTAGTTGTAAATTTAGCTTGGAATAAAGGAATGAAACACACCAACTAGGCACTCAAGAAGTTTTTCATAACCACTAAAAGCACCCAAAAATGCTGCCCAGCATTGGGTGGAGATGGGTTGTGTTAGAGCTAGCTACCATTCTCCTTCTCCCTTTGCTTTTTGAGATCCAAGAGTTTGACAACCAGCCAGCAGCAACAGATTATCTTCATTCCTGAAGCAAAAATGCCAGCAGTGACCAGCCCTACCACCATCCCTCGTGCTTTACAACACCAGAAAGCAGCCATCACTTCTTGGAAGTAGCTAAGCAGGACTTGCGAAGGCCAGTGATAGTCTTCACCAAATCAAGAAAAGCAAGGGCTGTCTATGATGAGTAGCTACGTCGTTGAGATACAGCTCAGCAAGTCAAGTGGTGGGATCTATTCCAGTCACACAGTCAAATTAGAGCTTAAAGGTAAGAGCTAAATGTAAGGTTACAAATGCATCACACTGAGATTTGGTGGTGAAGATTTTTGCATCCCACAAACTGTACCCAACACTTCTGTCCAACACTTACCCAAACAGGAACTTTGATGTTACTTGATGGTAGGCTAAAGGCCACAAGGCATGGTTAATTCCTCTCGATGCATATTTATACACCTATACATACCTATAAGGTATATATACAATGAATTCATATTTCCTATGTATCTTCTTTTGTCTTACCTTCCAACCCCGAATAAACCCACCCTGGCCTGCAGGTTTCAGCCAATCTGCAAAACGAAGTCTTCATGTGAGAAAGGGGGAAAGAGAAGAGCATGAAGTGAATGTGGGAAAAAAAAGTCCTTGCTGCTGCTGAAAGCCAAGGGAGGTGCTGAAACCATAGAACAAACAAGTATGATCAGTGAATTTGTGATCAAGTTTATAAAAAAACTTTACTAAGGACACCTGTAATATCCAGCAACCTCACCATAAAATCTAGCCTGGAAGAGGAGGTTGCTCCTCCCATAAAAATCTAGCAAGCACAAATTGAAGTAACATACGTTCTCTGTTAATACAGAAGTTACCCCACATCCAAGCTCATACTTTACAGTTACAAGTAATCATTCTCCCTCCTTTCCCACTCACCTGTCTCACTCACTGTACAGGGCAAATCCTGCTCGCTGTGTAGTGATCTGCGCTATACTGTTGTTTTACTGTTTTCATACATTTTCAAACTATTCATGCAAGACAGCACTGTACTTAACCCCTGAGCACTGATTAATCTGTACTGCCCTTTTTGAGACGCTCTAACATTTAAGTATACCTTAACGAAGACCTGTGTTTGCAAAAACACAGTTACAACTAACGTAAACCCTTGCTGAACACACAGAGGATTTCTGAGAGTTTGCTACCAAAGGCTCACACCGGGATCTCAAGCTGAAATACGTTAATTTAGCAGTAACTCTTGAAAAGTTTAATTACCTAGAAACACCAATTAAAGTCTAATCATAAATCTAAAGTCTAAAATCAGAAAGCACCTCTGTTGCAGAGGCAGAACACAATGCAGTTCCCCATTCCCGTAATCCACTGCCCTAACGATCCCTAACCTTCCCCTGCTCGCAGTCTTCTGCAATAGCTATAAGCCCCACAGCTTTGACAGTACCTGAAATTGAAGCATCTGCTCGAAAATTGTGCCATTCAGGACCCTCAAAACATTTACACCAACAGGACTAAATTAAGCTCTAAGTGCCAATTTTAGCACACCTGACTTACCACTTTTAATTATATTCTTTCTGGTCATGAAGCAATGCAGTTCCCTACAGTCTTTGTAGGAAAAAATACATGCTTTGGTATGACACATCCGCACCTACGTGGTTCATGAACCTCTGCAGGAGTCTTTGCCACTGCAGGTATCAGCAGCAGGCATTGGCCACCAGGCAGGCAGCTCAGCAACGAGGGGGCACCAGCTATATATGTGTTATATATACATATATATGTTATATATATATATATATATATAAAGAATGGAAATACGGTACGATTGGAAACATAAAAAGACAAAACATTTCTGGCCTGCTCCCAAATAATAGTGATAGTCCATAGTGATCTCCTGGTGTCCAAGGCTCTCCTTGCACCAGAAAGGAGAATCTGTTCAAACTGAAGGAGAAAATGCATTATTTTCCCCGTACTTCCAGATGTCTGTGGGACGTTCAGCTCAGCACTGGGAAAGAGCAGAAACTACACAAATCGGCCCAACAGCGGAGGCAGGGGGAGAACTGTATCCAGACTCGTTTACCTGCCATACGCGCACTGCCTTACTTTGTAGGACACAGTGTCCTCCCTGCTTGAAGAAAAGTGCATGTCTTCTCTAAAAGACCAGCTGAGAACAAGTCACAGACAGCCAGCAAAAAGCAAGTCCCATGTAAAGTTACGAAAGGACTGAAAAACAAGACGGGACTTGCTGTCTTACTAATCTGCGGGGAGGCGCTGGGAGGGCGCCAAGTTAGTTAATCCAAACACACAAACAAGTTAATGATGACCCGAGGGAGCAACACTGGATTTACACACCGAAGGAAACACCGTGTAGGAAAATGTTAAGAAACAGCCTGTATGTCAGAGCTCAATGCTAGTATTTCAAAAGCAGTTTAATTCGACCTTCTGACACACAACAAGAAGCCGAACCTCCCATGGAGAATCCCACTGCATCCATTTGTATCACGGGATGTGAATTCGCAACAGAAACTTCAGACTAAGCAGCACCCAAATTACCAAGTGCTTCTGGAACACCCTATCATGCACCCCCTGAGGACCGGGTCAAATTGTGACCTGGTCTGAGTTTCCATCCACCAAACCTAGAATCTTGTCTCCTGAACTTGCTGAGTTTTTCATATCAATTGCTATACAAGCGAAATTGTTACACAAACTGAAAAAAAAAATCAAGTATAAAAATGTTCACGTAACAAAATTTCCGTATCTAAATACCAGAAAGCAGAAACCTGAATTCTCCAAGGAGGAAAAAATACTTGTTGACTCCTGGCTTTAAAGACGCATATGAAAACATTTTGCTTCCCAGTCAATTACTAATGTAGTAAAAAAAATCATCAGCCTCTCTGAGAAGATGGATATTTTTCACCTTCTGAAAATGTTTTTCAAACTTAAATGACAAAAAAGAATTACTTCTAGTTTCACAAGTAGAGACATCAGCTTACAACCTAAAGACGGGCTCAGACTACCTTCATAAGCATGGGATAAAGAACTCTATGAATCCACTGACAAACATTTCCTAAAATAGTTGTATCATGTATCATAGCTTTCCTAAGCTCTCTGTTGAAAGTCGTTCTCTAAAATCACTGTTAAAAGGACAAATCTCTTGCCACTGTGTCCTAGTAATCAAAAAAATATCTGACATGAACAGAATCGCTCTAAGCCTTTTTGCTGCTTCCTTCAACCACATTCACATCCTCCACTGCATTTTTTTTATTTCGTTTTTAGGACAGAGTAGTATGCAAGCAGAACTGAATCCCATATTCATGGCTGATTTGTTATGAATCAAACATCTTCCCATGAAGCCACCCCTCCTGCAGAAGCAGGAAGTTTAGGATTTTTTTTTTAATTTTATTTTTGCAGCTGGATTCAACAGCACAGGGAGGAAAGGCTACTGAATAAAAACTGGATTTTCTGTCAACACGCTTTTATTTTAGGACAAGCTCAAGTACCCTCAAAAACAAAAATAAATTTGAACAACCACCCTTTAAAATAGATCCCAATATTAATTATTTACAAGGTGTCTCTACTCTCCTTCCTTCCTTCCTTACACTGAGCATTAAAAGCACCATCTTCAATACATAGGAACATCCCAGTACTTTGGAGACTAAAATTTTGTTTAGTATCCCTAAAAGCAGCTGTCCCAATCTTCTATATTTCATGTAATTCAAGTAACTACACAAAAAGCTTTAATTTAACAGTTGAGAGAAGCACAGCAAAACACCATGCTGCTCAGATGGGAAGAGGGTGCATCTTACCCAGTTAGCACACCAAACGTCTCCACACTTTCTAACCATTTTCATCTCCGTAGCTTTTTGTACAGTATTTTGTTGTGTAGAGACTCAGCCATCACTAGGGACAAGCTCATTTGTCTCTAATCAGCGGCGGTATAATCATACTGTAGAAGTGAAAATTTCTCCTAACAAGCAGTATTTAAAATACTATGCTAGTGAGTGTAAAATACCTACACTGCCTGTTCAGGCAGCACTCATTAGCCACCATCTAGTCTGAAATGCAGCTAATGAAACAACAATTACTAGTCCTTCCTCTGAACCTGCCAGTCCAAATTCTCAATGCTGGGTGTGTACGGCAGGAAGGCTGATCAAAACCTTTTAACCAGCTTGCGTGCTGCTGGGCCACCTCTTCTGTCCCTGGGAAAAATTGGAACCCAGAGATAAAAACCACATCTGCTCCTTGTCAGCTGTGAATGTGCTTGCTTTCAGTCCTCCTTATAATACTCTGATGTGATGATTTTATGGAAAAACAGAGATGAAGAGAAGTAAAATACCGGGGAAGTATCTGACTTCTAGTTCAGCACAAAATTACAGATATTCGGAACTTATTTCAGGCTTCTATCAAACCGGAATGTTATTTCCAATGCCATCACTACACTGTTTCTGTTTAATTGTTTTCTGATCCACCTCTGAATAACATGCACACAACCTGGAAGTCAGCTCTGTGTTCTCGATTCATAATGAAGATATTGGTAATCTAAAAGTTTCTGATGACCCAGCACACTAACCTATACTCTTCCATTGCTAGCGAAGGCCTGACACTACCTTTTTGCTCTTCAGCCAACCTCTTATAAGGAGATAAAAGCAATAACTAAGAAAAATACCAACCCTTCAATACTTCGACTAAAGGGCAATCCCATTGATTGTATTCTGCACTATGTGGCCACGACAGAGTATCTAACACATGTTGAAGACAATGCAGGTTAAAACTATTTCTTGCGCCAGCAACCAGCAGTATGGCACCTGAGTCTGACTCTGGGCTAACACAAATAATACCTCCAGATTTGTAGAGCTCCTCATTGAGGCCATTTTTAGCTTCGTTTGTTCGCAACACCTTGTGAAAATAAAAGTTCTAAAACTTATGCCACGTGTAAAGACTCCTTCTTGCATTTTGTTTGGTACCCCACATTCTCAGATATAGTGAATAAATAATTTACTATTAATTTCCTTCCATTATTTATAATTATCCTTCATGTCTTCCTTCAAACACCTTTTCCGAACCAAAATTAGTTGGTTCTTTTTTTTTTTTTTTTTTAATGGAGAAGCCACTTCCTATTTCTGATGTAGCCTGTTACCTCTCTTTTCATTTACACTGGCTAAATACCCCAGGACACTTAGAATTGTCAGTCCGGGAGGAGATGCAAATGTTAGAGTATTGACAAAATTTTGGTGGTAATACTGTTTTGCCCACGATTTTAGAAACAGGCTATGGATTTTTCCATTCCTATCTGCCTGTACAAAAGCTCAGGAACTTCCCAGCATTTTCACAAGTGAGCAGGAGTCAGGGCCCAGCCCCTGCCCCTACGCAGTAACTAGGTCACACAACTCAGCACCCATCACTTCACGTGACGTGCACTGGGTGATGGAACAGGGACACATGCTCCACTTCTGATTCCAAGATGCTGTGCCTCTTCGGCCTTTCCTCACTGGGGAAAAAGAAAGAGCCCACAGCCTCACCACCCTACTTCAATTTGTCTTCCTTGTCCCTAATTTCTTTTAGAACAAAAACAAAACCCACAACTATTTCTTGTCACTGAAACAGCAAAAGGGGGGCTTTTATTTACAGTGCAATTCAAAAATATGTTTTGATAGTAGTAAATAAGTTAAATGAAAACAGCATTTGTATAGCCAAATACATATGAGCACACAGAAAATTCTTCTATGTTTATCCCAGATAAAAGTGAACCAAACCCATTTACAGCAGGATGAGAGATGGCATAATGGTACCACATGCAATAACTCCTAACTGCATATGAAAATAATCACAATCAGAAGAACTCTTATGCGAATGTCAGCATGCAGGCTGTCACAGTCGTCAGCTGTGAAATAAACATATAAAATAATAGCTCGACATTATGTTTAAACATAAATGTACAAGTCATTTTCCCTGCCTTGTCTGGTGAACATGGCAAACAAAATGTGAAATTGGCATCTACAGCTTGTGAAGACTCTAGAATACAACAACCAAGATCATTTGTAACAACAAACTGTCTTTCCAGAGTATTTTTTATTCATGTTATAATAAGAAAATCATTAAGTTTTGACCAACATAACATCTTTTTAACCAACTCACAACAACAGATCTGCCTTTTCATCCTTTCTGTAAGATGCTTCTGCCTGAGAACATTTTCCCCTTTTAGAAAACAAGATGTTAACAAGTTCACGCATTAAACCACAGCTCTCCACCACATAATAAAGTCCCCGAAATTCAACACTGCCTTAAGCTAGTCATTACAAGTTACTGCTACAATCACTTCTTAATTGATTGAGAAATAAATGCAATATCAATGAAGGTGACAAGAAACATTTAAGACAGTAAATATCTAATGGGAAAAGGGAAAAACAAGAGAGAAAGGACTCAGTGCTCATTAAAGTGAAAAATGCCTTATGCAATTACTTAATAGGAAGCTGAATACATCTATTCACTGGATCTTAGCAAATTAAGTTTGCCTTCTTTTCTCTGAATTCCATTAATACACAGACATCATGATGCAAAACAAGTCTGCCCATGCACTTGTACTTTTGTTTTGAACTGGAATGTCTCAGCATAGCAAACATACTTATCTTTTTTCCATCTGTCCTACACATTTACTCATGTTAAACGTGTGACCAACTCCTATATGAATTAATAGAAGTTTAGGTGCACTAAAAAGAATCAAAAACCAGCTAGTTGCTTAAATTACTGTTAGAAAACAAATTGGAAAATTCCTGTTTTAGGTTCATGCTTCATTTCTTGGACCTTACATGAACTTACTAGAAATTATATCTTGTTTTTTTCATACCTGATCAACTTAGTTGTCTATTTGAAAACAATAATTTAATTCAGATTTGGAGTTGTATTAAGGCAATTATGTTCTACGTATGAAAATATTCAGATTCTTAGTCACTTAGCAGCTGTAACTAATTTTGCAGCCTGTGACTTCAGATCCCTTAACTATGAAAGATTTAGGCTGGACACATTGCAGAGATATTGTACATTTGGTCAGCAGCTTTAAGACATCTCCTTCAGAATTTTACTTGTGATTAAGCTCAAATTCCAAGCTATGTTCTGCCCACCTCCGAAAAGCTAGAAGAGTTAATTAGAACTACAAAATTAAAGTACACACCCTAAAAATTACAGTGTAACATTACTTGCAATCCAAAATACACGTGTACTCAGAAAGCAACCACCCAGCTATGCAAGGTGCTCTAAGGACTGCCGTACAAAACAGGTGCTTTGAAAAGATGCAGAGACCATCCCTCAGTACTGTACTGCAGAACACAAGTTAAGTCGGAGTCAAGCTAGCTGGACTTCAGCAAGAAAGAGGAATCCTGCAGAAGAGAAGAGTGAGAAGAACGACAAAATCAAAGCAACAGCCTATTGAAATCTCTGCAGCAGAATTACGTTGAAGAGAGAAGCATGACTAGATGCTGCATATTACAAGACAAATGCTGCAATAACAGACAAAAGAGATAATGCGATCCAAAGTGTTTTCAATGTTCAAATGCATAAGAATGAACACATCTCATAGCTATTATTATGTGATTTGAAATGAGTAGGATTTAAATACAGCCTTGACATGATGCTGAATTTGGAAAACATCTTCCTGTTTATGAGCTCAAGTGAGAGGCAGAATAATAGCATCATTCACAGCAAATTAAGAAAGGACGTAAGAGGAATTTTAGAAATGGTGACAAAATGGTGGCATGAATTGTGTTATTCAAGAAAGCAAGTAATGCGCTTTTTTAACAATCATAAGTTAAGAGTTTCCGATAGTTTATTTCACCCCCAATAGTAATAAATAATACTAATAAAACATTTTCCAATGCAATTTGACAGTAACACTTTTTTTTTTTTTTAGAAAATCTGGTAATATATGTTCAGACATTGCAGACAATGAAAAATTTGCTTTAAGTTTTTGTAACAGGCATACTCAGTTTTAGCTACTGACTACATGTCAGGAGAATTCATTTGAAGCACGATGGCAATGCAGCGAAACCAACTGAACAAAGTTCACAATCTGCGTCCAGAAGGTATGCAAAGTAGTTCGAGTGCTAGTGATGATCTAGGAAAATGAGGCAGAAATCAATCATTCTTTCTAAATTAAACAGATTTTTGTGCATGAAATTAAATAAAGCAGTATTATTATCCTTTTGTTGAGTTCAATGAAAAGCTAAAAATATGGCCAATATAAGACTTTTTTTTTTTACTTCCTTCCTTCAGATCAAACTAGAATCCATTATCTTCTTTTTTCTGTATCCCAACAGATCAACTAATCCAATACATTTATTTCACATGCCTCTAGTGAGTGAACAACTGAAAAAATAGGAAGAGAAAGCGCTTCCATTAGAAATCTTAAAACAGTATCTGTCTATCACAAGCCATTTCAATTTTCACAAAAAAAACTAGCACTGTGTTACTTTCAATTAATGATTTATTGGGGAGGATACCTCTGGAGCTTCTAAGTTAGGACTGACATTTGAACAGGACACAACCAGGCACAAGTAAATCAAACTGAAGTAAGCCTAGTTTTCTATGGAGAGGAGAAAGGTATTTCTGTTACAACGAGAAATTGCATGAGAGGTTCCCTCTACCCCACTTATTCCAATGAAAGTAACACGCATTCACAAGAACTTCTAAAAACTATGTTCTTCAGCTAAAATTGCTAGTTCTATTAATTCCTTTCTGAGAATTTCAAGTGTTTGTATGATTATTAAGAGATGAAGGTACTGGAAATGCAATCAGCTCTGCACCATTACATCAGTTCCGCCCTTACAACTTCCTCTGTGATTTACTTAGGTGAACATCTCTCTTGCTAATGGCATTTCTCGGTGCAAGGTAGACACTGCCTAACTTCTTTATGATCCCTTTAGATCTTCTGGTCCTTAACAACCTGCTACTGTTCCTTTCCCATCCAAAGAGCTGCATACTGTTGATTTTGAGCAGCAGTGCGCTGGATTCCTCTTTCCAGTCATTTCCTTGCCTACATCCTAATAGGGGTATCATCATCTCCTTCACTCCACACTCCTTTCTTCCCATTAGAGACAGAAGAGTGCTTAGATCATTATGCTTCTTTATCTACGACCCTTCAGAACATTTTGGTTTCTTTTTAAAGATTTTCTTCAATCTTAAAGAGAAGACACTAGTTTAAAACTGTATTCCGAAAAGACAGGTAGGGCATTAGACAGAAAAACAGTCACGCACCTGTAACATCACCCTCCATTGCTCACAGTAGCAGCATTCACAGAGCAGACGTTCACTGGTTTAAGGAGTTTCAGCACTGTAGTTTCCAAAGCACTACTGAATTCCCCACTGCTCACTGGTTGAAGCAGCAAACAAGCTTTGTTTTACTGTTCTACTGTATAGTGCCAGAACAAATTATTGTTGGCTACAGAATGCAAGCCTTAACCTAAGGTTCATACTTACAGTCGTTATTCTTCAGCTGTCAAACTGAAGAGGAATATCAATAAGCCACATAAATCTGTAAATGCTGATTAAAATGCAAAAGGAGAATCAGCCGGGGTACAGAGGAATTACAAGCTTCCAGAAAACGTACTCATCTCCCCGTGGAAGAGTGATGTTCCAGTGTGCCTCAGGTTGTTACTTAAAAGTGTTTGGATTGAGTATCGGTAAACATCAGCTCCTGGAAGATTTCAGTAAAAAGGCATGTCCTAACATTAAAATATCACTTTCTGACTTTTTAGTAAAACTGAAGTAGAACAACTCCATTTGAAATATTTAATTACGCAGAAAATCTAAATCTCGTATCCAATTTTCTTTCACCAAAACCTCTTTATCCTCAACATTACAGTAACTTCATTTATTCTTAACATTAACAGGTGCTGTTTGAATCCAGTGCCAAAGAGAGGATAGGACACAAGCATAATATTACATTTGGAAACACGAGTGAAGTTTGGCAGAAGCTGATGTGTTGAGGTATCTAAGACACTGCACACGTGCTCCTTGCAATGCACTGTGCCAACTCTGAAAACCACACCACGTTAAGGTAAGATGTCTTACAGGTCAGATGTATGGACTGCACTTGCTCCATACTCCAGACAACACAGGGCACAAAAACAAACCCACAACGGCCCTCCACACGCATTTTCCTTCCACCTCACAGCCAAGCTCAAAAGGGTGCAATCATACGAGTGTTCAAAATAATTTTCATTAGTGCTTCTTCACTTACTTTATAGACTATCTTTCAAAGACAAAATGAATAACGCATCCTGTTGCAGCACGCTAAATATACAGACCCTGGGAACCAGGTAAACTGAATATAAGCCACTTTCTCTTGGAGCTGCAGAATTTTTGGCACATACCAAACCCATACATTCTGCCGCTGAGTGTCCGTCCTCATGTTTTCACCTGATCCATACAAACCATTCAGGGCATGGCACACCACCTTTTTCCAGTAAGGAAGGACGATCCCATCACCTTTTGTGCACACTGTCACAGAAAGCCAAGGCACCTTTTCCTGATATGACAGTACGTGTTTCATAGCGTGCAGGAATTGTAGAGCTAAAGAAATTATTCATTCACTGAGACAACTATTGTCTCACACTGAGAACTCCAGATCTAACAGGCTTCAGCTAAGAAGCAATAGATAACATTTTCATGGTTTCATTGAGTAAAATTCTTAACTTCTTTTTCCAAGGTAAATAACCCATTAAGAGCCAAAGTTGGCTGAATTTCATTCTCGTGAAAACTTTGCCCAAATGAAACTCCCATTTCGCATACGGAGCAGGCAACGTGGAGATACACATATATGAAAACACACCCAGTAAGTTTGGTTTTGGAAGTCAATGCTTTGGAAGTTTAAGAGCCAATAAGTTTCCCAGCTAGGTTGTCCCCTTCTAAGATCTCCCGTTTTTTGCAATCCTGCCTTCTTCATCTGAAGAGAGAAGGTATTTTTCACGCACGTGTTACATCACTCAGGAACTAAAAAAAACAATGTTTCTTAAAATTGGAAGTAGCTTCATAGTTGGGTCTTCCATTACAGCCTGCACATGCAGGTAGCAAAAGCATCTTCCTAACACAAGACTGCAGAAAGTGGTAAGGAATTTAGTTTCTAATTAATACGAGGCTTACATGAATGTCTAAGGTATAGCCTAGTTTCCTACTAACCAGCTTCACTGCCCCAGCACTCCACAGTACGGATGTCAAATTCTAGCCGAGCAATCAGTCCCATCAGCATATGGCCCTAACGTGCCTGCCTCTGTACTTCTGCAGCCAGGAGCCTAATCTTTATGAGCTGCAGTGTTGAACATTAGAAGGCTTAAGTTCTTTTTTAAACCTGGGATATAAAACCTTCCAGTGCATTATAAACAGTGCTAAGTGTTTGTTTTACTTTTTCCAACACATCAGCGCTTAGGATTCTAAGTGGAAGGAAAGTAGGTCAGGTTTTCCTACTGAAGCTTTTTCAAACTCTTTAATTTTTTGTAAATTCTACAAAATGCATCTGCCTTTTACATCCTTCATTAATATCTTAAGAATACAAACCTCTGAAGTGCACTTCAGTTTACCAAAAGCCTTAAGAGTAGCAAGCATCTATGAATATTAGAGAAATATTTAAGCATAAGTCCATTTTTTTTTGTTACTGTGTGCTAGGTCTGGCTTATCTTTGATCACAGATTTTTGCAGTAACTCATTAAAAATGCACAAGGAATTTGCCTGCACGGATCAGCCACAGAATAGTGATCTGAACATTTAACATCCTGCAGGGGAAAAAAGGTGGAACCCGTGCACTGAAGGGGTGCTTTGAACACTTTCGAAGGATCGTCGTCTGCATTTCTTAATGAGAGGACATTCACCGAGTCCCTGCTGATTACACAATAGTCTCAGAGTTTAAAACACAGATTTTTCTACCTTCACGTTTCCACTAGTGCACTACGCCAACAAGGAAGCTACTATTTGCTCCTTTTATCAGCAGTAGTACAAAGAGTAAGGCACACCCTGCTGAAGCAACTGGAAAAACCTGCTACGTGAGAGCAGACAAGCGAGCACCCATACCTTCACCTCGCTCCACGTTTCTACAGGGACTTGGCCTTAGCCTAGCTGGGGAAAGCTGAGCAGAAAAGCAAGGCCTGGGCATAAACACAGCAAGGTAATTCCAAAAGAAGAAGAAAAAAATAATTAAACTAAAAGGACAATCTTGGCACAAGACCTGGTTATCGCCAACTGATCTTGAACAAACTGAGGCTGAATATTGCAAGTAGGTTCCCCACGCTGAGCACACTTTAGCTCTGGAACAGGCTTCTAATTAAAGTCGTGGGGGAAAAGGCCCAGCTGGTTTTGAGGCAGAGCTCCATATGTCTATGGCTGTATGCTGAAGCTTACAAGAGCATGGAAATAAACTTGATGAATAGGGAGGTCCTTTCCTGTCCCACATTCCTAAGAGAACAATAACTGTCAACCAAACAGCATCGCTCCGATACAGCTCGAAGATACAACCATCTGTCAGGCAGTACCAAACAGTAATTAGACCAGAGAAAGCAAAAACATATCAATGTCATAGCAGGACAAACTTCGCCAAGAATAAACTTCACAGAGGATCTTTTCACAAATGTCTTAGACTCACAACCACGCTTCCCGTAATTTCGTAGCAGAAATTTATTTGCTCCCGGTGCAAACACGAGATGCACCCAGCACACCTCCTGTTCCCAGATCGGGAAGCGCTCAGCCTAGCTGGTCTCCACTCAGCTAGCAGCCCCGGCACCTGCACGCCCGGCATCCTGCACACACGCAGCGGGTCGGCTGCCCCAGAACGGCGTTACGGCCAGCACACCCAGCAGTCCCTCCGCTCGCTGCAGTCACTTACCATTCAGCTCGGGCAGGATGATTCAGAACCAGCTGGCACCTGCTTTGCTACTGAAGGCTTCACACAGCCATTTCTGCACACATCACTAACAAGAAAACTGCCGCAACCGCCGTGGTGTAGGACCTCCCTGGTAAGACCAGATCTGCTCACAGAAACCCCATATCCCTTCAGACCAAGCATTACAGGTTGAAGAGCAGATGGTCTTTCAGGCTCACCAACCTTTCCACTTGCTTGACATCTAAGATATACATAACAAAGTACGCAAGCTGGTCTAATACAGAATATTTGCCTCCACCTACGAGTCTTTCAGGCTAGGACACCATTTCTTCCTACTGGGTCCAGGCCAGGGGTGGGGAGTGGGAGGAGGATCTGGTATCCTTGTTTATTATTGCAATGTACCTGAAATTGAAGACAAACAGCACAATACTTTTGGCTGATTGGCTCCACCTGTTCATGCACCAAGTCACTGAGCACATCACGCATCTACTGTTCCCCTTCTACGTGCCAATACCGAAATGCAACAACTGAGGGCATAGCACGAGTGCTCATCAGGAATCGTCCACGTAAAGCAAACTGAAACAAAACTATTTGCTATTTCTTATAAAACACGAGCTCGAGATACTCAAGGAAATTATCTGGCAGCAGCCAAAAGAGCAAACTATAGGAAATATTTTTTCTATACAATATCTAGATTAAGTTATAATAGCCATAGCCCAACTATTCAGGTAAGCACTTAAGACATCTTTAGAACGAGTCCTTCAGTGGCTGCTGAGCAGAACGGAGCAGACACAGCCTGTCAGAGCCCAAAGTTTTGACAACAGTCTTTGTCAGCAGGCAGGCTGCTACACCAAAACCCAGGCTGCTCTATAGCCATTATTGTTCTTTACTTCTAAACATCCTCTCCTGGTCATTTCTGAAGAAAGTATGACAGCTCTTACATTCTCATCAGGAGACCTTCCTTCATTAACACACCAGCTTCCTTTTTGCAGTTGATTTCCCCTCTCCCCACCCCCTTGCAAAACCGTTGTGGTCAAACACAGAAAAGTTTAGCAGAACAAGAATAAAACTCGCGTCTGAGCAGTAAAGTTGACATAAAATAAAACTGTATTTTTTCAGCTTTATTCTCCTGGTGAAGCACAGAGCAAGGTAGCTGCAGAAGAACGCTACAATCCATTCTTAGTTTGTATCACACCACCACATTTTCCTCTACTATTTCAGTACATCTGGTTATACTAGAATACCAACACTTTTTTAGACTTGTCGTCAGAATAGCACACACTTACATTCACTGTAAGTGCCTGCAGATCTGATTTATAGTATATTCCAGACATATGACTGTATAATTCAGACAAGCTTAAAAAAAGTATGCTGAAAGAAGATACTACCAAGGACTTCCCACTGGCTCTGCTAAGCGTAAGAGGACATATTTTACTTGACCTACCCTACTAATCTCAGTAAATTGGACCTCAGCAACAGATGCAAAGCTCAAGTGACCACTTACAAATCCTTAATGCTGCTCCACCTCCAGCCTTTGATCAGTTTTCTTCTGAAAGTACCGAATGGACCTGTGCTCCTTAGCCTATGTAACAGGCTCCTCTTAGTCCAGGAGCTGACCTCTGGTACCAGAAGCAGGGTTACTGCTCCCGACTTCAGCTGCATTGCTCCCTATCACATACAGAAAGGCATACACTGGGATACAACAATAAATTCTAGATCTAAGTAGTTCAGAAACTGTTTTGGTTATTTTGCTATAGGACTTGATAACAAATTACAGAATTACTACAATATCATATACGTGCAGGCTGACATTCATATTTGACAGTCTGACCCAAAAGTAGCTAAAATGTATGATGAAATCTACATTCACAGCTTTCATTCCTCTGAATATTACAAAACTATAAGCACACAAATTGCTTGAAGCGTAATTCACCTTTGCACAAACATAAGTTAAACTAGAATTGTTAGAAAGAGCATTTTGGATCACAAAAGGCCTTTACCCCATGGGTCCCTACCCATGTTTGTACTAAAAACATAAAAATTGAACTCTTCAGAAACACTGTAAGCATTGCAAAGCAAATAAAAGGAAAAATCATCTATACAAATCTAACTTCTAGCACTTGGAAAACATTTGGGCAGTTAGAATTACACTTATGTGAAAAGCACTATCTTACCCTCTTCTGCTTCTTCCAGACTTCACCCATGGAAAATTGACAGGATTCCCCACCAGGCATCCTTCCTACTACCCTATGCTGAACCCTGGCCAGGCTCCAGCAGCCTGAAGGATTTTGCTATGCCACTGCAGTGACAGCAAAAACCCGTGTCCAAAGTGGCAAGTTTGGTTTCTTGGTTTTGTGTGTGTGTGTTTAAGTATGTTATCTTGAAACAATACTTTCAGAAATACCATCTTTGAAACTTGAATGGGGTGGTTCCTGTACACAAATTCTGGATCTCAAGCATGTTGTTTACGCCAAGTGTCAGGCTGATAAAGTCACGTAAACTTGCAGTTTTAATAGCAAGTTTATTTTTCCCTTCTTCATTTATATTTAATACCAAGCTCCCAGACCTACATAGGTCATTCTGGCAGCTGGTACAATTGCATGCCAAGTCACAAGCTAAAGACTCCGACACCAAAATGTCAAACCAGCGACCCTCTGATGAGGGTTAAGCAATAGCGAAAGAAATCTGCCTTCCGGAACACGGCCTGGTTGAGCAACATGGAGACAAGGTCTCAGCATCACATCAGGAACTTCCTAAGGAGAAGCCCAAGCCAGCCTGCTCATACTGTTCTCTTTGGCGTTGTCTAACCAAAAAAAAGGAAACGCAGTACACTATGCCCCTTGACGAAACGGGTCACTGACTAGGAACCACTGACCTTCACAGTGGTACCGTGACTTTAACTCATAACCAGAATTCAAACGCTAGGGCTGGAACCAGTTTCTTACTTGGAGACCAGAGTAGCTCATCCCTTGACTCCTCAAAAAGTGTTTTTTTTTTTTATTTAAAGTCTTTACCATCCCTCTTTTAGTTACAAGATTCATGTAGGATCCAATAGATTATATTAGCTTTCCCTTGAGCTTTACTTTTTCCAAGGATACTCTATTCTCTTCCAGCATTTTTTTCCTGAAATGTGCTGATTTTATCAAAAGAATGGTAAGCACCTAACGTATTTCCCCCCACCTTGGCCTAGGAAATGTTTCATTGCCCAAGGAGGCAGGAAAGACTCATCAGTGAGAGAGGAGTGCTGCAACAGTTATCTCAACTGCAAGGTCAAAAGTAGGAGTTGTAGACACACGCACGCGCACACACACAAACAAATCCATGCTCCTTACAGTAAGGGCTGTCTTGTGCTTGAGTACTTACGCTATAAAATAATTTTTATGTATAGCAAATGTGCATGCAAGAGGGAGTATATGCATAAAAACATCCAACATTCATGGAAAAAAATTAACTTCAAGTAAGAGGAAATGTGTAGCTCCCCATGTATGTGTAACTTCTAACTTAAGACACTTACTTCTAAATGTCTCTGCAACAATGCAACAATGCAAACACTAGATTTCAGATTACTTTTTCTATTACAGTTTCTATCCAGCAAAGATAACAATGTGGAAAAAAAATGTAACATTTGGCAAAAAGTAACCAGACGTGAAGATTTCGTGCTGGCTGTGGCACATTCTCACTTCTCTGCTGGGGAAGCAAGGCTGCCAGCTGCCACCTATGCCCATACCAAGGCTCATCTCTTCAGCCTGCGTTCCAGTGCAGAGGTAACATCTCGGCATACTACTCAGGAATGAGCTCTGGAGAAGACCAGGCGCAGCCATTACTTACTAATTCAGAGCAGTGTATTACTACATTTAGTAGTCTACTATTACAGCCGTTACTACATTTTACGAGGTCTCTAAAAAGTGTTCTGAGAATTACGTAGAAATCTGTCTCTCTGACGGCAACAGAAGAGATGAAGAGGAAGAGATCATTTCATTGGAAGATGCAAGCCAACAACAGGAGTGAGGCACTAACATTTGTTAAGGCAGAATGAGAAACAACCCCTGTGAGAAAGAGGGTAACATATGCTTTAAATCCATGTAAGATAGAAGAGCATGTAGGTCACAAGGCCTGCGCTAACAGGGCACAAAAGGAAAGTTTAGCCCTTTGCTTATTGCACTCTCAATTCCACCTGAAGAGAAGGGAAATCAGCATTTGCATTTGACCAGCCAGGGGATCAGAAGCAGCTGGCTGCAAGGAAAGGGACAGAGACGTGTAGACACAAAGGTTGGACGTGGTGCTTCGGGATTTGTTTTAGTGGGTGACATTGGTAGTAGGGTGATGGCTGGACCAGATGATCTTGGAGGGCTTTTCCAACCTTAACGATTCTAGGACCTCCCCAGAGAGGTCACCTGCCTTGCAGCCTGGGAGCCAGGAGCATGGGAAGCGTGCCGAGCCCTCAGCACAGGGCTCAGCAGCTCCCACCATGTCCGGTGCAGACACTGAGCACACTCCTCCTCTCATCCCAATGCTGAGGAACTGCACAAGCTGCAAACCAGCAGGCAAATATTTAGCCAGAAGCACCAAACTGGAAGACAACGTTTGCTTTCTGGACAACTGGGAGCAACTTCATTTACTGTTTTGATCTTCACAGGGTGGGCAAATGTGCTAATTGAGATTTCTTATGTAGCTGCTCTGACATACTAGAAACTTAATACAAACACACTGAGCAGCCACACAAGGTCCAATTACTTAAATGAACATTTTCCTATTCCTGGAGTATGGCATTAAACGCCTTAGCTTTAGCCTGCCGTTAGACTGTATCAATGGGCATGCAATGTTTTCAGGAGCCTAGAAATATTCCATTCATAAAATGAAGAGGTTTTCTCTCCTGAAGTACCACAGGCCCCATTTTCCATCCTGTGAATACATGCAGTGCACCTGCTGGCTCCACGTCACCCCCAAGGCTTTTAGCTGTGATGACAGCAGGCTGATTTTAATAAGCTGCAGTGTTTTGATATGTAATATACGTGCCTATTGAACTGATACATGTATTTTAAATATTAATGCTACGTCCAAGCTAGATGAAAGCATTAGGGAATTTAGAATAAGCGATTAATTAAGGTGGGGCACTTAATTCCCTGAAGAAAGACAGCGGTATGCAAAATGGTGAGTTCACTACTCGCATAAAGCACCCAGAATGTCTCCTGTTTTCTTTCAAATTTAATTGCCATCACCCGTAGGAAGCCAAAACCACTAGCCAGAACTCATTATATAGTGTGATAAAGCTCAAAGTCTGAGGAATAAAATGGAAATTCAACATTAATGAAGTGGCGTTTAATCATCTGTCATCATCGATTACGCTCGGCCACCTACACAACCAAGTTACAGAATTAAGCATAATGTTACAGATGCTGTCTGCCTCTATTCATAGAGCAGTAAAAAGAGTATTCAACAAAAAACTATCTTCCTACAGGATGTTTTAATTCTTAACAGTAACAAATAAATCCATTACTGCCTTTTATTTGCTGAACAGAAGGTAACCACTGGTAGAGTTCCTGGACTGAGACCACCTGTCTTTGTCTTAGACGTTGGTTATTATGGTTCCTGTGTATTTTTCCAATTAGTTAACTCTGATACAATGTCTTTCTGTACCTAAAATACTCGAACTCTTCCTCCACAGCTACCCCAGCTACAGACTCCTCCTTTCCAACAAGCTTCTGCATGGGTTTAACACCCTTCCCATCTTTTTTTCCCCTGTTGAAATGAAGGTTCTTAACGGTCTGCATTTATCGTGGTGGGAAAGTTCAGTGAAAAGCCCTAATAAGAATGAATCTAAATGATCTTTATTACGTAATAAACACATATTTATCATGAAATCAGGAATCCAAACAACTCATTGAATACAATACAGTGTTAGAAAACATTTAAAACATTTTTCATAGTTTCTAGGAAACAAAAGCTGTTTGCAGGTGGTACAATGAAGTTTTCAACTCTTCTCCCCATTGTCAGGCTGCTCCTTCGGCCGCTGCTCCCTCCAGTAACTGCCTTGCCGACCCTTCCCTGGCCACACTTAGGGCAGAAGTCTCCAGGTCCAGTTGTCCAGGAAGACATCTTCCTCCACTGCTGCAGTCCTGAAGTCAGCTATTTCTGGTCACATTTTCTCTGTCGGTCTGGGTGCACACCACTGATCAGAAGTAGCTGTCTTGCAGCAGACACAAACAGAGAGAAGTCCTGGCACTTGCTGGTTGTAGCCACAGCTCCACAGATGATAGCACGCATCTTTCCTAAGCTCCTTCCAAAAATTGGTTTGCCTGATGACTGACCACTCGGCTGCTGCACACTGCTTTTGGTCTCCTTTTGAAACATCACAATTTCTAGAAGCTAGACAGTTCAACTGAGAAGCAGCATGCTCACCTCGCCTGACCTGCTGCAGGTCTCGCCGCCCAGCCGCATGACTCGCAGGGCCATCAGATGACGGCCAAACGCACCCCTCGGCCTGTACTCGAAGCATGCCATTCACAGTTTTAGCCCCTGAGGCTTGTTTGCCATTTTGATGCCCTCCCTCGGACTGGTGGCGGCAGCTGGAAGGTGGTCCATAACACAGTTCGTGTCGTATTTCAAACACATAACAAGCTTTCAAAGCAAGGAGTCACACACTGCCACTCTATTGGAGCAGCGTAAGACTACTGGGCTGTAGCACTTGTAGGGTCTCTTTAGCACAAGAAAAAAATCTAGCATCTAATTCTGATGTTATTTAACAGATTGGGATCCTTGGATAAGAAACCTACAACAGCTCAGTGATGCAGGCTGGATGTTCCTTTCCCCATCAGAAAGGACCTGCTATCACCAAGGTTGGCTTGCCCGAAGCTCCGGGTTACCTACACATCCACCGGGAGCTATCGAACCAGATAACCTTGGATACTGTGCAGCAGAGGGCTCCTTTCAGAGCCTCCGTGATCTACAGATGGCAAGAGAGCAGCAGGGAGGGCAGGGCAGGGAGTGCCCAGACAAGGCAGCTCACAAAGGGCTGCTGTTCCCGCGGTGGGAGCAGCAGCAGCCGCGCCTTGGGCTGGTGGGAGGGCGAGTGGGGAGCGAGGGCACGAGGGGAGGAGCGAGGACTTGAGATCCGACACGCACACAACACAGATTTCATGTCCCTGATAGACTTTACCCTCTGTGCACGTTAGTAAGAGAGCAAGCTGCTCGTTCAGAAGGTGGTTTTGGTGACTTCTCCAGCACTGCTAGTGTCAGGACGATGCAGCTTCAGCTTTCCCCTGCGCGCACACTTCGCTCACAGCGCCATCAGAGCACAGAAGTTAACTGTGCTCACAGCTTCCCAAACGGCCCAGATTACAATGCGATAATTAACTGCTCGCCAACAGCTACTTCACTGAAAACCTCTATCACTGTATCTGCTAGACCACGGAAAAACTTCATTACTGAATTTGTTAAGCCCCTGAGAAGAAACTTCAGGCTGTTGCTTTAGATCAGTTCTCTTTTGCAAGACTTAGAACTGTGATAAAAAAGCAAGGCTTTCTATCAGCTGAACTAGCAACTTCTTAAAAAAATAAAAAAATAAGAATAAACCTCTCCACCAGCCAGTTGAAGCTTCTGATTTGGCCACATGTAGTGTGTGAAATATTTATACTCTGCTCTTATTTATAATTAACAACGTCAGTTCCATTTCTTTAGATAGCATTCACGGCGCGCTCTCAATGAAACGGCACTTCTGGATTTCATATACGAAACAATATTGTTCCTTTTGGAACACATTCATTTGCTAAAGGCAAGCTCAGTCCACCAAGCAATACATTATGAGTGCAATAAAGATTTTCAATGCTCTTTATATAAATGGATATAGACATTTCCAAGCTCTAAGAAATAATTAGTAGCTCTGAAGCAGTTTTACTCTACTTTTGAACATGTTATATGATTTATAGTATAATTTATTTTGTAGTTAGTCATCATTAACAGTTGGCTGAATTAGCAACACGGTTTCCTATTTTTTCAGAACTTATTCCATCATATACACTGAAACACCATAAGAAAATGTAATCATTCTTGACTTAAAGAGGCTGTCTTTATAAGACAATAAAGCAGCACACCGTTAGAACTAAGAACTCTTATCCCACATATTGGTACACCAGTGTTTCATGGCTTTATTTATTAATACTAAGAAGAATATAAAAGTATTCTTGGTCTCTCATCCTAATCCACACACTGTTAAGGACCAGAGAAAACAAATGACATTCTAATCCAGTATCAGAAAACTATTGGCAGAAGAGTATTCATAAAATAATCCTACCTGTAAGGCCGTCTCTACTTCAACATGGACTTAAGATACACATTTTCCAGGCTGTAGATCCTATGGAACCTGAAGAAAAAAGGAAAGGCTACTAGTATTATGACATTAGAGTTGGAAACATGAAGTATCTTCATGTTTTTATTCTAAATGTTAAGAGCATGTATTCCTAACAATCATTTCTCTACGAAGCCTTGCAAAAATAAGAAGAGTGAGAAGAGGCTTTTAGTTAGGGTGTAGGGTGGGGGGATGATGAGTTGCAAATTGTTCTGTATCCATGCCTACCCTAGGCAAATTCATCTTAAAGGAGTAATTAAAGAAAATTATTTCAAAATACGCATAGGTAAGTTTCGTCTACCTTATAAACATCCACAAGACTTCATGCGTACATAATCACATTTTACACGTGAACACCACAAGTCTGGTTACAAACTAGTACAGGTTAGCCTTCTCCTATTATTCTTCAAGTCCAAACTCAAAAACCCTTCAAGCACGCGTGACTTGATGCTTACAGTAAAGGTGCTCGTTTCTTTGCTTCGTGACAACTAATCGTTCTGCTTTGGAGAGTCAGCAATAACCTCAAAACCATCACTAGCCGTGCACGCTGACATTTAGCAAGTGTCTTTTTCAACGCTCCACCTGGCACCGTGCGCTGCCTGCTCCTCGTGCAGACGCAGAAGACCTGAGGTTCCCAGGCCTGATGTTCCCTCCGGGCAGTGGGCTGCAGGAGCAGCACCGGCGTAACAGAGCACGGAGGGTGCTTGGGGAACAGAACCACGGCAAACCCCTCTGCATGCATGGCAAGAGCTTAACAGTCAGAACAGCAGAAATCCTCAAGACAGGGCTGCTCTTTCAGCATTTGTATTTCACCATATCCTTCTCACGCTGCATATGACAACGATCACACCTCCCATTGTATAAATCTATGTGGCTTTACAGTATCGTTTGTAGATACAGTTCATAGATTTTTTCAGTGATTACCTTTAAATACTGATGTCATTCCAGATATAAACAATGAGTTAACTACAGGAGCTTCTCACTGCAGGTTTGTGATAGAATTATTGCACCACTGACCACACTGCACACAGTTAAAGATCTGTGAAAGCTCAAGGTTTTGTTCTTTAAAACTAGCAAAGAATTGCCTGGCTGACAATTTTGTCTTCTATTAAAATACTCTTTTTCTTTCTTTAAGATATAACATACTTCAAGGGGGCACTGTCCAAATTTTTTATTAAGGCTGAATTTTAACTTGACTTGTGATTTCACTCAAGTTACTCAAGAACAGCAATAGCAGGATCATATTAGCCCTCACAGCGCTGAATTGAAAAGTGACGGAAATAAGACATAGGCCACAGTAACAAGATGCGATCCCAGGGGATTAAAGATACTGAAATCCTTTTACATTAGCTGCTCATCTTTTCTCCATAGCTAGCAACTGGGAGGTGAAGTCCATTAAAAACATGATTCATAATACAGATTGTTAAACTATTTTCAGAACAAAACCTGGGGTCCACAAAACTAGTCTGCTTAATGCTACTGCTCAAGAACACATGGAATTTGTTATCCTTCCAGAGAGGGGGGCAAATTCAAGTTATATTCCCTGCTAGCTAGGCATAATTAATATAGATATTTTTCAAAAACATCAAAGTAAAGTTCTGTGCATCTTCAGACGAGCTATTTTCAGTGTTCCCCTAAATGCAAGACTGCTAACTGAAGGAACAAGCATGTCAAAGCAACATTTATCACTGTCCTTGGAAACTCACTTGTCAAAGAACTTTCCTGAAGGCCTCATGGTAACCCTCAAAATGGTCCCGGAAAATACAAAAATGTGGAGCCAGAGCTGTTCTCAGACCTGCCATAACCACATGGGACAGGGCAAGTGGTCTGAGCTGTCAAGGGATGTTAAGGACACTGCACTGCAAATGTTATTTGAAATGTACTAAGTAATGCTTGCTCCCTGCCTCTGTACTTCAGTACTAGTACAGGTCAAAGAAATATTACATAAGTAAGATATTGCTTGTGAGGTAAATACCCACGACCCACTGAAACCAGGTATAAATTAATTGTTATATATTTCTAAGATTAAAATTAGGGAAGGACAAATGAATATACTGTAACTTTTCCTTAATGAACCATGCACAGTAGCAACCAGGAAGAAAACTTCCCCGAAGATGGGGCAGGAAGAATATATACACCACGGGCTAGGATTAAGCTGTATTAGCACAACTATGCAGGAAGCTTTCAGGACTTCCACACGTAACTCACCTGGCTCTAGATGGTGAAACTCGCTTAATTCACTGCAACAGCTTTCAGGAGGAGGTACACTGGGAGACAGCTAACAGACACTTTGCTAGCAGCAAGACCAGATTTTTTCTACTTTTACTTATTATCATAGCAAGTTCTACAGTAATCCTTAATACGGAAGAACCACTTATGGGGGAAAGATGCCACTGAACTACTTTTCTTAGATGCCTTCTGCTCCCTTCCATATGCCAGAGACAAATGAAAGGCTCCAGCATGCCCGGGTGCTTGCCACAGAAAAAGGAGAGATTCGGTACAGGAAAGCACAACCAAAGCTCCAGTTTTCCGTGAAAGGCAACGCTGCAACATCGTAAGAACAGATGGGTGTTCCAGCAGTTTCCAACAGCATCTTTGTGAGAATCACAGGACTCCCACCAGGCACGCAGGAAAGGGCTGGAAGCTGTCCCTCAGCAAGCTTAGTTGTGACTGTTTCCTATCATGAGCTGGGAAGTCCTGAAAATTTGAACAAAATTGCAAATAAGCATCTAATATAATAGCACATTATCCTGCCTTCTCTGCATCTGGTATTGACTTTCATCCTGTGCTGCTACAAGCTGACAGCTCCAACACCTGCCTAATATAAAAATTAATTCCAAGTTGAATGTTAGCACACAGAAGACAGTTCACTACACACACAAAAAGCCACTTTAGCTGAGGTCCGAGGCCCATCTCACGGTGTCCTGCCTCTAATGGGGACTGCTAATGGATGCCTAAGGAGGAGAACAAGCACAAACACACGGCAACGCTTCCTGAGCGCTCCCTGCCACTTGACAGCAACGTGCGGCTCTGGGACCTCCTCCGCCTCCTTTCCAGCGTACACATGCAGGTAGAAAGATGTTCACATTAAAGTCTGAGGCTATTCTGAGTCCGAGCTCATTTAAATCAACTTTTCACCATTTCGGTTACTGCTCTATTCTTTCCGTGGTGATGAATAGACAGGCACAGCAGAAACCCGTGGGTCCCCTCCATTCATTCCCTAGCCCGAAGAGATTAAATCCTAAAACCCAAATTAACTGTTGCTTTCAGAACCTGCATGTAATCACCGTTCTGTTCGGAGCACAAAAAGACTTGCTCAACCCAACGGTGACATTTAGCGAAATCTGCATGCCGGTCCTACGTGAGATTAGAGATTTAATCACCCGCATCCCCGAAAGTATTGTTTGTTCTCATTAAGCACATAACAAAGCTGTAAATTAAGTAAGACCTTCCTGTAAATACTGCCAAGAAGTAAACATCCCTGAAGGAGGATGATAATGGATCAGAGTAAAATGTTAATTACTATTTTTAAATGAATATATATGAAAGATGGGGTTAACAACGCATTATGAGCAGATCTCATTAAAACTGGGACCTGGAGCCGAGCAAACTCGAAATAAGAACTCCAGAACCGGCTCGGAAGAAATAAAGCGTGACAAACAGGCGAGGAAATTCCGTGCCGGAGACCTCGCGGGGGCTGAGGGGCGCTGTCGGGGTGCGCCCCCCGGCACAGCCCAGCACCCGGGGTCCGTCCCCCCCCCCGGGGGCCATCTTGGAGCGGGGGGACAACACCGGCGCCCCCTCCCCTCTCCCCACATCTCCCCCCACACGGTGCTACGGCCCCCCCCCAGGCCCCGGGGAGGCTCCGGGCTCCTACCTGCGGCCGGGCTGCCGGGTGGCGGCGGGCACGCCGCAGCCTCCCTCCCTCCCTGTGCCCGCAGAGCCGAGCCGAGCCGAGCCGAGCCGCGCTCCCCTCAGCCCCAGCCCCGCCGCCGCCGCCGGGCCGGGTCGGGCCCCGCCCCCCGGGGGTCGGGCTCGGCGGGAGCGCGCAGAGCCCAACAGCCGCTCGTCCCCGCGCCCGCAAGGCCAGGCTGAGAGAGGCTCGCGCGCTCTGATTGGATAAGGGCAGGGAGGGCGGCGCGGAGCGGAGCGCTGATTGGCCGAGGGGAAGACTTCGGCCCGCCTCCCGGGCGGTGAGTGACGGGCGGTGTGTGGGGCTGAGGCGGCCCCGAGCCCCCCCCTCCCGGGGAAGTGGCTGTGGTGTGTGGGGGCCGTGGGGAAGGGCTCTGTACCCTCCCAGGGCACACTGTGCTCCCACCTCTACATAAATCACTGTGCGTTGGGCAGGGGTCTGCCTAGTGGGGTTATTCTTCGTGTAACAAGTCATGGCAAGGATTCTTCCAGCCCTTTACATGTGTAGGAAGCACCCAGGGGCGCACAGCTGCCTGAAGGACACGAGGACCAGCACTCGGTGTGCGGGATGGTCCCTTCGCACAAGGGCAGCCCTGAGCTGTACTGGTGTGATTAGTTTCTGCTGGCCTCAAAATACAGCATTGCACGTGTCTTTGGACAGCTTTAATTCCGTGCTCAGTGGGGCTTCTCAGGGTTGTCTTCAAGCAGAAATTTGAGTGACGTGTTTGATGGTGACAACAGCCCATCGAGCTGCATCAACAGTTGCTGAGCACTCTTGGTTTTGGGGACAGATTTATCACTACAATGCAACTAATCTCATTCAACCTCCTCTGTTCTTCCTGTTCAATTTATCATGATAGTTTTTGGCACTCTACAGAATCACAGTTTTATTATGTTGTCCATCATTTTTGGTTTAGATCAGCAAATTATTAACAATTACTTCCTTCTTATCCGTATCTTCAAAGACTTGGGACGTGGTCCTTCCTTTTGTGATCCATCAGCACCTAAAGCATTTCTGAAAGGAAACTGGTTGAACAAATAAGGTTAGTTTGGGCATAAATTATTGTAATGTAGAGTAATTACAATGCCTAGAGGTGCTAGACACCTCAAAATACAGTCCAGTTTCAGGATAAATCCAGTTTTTGCATTTTTCAAGAACATACTTTAAATATTCATCTCACCTTCCTTTTAAATAAATTAAACAAGATTAAACAAGTGCCAAGCTAATAATTTCCTTCTTTTTATGTTGACTACCCCCCAAGTACTTTTTCATTTCTGCAGACTTAACCTCATTTGGCAAATGAGGTTCTGAGTTCTGACACTTTGTATGCAAACTTTTAGTTGAGGCCAAGCTGTTGTAGGAGAAAGTTAAATTCCTCGGGATGAGAGCGCTGACAGATTCTAAGCAACAAAACTCCAAAACAAGGCTTCCAGCCAGAAAGATGAATTGCCATCGTACCCATCCAAGTATTACCGTTCTTTTCCTATTATAGGAAACAGTGTTTGGCAAGAGTGGGCTGAGCCCTCCATGGGTTTTGAAAAAGGGCGTATTCTCCACAAACCCAACACAAAGCAGCTCCTGCAAGCTGACCACTCCCATTTGATAGCACAGGAGGTGAAGCTAAGGAGAGCGAAGAGCTTTCCACAGTTCGGTGCTCTTTCCAAACCCAGGGAGATGACAGTCTCCAGAAGACGTTCTCCAGCACAACTTTAGTTGAGAAGTAAACATCCCAATGTCATTAAATCTGTCCCAAGTCTGGAAGTCTAAGAGATAGATTAGCAAAAGATAGTTATGGGGTTAAATTCAGGCAAGTTAGATGCCTTTTGATTTCCTCTTACTGCTTTCTCTGGTAGAAAAGGATGAGAAGAAATAAGGCACTAGAGAAGCTGTTGTGACACACCAGCGCTCAAAACACTTTAAACGTGAATGATGTGGCTGAGGAATTTTCCTCTGTTTTGCTGACAAGGTTGGAAATCTGCAAAAGCAGCATCCTACATCTCTCTTGGAGGAATGCAGCCGCAGAAAGACAACGCAGGTGGTTCCATGTCTGCAGACCGCTGTAGGGCCCACAGAACCTCCCTGGTGGTCTCTAAAGAGCTAGCCGATCACAAGGTGTTGGCCTCTCTCTTTGCAGTTGCTAAGTTGTTGTTACAAGGCAGCTAAAACCTATTAAATACTTTCCTAAAATTATTTTTCCATGCAGGCAATTGCTGTGTCTGGCACACAGATGTCTTATGATCATTAATGGGAAATGAAAGTAAGACGGTTTCTCTACAAAATGTGGCCAGAACTCCTGGGAGAACTTTGAGAACTCCTACTTTAAATACATTTAGTTGTGTGTGTATAAAGCCTGCTTTGGTGTTCACCTCCTGACACTGGCACTTCTGCTGTGCATAGCTGAGATTCTTGCATAATGTAACGGAGCCATCTCAGGTGTCTCCCACTCTGTTCAGAGCACTCGAGCTGTGTTCCTTTCCAGATTTTGGCACACAGCTTGTATCACATTACATTTTAGAAGAGCTTACCAACCTTGATTATTTAGAGAATTTCCTAGAAAACAGATTTTTTTTTTAAACACGTATATTTGAATGGCTCCCAAAATTTTTATAAATTTATAAATGACAGCTGTCTGCATTTTTTTTTAATTCCTTGATTTTAGTCTGACAAAACCATAATCAATATTATTTATTTTTCTGTCTCAAATTCCAGCAATATTGGAGCAGGTGAACTTAGACTTTTTTTTCTTGATACATTGAAAATGCTTGCTGTTTTTTTGTGTTACTGCTTCATCTTCGTAGTATTCAAACAGACAGGCTTGTGACTGGCACGAAGGACTGGCTGAATGGAGCTGGAACCAGCAAAAAGTCTGTTTCAGTCATTGCAAACTGAAGATGTGTAAAAATAGATGAATTTATTGAAAACATGTTCATTTTGTTTTCTAACACTTTTTCCTACTATAATTGCAAAACCTGAAACTTGTGGTTCAGCAAAAGCCTAAAGTATATCTAGGTGCAGTAAATGAATTATGCAAATGATTTTATTGCAAGAACATGCACATTCATGTATACACATTATTTGCCTGGTCTTCCTATTACAGCTGCAGTTAAATCCTAGTTTGTAAAAACAAAGGAGTGCTCTAGAGGCTCCACATTTCTGGCTGATATGGTAGAAACCTATCGTGTTTATGTAGGGCATATGGAGCTTGAATACATTAATATGAATAAATACTAAAATATGCTAAACATTATTTTTAGTTGTTTTAGGCTAGTTTCCTAAGGAAACAGGGCTATGATATTTTAACGTTCAAGAACAATCTGTCTATGAGACCCCCCCTAGCAATTTCTGAATCTTTTTCTAGCTACACTCAAGGTAATTTTAACTTTCTTTTTTTCATTATATTTACAAAAATTTCAAATTACATCATTTTTCTCCAGTCCTCTCTCATTCATGTTGTGAACTTTTACTCTCTTGAGTTTTCAGTATTTTTTTGTGAGACCACCATTTTCTAGTATGTGCACATTTCTCTTCAGGATACAACTATTGTCACAGAATCACAGAATGGTTGGGGTTGGAAGGGACCTCTGGAGATCTGGACCTCTGGTCCAACCCCCCTGCACAGCAGGGTCACCTAGAGCACACTGCACAGGATGGCATCCAGATGGGTCTTGAATATCTCCAGAGAAGGAGACTCCACAACCTCTCTGGGCAGCCTGTTCCAGTGCTCCGTCACCCTCACAGTAAAGAGGTGCCCCTTCACATTGAGCTGGAACCTCCCGTGCTTCAGTTTGTGCCCATTGCCTCTTGTCCTGTCGCTGGGCACCACTGAAAACAGTCTGGCCCCATCCTCTTGACACCTTCCCTTCAGGTATTTATACACTTTTATAAGAACCCCTCTCAGTCTTCTCTTCTCCACGCTAACCAGGCCCAGCTCCCCCAGCCTCTCCTTGTATGAGAGATGCTCCAGCCCCCTCATCATCTCAGTAGCCCTCCTCTGCACTTGCTCCAGGAGCTCCGTGTCCCTCTTGTACTGGGGAGCCCAGAACCAGACACAACACTCCAGGCAGGATCACCTCCCCCTGCCTGCTGGCAACACTTCCTAATGGACCCCAGGCTACCATTCGCCTTCTTGGCCACAAGGGCCCATGGCTGGCTGCTGTCCACCAGGGCTCCCAGGTCCTGCTCCACAGAGCTGCTCTCCAGCAGGTCAGCCCCCAGCCTGTACTGGTGCCTGGGGTTATTCCTCCCTCGGTGCAGGACCCTGTACTTGCCCTTGCTGAACTTCATGACGTTCCTCACCGCCCAACTCTCCAGGCTGTCCAGGTCTCTCTGAATGGCAGCACAGCCCTCTGGGTGTACCAGCCACTCCTCCCAGTTTTGTGTCATCTGCAAACTTGCTGAGGGTGTGCTCTGTTCCATCATCCAGGTCACTGATGAAGGAGTTGAACAGGACTGGACCCAGCACTGACCCCTGGGGGACACCACTAGCTGTAGGTCTCCAACTAGGCTGTGCCACTGAGCACAACCCTCTGAGCTCTGCCATCCATCCAGTTCTCAGCCCACCTCCCCGTCCGCTCATCCATCCTGCACTTCCTTCATAATTCCTTCATTGTGAAGCTTGGTGAGCTTGCCATGGCTGTTTTTGCTGTGCATAATCTACTTTGAATATTCATACAGTTTTGATGTGACCAAGGTCAGATTTTCTCCCTTCACCAAATATCTCTTGTTCTTTTTTTTCCAGACTTAGAGTTTTCCTTACTGCAAACCATGTTGATATCCTTTCTACTGCTCTCACTTATCCTTTCTACAGGTGTCACTTCTCCACCAACCTCTCACTTATAAAGTAGAAACTACATAAAGTCAAGCCTATTCCAAATCTGAATCCTACCTGGCAGCTTGATATTTCAAGTGCTGTTTGAATGCTTTCCTGTATGTTTTTCTCATGATCTTGCTTCAAAGCCGTACCAGATAAACTGTTCTGTAATTCGTATGCTCTTTCACCCAATTACATGCATCTGATATGTTTATATGTATATATAAACATATATAAACTTGCCCAATTGTCAGGCTACAGTTCAATTTGCTGAATTTTGCAATACATCCAGTGATGCTACTCCATCCAACCTGAGAATTTATATTGGAGCCTTCTCTGACTTGGAATTATCCTGTTCTGAAATGTTAATTATTTTAATTAAGGATATTATTTCAGATATTAATGGAGGCTGTTATCTTCTATCCATCTAGTCCATTTAATTTAATTGTCTCTCATCCTATTCCTCATTGTATCATCCATGTCTGACCATCCATTGCTTTTCCTATTGGAATCTCACAGATTAATCGTTTATTAATTCTGGTTTGCGGTTAAAACACTTCCACTACTGACATGCAGAGATCAAACGACTCCTCAGAGTTTTGCTGCCACCTCCTGATCCCTGGCACACCTACTGATATCTTGTTTAATGGTTTGGATTTGCCTAAGCCTCCTACCGCCACCAAGCCATATTGGACGCTGATGTACCAAAGCTAGGCATGTCCCTTATACTTCTTAATATTCATACTGTATTTTAATACAGTGCTTGGAGAGGAGAAAAACATACAGTTAAGAAGAGCTAATTAAGAGAAGCAAAAATGTGTTTGCTCTACTTCTAAACAAAGGGGTACTTATGTGTTAAACACTGATCTTAAAATTTCTTTTAAGACAACTTCAGAGTTTATGGAGGAGTTGTGAAAGAATTAAAAGCATAATGAATGGGATGTTTAGGATGTATCATCCCTAATTAGCGTTGCGCTTTATTCTGCCTTGTTTGCTTCACAATATAGTTAAAATGTCACTGCTTTCTTTATCATTTCTGGCAGTTACAGAGGACTACTGTTATTAATGAATTAGGATGTGGCTGCAAGCCAAGAATGTGCAGTTTTATGACTGATCCTGCGTGTGCATTTTATTCTTCCACTCACAGAATAAAGAGAACTCTGATGCTGAGAGATCAACAGCAGAAGCTATGGAGCGTGATCCACCAGTCACACACGAATTTTTGCATAGCAGACAGAAGTAGGAAGAAAACTAAAATGTGGTTGGATAAGCAGCTATCATTTCGTTTTCATTTGCTATCTGGTTGCCTAATCTCATTTCCCTATATTTTCTCCTCTAAACTGATCTAATTTCCTTTTTTTTTTTTTCTCCCCTAAACCCTGCGTAATCCCCTCCTGCAGCCTGGAGGCAGAGTGCAGAACACCTGTGCAAACAGAGCTAAGGCAAGGAGCACAAGCCACTGCTCCTTCCCCTTTGGGCAGTGAGCGGCTGTGCAATGGAAAGCAGATTTCCCTTTGGCATTACCTTAAGTTATCATTAGATGCAGCTGACAGTATTTTGAGCATAACCTTTAGGGAATGCGTTATAAAAGAGGCAACTGCTCAGGTACAGACATGCCACCAAGAATAACAGGAAAAATACAACTGTAATCTCACAAAAGCACATTACCTAATAAAGAAGAGGGAGCCAGCCATATTTTTTCACAACCTGGGACACAATTATGGCATGTTACGAAATTAAAACATCTCGACTAAATCAGTGATATTACGCTAACAGGAAAATGGAGTAACAGATGCTGAGTGCCTATAGCAAGCTGTTCCAGAGGAGGGATGTTTGCTTTGGAGCTAACCTGGCCCTCCGCATTCACAAATGTTCTGTATGTGGCCGACATTGGGGAATAGCAGAACTGGGGAGAGGGTAGTGCAGAACAGGCAAAAGTTAGCAGCTCTGGGATGTCTCCCTAATTAAACAAAGTTACAGCAGCCATAATGCCTGAGATGTGCCACCAGCACTTGTGCATTTAGTGCATAGTGAGAGGATATTTCAGGCTGAAAAACGAGTACTTATTACTGATAAGATGCTCATTATCAATCTGGTCTGCTACCAGTCATTATAAAGCATACTCATTCTGTACCAAATTATCAAACTGATGTTTACGAGAGTTGCCTGACAAAAACTGAGAGCCTTGTAACCCTCCAGATACCAGGAAAGACACCACAAATTAACATAAATTTTCCTCCAAGACCCAACAAAATCTACACCTTCCTCATACACACCTAGCCAGGTGTAGTCAAGCCTACTCTTGAAGCCAGGATTGCACCCAGCTGTGTTACACTTAGCACCGAAAGGCCACAACAGCACAAGCTGAATGGCTTCCTGACATGTGCCAGATGCCTTAGCACCAGCTCCTGCGCTCATTCACTGGATCTGGATGACTAAAGCACAGGCAAATGCCTCGTGGGCAGCAATGAGATAGTCTCAAATTTACCTCTTCCTAAGTACAAGCAGAGATGCTTTGAGCTCGGGCTGCAGCAGAGCTAACACCCAGGATGAAGTGGATCGTGGGTGTCTGCTGCTTCAACTGCCTGGCAAACCTGTTCTTCCTTGCCAGGCGAAGCAGTCATCACTTCCCGAAATTCCCAGAACTCCTCCGCCGTGCTCTGGCACGAGCTCCTGCCCGTGCAGGCGATGTGGGCACAGCAGGACTGTGAGACACCCGGGACCGGCAAAAACGGGGACCGTAAGTCAGACCAGAGCTGGTGAGCGCCGTGCTCCTGTTTCCTCGCGCTCCTCTCATGCCAGCCCTCGAGCGGGCTGAGGCAGGGGCTCCTGCTGTGCCTGGAGGGCTGCTACCACCTTAACATCACTGAAAAAAAGGCAAACGGCTGCAGCTCGGAGCTGTAATTTCGTCTGCGTCTTTCCAAGTCAACATTTTTACCGCTCGAGACTGGATAACGCACTGTGGTTCTTCGGTTTCTATTTTTGGTTAGCTCAGCTAGGGTGAATTGTAAGCAGGCTGGCTGCGCTCGCTGCCTGCCAGCACAAGCCAGCCGATCTAGTGCAAAATCTCATTATCAGTCTTTTATTTTCAACTCCGTTAAACTCTATTACCTTTCAGGTCAGCCAAAAGTGCTCTTCTGCCTCCACAGAGGAGTGCTCTTTTCCGCCTGCAAAACGCCCTTATCCCCTTTTTGCTCGTTTCGGTGCATGTGTGTGCACATCTAAGGGAGGGGTGGGAGGAGGGAGCAGCTCCCCTAAGAGACAAACATCCATTTCTCTCCCTAAGCTGGAATCCTATTTAAATCAGCTTGCTGGGAATCAGCCCTCCAGCTGCTTCCCAAGGCAGGCACAGGGTAGGGTGAGCAGCTCGCGGGGCTTTAGGGGGCCTGGGCAGCCCCTTCCACAGCACGGCTACACTGGTCCAGGCATCGACACTGATGGTCTGCGTCATGAGAGGGGTGTCTTCTTTGTGGAAAATATCAGCCAAAGCGTTTTGGCATTTCAGAAGTTAAATACAGGAAGAGTACATTGTTTTTCAATAGGAAAAGGAAAAAAAAAAAAAAAAAGGAATGAAATGTATGAAATGTTTTATGGAAAAAGTTTGCTTTGAAGTTGAGCAAAGGAGGCTTTTGACAGATGTTGTTTAATGCTCCAAAGAAAATCTACTCGAATTCAGCCAACTTTTAGGGTATTTTAAATCTCAGTTTACAGAGACACTTGCTGCCGCTTAAGGGTTAAGAATGTCCCAGAGCAAGCTTATGCCTCTGGCAGTTCCAGTCCTGTTGGTTGTGCATCCTTCCCACAGTTCACCTAAGGCTCTCCAGTCCCTCGCAGCCCCGCACCACGGACACGCACCCTCCTCACAAAGCTACCACACATGCCCCAGCCCGGGATGACACGATGGGGACAGCATTTCCCAGTACTGGTTGTTTCCAGCTGCTACAAGTGGAGCTGGAGCTGAGCAACAAACCAAGAGCGGGGACACTTCGCTGCACTCTCGGTGACCTCTCTGCTGGCATCGAGGCAACGTGAAGGAAGAAGCTATCTGATTCAGAGGCAGGACGAGAGCTGGATCTAAGGAGAAGCAGCAGGCTACTGGAATCAGGAACACGTGGGATGAAAACGGGGACTTGCAGGGAAGGCAGATATGCAGGACTGGCAGGATGGGAATACTAGGTTTTGAAGCCAGCAAAGGAAATGACGACGGGCAGAGGCTGAAGCTCCAGATGTTAGGGCTGGAGGCTACGGGGCTGGTGGGGGTGGATGGGGGAGGGAGGAAACAAATTGCCCAGGAAACTGAGGCACAAGTGAGAGAAGCTGCTAAGGAGGCTGGGATGGAGAGGGAAGGTGTACTGTGCACACAGGACTGGTACTGGAAAGCAGAGGAGGTGGGTGGCATCGGCAAGTGTGCGGAGTGGGATGGGAGACAGGATGGGAGACAGCCAGGGAGAAGGGGCAGGAGGGAATTTGGACAACCAGGACAAGGAGACAGGGAGTGTAGGCTCAGTGGGAGCTTGAATATGAGGGGTTGTTTTCAATGAATGCTGGCGAGCCAAACAAATAAGGCAGCGCTTGCAACAAAACCGAAAGCAGCTGCATGATCGTACTGTCAAAGGCACCTCAGCGTTCAGTCCGAGAAGGCAGGAGGGGGCCCAGGGCAAGAGCAGCTGCCCAGCCTGGACACAAAATGTCCCCTAAATGTCCCCTCACCCCTCGTGCGTGCCCACACGAGGCTCCTCCAGCGTGCCCAGGGGACTGGGACGTGGGAGCCCCAGGGGAAGGCTTGGTGGTGGTGGCACGGCGAGCCGAGGAGGTGTCACCTGCTGCCTGTGCGTCCTCCCCGGGGAGGCTCCTCCAGATCTGTCAGTGCGACCAGGACCTGTCCTTGCCCTCTGTGTGCACAGCTGGGCTGGGGGGATCGGGCTGGGGAGATCGGGCTGGGGGATGCAGTCTGATGGCAGGTACCAGTGGGAGGTTTTGGTAACTATATGGCTTTTTCTGATCTTAATCTACCAATAATAATAATCATGGTAAGATAAACATGGCGAAATCTGCTGTGGCTGAAATCTTTCACGAGCCACAGGACTCACTGCGTGACTAGCAGATAATGGTTGTTATACCTAGCGCTGCCTTCTTGGGTAGACTCATGGGCTTGTTTTGGAAATAGTTCCTGATCTTCCTCCTCCAACCAACGGGTATGACCATGCCTGCGAGTGCTCAGGCTGGGCTGATCCTCTTACTCCGGATTGTGTTTAACAAAAACTCCAGCTGTCTCCGGGCTCTCTGTGTGCCAGAGCACGTTAGCCTGAAGAGACATTGGGATACTTGATGCTTGCCTTAGCATCACAGAATCACAGAAACAGAGAATCAGGGAATGGTTTGGGTTGGAAGGGACTTTAAAACCCACCCAGTTCCAACCCCCTGCCATGGGCAGGGACACGTCCCACCAGACTGGGTTGCCCAAAGCCCCATCCAGCCTGGCCTTGAGCACCTCCAGGGATGGGACAGGGACGGGTCCTCATTTCTTTCTCCAGTGACCTGTCACCATTTGGGTTCGTGCCAGTCTTTCAGTAGTTACTGTCATTCAAGATCAACCAGGTACCATCAGCATTTAGGAATCTCTTTTATGTGGTGCTTTGTAGACTATGAATATTCAAAACGCACAGAGCGTTGTGGGAATCACTCCCCTGCAGCTCCGGGGGTGGCTTTGATTCCCACAGTCCCGTGAAAACATTTACTGTGGAGTAACACCTCGGTTGTCCTTGGTCCTCCTTAACGGAGGATAACTTCAAGCCTTGACCAGTGGACTAGTATGCCAGGGGGTACCATGGGTTGCGCAGAGGTGCAGTCAGCTTCATTTTTCTCTGTCTCCTGGCAGTCAGTTGTTAACGTACTTAATGAACGTGATCCTGACGATATTTCATTCTGGCAGGAAATCTGACAGACGCCACCCACAAGACCTTTGAGGGATGGTGCCTGTCCCCCCGCCGGGAGCGCCTGCACAGGGCACGTGTCACCGCAGCCCGGGGAGCGCCGGGCAGGGCAGGAGAAGGCTCACCCTCACCTCTCTCTGCCTTCTGTACCTTTTTTCTGTGTGCTGGGGATCCAGCTCTGCAGCATGAGCTGCGTGTGCAGACAGACAGGCAGGGCGAGCGTTTTTCTTCCAGTTTCCGCAGCAATTACAGCGTAATGTCATCAAACCTGCGTATTTAACTAGATGAAAAGCACAGACTAATTTCAGTCTGTGGTTCTTAGGACCTTTTTTTAAAATTTTTTTATTTGGTAGTACCTAGGGTCATGCATCACCTCGTATGTCCAAAGAGCAGTGCCTGCACACCCCAGTTACTGCTATCTGAGGGTGTCTGCAAACCAGCTCCCGGCTTACTGGGCTGGCACCAAGAGGAGGGATGTGAAATTAGAGACTAACACGCGCACTCCTCTGCGAGAACTGTCTAGCAGAAGCGGAGCAGACTGCAGTTCTCCAGTGAAAGCATCCTGCTATCTTAATTGTAAAACAATCCTGTTTCCTCCTGCAGTGCACCTGTATCATTCATTATTTGTTTTCCAGTTTCAGCAAAAATGGGGACAAGGGGCTGGCAGGCAACGGATGCTTTTGGTTCAGGAACTGATCCATACCCACAGCATGACGGAAAAGCTAACATGATTTTGTAAGTAGAAAGTATGCTAAAAGTTACAATTACAAAATTAGCTTTCCCGAGTTTTAATGATTGACTGTGCGACTTTAGTAGTGTTGTCTGAACGCATTTTTCTTCTGAATACAGACGCATTTATGTGCTCTACCTGTTTGTCAGCTCATGCTCTTTCTCTTCCCACAGGATGTTGAGAAAAAATTACAGGAGATAGAAAAAACAGGAAAGTTGTGATGATTTGGGCTAGTCGACACAGGCAGCTGGAACACGCCGGCCTTACCACCTCCATTTAGATTGGGAAAGCCAAATGGAAAGGGTTAAAGGACATTTGTACAGAGAAGCTCCTAGAAGCAGCTATGTTGGCATAAATGTAAGATTACACTTAAGCAGTTTTATAAACAAGGTTATAGTCCCTCTATACATGGCTCCTGCACCCATAAAATATTATTTGGTTTTATAAAAAAATATTTACGGATAGATTTAATACGTCATCTAGACTTTTCTTCAACCAGCTAATTCATGTATAACTCTGGAAATGCCAGAGCTGATGTTGCAGCAAATGGAGCGGGGCAGAGAGGAGCTGGAACTGCCTGGTTCCGGGCTGTTGGGGCTGTGCAGCTGACAGCACCCTGCATGCAGTCGGTGTCAACGTGTGCAGGTGGCCTTTGGTGCCATCTGCTTAAGGCACCGTCTCAGGGAGCTGCTGCTTTTTGCACCCCCTGGGAGCTCAGATCCACTCTCCTCTCTGGGGCCACACGCAGCACCAGACCTGTAACTGAAGTATCACAAGGTGGACAAATAAAAGAAAAACACTGGGGGAAACTTGTGGACCAAATATGCTGCTTATTAAACCTGTTTGCTTTTCTAGACCCCGGTAAATGCTGATGAAAAAGCCTCTTCTACAAAAACAAAGTCATCTCGTGTGTGCTCTGTGATGTTTTTCCCTTCAGGATCAGGTTGGCAGCTTCTCTTTAATGTGCAGCGCTGTGAACTTAAAAGAAATCTCATTATCAGCCTTCCTTGCCTTCAGCACTTCATCAAGTATTCCACGATTGCTGCCTTGCAGATGCTGCACTTAAGGTGCTGGGTGGTGGGGTTTTGTTTGCGTTCCCTTAAGCCCTCTTCTTGTTTTTGTGTGTGGCTATAAATATCTTAGCCCTGAGAAAAGACATGAAAGTAATCCTGCAGACATTAATTACATTCCGGGCGATTTTTTTTTCAAATTCTGGAGTCACAAAGCGTAACTTTTAATTACCCATTTTTGTTTTGGGAATAGTAGCTTCAGACATATATCAACATGATCAGAAATATGTAAAATTTCTTCTCCAAGAATTCTTGATTTCCCCCAGCCAACTTTTAATAAGTACGGAAACATTTATGCCTGAATCAAAGAGCCGCGCACCCCTGAGTAAAAGTTCCAGTTCCTCTGTTGTGGGACTCGGCACTATACATCTACCAGATACTGTTCACAGAGATCCTCAAGATAGAGATCAAAAACTTAAGAGTATAGTTAATTTCAGTTTTTTTGTTTTGTTTTGTTTTGTTTTTTAACTTCTAAATTAAAGACAGCTGAAACCCAGAGCAGTCATATCCACCCGACTGGGTAAGAAACAGTTTTTTTTATCCCTCACCAAAATAGTTGGTACAGCAAAACTATATCACTTAATTTAAACTACCTCTAGCTAATATTACAAGCTTATGTTATATATTCAGACATTAAGGAGAAGACTCTATTATTATTATTATTATTTTTGGCATATGTGTCTGCGTGTATTTCCAATAAGTTTTGGACTTATTAGCAAGTTTCTATCAACTGGAGTTGACTGAGGTCTCAACGACAGGCTTGCATTTACTCAAAGGTAGCTTTAATTTCCTGAAATTAGCAGTCTGATAGAGGAAAGCAACCAAAACTGGGGATCCCACACCAAAAGGCTACAAGAGCTCAACTGTTATTAAATGTCAGGGGATCTGTTTGGAGGAGCAACACTTCTCAGCATCCAAACCATAAGAAAAGCTTCCGTCAGAGTTTTGCTTGGATGGAAACCCATTACAACTGGCAATTAATACGGATTCTTGGTTTAGAGACTGTTGTACTATGGCCATTTCTTTGACCAATATAAAAGGAAAGATGGACCATTACATATGATGTGTGCTCCCTTTTCCTTTCTGCCTTGTGCTGTCCTGAGACTCCCTGAGTAGTACCCTTGAAATTTTGTTCCTGCCTCCCTCCCTGCCTGCTAGAAATGTACGGAATCTGGTTTAGATTTTGTACATTTGCCATCCAAAACAACAATTCAACTACCTCATGCCTACTCTCCGAAATACATACTGTAAAAAACTATCCTGTGGTCATATGCTGTTTGCTCTTTTAATTTGATTGCAATGTTCCTGCGCTCACCTAAGGCTGTCTGTGCCATTCACACTTGCTCTCCTTCCCTTTTCCAGCCCCTGTTCTTACCAGGAGCACATTTGTCTAAATGAGTGCTGCACCCATCCTTTGACCATGAATAGGCATTCTCACTAATAAAATTCTTACTTTAATTTTACCATTCTCTGTTTCTCATAAATATTCTAAAACTGCTTGTTTTTCTAAGCTTTATATCTTTATAAAAATATAACTCTGAATCATGACAAACATCTTCCGAGATCCTTAGGGCATAATGGTCTGGATGTCATAAACCGTGAAAGGAGAGTATTTATAGCAGTATTTTGCTGTTAAAAAAATTATTACCATCAAAGATCCTGGACTGCCAAAGATTATAGATTAATGTGAAGAAAGAGACACATCCTGGCAGGATAGGCTTGCTGAATGCCATACAAATTACTCGGGTTTAAGCTGCTTTAGTGATCAGAGAATAAACTGCCGGGCTCAGGGAGAGAACTGGTAGTCAGTCAGCGTGCATAACACTCACAGCGTTTCCCTGCTGTTTCTAATTTTGCAAATGATGTGATAGCGAATCTGGAATTCTGCAAACTTCTTGAGCAATACAGGGGTGATCGTGGAAGCGCTGACCACCCTGGTCACAGATGTCCGTCCCTGGGAAAGGCCAGCAGTTAAAGCCACATAAAAAGGCTTTGAAGTAAAAGTGAGTGAGTGAATTTTCAAGGCATTGGACAACAATCTCTCCCACCTGTGAAGAGCAAGGACGCAGTGGCTGTTTTTAGATACAAAGTGGTGTTTTTCTGGAAGGTAAGGGTCAACCTCGTGCATTTCCCAATTCTTCTCATTTTTGTATAAGGCCGTATGTGCAACTTTTCCGTGGTTGTACTGAGAATGGCCCTGAACTTTCTGCCACTCTCCAACCGGTGTAATTCTGAATGGGCTGCCAGTGACCACCTACATTTTCCCTGTCAGCACACAAAGCTGCCCCTATCTTATCTTGTGGCCCACAGACCTGTCATTCGCTCTGGGTACAGCAGCCAGAGCCTGGGCGTTTCTCCCAGCCCAGGCCTCGTTTGCTCCATCCTGGTCTTGCACCAGCTCTGCTATTTCACCGTCGCTGGTTTCTCCTCTTGGCCTCCCTCCCTCATCCCACGTCCCTCCTGTCCTCCCATTTCTTCTCCCCCCTCTCCTCCGCAGCCTGGCCCCGCTGCGGGTGACCAGTTCTGGGCTGCCTGACACCAGCAGCAGGCTCCGAAGGAGAAACCGGCAGAAGAAAAACACCTCGGTCAGCCCCGGGCTAGCACAGGCTCACCGAAGCCAGGATATTTGAGATGCCGAGCTCTGAGGCTCTATCAAAGCAAACTGATCTTTCTCAAGCCAGTCAGACTGAGGTGGATTTCCAGAGTGACTAAAGCACTTGTCCTGCCAAATTTCAAGCTTTTCTTCTCAACTATAGGGCCTTCGGGACTGTCTAAAGAAGAGGTTGCCATTTTTTTTTTTTTAATATGAGGGGAACAGCACATATTTTCTTGCACTTGGTGAAAAGCAAACCCATTTTGGCTGAAATTTTTATACGTGCTTAGCCTGAGGCAATTCGTGATACATGTACACACGTATCACACCTATCCAGCCTTCAGCAGGCACCTGCCATGGAAAATCTTCGTCCCGGTGGCTCGAGTCTGACAATGTTATAGGCGATGGAAAATGTGATCTAATAGTGGGAGTTATCGGGCAGCAGTTAGCAGGTGAATTGTCCCAACACCACCCAAAATTATCCCCCCACCGAAAATCTTTTAAAAGATTCCAGAAACTTTATTTGCCCTTTGCAGTAATTTTCCTTTTAAAAACCCTTGGCGTGCATTTGTTCATATAAAATAATGATTTGCGGAAATAGAGGAAGTTAAAATCCCACCCATCCTTTTCTCTCCTGGTTTATTTATTTTCCATGTGAGATTAATGAGTTTCCTGCAACAGGGCTAGATCCGCTTGCGCATTGTGCAGATAAGTTAATATTTATTTCCTTTTCCAGAGGCGAGCGGACACCTTCACGTTCCCCATTTCTTTAAAGCGGGGAGCTGTGTACAGCATGTCAAGCACCGCTGAAATCAAATATCCTACGTTTTAAAATGCCGCTTTCACGTTGCCTGCTGCTGTCGAGCACACTGGTGAATCAGGGCGGTGCTGCCCCATGGCAGCTTAGTTTAACTGGGTTCATTTATTTTACCAGCAGATACTTTGGAAAGAATACGTGTGTTTCTTTAAAGGGCTTTGGTTTAGAGCCTGTCCTGTGCCGGACTTGGCTGCTGTGTGCAGCGAAGCCCGTGAAAGCCGGTTTCCTACGGATTTCTCTCCCACGTTCCCATTACCCTCCCAGTTCCTTCCCATGTCCCGGTGCCACTGCTCCTCCCTGCAGCATCCCCGGGTGCCCCCTCTCTGGGGCGAGCTCTGCCCTCTGGGGAGGCCGTGGATTCATCTCTGCTGTAAACTGCCAGGTTTCGCTGAACTTCCCACTCCGAGGCTTGCTGTGTCACAGCCAGCAAGTGGAAAAATGACGGGTGGCAGGAGGAGGGCGGGGGAGAAGTGACAGGCAGGTGGCCGGAGCATAAGAGGCTGCATTTCCCAGGGAAAGTGGGATAAAAAGGGGCTCCTCGCTGCCAGGGCATTGTGTGGAAGAATTATATGTGAGAACTGCTGTGTGTGACTCGGTTCAAGGGCCCGTGCAAACGGATATTTATACTGTTGTTTAGCCTCCCCTTCTTCCAGGGTCAGCCCCAGTGCGTCAGCTACGGCTCCTTTCTTGCTCTCCCTGGCCAAGTCCTCCTTAACAACTTAAGAGAAAATTCCTGTTTTTCTCCACATGCGATTTCAAATTCTGTTTCAGAAACTAAACTGGAAAAAACTGGGTGAAAAACTTGCGGCTGAGGCCCCTGGTTGCTGACTCCCTGCTGCTGGCAGCATGCAGCTGTGCCAGGGGAAAGCAGGGAGCTGGTCCAGCCGTGCCTGCACGCTCCACGGAGACTTGTCTTCTGCAGCCAAAGAGCCAAGAACTCAGTCCCTCTTCACTGATGTGCCAAGGCTGAAGTTCAGTAATTCTTGCTGTTACCATAATAAATAGCGATGCAGCTGTACCAGCAGGTTAAAGCTGTAAACGGCAGCTGAAAGAAGCAGGAACGTCTTGGTTCAAACATGCCTGCACTTCTCAAGAGAAAACAAAAAAAATGGAAGTTTATTTCCTGTGAATTTACAGGGAGTGCAATAACACTGGCATTTCTATAAGGGAGCAGTCACAGGCACAGCTTTCATTGCCCAGTGCCACAGCTAAGGGGTAAATGAGCCCCTGACAGCCCCAGAGCCCCGTGTCCCTCATCACATACACCAGCCTCAGCTAGAATGGATTTTTCAAGACACACACTAACTGCGACTGAGAATTTCAGAGCAAATAACAGGCTGGCAATATTATTACTACGTTACCTTTACTGCTTGCTTTTTAGAAGTCTGTGTTTTAAAAGCAGGCCTGTTTCCAGCAGCATGACTGGTGAATGTTGCACTATACAGCTTCACAGAGAGCATCCTGCGTGCTCAAGGGGTTGCCTGGATCTCAGCCCGTTAGGAGCAGTGTGAATGTTGGAGCCAGCGCTTTGCACGTCTCTGGAAAGCAGCCTCTCCCACCTCCCTCGGAAGCATCAAGCAGGAGGAAGCTCGAAAAGGACAGCTCATTTCCCACTCGTCACTTTAAAAGGGAATAAAGCATAGACAATTGCAGAAGTTCAAAGAGAGGATTGTGGAGTTTTCCAGCAGTGTGCCTTGAGGCTCCCAGGAAGGGTAAGGTCTGACAGAGCTCACAGCTGTATGAAGTCAGGCAGGGACTAGGAGGAGTGGAGCCCGTGCGTGGTGCCCTCCTGTTCTCCCTCCCGTGCTCAGCAGTAGCACACGATTGAGAGCTACTGGAGCAGCTCAAGAGTGCTGTGACTACAAAGGTACAGGCCAGGAGCGAATCTCTCACTGAGAAACTATGCATGGTTTTTACAAGAAGTACACAATCCAACTTCTGGAGATGCAACAGGGATCCATGAGGGAGGTTATAAATATTTTTCCCATAATCAGCTTTGATTTTTCTTCCTTAATTGCAGTTCTTTTGGAAATAAGTACTCAGGCATTTTACTTCTAAGATTTGAGAGCTGGAAATAAAAACCCACGTGACCTAGAAACTCTGTTTGCTTATTTTACATCAGTGTTGCCTTTCAGTAACCCAAAAATTTTGATTAACCCTTCTTGAAATTGAGATGCTGTGGGCTGTGAGGACTTGACGTGCTGCAGCACGGCAGATACAGAGCTTGTAGGGAACAGAAGGGGGACGTGGTCTTAAAAAATGAACTCTTAAACTGGGAGTTTGTGAACTCTGCAGTAAAAAGCTGGGTTAAACTTTACATTCTGACTTCTGAAGAGTTTCTAACCTCTTGATATAACGTCAGTCAATCTTTCTGAATTTTCTTTCAACAAAGAGCTTGCTTTCTGCAATGCAGTGCAAACCCACATCTGGTCTCCAAAGGCCATGGAAACATACCTTATATATTTTTATGGGAATAGTTCCCATATGTCTTTTGCTTTGGGATTACACTCCCAGCTCAATGGCTAACTTGTGGGCTGCAGACTGGCTCCATTATGTTTCCTCTCCTTCCAGCCCTGTCACTCTTGGACTAGCAGTGACCTACCTTACAAAAGAGAGGCAGGCTTTGTTTCCTTCCCGTATCACTTTGTAGTCTACTGACTTACTTTCTTTGGAACCACTGATTTAAATCCTTTCAGCTGAGATGGGAATTAAAGTGGTCTCTTATTTCCAGAGCACAAGCCCTGCCCTCTAGGCTGTTATGCAAACAGCAGAAGATACTCCCTGGTGTGTTTTGAAAAGAAAGTGGTCACGGCTTCTGCATTCTTCGATGGGAAGACACAGAGCTGCCCAGTTCAGTGAGATGGCTGCGTCTCTGGACAAGTGTGGCAGGAGAAGTTTAGATACAAATGATGCTCAGGTGCCCATAAACTCAGGTACATAAACAGGGCCTTTTGCAATTGTTCTTTTGGGCTGAGGCATCACAGATTTTCTCAGATTTTGCTCCAGGCAGGTAGAGTTTTTTCTTGGACCTCTCCCACCGAGGTAGTTCTGCCTTCCAGATAGAGAGCCTGAGAGTCACCTCTGCCACCACAAACAAAACCAAGTGCTTCTGTTCTCCACCACAGCAAGTCCTTTCTCTGAAACTTTCCACTCTTGTCCTCTACCACATGCCAAAGGTAGAGGGTTGGATGCCCAGTCTGGTGTGACTGCCTTAGCTTTGATGACAGTGGTGCAGGCAGCAACTCTTCCCACATTTCCCACCACCAGGTGCTGCAACTTCTCCAAAGGAGATGCAAAGATTCATTCAGCCTCGGACAGGCTCTAGAAACAAGAGCCCGGAGAGGCTTTTTGGCTGTGAAAGGATGAACCTGAAAGAATTTCATGGGAGTGGAAAGTAATTGCAAAGGCAGGAGCTACATCTCTGCATGGGATTCCCCACATCAAAAGCTTCCCCGGGCCCTCTGAGTGCTGGAGGTTGGACTCTTACACCTTTGAGTCCTTGATCTTTACAGACAAGCAGGAAAAGGAATTTTCAAAGAGAATCTGTGAAGTTTCTCCTCCTTTCAGATCTGGGGCAGAGTTTACCAGGTCTCATGCAAGGAAGTAACATGCTGCCAGATTTTATCTTATGGTCAGCAGGCAAAACTATTCATAGAGTTATATGATGAGATTCTTACAGTGTGGAAACTGGCAGGTTTGTAGATGCAAAATATTTGCAAGTGAGAACAAAAGGAGGACTTCAGCTTGCAATATGAAATTGATTTGGCATTACCCGTGTCCTCAGGTCCCCCTAGATATGCTCTGTACTTGCAATCACAGTTTCATCCCGCAGGAATAGAAAAGAAAAGAGAAAGTTGAGGTGGAAACTATGCAAGTGGAAAGAACATTATCTGCAGAGAAGTGACTGTGAAAGAGTAAAGAAAAAATTACCTTTCCTTTCAACTTTTGCTTCTTCAAAGACACTGTTTTCAACTGCAGAGGCAAAACACCAATAAACAGTTTTGAAATTTGGTAATTACCAATATCCCTTGAAGGTCTTTTCCACTTGTTTCAAAGTTAATAAATAAATTAAAGACTGTCATTTGTCACGAGGTTACATTTGCGTGAGCTCTTTTCTCATGAACCGGCTGCAGCTTCACAAAAAGTTGCTCCAGCATGGCCACATGTGGAGCTACAAGAGCCTACAGTCAGCCAGGAGCAATGGGCAGTGCTGGCTCTCACTGAAAGCAGGTTCTAGTGGGTTTTGAGCCACCCCAAACCCCTTCCTTGGCGAGGTGCAGAGCATGACACCACAACCTGCCGCTGGAAGACACATCCCCTCTCTTTCCATCCGCCCCTGCCATTTCCATGGTGGTCACGCTCATCATCAAAATTGTGGCTGAGAAGTCAGCCACATCCTCAAAATACCCAGCTTCTCATTTGTTAGAAAGGGAAATGAAATGCCAGTGGAATTTACCCTTTTTGTAAAGAAAAAAAGGGCTTACACAAAGCAGGAGCTAAGTGGGACTTAGCTAACACATGGCCCCTGTGCGGACTGTGAAGTGTAATTACATGTAATACGTTTCGCTCCTGGTGCGATGTACAGTTGCAGCCTGAGCACACCACCGAAGAAAATGTGCTGGGCGGCTTTTGGTAGTGGGGAATCTGGTTCTCATGCTTAGAAACAGAAAGAAATATTTCCCTTTCCTAACTACTGTAATGTTTTTTCCTGACATAGGGAACCAAGAGAAAACAAGCTGTTACGTAAAAGTTACGAGCAAACATCTACCACTTCCTCTTTGAATTCTTGTTACCATTTTTCCCAGCTGCTGCTTTCCTTTTCTCATGACTGCTCCTGATGGCATACATCCTCACCTTAACCAGCAGGCAAATATCAGAGAAGAAATTGCCTACCTCAAGGTTCACTTCTATACCAACAGTGTATTTATTGATTTCTTCCGAGATGAGACACAGAGAGGTCTGACACCACGAGAGATGAGGTCTTGCAAGGCAAGATGTGTGTGGATGCCTGCTGAGCAGCTCGCCCTGTTGCCTGAGACATCAGATGTTGATCAGCACGTCAGAAGACCTCCAAGAGCAAGAGAGAGACAGCAGAGGTGGACATTTATGGCTTTGTTGCAGAAGTCTGTAAAGGGGAAGGTTCACTTGCATGGGATACAAGTGGACAGGTCTGTGACAATAGGATGAGGGTGAAGCACTGCCTTCCAGATACCTTGTGAAGATTTGAGTCTGAATGTACTACTGTGGGAAACATGAAATATTTTATAATCTCTGGCTAATGAGAGGTTTTCAATTCTTGCCCATTTATATCTCCGCCAAGGGCAGCAGTGTTCCCTTTCGCCTCAGCAGCGATCAGTACAAATAAGCCATGGCACTGAGGAATCAAGACTGGCACCAGAGAGTCTCAGAAGCACCCCTTCCACATAAACCTGTGCCTCGTGCAGGCAGAAAGCCTGAATGTGGAAGAAGGCTGATACACAAAGCCTCAGGATGCCTTGCGAGCAACCATGTGGCGGTGCTGAACTCACCAGCCCAGCAGCTGTGCAGAGGACAAAGAGATGCAGATAAATCTGACGTGTTCTGGGCTTGTTGGACCTGCACGTGAGCCCAGACAGGCTGGGCTTGGGCAGCGGCCAGTCCATGATTTCACCACATCGCACCCTCTGACTAAGTTACTAAGGACTGCAGTGGGTGCCACACAGCTCCTTGAGGGTCAGCGAGTGGGCTACTGAGGATGATGCTAGGTTAGCTGAATAGGTCTTTTTATTTGTTCCCTGGGAGAAATAACAGATTTCTCTGCGGACAGAACAGGAAAAGCCAACATACAACGGGTAGAAAAATCTCAAATGCAAAATAAAAGTTGGACCTGTGGAAAAAGACTGCCATCAGGCTGTCTGCAGATGTAAGACCTGATTTGAATCCTGCTTCTGCGTTGTCACCAGTCAGCTGGAGGAACAAAGCAGCCACTGGCCTACGCAGGGACCAGACTGTGAAAGGATTTCAGGTGCCTTAGCATGCAGGTAGGCATCCATCAAGGATTTTAAATGTCCCCAAGACTTAGAGACCAATTTTGCCAAGCTGCAGAACACCTTTAGGATCAGGGGCTTGAGCCAAAAGGCAGATGTAGCACTACAGGAACCGGGGTGTAAAAGTTGAATGTTTAAAATGTGTTTGCTCTGATCCCAGAAACAGCAAGGCAAGTGTCAAATCAGAAAGGGCAGAAGAATCCCAGGCAGCAAAGGAATCTGCAGGGCATCAGAGGGACGCGCTGCTGCCCCTGCCAGGAGCAAGCAGGCCGCAGATTCCCGTTCTGCCCTACCAGTTACCTCAGAGTTACCACATGCTTGTTATAAACATAGCTAAATCAAATGTGTAATTTGGGAGAGCAGAACTTGGTCTACCGCGAGCAAGAATTTCAGTTTGTTGCTTGAGACCTTTCTGGATTTGTGAATTACTTCCCAGATTCACTTGTAGGTTTTTGCAGGCCATCAAGGACAATTCTGCGCTAGGGTTATTTATCTCACTTCTTAACAGGGGGTCACAGGCAAGTTACATCTATAAGGCATCCTGTGTGCCTTTTAAGGTAATAAATAAGAGTAGTGATTTTTACTTTACAGTTTTCAATTTAAGTACCACAATTACAGATATATTAAAAATGTACTGTTATTGTACTGCCCCCAAATCAAAATCCTTCCTCTTTTTTTTTTTTTTCTTTTTTTTATTTATTTTCTTAATGGAGTTATTTGCATGTTTTTTTGGTAGTTGTGTGTGCTGAATCACTCTTTGGAGCTGCCAGACCTATCCATCGACTCTAGAGGGAAGCAAAGACAAGCTGGCTTCTAAGTCAGACCTCTCTCTTAGATGCCTATAATTAGGTGGGATGAATGCCTTGCTATAAGCTGTATGCTTCATTTACCCTTGCTGTTTAAAGGACACAGCAATTCAGCCCTCCCTGGAGTGCTCTTAATCAATTTTTGTGCAACACAATGAGGGATGAAAATTCCAAAAATGTTTACAACACTCATGAACATAAGCAGAAAAGAAGGCTAATATGAAATGTTGCATTTGCTTACTCATAGATATGTTAAATCTTTAAAAAGGATTGATCCCTTTATATCTTTAGTGCTTTTTGAGTGTAAGCTCCGTCTTGGCTCCCTCGAGGGTAGGGAAGCCTTGCAGAGAGATCTTGACAAATTAGAGGGCTGGGCGATCTCCAACCTCATGAAATTTAACGAGAGCAAGTGCCGGATTCTGCACCTGGCAAGGGGCAACCCCGGCTGTACGCAGACTGGGGGCGAGAGGCTGGAGAGCAGCCCCGCGGAAAGGGGCCTGGGGGCTCTGGGGGAGGCCGGCTGGCCACGAGCCAGCGGTGTGCCCTGGCAGCCAGGAGGGCCAGCCGTGCCCTGGGGTGCGCCAGGGAGGGCATAAAGCTGTCAGAGAGCCTCCGAGGGAGGGCTGCCGAGGTGGTGAGGGGTCTGGAGGGGAAGGCGTATGAGGAGCGGCTGAGGGCCCTGGGATTGTTCAGCCCAGAGCAGAGCAGGCTGAGGGGAGGCCTCATGGCGGCCTGCAGCTCCCTCACGAGGGGAGCGGAGGGGCAGGCGCTGAGCTCTGCTCTCTGGGGACAGCGACAGGACCCGAGGGGACGGCATGGAGCTGGGACAGGGGAGGGTCAGGCTGGGTGTGAGGGAAAGGTTCTGCACCCAGAGATGGTCGGGCACTGGGACAGGCTCCCCAGGGCAGTGGTCACCGCACTGAGCCTGCTGGAGTTCAAGAAGAGTTTGGGCAATGTTCTCAGACATGTGGTTTGGTTTTGGGGTGGTCCTTGTGGAGACAGGAGCTGGACTCCATGTGATCCTTGTGGTTCTCTTCCAGCTTGGGATATTCAAGGACTCTACAATTCTATCCTTCAGCTATTTGAAACTGTAAATCCCAAAGCAAGCAAACAAACAAAACCAACAACAACAAAACACACACTAAAATAAAAAAAAGAGAAAGGAGGAGGTGCCTGACCCCCCAGCCGGCACAGCCCCGGCTGCCCTCAGCCCGGCCGCGGCTCCCCCGCGCCCCCTGCTGGAGGCGCCCTGCGCGGGCCGGGGGCCGGGGCTCGGCGGGCTCGGGCCGCCCTGAGGTAAAAAATGAGGCCGGAGGCCTTGGGACAAGCACAGGGGTGAGGCTGGGTCTCTGGGGACAAGTGTTGTCACTGGCACTGGTTGTGTCACGCCACGAATCCGCGTTTTTCCCCACCAAAATGTGCTGAATGTTGAGCCTTTCCTTACAGATTACACAGGGCTTGTGATTGCTTTTACAGATGTACGTTGTGTAAATTACATGCTGGAGGCAGCAGAAACATATTGCAAGTGACAAGATGAATTGTTTAATCTCCTTGCTTGATTGCAGATAAACTATAAATCAGATTTTATCTCTTCTTAGTGAAGTAGAAATGTTGGGGATGAGCAAGCTCCTAAAAATAACAGAATAGCTGAAATCGCTGCTTTCTTTAGAGCAAATGTAGCCCTTTGGGAAAGTGCAAGAAATCCCATCTGTGTTTCCGAAACTGAAGTAAATTTATTGCAGACATTTCTGTATTTACTGTAAATGGACATATTTTGTGTTGCAAAACAACATGTTGCAGGGAGGAGAGATTTCTCTCATTCAGCTAACTCCAAGGGGTTTTCTACCTGGAAAAGCTCCATTTAAAAGATGAGTTTGTTTCACATCAGCCATCAGACCCGAGTGCCTGTTTGTTTCAGTTCCCCCCGCACACTGACAGCTGCTGACAGAGGGAGCTGAGGCAGGAGGCTGTGAAGGAGCTGTGGCTTTTATGAGACGAGGGTACTTTTGTGATTATCAGACAAGCCGTGGGTTTTACAAATAGCTGCTGTATTGGTGACAGGTTTCTTCATAACAGCCATCTCTCTGGGCTTTCCTGACACACTTTTCATTGTGCCTGCTAAGCGCTGTCATGTCTTTCAGTCCTTGTTAGATGAAAGGTGGAATTACAGAAAATAAGCTTTCTAATCAAAATGTTTAATCGGAATTGAAAAAGAATCCAGAATGTAATTCTGAGGTGATAAAAATGAATGTTTGGTTTAATATAGCACACCTGATGGGAAGCCGGGAGCTCAGTGCTTGGATTCAGCCGACAGCACCTAAGTATCTTTGATTTACACCGTGGCTGGAATTGAGCCATGAAATATAGATGAATGTGGATCCGAATTTCCCTGAAGTTTAGCGTGCCATTTGTGTCCATTACAAAGATCAGTTTGGAGCTACATTTTAATCCGAACTTTTCTGAGGTGTGGAGAGATTCCAGCCAAATGTTACCCTGTAAAAAGGAGAAAAGGAGGCAGCGTGTACAGGGCTGAGGCACTGCGACACTGTCATTTTACATTAGACTGCAGAGATGTAATATGTCTGGTTTTTCTTGTAATGCTTGGCCCTGTAATTGAATGACTGAGAGCTTATCCAGACATCAACTGCTCTTGTGGCAGTACAAATCCCCTTGCAGAGTTGTTATCTCCTATTGCTCCCAAATCCAGACAACAACTGGGTTATGAGAATGCCAAAAATGCAGAGGCATTCAGGCAGTTGCTGCAAAAACAAAGCAGCGAGCCACGGACGGCGAAGAGGGGACGACGAAGCAGGGCACTGTCGCTGCTGTGAGGAATTCAGCAGAGAAAAATGTTCCTGGACGGGGTCTGCGATCAGTCCCCCGGCGCGTGATCCGGCAGCTGGGATCAATACCGCTGCAGCCAGGGTTCCCAGCGAGCTGAAACGCAACAAAACATGCACTCACGGGGGCACTGCCTCTCGAGAGCACGCATTTCCCAGTTAAAATGAAGGTCAGTCATAAATTACATCTCTGATTCCCTCGGGATTTCTCCCTCTCGCTCTGTTTTGGCAGTTTAAGGCCTCTTTGATATTTGAGCAAGGCCTTTCCCTTAGCACATCTGATCTTGATTACGGTTTATGGCAATGGTAATTCTGTACCTCCCCAAGGCAGCAATTTTGAGAAGAGAGAGGGAAAGCAAGTACAGTATGATTGTTTAGGAGAGGGGCACGCTGCTGAGCATTTTAACCATTTCTCCATTTTATAGCTGTGGTTCTTCCACACCAATCAGCGGCATTAATACTGAGCCCTTCCTATGGCAGTGCCCCACGTCCACCAGCAAAATCACTGTGTCTGGCGGCAGAAGAGATCAGGCTGTGAATTTACGTATCTAAACGCCAAGCTCTGAACAATAAAGCTGTGGCTTGGGTGTATTTTTTGATGCTTTGTTTCCTGGTGAACACAGAACAGGATGGGTGAAACCAGGCCCAGCTCCGCTTCTACGTACATGCAGCAGGCAGAGGGGATGCTCCAGCCGGGGACACGGTGCTGGGAGCATTTGAGGCAACGTGGAGGTGGCAGAAATGTTGGTGCCGATTTGTTTTTGTGACATGTTAAAGCCACGGGTGGTACAAGGCGTTTTGGCATGCAGCTGCAATTGCAGTGAGGGTTTTCGAGCCAGTTTGTAACATATGCTTAATTCCCTTACTGCTTTCACTTCTCTGCCTTGGTTACACCGTAAGCTCTCCAAGTTCACTGAGGCTTTTCAGAGGGTTTGCAGTGGCTTTTACAATGTGGAGGGCTCTTGAATATGAATAACTGCTCTTGAAACTCTGGCACCATCGGTCTGCCCCCAAACAAAAAATATTCTTGCAGACTGGAAGTGCGATTCACAAAATGGTTCAATTGCCCCTCAGGCACTACAAATGCCATCCAGTTAGCAAAAGCATGTGATGGGTATGGTTTCTTTTGAATAGGTGACCATAAATATCTCCCTGGGAAGTGCAGGCAGCCAGGGCTGCCTGCTGGTCTCTGTTTGGTTGGGGTGCCTGCAGAAACACAGCGCCAGAATTGCCAGTCATCTTTTTTTTTGAGTGTTTTGGGTGGGAGTGTTGTTTATTTGTTGTTGGTTGTTGTTGTTTTGTTTTGTTTTTTTGTTTTTTTTTAAGTTTGCTTGTATAATACTTTTTTAAAACCTTAAATGTGTTTTTAAACATGTCTGCATGCATTTGAAATGTGTCTTCCAGAGAGCAGCAGAACATCCCAGGTGCAGGCTGTATTTTGCCATGGAGATACCAAGGAAAGGAACGACGAAAAAAGGATATCTGTAACACTTTCTCTGAAAGAAGGAAATTTCCTAACTCCTAACACAAAACCCTTTCCTAAAAGTGATGCAAAACTTTCACAGTGCAGGAGAGGAACAAAGCAGCCCCAGCTCTAACTGTTGCTGTGCTGTACTGAACCTGCTCAAGGAGGATTTTACAAGCCAAAATTTCTACTCGGTTAAGGAAAGGTCCAACATGAGAATTTTCCTTTAGTATTTAAATTAGATCCTCAGTATTACCATGGGATGAACAACTTGTGAGGAACAGCACATGAAGGGAAAAAGGCTTTATGCCGTACCTCTGTGTACATGATAACTGCGTGTAACAAAGCAGAGGTTTGAGAGCCCAGGCAGGCAGCAGGGAGCAGGCACCCAGGCTCAAGTGGGGAACGCTGGAGCCAAAGAGCCTCGCTGCATCTTGCTCTCATAAATCAGCCCAATTATTCTAACAAGCAGAGCTGGGTCCCTCTGCTTCAAGCCCTGCTGGTTTACAGAGAGAGGGAAGTAAATAAAAGAGAACAATGGTGGCTTCTGCTGCGGGAGGGACAAAAGGATAGAGGACAATAAAATGATACTCCTTGCCACTACCGCATCAGGAGGGAAAGAGGGTGGCTTTGCACAAGCCCAAGGACTTATTCCACATCAGAACCAAAGTGAGAATCTGGTCTCATCAGCATCTCCTGAAGGGAAAAGCAAGTAAAATAGAGAGCAAAGGCATGTTGTTTTCAAGGCTCTAAAATAGTGTCCCACAGGAAGAAAAAGATGAGGACACAAGACTTTGCAACGTCTGTTTAAAAAATGCACTTTAAATACAGCCCTGACTGGAGCTGTAATGGCAGGACCAAGGTTTAGCTCTGTGCCTTTGGGTTCTTCCAGTAAAAGATAGATTTTTTGGTTCTGAGTTAAAACTCTTGCAAACTTGTCTCCTCGAAGATGTATTTTGGTTCCTTTTCTTGCTCTGCATTAATTTAAGTGTTCTGGCAATTGTGAAAATTAGAAACTGGTTTTTCTGTAATGGCAACTCAGGTTCTTATTTACTAAATGAATCTGGGAGCTGAAGCTCTAAGCAAACCACAAACTACCATGAGATTTATTAATAAAATATGAGAGCCAAAATTATGTACAGCCTTATTCATTGTTTTCTATATTTTCATCTTGTTCCCTCTTATTGTCCCCTCTCTGCGATGACTGAAACAAACCATTCAGGTCTAGATCTCTTATTATAATACCCACAAAGCCTCCTTGCTATTGTTTTGGCCAAATTAAAAACATTTGTCAAGAGTAATTGTGGAATGGCATAAAAATTCATCTTTATTTTGCTGATGAGGACTTAATCACTTCTATCATGATAAATGATTCTTTATGTTAGGTAATAAGTTTATATATATATATTTAATAAAAAATATTGTTTAAAGGTTGACAGTTTTGGTGGTCCTTGTGACATTCTCTTCTCACGGAAATTTTTCCTGATCTCCCTGGATGTTCTCAGAAGCTTATTCTCTCTTTTCCCACGTCAGATTTCCTAAAATGTCTTCATCCTGCCCTTTACACGGCACAAGTATGGCACACTTACTTCTATCTTTAGCTCCGGTCTGATAAATGATTCCATTTCTCAGTCCCATCTTCAGTCTCCAGGTGCTGTGATCATATTTTCGGCCTTTCAGACTCTAAAGAAAGCTCTGTAACTATTAGAAAAACCTTCTCTTCAGTCATCATCCCATTTATGTTCCCTGTATTGATTTTGGTGAGCTAAATGTATTGTGATGTTCAGAGATGGCCTAGACCCTCCTTCAGATCCAAAATGTGGGCTCCTCCGGTGCTCCCGAGGTGAAACCTTGCTTGTTTTGTGATGGGAGCATAACACGGGGGGGAATTTTTGGTAGGACTTTTGAGCGTGACCAGCACCCAGCATTCAAAACAACACACATCAGGCCAAACACAAAGTGTGAGACTGTCTTTAAGTCGTTAAAAAGATCCAGAATGATTCATACCTGCCTTTTATTCCTGAGCCTCTCATATTTACTTGCTTTTGCCTTTTCAACCTTTGCTTTACCAGAAGGAGAAATATAACTTCAAAGGGGGGAGGAGGAACAAAGAAAATGCCTGGATTTCAGGAGCTGGGCCTCTCAGACACACACCAAGAATCCTGAATCATAAAGTCCAGAGATACAGCGAACAGAGCACAAGACCCATGAACTTTCGGTAAGCCTTGTGGTGTAAAAAAGCTTTGGTAAATTATTAAATTCTTAGTATTATCTTCAAACTCATCACTGAATTTTAAAATTACCTTCGTTACCCTCTTTGCGCCGTAGTTGTTTCAGTACTGCTGCTGTACAGGAAACAGCACCAGAATCAGAAGTTACAGATGGGGAAATTCAAGCCTTTGAAAATCAGTAACACTGCACAGCTACTTTGCTCTGCTGGCTTTGAGTGCTTTTGTAAATGAGCCTATTTTAACTACAGATTAAATCAGAACTTCCTGATGTAGCAGAATCAAACAGCACAGGCAGCATCAAATAGCTCAGGCAGCATAGATACACACACACGTGGCCACTTTTATTTACGCTTCACACAGAGCAGAAGCAGAGCAGAGACTGACAGCTCCTTGTGCCTGTCTGGGGGCTTCGTGGGGCATTGCTGCCTCCCTTCGCAGCAGCTCGTCCCGCCGTCCCTGCAGAGCCGCTGGCTCACTGGTGTCGGGTGGGAATAAGGGGTTTGGGAAATTGAGGCTGTGCTGTGCTGAGAGCTCCTGGCTCAGAACAAATACCATACTGAAAGCAGCTTCTGGGAGGTGAATCCAAAGGCAGAACTTGGAAAAATGGGAGAAACTGTTTGTGTATGTGCAGATCCAGCAATCCGTTCAGGGCCCGTGCAGCCCTGGCTGCCTCAGAGCGCCTTTCAGAACGATAAAGCTGGGGAGAAGATAACAAGCAGTCACCTGCTGCCATATTCAGATCCAAATGGCATTTTTCATAAAGCTCTCCTTTCAGATCTGGGGCCAAACCATGGGCATGTGCCGTGCCGATGCTAGGAGAGGCTTGGAGTGACCGGAGCTTGAGGAGGCAGGAACCAGCAGCGCTTTATGCAGGACGTACATCAGCCAAAACAAATGGTCTCTGAGACCTCTTTAAAACATTTCCCATCAAATACCCAAATGCAGAAGTTGTTTAAAACAAAAATGTTCACGCGAGGCGATAAGGGAAGATTTAATTTAAATCCACAGAAGCCAAGTCACACCTCATTGTGTTTGCTTGCTGATGACTTCTCTAACAGTTGAAACTATAAAATATGCATCGGTAAAATGTAAGTTAAAATGTTCATCTTAAGGTATCAGAGCCGAGCTTCATTCTAGCTACTGCACCGTAGTAATACATGGTTTACAAACAGTTATAGATTAATTTCATATCTATATAAGCACCAATAATTGTACTGTATTATCAAGCTCATCTAAAAAAAAAAAAGGATTTGAAAATAAACAGGCCCAAGGACAAAAATCCACATTTTGGACAGGCAATACTTGTAACCAAGAAGCTGCACACATAAAGGCAGCTATTGGAAGAATAATTGGTCCACAATTACAAGCAAACACAGCGTTTTGTTGTTTCCCCTTCTCCTGCAATGGCTGCTGGCTTTTAGCATTTGCATGATGACATTTTTTTTTCTGAAGGAAAAAAATAGAGCTCCCATGAGGGAGCTTTACCCGCCTCCCATGTGGAATTGGCTTTTTGTGGAGCAGATTATCCCATTTATTATTATTCATACCTTTAAAGAGAAAGAAAATTCTTTCCTTACTCAGCCCAATAATGATGTAGGAGGGAGGGAATTAAAAAAAAAAAGAAAAAGAAAGGAGCAAACCTCTCACTTGCTACTTCTGCCAGCAAGCCTGCTCAATTCACATCAAGGCCAGCAATTTTGTCCTTTTGTGCTTCTCCTCCTGTTTGTTGGAGGCCAGCACCAGACACTGCTCTGGCCTGGATTCTTTCCCTGCATTATCAGAAGTCTGCCCTTCCCTTGCGAGAGCTGAAATGATGCATGCCAATAAAAGAAAAGCAAATTTTCTCTGGTCTGGAGGAGCCAGTTTGTCACTAAGACTTCGCTATTAGTTAATACAAGTAGAAACGATATGCAAATATACAGGATTTCAGCTAGCGTGACAATAATTGAGCTACTGTCCTCTTTCTGTTTGCATTCCATCACCCAGTACAGCAGGAAAAACAATTGTTCCTTAAAACATTAAAAACTTATATGCAAAAAGTGCTGGTACCCAGCGATTTCACAGCATGCAGACTGCTAATTGCCTCTCCTTCCACTCGGCAGAGGAAGGCATCTGGAGCATTTATCTCTAGTGCACCGTACTGGGGAATATATCAGTTTGTAAAATAGAGCAGGGCTACAAAGAAAAGCGCTGAATGCACATGGTGTCATTTTGTAAGTAGCCTTACCGTGAACATACTCCACTCTAGCATAGCCCACGTTTATTATTCTGCAATATAGGTCACAGTCAGAGCTTATAGGTCATGTTCAGTGCTGGAAGATCTACAAAGCTTCCTCAATGAGATCATTGATCTGCAAGCTCCACCATCATAATCCTTTTTCCTCTTTTTATTTTCAAATTATAGCCTTTTCTCAAACACAGCGCAATCATTTCTGGAGCAAATTCAAGTCACTCTGCATATAGCAGTACTATTGACTAAATTACAGCATCCCGTATTTATTTCTGTATTTGCTGATGACCTTAAATAAAGTCTGAATTTGCTGGCACAAGGACATTCTCACTGACATACAGATAATAAACTTTCATCTCCACAGCGCATCGGGAAGATGGAGTGTAACATTCCATCCACCCATCACTTCAGCCTAGAAGTCAGTCTTGTTAAGATGCATTTTCTTCATAGGATGCAAATCCTCTCATATCACGTGTCCATGTGTTATTTCTCCACCATACAGAGTTCTTACCCTGCCCAGCCATAACTTTTGTAGCACTATCAAACTGAGTGAAACCTGTTTATCTTTGCAAACTTTTTTTTTTCTTTTTAAACAAACGTGCCAGAACACGTCTGGACAATATGAAGATAATGAAAGCATCTCTGGCCCACCACGTGGCAGAAGAGCAGTGTGTTTCTGGTTGGCAGCTTGGGAAAACTAAAAACATGGTAAGCAAGGAGCTAGGAAATAGGATAACTGCAGGCTACAAAGTGAGAGTTTGTAAGTAGAAAGGGTGTGGGGGTTATTGAAAGCAGAGGGTACACAACCTAATGCAAATCTCTAATGACCTGAGTTGTCTTTTTAAGTAGCACAGTATTGAAATATCAGATAAGTGTGGAATGCTCTCAGCAGAAACTTGCTAAGAACTTAGCACATTTTAGTATTTTCAAAAATATATATATTTATTGCAGTGTGTGAAATAAGAGAATACTGCTGTCAGGTGTCACCTATCCTACATTAAAGAGGTTTAGAATTGACTTCTTTTCCCTGCAGAAGAGCCCTGTCCATCCACAGCACTAGTTCTTTACTTGCCAGGCTACTTCAGTTCCATTAACCCAAAGTAAGAGCTGTGATGGAAAAAGGTTGGCATACCTTTCTTTGTCTGTACCTGCAAAAGCCTGTTGCTTTTATACCATAGATTTATAGAATGGCTTGGGTTGGAAGGGCCCTTAAAGCCCATCCACTTCCACCCCCGTGCCATGGGCAGGGACACCTCCCACCACACCGGGTTGCCCAAAGCCCCATCCAGCCTGGCCTTGAGCACCTCCAGGGGTGGGGCATCCACAGCTTCTCTGGGCAAATATATGGTCAGAATGCTGTTGTAAGGACTATATATGGGCTAGAATTCAGATCCCCTACTGAATGGAAACATCACAGAACCTCAATGTCTAGAAATCCTTTAAAGGATGTTGGTAACACCGCCTGGTGGTCTCGAATAGACTAATATAAGCTAGTCAGTAGCCTGTTGAAAATAGACAAACAGGAGGATCTGTAAAGACAAGGTATTTGAACGAGGTTAGACTTGTGAAAGTAATTTTTTATCAACCACCAGCATGGTTCTGTTCCTGTGACCCATCTCCTACAGTCAGCTCTCAAACATCTTTGCGTAGGGGCTTGGAGAAAGCAGGTCTGGAAAGTGGGAGCAGCTGTTCTGGAGCAGGGATAGTTTGTCATGCTGCGTGTATCCATGGAGAAATGGAAAAATACTTCCAAATATCATCACGACACTGCATACGATGTGACGTATGCATTTATTCAGTTATTTCCATCCCTCCCCATAATTCACAGGTTGACAAAGTGTAATCCCATTAGTGCAGACCAAACGCCAAGCAAGACATGAGACTCGGGGAAGTGGTACAGTCAGAGCGCTCAGTTGAGGCTGAAAAAGCAAAGCCCCCGCTTCCAGATCTGTCCCCACTTTTGGGCAGCTTACCAGCAAGTGTCACTGTCTACCAAACAGAGGATAAAGGTATTAACATTCTTAACATACACGTACCTGTGTGCATATGTATATATATGTACATACACACAAATACTTGGCATCTGTGAACACTTTTAAAAATAAAAACAGAACGTCATAAACCCAAATCTTGTTTCAGTTACATCCCTGTATTTTCCTTCTGATGGTCCCAACCAAAAGCCATATATTCACATGCACAACATGAATGTAGACGGCATGGTGCCAAAAATGTCACCATGGGAGGCCACAGTGGAACACTTCATTAAAAAACTAACAAAAAAACGAAAGTACATTCCAAACTGAACAAGCAACATTTGTTGCAAATCATTTGAGCAACAAAGGGGATCAACAGAATTTGCAACACAACTGAAGAATTAGACAGCATTTGTCCAGGAACTTGGAGTACTAACTGATGAACACCAACCACTTACAGGCATGCAGGCTTCCGCGGAGCTTGGGCATCCGGATTTTCCCCTGTAGCCATGGGTTTTTGAACTGGAACAACTTGAATTTGAAGCAAGAACACTTGAGATTTCAAATAAAAGCCCTGAAAGGTAACAGGATTTTAAACAAACATCCTTCACATGGAGTTGCGCGTCACTAGAAGACAGAACTTCCCGAGTTTGAAGGAAAGAAGCAGATTACACTTTTCTAGCCAGTCCAACGAATCCTGAGTGCACTCACAAGAGCCTCCACGTCCTTGCTCACTTTTTTGGCAGGGTAAATTAACCCTTGCTGAGCCGAGCACTGCATCACATGCGCTGCTTCTAACTAGACCTGCGCGTCTGCACTTAGAGCTAACTTGATGGTGACCAGGTATCACCAGGTATTCCTTGTGACTGACGGCACATACTAGGTGCTCTTTTTTTCAGCTTGCTTCATGAAACCTAACCATTACAGCCACCTGCTTTGACTTGTCTCATGACCCTTTACGATGGGCTGGACTAACAAAGATACTCCTCTCTTTCCATAGGTGGGTGTTCCCTGCTACACAGGCAGCTCCCCTTTTGTCCCATGCCCCGAAGGATGAGGTATCTATTCCCTTCAAGCTAGCAACAATTCTTGATGAGGGACCAACATTTAATGAAAAGTACCTTGGGTTTGTCTACTAGAGCAAACCATCCTGCTTCTTATTGCACAGTAAGCAGCACAAATCTCTAACAGGATTTCTGTTATTGAACAACTGCATAAACATACAAAGAATTACTGCTGCCTTTTCGTTTTTTTAAACACATGACTTAGAATACAGTTCAGATGTGAGCACTATATAAAAATGCAACATGAGTGCCTAACAATCATGCTGATTTTCAAGTCAAGTGTTCTTACTGTACAAGAAAAAAGAGGCTTTAAAAATGCAAAGCTTGCAGAATACAAAAAAGATTCTGTCTTTGAAACTGAGACTGATAATCATGTCTGATCGGTACAGGTCTCCATCAATGTTATATCAATTTGATAATAGAACAAAAAAAAAGAGAATGATAGAAATAAGACTTTGATCTAACTCTGAATATGGATAGGTAGATTTGAAAGCATTAGGAAATAAATTTGCCTTGCCCCCCTTTTTTTTCTAAACTATGCTCAATTGAATCACCTATATGAAGTGGTTTGAAAAAAAATAAAAGTTGCAGATCCATCATGGACTATAATGGAAATAATTTTTAAATGTTCCCATATACCAGATATCTATGTCTGTTAGGAGAAGGAAATTGTCGAGCTCACTACAAGAGTGCTCTCATTTTAAATACAAACAAGCATGGTGCTCTGGAGCATGAGAACCTATGCATATGAAACTCAAAAAAAAAAAAAACACCCATGATGATTAAACTTTAAAGTGGTCTATTTTTTATCATACTTTGAAAAAAATGTTTAAAATCAAGTGTTAAAAAATGCTGAGCCTCTTGCTTTGCTTTACAGCCACTAGGTAACACTTCCACCTTCTTGATTTAGGCTGGCCACTGCAGGAAGCTGAGTGCCTGTCTCTAAAAAGAAATAAATGAGAAAACTCAACACTGTCGTAAGTACTTCAGAGACAAGTGCAAGTATTCTGTAAAACACGAGTGGAGATAAGCAGATGGAAGTCATCCCATATAACTTCATGTGCCTTGGAGTGCGATGTGTGGCAGGGAAACCGAAGCTCCCATTACAGTCAGAGGAATCATGACCAGTCCCACCTCCAGAGGGCGACTGATCCAACTCCTCTCACAGGCCTCTTCCTGAACGTGGTGGATCTGCGCTGTAGGTGCCCGTTTTGCTCGGGGACAGATGAATCCTATTCCAAGCATAATACTTTCCCCTTTCTGATGTGCAAGTCAGGCATACTGACAAACAGTACTGGCTTTGAATGACGTTGCAAGACAGAGGCTTGCGACAATCATGGTGCAAAGATTTAAAACCATTATTTTCAGTCCTGCAGCTCAGAAAGATATCCAAGTCTGTACTAAAATTTGCTGTCTAATCTACTGTAGTGGCAACTGTGGTGTATCTGTAGCCTCGTCTTGCAGAAATAGACAAAAGATGCACATTTTATTGCTCTACGAGATCTTGTGAAACTACTTTTCAAACTACTACAAAATGAAACTCCTTTTTATTAGCCCTACCTCTTCTAAAATCACATTTTTGTAAAATCAAACTACAACACTTAACTCCTCTTCACACAAATCCCATAAGCTAAAGCTATGAAATAATACATAACTCTCTCCTGCAAGCCTGAACCTCTCCGTAATGTCATATTAATAGCTAACTTGCACGTAAGTTGTGTCACCTACACACTTTTTTTTTTTTATGGCTGGATATTGAATGAGACTTGATCTGAAAAACAACTAAGAAATACAACAATCAAGGAAAACACGGGGGCAACTGAAATTAAAGACAGATTTATAAAGTAGTAAGGGGCAAAGAGAAAAGTAACAACAACTCTCAGTTTTAAAAGAGGTGTAAAGCACTTACCTGACAGGCAGATGCAGTGCCGTACCCCTACCCACAAAATAACAATGACTGACAAAGCAATTGGAGCATAAACTGAACCTAAGGCTATTCTGTCCTTCTCCCTATAAGGACAAAAATTATAAATATCTGTATCTAAACACACACATACATTAAAAAAGCTAAATAAACTCTGATTTTAGGAAAACTTCCATATCCACGCATACCTTTAAAAAAGCAACCAGATCAATATTAAAGCATCTATTTACTCTCACTAACAACTAAAAAGATGGGGGAGGAAAGGAAACCTTGCAAAAAGAATAAACCGTTTTACCTAATTCATACATAACCCTACAGTCCAGGAACCTCTCAAGCTGAAGGATAATTTCAGCAACTGCTGCAAACTCCATCTCCAAGTTAAGGATAATTTCAGCAACTGCCATGAGCTACATCTCCTAACTCAAATTTCTCCTAACAAAACCACCTAAGGAGTATTAGGTACTGGTCTTCTGTGTGGGATTCACCTAGATGATGAATTAACCATAGACATTCAATCCTTTTTCTCATTGTCTTTGAATTCTCTTGTTCAGAATAAGAGTGTCTTGTTCCAATTTAGCTTAATCCACTTAATCCATTTGGAGTAAGTCTCACTCACACCACGAGATCTAGATGGAACTGAGATACTGAATTCTGAAATTGCATTTTAAGACCCAGTCATCTGGTTAATTATAACTTGCTTCATCATTTGAATGAGCAATTCTTTGGGCATCTGAAATTCTGTCTAGTCTGGGGAAACAATCCTATTGCACTCACCAAGTTCAAAGTAAACAAAAACACAACATACATTCCTCAGGATCAATGTGACATCCATTCCAAGGGCGTCAAATATACTGACAGACTCTGGGTTCTCTGTAAAATTCAGTAGTTCACTGATCACTGTTCCTAAGATAGCTGCCAGGGTCGGAAATGAAGGAACTTGTCCTGCGTGAGCCTGGCAGTGCACCTACCCAAGGAGCTGGAAGCTCAGACCATCGGGCTCTCTCACATCTGGGGCATTTGAAGCATCGCCTCTCTCAAGACGCCGCTGGTTGGATCCTGTGCTATTCTGGAGAGAGTTCTCTCCGCAGCCTCCTGTTGGAAATGGCCACTGAGCGGCTGAACGTGCCAGTTTGGCCAGAAAGAAGTAAAAAGCCAGAAAGAGGAAGCAAAAGGCAGGTTGTCCTGACTTGTGGTCAACCTCAGTTGATTTCCAAGTTTTCATGTATCAGGAAGCAGGAAATGCAGGCTGTAGCTCAGTACAAGGACAGTTAAAGCTGAAACAGAAGTTAAGAGGAGGTCGGCCTCCATTTCTGTCACACACACTTAACCTTCTGGCTTCCCAAGCTAGTGCTCCACATCCGCACTTTCTCCTTACTTACCACCCCCAAAATTAGCAATCACCCCAGCCCACTCAGCCCGTTTCCTGGTAACGTGGTTAGCAAAAACTGCATGTGTGGAGGTACCTGAAGAGCAAGCGTCTCCGCAGAGCTACGGACTGAGAGTGACTGCTTGTACCTGGGGCTTCAGCCAGTGGTTTGTGTAACCACCTCCGCACAGAGAATTCCTTTCAGCATACCACCCAAAAGCAGTTTCTCTCGTAACCACCAAACACCACCATAAATAATAAACTTGGTTTACTTGGCAGGAGTCAATAGTCGAACGGTTTGAAAAGCCTGTTGATCACTAGAACCTATGTGGTAAGTATACACTGAAGCATGGTTGTAAAAGCTGGAGTCATCACCCCTCCTCCAGTTAAGTACTGTGATTGGGAAGCCAGGTGGAAGAGCCACTACATTAGTTCAGGAAATGAGCCCAGAGCTCGGCATGCATTTTACAGGAGCTCTGAATCAAGCACAGATATGAGTTTCATAAACCACATCTCCTCACAAACCAAATAAGCTACAAGACACCCCGAGCAGCACTTCAGATCCAGCGCTACAATTTGCTAACCTGAACTTTGTCATTAAAGCCTCTAGCTTGCCACAGTCAAGTATCTTACTGAATCTAACCCTGAAAGCCGTGCAAAATCAACATAAAAAAAATTTAGTCGGGAACAAATATGAAGTTTCAGATTTATAACCTGCCTTGTCTTTCACAAGCCAGCCCCACAGAGCTGCTGTTATCTCCAAATTACCATTTCTGTTCTACAAGTGTTTTAGTTCATGTCTTCTGAACAAATTGAAGCTGTTTAAGAAAATTTATGTCAAGATTTGTAAGCATACCTGACACTCCATAAAAATACGGAAGACCTACACACTTGAAAAAGGTTTATGACTTCAATTGAAAGACACTCTAAATTCCTTTGGGTCAATACAGAATATTCTGGCAGGAGCCATTCTTAAGCACCATTCTGCAGGTGCACTTCACAACAACTGCCACACTTGGAAGTTATTCTACAATGAGCAAGCCCTGGAGATACGCTATTTTTGCTCTCCATTCGTGAATCTGAATTTAAACAGAAAATTTACAGATTGGGACTACTGAAAGAGATCTAACAACAGCTTAACTTCTTATCTGAAATTTGGGAGGTGCAATGGAAGTAAATATTAGCTAACAGTTACATTCCCCCTTGCTTTTTTAACTTAAAAAAAACACATCTCAAGTTGCAATTGCAGTTGAAACTGCAAGAGCTACACTTGGTGGTAATAAATGTTGTGAGGTAGGTATCTTTAAATACTTACAATGCTTCCCCCACCTTTTTTATTTTTTTTTAAAAAAAGGTTTTAACATACTAAATAAAGTAATGAGAGACATTATTTACAGTATAGGATTATTTGGAAAGAAACCAGTAATTATTGAGTTACTGCCTGAGATAGATAACATAAGAAATTAACTGTACTGCTCTTTGTAAACTTTCCACAGTTAAAGCTGTTTTTAAAGTAGACAATTTAAAGCTCCCTTTCAGGTAATAAAATGAACCCATTTACGCGTGCAACTTTAAAACACAAGTCCTTGCTATTTAGCTAGTACCTTCTACAGAGACATCCTATTGTCATGTAATTACTACCATGACCAGACCAAGGGGAAAGAGAATGCCAAGATACATCCAGTCAAATCACCTTTCTGCTACTAAAATAAAAACATTTTTGCTTTTATGCTTCAAATCAGTATAAACAAAGGTGCCATGAATAGGGTGGTACTACAACAGTAACAGCACTCCTGAGATTATCTAATTTTATCGCCTCAACGTTACTCTGGGGAAGCCAATGGAAATGCTATACAATTGTTGATTAGCTCCCTCACGCTAATCCCTGCTGCAAAAGGTGTAGCATAGCAATCAGAAGGATATAAAATTTGCCTATAATTATTGGTGCAGAGCTGTTACTGAAACCATTCACATCTGCATACCCTTTATACTTGTACCTGAGAGACACATGGTTATCAAGTAGGGAGATTGCAATTGCACTTCTTTCAATTTAGTGAATTGTTATAGAACGAAGATTTGACTTACAAAACAGATTAAAGTTGCTGCTATACGTGAATGAGCAGGACAAAATGCATGTGCTTACACACAAAGAGAGACTTAGTGACTTCTAGAAATAGGAAACAGGACTGAGATCTCTACCAGTTCAGAGTACTCCTCCCAAGGCTCTGAACTACGTTCTATTTTAACCTCATCCATAAGAATGCCTAACAGCTGCGCATCTACCTCCAATCTTTTTTTTAAGCTCCATTTTTATTTCTTTCTCTAAATTCCAGGTTGTTCACTCTCCTTTACAATCTCTTTACAGTATTAGTTGGCGTTAGTATACATGATGTATATATAGCTGCTGGTAGTGCTGTGCCTTGCAAGCAGGGAATGTGTACTTGTATCTAAACCTTTCACCAGCGTGACTCCTTTCTATACAAGGTTTTTGAGTATAGCTTCAGAAAATGCATGAACCATGTGTATTCTTATGGTTTAACCTTTCACACCCTGCACTACGCATGTTTTCTTACCTTATCTCTTCTTATTTCCAGGTAGGAGATGATTGTAAATGCTGGCTGTCTTTGTGCATGCAACAGAGAGAGAACTCCAAACTCCTTAAAAAGGAGGAAGCTAAGTAGCTGGTTCCTATTTGGTCCCTAAGTGTTCAGAAAGTGAAAAGAAGTATTATCTGATTTACTTACATCCATTAGTTTTACAATGGTTTTCTCTGTACCTGGGCAAGTAGATAAAAGAAAAAAGAGGGAGGGGAAGGCAGGTGGGGGTAAGAGATCTGTCCAGATTTAAAGTAATATTCAGGCATTCAGTAGCAGCCACCTGAAGCTCAACAGTAAAACATTTTTTCCTGTATTTCAGAATAGCCTTGAAACATCACCATGTGAAAAACTGACAGCCTCAAATCTGCCTCAACTACGTATTTGCAATAACTTTGTAGTGATTTAAGTGACTATATAGATTTTGTTAGTAACAAAACAGCAACTTTATTTCATCTATTTAATCTACATTTTTTCTAATGCATTTAAAAATCATGGGAATTGTATAGGAAGGTTGGAGGAAAAGTCCCTCTCTATTTATACTGCTGAGGTAGAGTTCTGTGGCTAGCCATGTCTCACCTAGCAGAATTTTAGTACTTTGGAGTCCAAGCACTTGACAGTTTCACGTTACGTTACTTTTCAGTTCTGGTGTATGCTTTAAGTCTCCCACCTCCTTCTTCAGGACATTAAGCAAAGTTCTAGAACTATCCAAAATCTTCATGTAAGCAGTTTCAGCTTCATTAAGAATTTTACTAAGATCATTCCGCAAAGCTATCTTCTGGTCCAGGTTTTCACATACATGCTCCAATTGTTCATTCAGGGCTTGAATTTCATGCTGGAGCTTATTTTTTTCCTCTTCTGCTTGCTGGATTTGTTTGTTCAGCTCCTCTTTTTGCAGACACAAGTCTTCAATGTATTTTACTAGCTCGTTATTGTAACCCTGAAGAAGAGCTCCCGGCTGAGTCATCCTCCACTCCTGTCCCCGAGCTCTGCCACGGCTTCCTGAGGTCCCCTTCTCAGCAACAGCCTCCTGCACTCTAACAAAAAGAAAAAAAAGAAGAAGAAAATAGAAAGCTCTGTAATAGTTACTGTATATAATGCGATGATAACGGTGAGACAGGGCGAAGATACGCTGTTAAAGGTTTACATGCTGGTTCTGAGGTGGGCCACACCGCGTCCCTTGGTGTAATGGGGGCAAAACAAGAAGGAGATGGCTGAGCAGGGGGGCTGAGCAGGCACAACCAGCAGCACCCACCCGGTCTTAAGCAAAATGAAGGGTCTCCCTTCACACCCAGAGCCCACGTTTACCACAAACCATCCAATTTGACACCCCCAGCGCCTCACAGACCCACCGCCCCCCCTCCCAAACACCGCTCCCGAGCCTCCAGCACCCCCCTCCCCATCCCCCTGAGGGAAGCCGAGGGAAGCAGCGCAGCCCCGCCGCCCCCCAGGGACATCTTACAACAACCTCCTCCCCGCCGGGCGCCTCCTCGCCGGGGCCGCGCCGCGCACAAAATGGCTCCTGCCTATACATCAAGTCCCCGGGCGGAAGGGGAGGAGGGGGGGGAGGCGAGCCGAGACCTTCCCTTTCCTACCTCGCAGCCGGCGCCGGTCCTCTAGCGGCTCCCCATCGTTGCCCCTAGCCGCCTGCCGCCCCCCTCAGGGCCCGGCCGCCCGCCTCACGGCGCGGTCCCCCCCCTCAGGGCCGGGCTCCCCCCCTCCCCTCAGCGCCGCCCCGTCAGCCCCGCCAACGGCCGCGCCGAGCGGGAGCGCGGCGGGGTGACGGAAATAGCCGAGCGTTTCCGAAAGCGGCGGGAGGGTGGAAAAAAAAAAAGCGCCCTCGCTCCGGAAACAACCGATGTTTTCCGAAGACAGGTAGCGTTCGGGAGAGGGCCCGGCCGGAGGGCGGGGGGGGGGAAGTCACGGAAAGAGCCGATGTTTGCCGAAGGGAGGGAGCGGAGGGCGTTGGGCTGGGCGAAGGCAGCCGATGTTTGCCGAAGGCAGAGTCGCCCGAGAGCAAAGGGGACAGAGGGGACGGAGCGCGTCGGAAAGAGCCGAAAAGAGCCGACGTTACCCGAGCGCGGCGTCGCCCGAGTTTCCCGGATGTAGTTGGAGGAGCGGCGGCGGCGGCGGCGGCGGGCGCAGCGGGGGGAGGAGGCGGCCGCGGCGGCACCCACAGCGGCGGCCTCCGCGCTCCGGGGGCGTCTCAGCGCGCACGGGGCCGAGCTGCCGGCGTCTCCCCCTCCGGCCGCGAGCGGAGGAGATGGGCCCGTGAGCGCTGCTCGCAGCAGAGCCGCCCCGAGCCGCCCCCCTGCCTGCCTGCCTGCCCCCGGTCGGCGGCGAGGCGGAGCGCTGCCTCCCCCTCCTCCTCCTCCCCCCTCGGCGCCCGTGGCCCGGCCGCGGCCGTCGCCTCCTGGTGCCCTCACACTCACGCACACAGGCCGGGCATTGATGGTAATGTATGCGAGGAAACAGCAGAGACTCAGTGATGGGTAAATCCCTTCCTCCTCCTCCTCCTCCTCCTCCTCCTCCGGCCCCCGGCCCCTCCGCCATGTTGTGGGGCCCCCCTTCCCCGCCGGCCGCCCCGGGGCCGCCGCCTAACGCCTCTCTCTTTCTCTCGCTCTCTCTCCAGCTGTCACGACCGCAGGGGGGACTCGCAGCCCTACCAGGTACCTGCAGCGCCGGCCGCTAGGCCCGGGAGGAGGAGCAGGGGAGGGGAAGGAGGGGGGGGGGGGGGGAGCTACTCCAGCCCAGGCTTCGGCCGCCGCCGCAGGCCGCGCCGCCACCGGCAGCCCCCGGCCGGCCCCCCGGAGCCCTGCGGGGCTCGTGAGGAGCCGGGAGGAGGCGGCCCGAGGAGGAGACGGGGCTGCGGAGCTCCTGCGAGGCCGCCGGGGCCGGGCCGAGGAGGAGAGGCCTAGTGCGGGCCGGGCCGGGCTCGGGCCTAGAGGCGGGGAGGGGCGGGAGAGTGGCTCGGGGTCGGCCGCGGAGGAGCGGAGCCCCCCCCGGGGGGAGGTGAGTGTTGGCCTTCCAAAAACAAAAGGAAGCTTGTTCAGACCCCCGCCCCCCCCCCCCCCCCCTCCACTTTAGGTCTTTCTTCGCCCCAAAACTGCGGCTGTGGGCTGAAACCTGAGCAGGGCTCGATTTGAGACCCTGGATAACTGGGGGGGGCCGGTGAGGCTTAATTTCGACGGTTGCCAGCTGCTGGGCACATTCGCCAAACATCAGAGCCTTGAGCTGCTGACAACAACCTCAATTTCCGTCAGGCAGATGCTGTGTTCCTCTGCCTTGGCTACGGAAAAAAAATATTGGTTCTCGGGGTGTGAATGTGGGGAATGCTGCGTGTTGTGATACTGCTCTCCTTAGGGCACATAATAGAACTGTTTTATTACATTTCTGGGTATTTGTGCCACTGTGAAGCGCAAACTGACAGGCTAGGGCAGCTGTCAGTGACAGTTCACGTAAATGTAAACACTTGCCCCTCAGAAGCTCAAGCTGCAAAATCAAGCACGTCAAAGAGAGGCAGAAATGTCATTCTTGGTAAACGTTCTAAAGTGAATTGTCAAGTTACGTGCTCCCCAAACTCTGGATTTTTATTTCATCTGTTACTAGGTTGCTGGTACTGAAATCTACCTTACAAAAATTTAAGGTAGAGGTGAAACTGAGCACCCTCAGTTACAGTCTGGAGGACATATACAAAGTTTACACTGATTCGATGCAACTTTCTGTGTATTTTTTAATATCAGTTGAACTTGTGCTTTTCCCAGAAGCGTCAGAAGTACTGTGGCCTATGTGCTGCTGAAAGTATGCAGTCCATCCCTGGAAAGATAAATTAGGTTCATCCTAACGGCAATTGTTACGTTGGATATCATGGTGGGAGCAAATGGTTTGAGTTCTAATTACTGAACTTGTTGCTTTAACGTAGGTAATTAAAATTAGAAAGGCTAATGTTGATTAGTAAATGGGAAATGAAAAATTAATTACCTTTCAAAGTATTTTGGAAAGAGGTCTAAAATTTAGATTTGATGTTAAATTATTTCTCTAACTTTCTATCTAACGTAAACGCCTGCTCTCTTGCGATCTTCTGTTACAGGCTCTTAAGTACTCATCCAAGAGTCACCCCAGTGGTGGTGATCACCGTCATGACAAGATGCGAGACACCACAGATCCTTCACCACCAAATAAAATGTTGCGGCGCTCTGATAGCCCTGAAAACAAATACGGTGACAACACAGGGCACAGTAAAGCAAAAAGTGTGCATACTCACAGAGTTAGAGAGAGGGATGGTGGTGAGTTATCTTTAATTAACCTTTATTTAAGCAATTACTATTCCTCATAAGTGTCAAAATCGAGCAGTGAAGGGTGAAGGTGAAGGGAGCGTTGCGCTAAATGGTATGCCTTGATGCTTGGAAAACTACAGAGAAACCAAAACGCACGTTTCATTGGAAGTAGTCATTTTGGCAATATAATACCGATTAATTTTCTTATTTTTACAGGTATAGTAGTTTCTGTTTAAATCATAAAGCTTATATAAACTTTCCTTTTTTAAATTAGTGTGTCTGACTTATTTTAGACATACTGCAACACGTGAAATGGTATTCTAGATTTTTTACTAGTATTTGCTGTCTTAGAGACTGTGATATTGCTGTTTTTAAATTTGTGTATTGCGATGCTCTACTATGGCGTTTAGCCTCTGAAACACATAACTACATAAAAAGGAAGAAAAGCTTCATACTTAGATGCTGTGTAGAATTCTTAACAATCTTAAAGTAATAATCAAAGATGGCACTTAGAATCTCTCTTGGCAGAAGCTTAGAATCAGCTAACCTGCTGTGTTTTTGCAGGACGTAATAGATGGTAATAACATGCCCAGATATTTTTTAACTGATACTGTTTTCTATCCCCACCTCCTAGAAACAGGAAAGAATAGGGTTTTCCTCTTTAATAAAAGATGGCAACAGGTATAGTTTAGAAAATCGTGGTTACTGACTGAATTTGGAAGCCTGTTTTCAGTTTTGTAAGTATTAATTTGTTTTTCATATCAAGTTATAAAGTATTCCAGTAGAGAACTTGGAACAAAGAAGCATTGATTTAAAGTTCTATATGAAGTTAACAATCTGTGATGTACAGATATATTTATTGCTGCAGGATTGTTACTTGTTGTAATAGCTAAAGTAAAATAAAATGTCTGGAAGTCCCATTTAGAATATATTAGTTCACTACCACAAGGATATTTATGGTACTCAAGTGTTCTTATAGTTCCTAATTTTTTTCCTTTTTTGGATTAATACAGAGGCTTTGTAGACCACTGATAATGTGATACGGTTTTGTAGAAGGATTACAAAAGCATACATCTTCTGTTAGTACACTGGTTTTCATTATATTTGATCATACTTGAAAGCATAGGAATCTCACAATCAAATGCATGTGTAAAACTGGTAGGCTGCTGTTCTGTGCTACTTCCCAAGACACAAATCAGTCTTCTCTTTCCTGTTCACCTGTCCAAAGATATTCGTCCTACACACTCCTGTAATTCTGCTGAGTTTTGCTACAATCAGTATTTTTTTTGTTTCAGTGGAGCTACGTTTAGTGGAGTTATGCATATATGAAAACATCTGGAGGATGAGTTTCTATATGGGGAGCATATTTGCTCATTTGAGTACTGAAACTGTTTTTAAGGATAGGAAAGACATTCTGAAGTTCTCACTGAGTCTGGCTGGACTGAATAGTTAGTAAGTGACCTGACGTGTGGGTGTTTACACTAATGATGGAGGAAAATGAATTATTTGTAGTTCTGTAAGTGTAAGGAACACGTATAAACTTACTGCCCCTTCTCCATACCCAGGCTGCAAACACAGTAAAAAAAAAAAAAAATAATCCTTTATTCTGATCTGAAAGTGGTCCTGTCTGCATCGTATGTTAGTAGACGAGGAGAAGGAAGTAGTCTTAAACGGTTTGAGGGAAGTTAGTAATTTTGAAACATAAGCATTAGTAATGGAACGGATAAGTGATTTTTGTGTGTGTTTGTTGTTAATAAGGGTGGTTTGGTGCCAGTTTAAGTGTTACAGAACATAATCAAAACAACCAAAGTTGTGTTAAGCACTGTGCATTGTATATAGCAAACCAAAGTTGAGCAGGTATGAGCAGGAGGATGTAAACTTTGTCTTCCAGAGTAACTACATGCAAGTGTGAACTTGTTGGATCTTTTTTTTAATGTCCCACTATGATTTACTGAATCTTTCTGTCAGTATGAATTGAAGGTCAGTGTTACAATGTAGGTAAATGTGGACGTTTGCACGTTGCTAATACCCAGAACACACAATCTAATAATTTACCATGTCCTCTGTCTGCTGAATTGCACTGAGGTACTGCTTGTTGTTATAATATTCACATATATTCACATAGTTTTGCAGGTGCAGACATACAAGGGGGAAAAAAGGAAAAATCTCACTTTGTTTAAATGAGCAGGTAACAAATTTTTTAAAAAGCTAAAAATTTTCTTTAAAGTCCTAGTGTGACTTTTCAACTTCATGAGAGTAAAATAGGTTAGCTTGTGTTTTTTTTGTAGCTGCCCTGCATTATTTTAAAATGAGTGCTGCTTGATTTGTAACTACTACAAAGGTATTACTGCCTTCCTGTCATCTAGCTGAGCTTATCAAAACAAATCATGTTGAAAAATCTCCAGTATTTATTTCCCCAAACCGCATGAAAGCCCCAAACAATCTCTTTTTCTCTCATCCCTTACAAAACAAAACAAAAATGTGGAGTATTAGTGCTGAACGTAAAGCTGAATTAACCTAACCTGCTCCTTGTCAACTTAGTCTTTGAGAAGTCATTCCTGTATAACTCTTACTAAGTTTTGCTCTGAAGTGATAAAAAAGATAGACCAGTACAGCATGCTGATTGGTACTTCGGACTCATTTAGTCATGACTGGTTCACTTTTTTGTGGTAAATACAGAACTGGCTAAGTGTAATTTAAAGATTTGAGTGGATGCATGTAAAACGTAACAGCTATAATTAAATTGATTTCAAATGAATACCTCAAAAATGGTAGAACCTCCCAGTGCGAACAACTTTGGTACCTGTATAAAGGTATTTGTCATCATCCCTTATTTTTGTGGTGTTTGTAGCAGAATCTTTCGTGTTTGTGGAACTGTATCCATGGTGAGAAATTTCACTGCTTACAATTAAGGCTTTAAAACTTGGGTTGGGGTAGGCCCTCCATACTGATACAGTGCAAACAAAGCATTTCTCAGAGTCGCTTACCGCGTGGTTTCTGTGGAAAGAGACTGCGTACGGAGACAGGAGTTTCTCTGGAGAGGGACTTCGAAGTGTACCTTGTACTAATCTTAAAACTTGCAAGTTTTTGCCACATCCCTGGTTTCCAAAGGGTACTTGTAAGTCTAGCATATAAAAGTGCTGGATTAACTTTGGGCTTGCCTTCAGGTCCCTGTGCATGGGGATATTGTCCCTGTGTGCAGGGGTTTGAAACATAATGAACAGCTACCCCCTTCTCTGTATCGCTTATTTCTAGGTCAGCTGCTATAGGCAAGTGCGGAGTGTGAAGAGATTAGGAGTCCTGTGAGACCAACTCAAGTGTGAAGTTCCTTAACAGTAACAAATAGGGAATTACAGCTAGCATTGTTTACGGGGAATAGAAGTATGAAGGGCCTTGTAGAAGGGGAAGAGTGTTTCCATTAAAGAGAAAAGGGAAGTACAAAGATTTTGGCATTCCCGTGCCCAAGGATGGTGGATGATCCTTGTAGGTCTTTTCAAAGCTATAAATGAGGTGATAATATCGGTGTAAAAGTACAGGAAAGAAGGCAAAGAGGTCAGATATGGAGGGTAGCTTTGGGAATGCTGGGAGGGGGAAGGGTGTGTGTGTGTGTATACACAGTATTTAGGAGTAAAAATTGCAAGATGTGGCCTTCAGGTTGTTGTTGTTTGTTTTTTTTTCCTTTTAAAGTTTCTTCCTACTTAAATATATGTGCCAGAAAGACCAACTAATGATAGAAAAGATACTCAGCAAAACTTTTTTGCAAAAAAAAAAGAGTTCAGTTTAACCACATATACTCAGTTGTTTATTATAGTGAAGAAAACACTGAGTATTTTGCTACGTTTATATTTGAGACTTTGGAAATGTATGTTTACTTCATGTTATGATCATAATACATTGTTTAAAATCAGTGGAGAACATTAGTATGCTCAGCATGAATTTTTAAGCTGGATTGTATGCTGTGTTTGCTATTTTCATGAAATTTGATTGTAACTTGTGACACTGAAATTCCAAAATATCACTGAACTTTAGTGAATATTTCTTTTGCATGCTTTTTAACTGGCAAGAACACTCTCGATAACAACTCCCTCTGCTCTGTGATACAGTTCTAACATTCAAAATCCTACTGCTAGCAGGGCCTGAATAGAATATTTTATGAGTCCCTAGTTTTATGGAATTGCTGCTGGGAGCTTCTGTCATGAATTGTTTTCGTGTTTTGTTTCCAGTGGTTCCTGAAGGAGTTCAGAATGCTCATTGCAAAAGGAACACGGAACAGCTGGAAGCAGGAAGCTGGCTTTTCTTTCCTGTGTGAGCAACCCTCACATTAGAGGAGGACAAGAAGCTGACATTTGAAAAACAAATAATAAATAAATTGATAAATTAGCACGATCATTGACCACCAGTCAGAAGCGAACAGGGCATTAGAGCAGGTGCAAGAGTGGAAGCTGCCTGTGCAGCACTCACTGCAGAGAGGAAATTACAGGACTGCTGGAAAGAGGGAAGTCTGAGAATAGTGAATCATAGTGAAGGGTTGAGTCACTGTTAACTGCTGTTAAAGTAATTATTCAGTACTATGAAAACAGTTTTCTCACAGTAACCGTGAGATAGCTGGGATGAGAGAAGTCTGGGATCCAAATGAGAGTGGATCATCCCTGAAAAGTACTTTGAAAGCTGCATCCCACCCCCAACATCCAAGTATTTTTTTAAATAAATAACTAAATAAAAAGAATCTCTGCTAGTTACTGGTAGTAGTTTGGATGGCTCTGATGGAGGTGGGATTTTTTTTCCTTTTATTATTATTTTTAATTAAAAAATTTGTTTCCAGAACCCTTCAGTTCTTTAGCAGCTTTTCTCTGGATTACAGACACATACACACACAAAAAAGATGGAAAAAATCAATTTCTGTGGCTTTCTGATTTTGAATAAAAGCTTGCTTTCTTGTTTCACAAATACTAGTACCTTCAATCGGTTGCACTTAATTTTAAGAGTTTGTTTCAAAAATTTGGAAATTGTAGATGATAACTTTACTCCGTATGTTTGGCAACATTTCTGAAATGAGTTTTTGCTGGATTGGTTAGTTTTTTTTTTTTTTTTCTTCTGCTGTGAGAATCTCTAATAGAAAAAAATTGGAAAGTGTGATAATAGAATCACAGTGAGTGATGTAACTTCTGTATGCACTTTCTTTAGTTTTGAAGTGCAGAATGTTAATGAAAAATTGCTCTTAGTTTTTAATTCCTATCATTGGTACATAAAAAGCATTCCCTTGTGATGAGTTTGCTTACCATCCTGCTTTCTGAAGGTATGCTTCTAGACTGAGCCTGTGTATTCTGCTTCTGCAAACTATTGCCTGGGCTTTTGAACTTGTACTTTTGGCTTGCTCTTCTGGAAATGAGAAGCAACAATGAAAACTGGTAGTTTCTGATGAGTTGCCTGCTGCCAGGCAATAGTAAAGACAGCAATTTGTAAATTATGTAGGTTTTTTTGCTGGAATCGCTCTGTACTGACCAACAGCCCATGCTTAAAGTTAGTTCTGTAACTGCTGGTTGTGACAGTGCTGTTTTCTGTGAGAGGAAATAATGTTTATTCACAATTTACATTTGTTTTTCATGCTGTTTTACCTAATCCATACAGACTATCAAGTGAGCCAAGTATCATTAAATGATGCAGAACTTGCAGGGAAAGGCCTGTCTGGTTTGGCTGAGAGAAGAGGTGCTTTCGTTGAAGTATCGTTAGCCCTCTACAAGGAGTCTTCTAGTTCAATGTGCTGTAGTAACTTTCTGGTGGAAAACAGTAGTTTAATGGCACCAAACTTGCAGTGACATTTATTTATTTATTTATTTAAAACATTTATTTACATTTACAACATTTATTTATGAAGGCAGGCTCTTAGACAAGTTTCATAGGCGCTTCCTAGGAAAATCTTTATTCTTGGTGTACAGAGAAATTGTTCTTTATGTAAGTTCTTCAGTAAGGGGAAAAAAGTGTTCTGGCAGTGAAAAACAGTTCTTGACAGTGATGCTTTTAGGCCCTTGCATTGCCAGTACATGGTTGTAATGCAAAAATGAGTATTTGGACTTCAACATCTGAAGAGAGAAGCATTTATACATGTTGAGCATGATTGATCTCCTGTTAGTGTTTTCTCTTGAATTCTGAAGGGTCTCAAAACATTGTTTTATTTGACTGTAGGTGTTTCTGCTGTAACTTCAGCATTAGATGGTTCTGTTTCCATTCTTCAAGACCTTTAAAAGATTTCTTGGCTTTTCACAATAAAACTACCCTAGAAAAAGTGCTTAAGTTCACTAGCTCACTAGCTGTTCCTTTATCCGAATGTTACTTTGTTAGAGAGTATTCATAAAAGAACGCTGTTTATCTACTACCAGGCTTATTTTCCTTACTTGTTTTGCACAGATTTCATTTTTTTTCTTTAAGTGTAGTAGTGCTTTTTTTCCCTTTGAAAGGACTAGCGTGATGATGCAGGGAATCGTTGTCTAGATTTTGGAATAAACCTGTATTCCTTCAGTGCTACTAAAAATATTAACCAATAATAATATTTGTGGCTTACCAGAATTTTGCTGAATATTGCATTTCTGTCTGCAATTCAATGCACAGGGAAGAATTTTACCATATGCTATAACTTATTTATTGAAATTTTTGTCCGAGTGTTGCTTTGTGGAACAATACTTTAAAGTTCATTCATCTGCAGTAACTGGCAAATCTATGGTAATACATAAGGGACAAAATTGCATCAATTTCTGAGGTGTAAGCTTGTAAAATAAATAGTTGATCTTGTAAATTTTAACAGCGTTTTAAATTATTCCAAAGACATCTCTTGAACCTGAAATTCACTTCAAATATTTTCCTGCTGCAGAAAGCTTTTCTCAGGCCTTCAATGAAAACAAAAATAAAACCCTTGACTGTTGATTTTCAGTTCAGCTCTTCAGAAAACTTGGCTATCAGTGAAACAGCCTGGAGTTCTCCTGCATAGCTCGGAGAAATACGAGTGTCTCATGAGAAATTCTGTTGAGGGAGGATCTCCTGCAAATCAGAGTTTGGTGGATGAATACTGGCAGACTCCCATCATCTTGCCACAGGTTAATAGGTCTGAAAGAAGAGATGCTTATGTATCCATCTTCTTTCTCTTGGACAGCACTTGATTCTTCTTATTGCTTTCAAGCTTGTGAGGTTGAGATGCATGTTTTAAGACAAATTATACTTGGTTCTGACTAGAAACTGATGAAGAGTAGACTCTCGGAGCAGTATTCAAAAATAACACCCAGTTGGACATTCTGACTTCCAAGTTATTGGAAAGGGAGATGCATTTTTGAGTGGATGACTGACAAGAGACCTCATTATTCACTCTTTCTCTTTATGAGAAATCTTCTAAATGTTTGTGGTCTTGACTTGTGACTCCATGCATGCAGCGGCATTACAGTGTGTTTGAAGTGAATGGAAAACAAGATACCTCAATACCTTTCTTGATTAGGCTCCATGCTACTTCAGAATAATTTGTTTCTGACTGTGTCTGGTATAACGAGAAGAGTTGAAAAGGAGCAGTGTGTCAAAGTTTGATGCTGTCATTTTTCTGTTTTTGCTTTTAAGACATACCTAATTTTGTTTCTACAACAGTGATACGATAAAATGGTAATTTCCTGCTTTTGTCATCACTCAAAAAAGGCATGTAATGCAGTATTGCTCCAAGTAGCAAAGGCAAGGTACTCAAAAATATGAACAACTAGTTTCCAGAGCTAAATTCCTCCACTCATGACATCTGAGGTACAGCAGGAGTCTTCGCAGGTCGTTTTTCTTTAATCGTTTGTCATTAATAGTCTGATACCTGTAAACTAACTTCTCTGACCTGCTATCTCAGGTACATGTGAAATTGGTGATTCTTACCAACTGAATTTAAATACTTCGAGTTTTTTAACTAAAAATATTGCCAACATTGTGTGTTTTATAGATGAAAACGGGCAAGTACAAAACTTGTGATCATTCAATGAACTTTTTTTCGTATGTGTATGGGTTTGGTCTTGTACCGAAGTAGTAGCATTTTTATCTATGAGTTAGAAATCTTAGGATTCCTCACGAATTGTCTATAATTTGTGACCGAATGACAAATAATAAAAACTGTTCAACTGTACAGAGCTAGCAAAGCTATGCGAAAGTGAAAATGCTAACTTCTCTGCAGGTAAAAAGTGGTCTGCTGTGTGAAATGTACAGGAAGGAGTGGAAGCATTAAGAGAAGGAAGATGACTGCAGATAGCGATGACTTTTAAAACAGATGCGAAACTCCTGACGCAATTAAGAGCATAAATACTGAGTGCAGTGTTAGCCAGAAAGGCTATGTAATCAGAGGAATATCGAGTAGGACCAGAGAGAGGTTACCTCTTACAGCTAATGTGACAGCTATTGGAATACAATCTCTGCTTTGATTTTCACAGTTCAGAAAGGATGCACACATGGAGATTTTCAGAGAAGAGGCAAAAAAAAAAAGAGGCTGTAACTGATACTTGGGCCTTAGTAGGAGAGACTTGATGAACTCTTGGTTTAGTTACAATGGAAGCATTAAGGGTTTAATTCAACTAATAATTACAGGGAAAAAGAAACGGCATGCTTTAATATTCAAATTAAAGAACTGTAATGAGTTCTTTAGCAAACAAAGATGCAGCAAGATCCAGTTAGCTTAACTGAAGTATTCAGAAAATAGAAATTTGGCACAATTTTCGATGTTGTCAGTAACAATTGGGGAAGCTTACTGTGACAATTTTTGCAGGGCTAGATGTTTTAGAACAATTACTTAAAGACAGTTCTCAGAGGCATCTTCAGTGCAGAAAGTTGAACTAGCTGTTCAGAGATCCGTTGCAGATAAAACAGTAGCATGAATATTTGTTATTCAAATGATCTAGATTAGTGGCCTCTTCAAAATGGAACAGATTAAAAATTGTTAGTTAACTTTGTAAGTTGCACTCCTGTGATAACTTTTTTTTTTTCTGAGTGGTTGAACTTAGCTCATGGCACACAAAGGTTATCATAGAATAGAATCATATAGGTTGGAAAAGACCTCTTAAGATCATCAAGTCCAACAGTTACAAACCTGTGAATGTACTTTGTATTGCACTGTAGGATTTTTGGTCACTGAGAGTATGCTCTTCTGAGTGCTGTTTTGAGGTCAAGTGAAACTATGACAGATCTACTGGCAGCGTATACGCTTTGATTTGCTTGACTGGTTGCTATATTTGCCAGATTGGATTTTAGTACGAGTTGGCCGTAACTACACAGCTACATCTATTTGGACAGTATCTGAGTATCCTGAAATTGCTTTACTGTTTCAGGTTTGCAGAATTTGCATATGCCAAAACAAATGTAAAGCTCTTAAGTTTCTTGTTTTCTTTGCCAGAACTTGTTACAGAAAGGTTGACATGCTTGCCTGGGTTGCTTTTTAAAGAATTATTTATAAGGCCCTTCTACTTCCCCTCCCCCCAGCATATATATGATTTCAAAATTAAATTTATTGATATGAAAGAGAGTAATTGATACACTCCATAGGTAAAGATTTCTGTTCGGGTTAGAGAAGTGTTGTATTCGTTAAACTCATCAAATGTATGTTGTGTTTTTGCAGAATAATGTGAATTTAGGGAATTTGAATTAAATAATCCTCCCTTCCCTCATTTAAAAGTTGTTTTTAGGTTTATCAGACTCTGGTGTTTGTGTTGTGTTTTTTTCTGGTGTTTCCAGTCTGGTTTTCTTGTTTGTTACAGTTAACTTTGGTTTAAGTATACTGAGAATTAAAATGATGTAGAATCATTTTCTTCTGAATTGTGATATAGATGTTTTCACTCAATAGAAACGATTAGTGTGTCTTGCAGAATTCCTTGAAGAGGCATGGTATAGGCAGAAAGAACTCGTAACTTGTAAGAACTTGTGAAATCTTTCCTTTAAACGATCAACACTTTTCTTATGTGTAAGACAATGAAGTCAAGATACACGATCAGTTATCCAAATGAAACTGCTGTCAGTTTTTCTCCTCTCCATGCCAGGACTGCTGAATTATCTATTTGGATACTTTTCTTGTAATTCATTGTGACCATAAAGGAAGAAGGCAAAGTAACTGGACATAGGAGGGTGACAGCTTGATAGTGACATCTGGCTCCTTGCTACCTATGTTTCTGATTCCCTTTCTCAGCTTTAGCTTTGACTGAATGTGAGAAACGGATCTGGGCGTGGAGACAGAGATAGCTACAGGATGAGACAAGAAGCAGGATAAACTAGGTTACTTCTGTTTACATTAAGATCAAATCTGTTTTATTTAAGTATTAAATAAGGCAATATTGAATGGAAATTGCTCACACATCCTCTTTTGCAGTAATTTCACTAACATTTTAAATAATAATAATAATAAAAGCCTGTGGTTAAGTCAGTACAACTTCTTATTGCAAGAAAAAGTAATTTTAAAGAAATTTTCTGTAAAATTACATTTTCCTCTTTTTTTTTGAAGCTATTTGTGATATTTCTTTAAAAAACATGCGAAAAAAAGTGTGTTACACAGCAATACAAAGTGACATTATTTTGATCTTTGGTTAGAAGATTGTAGCTGTGTGTGTTTGATCAGTTCATACCTTCTCAGGTTTTAAGGGGGTAGTGGCTGAAGGCACATGATTTTGTGGCTCAGGAAATTCTTGGAGTAAAATCTGCCTAGGTGTTCTTGTGAGTCCAATTCATTTGATAAAGTGAAGTTCCTTCTTAACATCTTCCTAACTTCAGAGAGTTGAGATACCTACCTGAAGTGTAAACAACACTGGCTCGTCTGTGCCTCCTCATGGGCAGGTGACTAAAACCCAAAATGCTGCCATGTTTAGGAGTGGAAGAATAGAGATTCGTCTCTTCTTGCATGTGTGTAGAGTTGAGTTAATAGAATGGAAGTTCTCATGTGGTGGATCCTGAACAGGGAATGACGTAGCATCACTTTGGAGGAAGGAGGTGTGTTTATCTGTGATGTGTTTGTATGTGCGTTTTAATCCCCAGTATGAGCAATTTGCTTATTTTAAAACCAAAAAGTTTGGTCATTACTGTGGTCAAGTAGCATCTTTAATATGCTGTTTTCCCGTGAAGAGTCGTGTACTTCAGAACTGGTGCTGTCATTACTCCATGCAGTTGTTGTGTCAGAGAAGCTGCCTACCAAAGAAAAGCTTGTGAAAAGGAAAGCTGTGAATATGCTGACGAATTTTGGCCTAAGCAAAATGCAGTGAGATAATAAATACTTTGAAATTTTTGTTTAAAAAACAATCTTAAGGTAAAAATATAAACCATTTTTGGTCTGCTTTTAGTGAAGTGAGAGCTTTACATTTTTTCCTGTAACTGTACCTTAGGATTTGAGGTTTCAGTGATTCTGCTTTTGCCACTAGTTATCTTACATCCGCTTATTGCAGTAATCTGAGGATCAGCCTTTTTGTTAGAGGAAAAAAACATCATTTGGAAAAATAACCATAGTAATAGGTGTGTTAGCATTAGATTTTACTGGTTTCAAACTAAGTTAGTGTGTTAAATTGCCATTTTTGGAGCTTTACCACAAAAAAAGATCTCAACCTAGTTAAACATTCCAATAAAAAAATCTCCCCCATCTCTTTTTCAAACCTGTTACATCTGTTACTAGAAGTAAATTTCAGCATCCCTGGTAAGATTTTTTTTTTTTCTTTAAACTTATTTTTGTGGAAGAGAATATTACTGTAGAAATCTGATCTATTTCAGAAAATATAGGGCATGACAGTCTTCTGAAACATTAAGAAGCAGTATTTACAGCTCTGTCCCAGTTACACAGATTAGTTGCTTTCCCTTGGTTTCCTGTATTTCTTAAATACCCTGCTGTTTTATGTCCTCCAAAAGTGACAGTCCTCTTCAGCACTTTCCTGGGTATGTTTGTTACTGAGCTTGTCAGAGTAGCTGAGTTGTAAATTATTCATACCTATCAGTAGCAAAAACAGGAAAGGAAATCTATGATATGCCCTACTCTTGTGTTTCAGAAATATCTGTTCACTTACGAATATGGGGGCAGAAACGTATTGTGTTTTGTTTGTTTGTTTTTTAGTCAAGGCAAATAATTATCAGAGAATCTCGGAGTCATAGAATGGCTTGTGTTGGAAGGGACCTTGAAGATCATCTAGTGCCAGCCCCTCTGCCATGAGCAGGGATGCCACCATCAGGCTGTCCAAAGCCCCATCCAGCCTGGCCTTGAACACCTCCAGGGATGGGGCATCCACAGCTTCTCTGGGCAGCCTGGGCCAGGACCTCACCACCCTCTGAGTGGAGAATTTCCTCCTAATCTCTAATCTAAATCTCCCCTCTTTTAGTTTAAAACCATTCCCCTTTGTCCTGTCACTATCTGCCCATGTAAAAAGTTGCTCTCTATCTTTTCTAGTAGCCCTCTTTAAGTACTGAAAGGCTGTGATGAGGTCTCCCTGGAGCCTTCTCTTCTCCAGGCTGAACATCCCTAGCACTCTCAGCCTTTCTTCAAAGGAGAGGTGCTCCAGCCCTCTGATCATCCTCATGACCCTTTTCTGGACCCTCTCTTAACAGCTCCACATCCTTCTTGTGCTGGGGGCCCCACACCTGGACACAAGGGCAGAGCAGAGGGGCACAACCACCTCCCTCCCCTGCTGGCCACCATCTGTTGATGCAGCCCAGGACACAGTTGCTCTTCTGGGCTGCAAGCACGCTGCTGGCTCATGTTGAGCTTTTCATCCACCAGAACCCCCAAGTCCTTCTCTGCAGGGCTGCTCTCAATGAGCTCTTCTCCCAGTCTGTGCTCCTGTCTGGGATTATCCTGGTACAGCACCTTGCACTTGGCCTTGTTGAACCTCATGTGGTTCACGTGGACCCACTTCTCAAGCTTGTCCAGGCCCCTTTGGATGGCATCCCTTCCTTCTATTGTATTGACTGCACCGCTCAGCTTGGTGTCATCTTCAGACTTGCTGAGGGTGCCCTCCATCCCTCTATGGCATTGATGAGGATACTAAACAGCACCAGTCCCAAGACAGATCCCTGAGGGACACCACTCATCACCAGCCTTCACCTGGACACAGAGCCTTTGACTGCAGCTCTAGCTGTCGCCAAGCAGCCAATTCTTTATGCACTGAATATTCTACCGTTCAAATCCATCTCTTCTGAAGTTGATGAGTGCCTCAGCCTTCCCAGTGTCTGTTGTTAGCATTTCTCCCTTTTCATTTATCGGAGGGGGTGCACTCTCCTTTGCCTTCCTTTTCTGAGCAGTGTACCTCTAGAACCCTTTCTTGTTACTCTTTGCAGCCCTTGCCAAGTTCAGTTCCACCTGTGCTTTGGCTTTTCTGGTCCCGTCCCTACACATCTGGATGGCATCCCTGTGCTCTTCCCAGGCCACATATCCCTGCTTCCACCGCCTTTGCATTTCCTTCTCGCACCTCAGTTTGACGTGTAGGTCCTTGCTTAGCTGTACTGTTTTCTTGCCTTGCCTGCTTGATTTCTTACACAGGGGGATGAAGAGTTCTTGTGCTGTAAGAAAAGTGTCCTTAAAGATTTGCCAGCTCTGATTCTGTCCCTAAGAACAGTTTCCTAGGGGATCCCATCCACTAATTCTTCAAAGAGCTGCAAGTTCGTTCTTCTGAAGTTCAGGGTCCTGACTTTGCTCTTTGCCATGTAACGCACGTTTATGCGTAGGTTCTATACAAATTAGGTAATGCACTTAAACACAGTAGGAACAAATGAGGTAATTTCACGTAATTACATTCTTCTGGCTGATGGTGATTTCATGTCAGCTGTCACCCTTGACATCAGCAGGCATTCACACACCTCCTGGTTAAGTACTTTGCTTATCCAGGCACCTGCAGCTGACAGGTTAACACAATCTTCTCACTTCTTCTGAAAGAATACCATATTTACCTGATATAATATGAGAAATAATATGATCGTTTTCCAGTTCAAGTGATGTCAAGTTCACCTTTCTTTCTGGCAAAACACTGTCTGTACTAATGATTGCAATCTCTCTCTAGTCCTTTGAGAGTGTTTACTTAGCTAGGGAAATAAATGAGACACTTCAGCAACCAGGGAATCGTAAAATGTATCTTCAGTTTGTAAACATACCTTTAGCTTTTGTGGAGACTAAGGATTTCCTGGGACTTCATCCAGTAAGGAAATTCCAGGAAAGATCAGTTGATTTTTATATATATATATTTAAGAAGTATTCAATTGGAGGAGGGAAGAATTGTCATCTAGTGTGCTTTACATGTTAGAGAATTGTATTGCACAGCACCTTCGTTAAGCTACGCTAAACATCCAGCCTGACACTGGCTGGGAATCCAATCTCTGTAGGTGGATCCTTGCTATAATTGAGTATTTTTCTGTAACTGTACTGCATGCATATGAAAAAGACCTAATGTAGTATATATTCAACTAGATTTTACTTGAATGGCACAAGGAGATCCATTTCTATGTAGTTACTATTTCTGTGTACTTGCATTTCTTTGGAGGCAACTTTCTTCATGCATTTTTTGTTTCAAGAGAGTACTTTGACCATTTAAATGGTCTGGTCATCTCTGTAATTAAAATCTAAAGCTTGACACAAAGAAGAATGTAAGTCTTGCAAGAGACATGTGGCCAGAATCTGTGCGTGACTGTAGGGATGGATAATGCATTTTTATGATAGGGTAAAATAAAAGAAGCTATATCCTTGCTGATTTTTATAAAAGTTAGCTTTCTTTGCTTCCTTCTTTGAGGAGAATGTTAGCAACATGTTAAACAGAAGAAATGAAGGTGAACAAATGCTTCTTTCTTTTTTAAAAAAAAAATCTTTTTTTTTTTAAACTTTTCACTAATGACTATTGCTTAAACTTTAAAGAAAGTGCCCTTTAGGCAAATTGTGACATGGAAGTGTGTATTTTTTTTAAAGAAGTTAAACATTAAAATGTCACCAGTAGTTCAGTACGTGGTCTTTTTTCTGAGCGAAGATGCTTTATAGCTTAAACACGATAACTGCACTCAGTATAGAGGCAAGGTTGTTAGTTCTAAAACACTATTGATCAAACAGAATTTTTGCCTTTGTGTGTTGAGGGTTTAAGTACACAATTTTTGTGCACCAGCTTCCTTTAAATGTTTTTTTCCTCTCTTTGCTGTTTTGATCTCTCTTACCAGTATGAAAAGAGTGGTGTTTGTTTGCTGCTCAGTCTTCTTGGTATTCATGGGTCATGTGTCCACACCCTTGAAACCTCTAACAAATTAATGTTTTCAACAAGATTGTTGCATTTGATGTGGAGTCCAACTCTTCCTTGGTTATGTCAGCTTCCCCCCCCCCCCGCTTTAGTAAAAGCATGAGGAGGTGGCAGGCTGTCTTCTCTTTGCTTTGAGTTGATCAGGACCGTGAAAATACCGTTGCCTGACATGGGAAGCTCATGGTAGAGGTGCTGTTAGACTTCTGTCACAGAACTTGCATCTCTTTGTGCTGTATTACAGCATTTTCGTGGGAGGGCTGTTCACTTGGGTTTCATGGCAAGGCCTCAGAAGGGGGAAATTCAGCCTATTGCCCTTATGCTGTGCAGATCCACGTTGGAGTTGAGATAACATCATTTTTAGTTTGTCGTAAGAGTTCTGGCTGTCATTTTAACACTCTTGTTTTGCGTGTCATAATTGAAAACAAAAATAGTGAAAAAGCACTTGCTTGAGGACAGAAACCTCTCTTCTATACTCTCCTATGCTGTATCAGAGAGATGTTTTCTGAGCTATAGTCCAGAATTAAAGCATGGTTTTCCTTTATGCTCAACTACATCTAATTACTTCTTAGGGTAATGTTCCACTCTAACGCAAATGTGATAATGTTAACAAGTGGTGCAAGATTAAAAAGACCTAATAGCAGGGAGGTTGGCGCTTTTTTTCTTTTTTTTCTTAGAGGGTCAGGAATATGACTCTGAGTTGCTGAAGTTCACAGTACCTTTTCACACTTTACGTGGGTAAAATTGCTTAAGCTGTTTTTTCAAGCAGATTGATCTCAAGTAAGATCATAGAATCGTAGAATATCCCGAGTTGGAAGGGGACCCACAAGGATCATCGAGTCCAACTCCTATAGGAGTCAGGCAGCTTAGGTATGCCAGGACAGGCATTTTAGGCATGCTAAGCAGTGTTGAGGATGTTGCTAGCAATGTTTTCTATTAGCTGACCTAATCCAAGGGGAGGAAATAGCAAATGGAAATATGAGGAATTCAGTGTCCACTTACAGTTCTTAATTTCCTTTAAATTCAACGTGTACTTTTCAACTTGTCTAAATGGGTCTGCTTTAGAAACTCTTGGGTCTCTCTAAGGTGTCCTTACCAGGAAAGTTTAGGATCTGATTGGCTGTTGCCTTATTTTAGGAGAAACAAGGGAATTAATTCAAATAATACTCCTTACTGATTTTCAGAAATGAAATAATACCAATGTAAATTTTTACAGGTGATTTAAAAATCTTTAATCTTTTTTGCCTGTTTTTATTTTGATAGTTGAGATATCAAGAAAGCTGCCAATACATGTTTTCTGTTTAAAAAAAAAAAAAAGCTGGTAGGGATTTGTGAGGGGAGAGAGACTTCTGTGGTAGCTTCACATACTATGTTAGAAGTGTTTTACATTTATGTGCCTGTATTTACGTAGACTTACCTACATTACAGTGGTGAATTCACTTGTGATCTAGGGGGATCACAGTCTTAGCCAAGGAAGCACCACCTGTGGAAATATGGTATATTTATATATATATATATATATATATTTTTTTTTTTTTAGGAAGGTAAACCTTTATGCAAAGCAGTTTGAATTTTTGAGTTGGTAGAAAGTCGTTTTGTGTAGCTTGGTCGAAGTTTCTGTTGTCTAACCAACTACTTACCTTGAGTTAACATATATATTAACTCGGTTAAAGAGAAAAATCTTTGAAATACGTAACCTATTTGTGAGGAGACTTGGAAATGTTGTTTGCAGTACTCGGAGTGTAGTGATGTCAAGGAGATTAAACAAATCACCTTTGGAAAATGGAAATGATACACATTTGTCTTTGCCAGCTACTCACTTTCCCTTCTTATTCATGCATCTTACTTCTGTTTCTTTGCTCTGAACTATGAATTCCTGGATAGCCTCTTAATTGTTGTGAAAGGACCCGTGGAAGGCAACCTGCACTTGTTTATCCTCTTTTTCTCTGTGCCAAGGTAGAGAGGAAATCACTGTTTTTTTTGGTAAAGCACCTGAATAAAACTGTTCTGCGTGTGAACTGCTGTGTATTTCAAGAGATAAAAATAGAAAAGGAAAAAAAAAAAAGCTATAGTGAGATGGCTTGGCTGCCAACTTGTTTGTAGTCGTAGTAATGCTACAAATCTTCCACTTTTCGGGCACCTATATATATATTTTTTGGAGTGCAGTGGAAACGCGTGTTTCATCCCCTAGCCCTTTTACAAGGAATGCCTTGGGACGTGAAGTGTTTCAGCAGCTCACTGGATTCAGTGAACTTTGTTCATTGAACCTGATGGTTTTCAATGTTGTGTACAGGGTGAAAAATTATTTCTCACTGTTAACTGGGGATGGGCTGGGGTTTGAGGGGAGGAAGAAAACAGCCCCAACAATCTGTAATTATTTTGCTGTAGCTATAGCAAAGAAGGAAACAGATTAGAAGGGGATGATTGGACAAAAAGAGGTTTATATCTCTTCTGCCAGTGATACAGTGATACACAGCACCTGAGCTGTTAGGTCCATTCAGACCAAAGTGCAGCTCTAGGAAAGCAGCCTGCTGGTTAGCTGCTGGAGTAGTAAATCCCTGAATATCGATATGTGAGAGTTCAGTCTGAATTTAATTTGAGCCATTTTATTATTGCCTTTGCTTTTGTTTTTGATGGGCAGATAACTGGTTTTCTTTCTAGAGTGGTTTGTAGTGTTTGGCCAAAAATTAAACTTCAGTTTCTGAAATAAAATTGGACATAACTGATTAAAAATAGAAATTTACACAGAAGATAGCAAACCTGTATTATGTAATGTGTAAGATAAAATTAGAAGCTAATCTTTCATTTTAATGATCAGTAGTATCTTGGAGTTCGTTGGCTGTTTCATTACTTAAACATTGCAAGTCCTTGGCTTTCAGTGGTTTATTGCTCCTGCCTTTTCCTTCTGGAGGTGTTCCTTTTCATTTTAGAAAGAAAGACCTACTTTTATGTTGTTTTTCTGAAGAAAACTATATGCATGTAGTATCCTTTTCATCCCTTATTAGTAATGCGTCCCACTCCATATATGTATGACTGTTCATGTTAAGGTCTTGGACTGATTTCTGCTAAAGCTTGTGCAAATGGTAACTTGGAGAAAAAGATGAAAACTTTTTTCCAATGGGAGGGTTGTCCTGAAAACCAACTGTTAGAGAACAGCACAGACTTCTCTGTTCCAGATAAGGGATAGGGCATGAGAGGAAGTGAGGCTTTGTAAGTTATTTTGCTCACAGTGTAACACATATACTTCTGGGGGCATAATGAGTATTTAATCGGGTAGTAGAGTGATCAGGCTAGTGTTTTCTTTCTTTGGCAGAGCACTGTGCATTCAACTTAGTATGTTATGAATTTCTGGAAAATGTTACCGCACAGTTGGTATATTCTCTGAGGCCATTGCTCTGCTAGAAAAATGCAGTTTTTTATGATTTTAGTTGCCTATGGAAGACAGCCATATTTTATTTCAATACAGCAGGCCATATAAAAATGCACTGAAGAAAAATTGTGTTTTGTCGTCTTATTTTTACATGTAGCAAATAAAAATGGCTGTGATAAGCTGTTCAGTTACTGCTGAGACTTGGGTATTGTGTTCCCATTAAGTTATTTTATTCCCTCCCATATGCAGAACTTTAGGAAGTGTTCTGCACAAAGATTTACATGGAATTAACAATGATGTTAGCTGAAATACACTTCAGACGTCTTAATTTAGGCGTACCAAGGCTGTACCATTTGCACTCTTTAAACAAGTCTTAATTAGTTATCTCCATCAAGCGTCACTACCATAAACATTCGTGCTGTTAAATCTTCTGTTAACAAATAATGTCTGTGCTGTTGAGAAGGTTCACATTCTAGTAGTGTACTCTGGTTGAACAAATTGGATTGTATTATTAGCAAAGAGATGGAAAGGGGAGTCACAGAACACTATCTGTGGAGTATAAATAAGTTGAATAAACTTCCTTTCCTTGCTTTTCTGCTGCCCAGTGTTTTCTTGCCCTGTGCCTGGTTTCTGAGCACAGAAGGCTATCCTAAAGCCCTTCCTAAATCCTTTTCCACGCTGGAGGGAGTGAAGGGCAAGGACTGGCTTTGAGTTGGAGTTACAGCACTGATTATTGCTGGGGAGCAGTTTTTGTGCTCTCTGCCTGGCTGCTGGGCATTTGTAAACTTTGTTTGTATTATCTGCACTGATACTTTTTATTATGGACAAAAGTGAGGATATTAACAAGGTATTTATCTTAAAAGGGGTATCTCTTCCCCTTAAAAAGGGATCATAAGTGCTCTGTGTACGTTAGTATAAAATTAACTAACATATAGTACATACTGTTCAGTGGTATACTGCTGCAATTAGTGTAAACTTACGCTTGGCCAAAATCTTGGATGTCAGTGGAGGTGAGTGGTCATGTTCACTGCCTAATTTCTCAGTGTTTGTTTGGAAAGGATGTAAGCCAGCATTTTCCTATCATTTGCTGGTGTGGATTATAGATTATCTTTTGAAGATAACTTTAATGTGTCTGAGTGTTCTGATATTGCTGTTTCAGTTAGAGGTTTGTTGATACTGCATGATATGAGACAGAAGTAGTTTCAATTAGGCTAAGACACCTGGATGCCAGAGGAAAGCGTTGACTGCATGGTGGTATGTTTGAGTCCTGTAATCAGGCAGTGAGAAAATTGGTTTAAGGTGGTTACAAATCGATGCTGTAGTTGCTAGTAGAGGTTTGGGAAAGTATTTCAGCTTGTTCATGAAAGATGGGAAGGAGGGAAAGAAATTAGGTGTTTTATTAGTATCTGATCCGTACCTAACTCAGAATTTCAACTTTTCTTAAATGTGAATACTGAAGAAGTTGACTATACTGCAGGATGTGATATTTTCTTCACCCTATATTATGTCTGTTTCCAAGTCCAGCATAGTGCTGAAGCCTCATTGCAGATCAAAATGTCATTGATTCAGCAGTTTGGATCTGGAGAGTACTTTTTTTAAAAAAAAAAAAGTGAAAGTGAGACTTGGCATGGCAGAACCTCCAATGTGTAGTAGGCATAAAGTCACAGCCTGTTTTTTGAATTGGTTCCCAGATCCATGCTTTTTGTACTTCCTGCTGATTTTCATGCATGAGTGAGGAGGGTGGTTTTTTTTCGTTGTTGTTTGAAAGACTTGAAGATAATTATGATAATTTAACCTTAACCTGTCCTGTGACCTGTTCATAACTAACGATAGTGTGAGTGATGTCTTGCTGTCACAGTTGCACCGTTGCAGTTCTGTACAACCCTAGTGCTGTGCCCTTCTTGGCCATCTGCAGTTAGAAATAGCTCTTTCCAGGCTTACCCCTTCCCAAAAAATGATTGAGCTGAGCAAAGTCACGGTGACAGTGCTGTAGAGATTTCCATAGGGAGTTCTGTAATTGCTACATCCTAAGATGAGCTAACAAGTGTTTTAAAAACCAGAAGACTCCTTATCCCTCTCTTTTAAGAAAGTTAAAGCCTTGCTAGCTTTAACTAGGGGGTTCTAACTGTTAGGAAGAAACAGTGGGAAGTGCTACGAGAGCACATCTCCAGGGGCAGTGAGCGCTGCCTGCCTTACCAGGCCTGTTTCTGGGCCATCAAGTAATCTCAGCAATCTTGTCTTTGTGATCTGCTTCTCGTCAGCAACTTGGTGTGCATGCAGCTTGGAAATGCAGAGCTGATTGCAACAGTCACAGCCGTGTAAAATGATTTGGGGTTAGGCATTGTGAAAGGCAGCATATGAGGGGATCTCTCCTTCTGGGTAGAGGCAGACTTCCACAGGTGGGTCGCTCTTTGAGTACCATTTTAACTTGGTGGGCTTCTGAAGATCCTGAGTTGTCCCTGGGAACCTGAGCTGGCAGTGCTTGCTGGGCTGAGTTGTCAGAACTAAGAGGTGACTACAGTATTGCTGCATGCCTTTTTATACTGAGATCACAGAGTTTTAGTGTGTGGTTAATTTGGCGATGTGTTTTTTTTTGCTGTTTACATACGGTCTGTAAGCCGTTACCGTGTATGAAGTGCCTAAAGCCCTTGTTCTTCAGAGCCTCGGCTGCTTCTGTGTTAGAAGCTTCCTAGCAGCAAGCACCATGTTGGCAGCCCCCTGCGTGCTCGTTCCCTTGAAGTTCTGGGCCTGATCCAAACGTAGAGCGGCATTAACCATAAAACTAAACAGAGGTTTGTGGGGAAAAGCTGCACCGCTAATTGCACTCTGTAATTGCCCCAGACACCACCAGGTATGTAATAACGAGTGGCCTCTCTAAAAGCCCAAGGAGCTTGTCCTGGCAACCCGAGGCATTGCAGAGAGGCCACAACGGGTTTTCGTGCGGCTGGGGCCAGCTCAGATCACTGATTTAGGGCAAGTCCAAGTGCGTGCAGCCTGGCGGTCCTGCAAAAGGAGCGCTGCAGCTGGGCCGGGAGGCTCGGGGGCTCCTCGGGCAGGAACTGCGGCAGAGCAGGCGTTGCCATTATCAGGGCCAGCTGTAGGTGGGTGTGACTGCTGCAGTGGCTCAGATACTCGCTCGGAGGTGCTTTGTGACTCACGGCCGTGGCTGGAAAAAAGCCCTCGAGGGAACAGTGCGAAGTGGGGGGGGGGAATGCTGCTGAGCTCTTACACCAAGTGGGGGCTGAAAGGCTGTTCTGTGAGTTCGAGGGATTTGTTTACAGGATGGATAGAATTGGCATTAAAGGATTGTATTGATTTAATACATACGTTGTTGGCTCATGCTCTTGTTTGGAAAGCGCATATTAGATTATTCAGTATGGCTGTTTATTTAGGCCACGATAGTATTTAAAACTCACCAAACACATCTTGAGTATGCTGAATATAGTGTAATGGAACTGCATCCATAGCAGAGGATCACAGTAGATTAACTATATTCATGTTTTCCGAAATTTTAAAGGGGCTGATAGCAACAATTTGTTTAGACAAGCCATCTGATAAATTTCCATCTTTTTTTTCCTTTGAAAACAGGGATGATTTTACTGCATACTAGAAATTAATGTGTCTGTGGTAAACAACCTACAGAAATACATGAAGATATTTAGTAACTGTATCTCAGTAGAGTCTGGAAAGGGTACAGTAAATAAATAAAGACTATTAACAGAATGATTAATACAAAAATAATAAACATCTATCTCATTCTGTAATCAGTCTATGAAAAAGATCAAGCCTCTGTTGATATGGCTGATGGTGGAGCACAGCCTTGTAATTACAACGTTCTTTCGTGCATTTAAGAGAGTTAGTCTTTTTGCATATTAAAGTCTAAATTCTGGAATATTCTAACTTATAGTGAACGATGTGACTTTATATGTTATGCAAGTTCAATTTTTTGTTATTCATATGTTTGCAATGCCCATGATATGAGTATGGCTCTGACAAGATTGACACCCCCCCCAGTCATAAATGTCATTCCACCTGGCTCTGAGCACACCAGGTAGTGTTGGTGTAGGCCTAATTGTCTTGCTTTAGCTAGGAGACATTTTAGAAGACTTCCTTTTTCTTCTCTCTCCCCCCAGTCTTTAAAGTGAATGACATATATTTGTTAGCCAAAATAGTGCTGGAAAAGGTTTAGAATTACTGATGCTTCAGGTTGCCAGTAATGTGTATGTGCAACTCAGTCTTTATCCTTTGTCGGGGACTAAACAAGTTAGTCACGGTATACTTCTTTCGTGCTTGTTTTTCTAACCTGCGTATGGGGGCACAGGTTTGAAATAGTAATTCTGTCAGTGCTTGCATAGTCAGAAGGGTCAGAGATCAGAATTTGTATTGTAATCTCTCCTGTGCTGTACGTGGTATATTACCGGTCATCATCTGTGTGTGTAGCTTTCAGAAGGCTCCTAACAACTTCTCGTAATGGCTCCATTCATTCCTACCTATTACTCCGGTATTGGTGGGGCTCCTGATGTTTATTGTAGTTGCTCATAAGATTTAGTCTTTGCTATTTACAAAGCTCTTTGACTTCGTATTTAGTTTGCTCTACGGTATGTGAAGCTAGTAGTTCCTAGTGTAGTATCCTTGGGTATTTAAAAACTCGGTAAAGACAAAAAGAATATAAAAGGTTTTTCTTAGTTTGGTGTGATTTATGTGAACATTTAAAAATAAGGAAAAATAGAAAAATTGAACAGTACTTAGCCATACTTAGAATTTTACTACAGCCTCCTATTCCCTGAAAGAGCAGGATGTTTATAGTAAGATCACAAAGGGTAAATGGATGGGATTGTTTAACTGGAAATTAGAACCATTCAGGTTGAATTGGTGACTTGAGCAGAGGCACAAATGTGGTTGTAAAAAGTGCTTAGAACTGTCTCCCTTCTCATATCCCAGCTATTCCTTTGTGCTCGAGTGCTATCATGGCAAGGAAGAAAACTAGGTTATCTCGAGAAGCAGTTGTTCGAAGGCCAGAAGCGTGTGGCCCTCTGGGAAAGGCCGTTTTTAGTACTCTAGGTGTTGGCACCTATATTGCAGGAAAATTAATCTATATGCATAAATAGAAATAGTTACAGGGAGTCTCAAAAGGGTTAAGAAAACAGCGTACATAAAAACTGTTTTTGTGTATGTAACACCTTGTGTATGTGACACGGTGGGCTAATGATAAACCCGTTTGAACTTTCTAACTGAATGTTGAGGAGAAAATATTTCTTAATTTCTGAGTTGAGACGTTAGCATTCTTTCAGCCTACTAAAAAGAAAAATAAAAGCAAATAAACAAGCTACATATTTTGTAGTGGAGTGAGATTTGAGAGTAAGAATAGCGCAAGGACAACCTACATTATTGTAACTGGAAAAACAAAGTGAGCTTTACCCTTTATGCAACAGAAGAAATATGTGTATGTCTCCTGAAATACTTCTGCATCTGACCTATGTCGTGGTCCAGGCTGTGGATGATGTGCCCCCTTCCCACCTCCTTAGAGTGCAGATGCTCAATTTCTTTGAAAACAAACATGGTAACTGTCGTTCTTTTTTCTTTTAGGGACCAGTTACTCTCCACAAGAAAATTCACATAACCACAGTGCTCTTCATAGTTCAAATTCACATTCTTCTAATCCCAGCAATAATCCAAGCAAAACTTCTGATGCAGTGAGTATTTTTGATTGGTATTTGTCCTTGCATCGATCATCCCAGTCAAACAGGCTTTTAAATAGTGCTTTGTCTAAAATGGGGGGAGGGGGATGTACATTACCTGTTTTATTGAAGTATCCAACATTGGGCTTTATTTTATAAACACTCTGCATGCGCAAGCTGCAGTTGTTACGTGTTGTAAAGCAGTTCTAATTGATAATCGTTTGAGGTATATGTCTTGAATTTAAAATACGACATGATTAAATGAAGTAGATACAGAAAGAAAATATTTCCATGAACTTTGTTGGTAAAATCGTATTGTCTTGTCTAGGTTTAATTATTTATAAGATGTACTACATGTGAATTTTAGTCACTTTATTGTCTAAGCCTTTCTAGTTAGGGTGGTGTTTGCTTAAAAATTGCATTGAAAACAGAATAGATGAATTTGCAAAGCACAGAAAAAACTGATAATGTAATTGCAGAGTTTATGGAGGAATTCTAAGGTGCAAAAACTAATGTTAACGATCTTGATATTGCTGTATCCCAATAAACATACTATTATATTTGGGGGGGGGGGGTGATGCTGGTGGGAACAAAACATAAGAAACTACTATAGAACGCAACAGGAGTATAGTGGTCATATCTTTAAACTGTCCAAAGTGAAACAGGCATTTAGAGATGGTCTAAATGGAAAACAGTGATATGGGTGCCTATGAGGACACCACATAGTTTTAAATGTGTATGTTAAAACTCTGGGGTAGTCTTTTGTTCAACTCTGTTTGTATTTTAAAGGCTTACGATTCTGCGGATGATTGGTCTGAACACATCAGCTCTTCAGGCAAAAAGTACTATTACAACTGCCGAACAGAAGTTTCACAGTGGGAAAAACCAAAAGAATGGCTGGAAAGGTATTTGTGTGTGTCTACTATCAATGTATAAAGAACAGATACTCTTACGATCATGTAGGGAGTGGTTGAGTTTATCTAGTAGTTTACTGCTATAAAAGATTGCGGTCCAAGTCTAGTCTTTCTGCACCCTTACGTGGCCTCTTGCACCTGTTTTATCCCTCGATGATCCCAGAGGCAGGGGAGGGGAAATGCACATTTTCTTTGCTATCTTAGCAAGCCAAAACAGGGCTTCAACACAAGTGCTGGTGTCAGGAAGCAATAGATGGAGTTTGCCAACCCCATCTGCAGCAGTGACCTATTTGCATGATTTAATTCATCTTACATAACTTAACTGGTAGAAAGTATCACTAGGTGATGTAAATTTTCACTTAACTTGTGTTTTCTTTTCTTCAGAGAGCAGAGGCAAAAAGAAGCAAGCAAAATGTCAGTTAACAGTTTTCCAAAAGATAGGGATTACAGAAGAGAGGTGATGCAGGCGACAGCTGCCAGTGGGTTTGCCAGTGGAAGTATGTGTTTTTTTGTTGTTTTTTTTTTACAGTAATATATTCTTGTCTTGCTTGCCTTACTGTTTTTTTTTCCAAACTTATAAAATAATTCCTTTTCCTTAACTGTTTTTCTCCCCTCTTTATATAAAAAAGCCAAAGCTGATGGTGCGGACAGCTCTACCAAATGTTCCTTAAAATAACCCTGAGCATTTATTAGTACAACAGTTGCTTAATGCTTTTCATGGTACTCCTTTTGCAGCTTTCACTGCGTAACTTAACCTCTCCATGTAGTTATAGAAGCTTGCATGGTTTATGGCATAGATGAAGTGTTGCGATTATTGAGACTTGTCAATTCTGAGCATGAAATTAGAAATAAAGAAGTCTCTTCTAAAACCTTGGTTTAACATCTGAAAATAGTAAAATAACTTGATGGATTATGATATCGGGGTTTTCAGAAGCTTGTATACATTATTGAAAGGATATTTGTACTGAGCCAGTACTATTAGCAAAGCCTTTCTCAGACCGTGAATTTCTATTTGGAATGTTCTTTTTCCTCATACCTAGCTTTAATCTTTGCCAAGTTTTTCTAGGAAATGCATGACCGTTTCCTAGAAACGGGTGAGAGTTCTTCTATATGCAGATTTAGTTTTGTTAACTTTTGTAGCATACGTCTCAAGATGGTTTAAAAGTAGAAACCAAACTTTATTTTCCTAAAGTATCTTTTCTCTTTTCTTTGCATTGCAAGGGACTTGACAAAGCAGAGGTGTATAAAGGACTGTTTTTCTTTGTATACTGAAACGTACTGCAGTGCTAAAACAAACTGTGTGCTAAACCAAAAAGTGTAATTGCATATTTCAGTAACTACTTGGTTTGTGACACGTGAAAATCTAGGAATTGAGGAAAAAAAAATGTTCAGGACTTGCATTAGCATGTGACAGATGCAGATTAGTTGCTCACTTCGTGTGTGGTGGTCTTGAACTAATTAAACTAAGAAGTAATTCTTTGTGGTAGTACTGAAGTAACTTGAAGTGGAATCCTTTGAAGGCTATGATTTGAAACTATTAAATCATACTTGGTGCTCAGTATTTTTGATGAACAAAAGAAAAATGGTGCAAATTACCGTTTAACACTAAGATGGATGTAATATAAGATGGATATAATAGATTTTGATTTAGATTTATTTTAGGAGACTTCAAAAGTTAAGTTTGACTGTAACGCTCATTATAAGCAGCCTTTCATCAAAACACAGTGCCTAACCGGAACTCTAAATCAAGGACAGGTCAGAGAAAATGCAATTTGTCAGTGAGTAAAATGAATTTCGCCTTTTTTGATGCTAATCTGCTTGAGTTTTTTTTAATCATAACAAGTTCAATCAGTTCTAGTTATTGATGTGCAACTGTATTAATCGCAGTGTAATTTTAGACAAGTTTCTAATCTATTTTTTTTTCCTTTTTGCAACGTTACTTGGGGAATCCTGAAAAAAGTGGAAGACAAGCATTCCAGTGACGCCAGTAGTATGCTCCCACAGAATATTTTATCTCAAACAAGCAGGCACAATGACAGAGACTACAGACTGCCAAGAGCAGAGACTCACAGTAGTTCTACTCCAGTACAGCATCCCATCAAACCAGTGGTTCATCCAACTGCTACCCCAAGCACTGTTCCTCCTAGTCCATTTTCTCTACAATCTGATCACCAGCCAAAGAAATCCTTTGATGCTAATGGAGCATCTACTTTATCAAAACTGCCTACATCCACATCTTCCATCCCTTCACAGAAAACAGAGAGAAAAGGTACGTCTAATGCAATTCCTTGTAGTATTTAAAATGATGCAATGCCTTTGCTTTGCCTTGTTGGTTCAAATATGTTACTTCTGGAACTGAGATACTTCTTGTGTTGTTTGTTTGTAACCTAATTAGTATTTTGATGTGCTTACTTAAACCACATTGGTTCTATCTTACACAATTTTAAATTGACACTGTAGTGTTTACTGGCTTCTTCTGCAAATTATCATTTCAGATGATCTCTTAGTAATACATTTTAGTTTTTTTCCTCCCTCATGTTGTTTTGGATCTTTGCCATTTTTTGAGTTCTTAACATAGATGTAACTACACTGTTTGAAAGTCATTTTGGACCATTACATTTTCTGAACTGCTGTTACTGTTTGGAATGCTAGTGTCAAACTGCAAGTGCCATTCTTAGAGAAAGCAACAAAATTTTCTGCATATGTTTAACGGCTGTTCTTCTGTTATGATCTGTGTTTCATGATATACTGGATCTTCAGTTCCAAGGTTGCTGAAGTTTGTATTTCTCTATAATATACCTTAAACATTTAGAATAATCAAACAAAAATCATGACTTGTCTGTGTGTTGTGAACTTTCAAAAGTCTACAAATTAATTGGATTGACTTCATTATTAGGGAAGAAGAGCTAAAGAAGATTGTGGAACTGGAGAAGTGTATTATTAGTGATGTTTGGGTATAGTTGAGTTCCTAGAGAATAACATTTTGTCAGAGGACGATGTTTTTGGGAAATTGGGAGAGGAAAAAAAAACTATAATCCGTTTTTAATATAAAGTGTTACCTAATTAGGATGACACTAGATTCATTTTTGAACGACAGCTTGTAGCCCTGTTGAAATTTGTGAGTCTGTCCTAGGAAGAATGATGAGTCCTAAAAAGCACACCAAGAAGACTCAGGTCTGATGTTGGTCTTAGGCTCTGCATTTGCTTTCCTGCCTTCCAGTTGTTTTTTTCTTTTAATTAAAAAAATGCAGATTTTAGTGCAGATATAAGTAATCCAGATAATCCAAACAGTATTGTTCATGGGCAAATACTGCAATGTAAGGAAATCACACATGAAGAATTTTTCTGTTTTTCATTAGATTTTGTGCAGTTTTCACAGGACCTGAAAAATGATTGACTATAAATGCAGAGGAACAGAGGCAAGCCCTTTCCTATTCAACACTGTAAAGCAGGAAGCAAGGTGTCTATGTGTGGTTCTTGTACGGAACGCCATGAAGTTACCTGCTTCAGCTCAACCTCTGTGCTTTGAGTGCAGTTTGCACTCTTTTAAATGTGACAGTGCAAAATGTCCATGTGAAATGTTCTATTCTTAAGCATGTTCTTTCTTTTTTCATTGCTATCTTTAAAATACTCTGAAAGAAAACTCTTTTTACTCCATTTTGGATGTTTGATTCCTGTTTGGTGTGTGATTGGACTTCAAACGGGCTGTTCTTTACCTGTTTACCACATACCTTTATTACTTGCTTCCAGTTAAACTGAGCAAGTGAATCTTACTGCAGCTGAAGGAATTTCCCACTGTGACAACTGCTAGAAATGTTGGCAGATAATTATAGTGCTTCTTACATGCGACATTTGTTTGAGAACTGAGCATATACAATTGGGTACGTACAGCGAAGATGACCATATGGGGCAGTCTTAACACTATAAATCTTACCTGTCAGTCTGTGTTCCCTTGGATGCTTCTGTCTTAATAATCACATAATTCCTGTATTCCTACATAGTGATTTTTTTTAAGGTTATGTGAGTGAAATGGATAGATTCTGCCATAATGATGCTTAGTTGATGTAAATGTTTCATGACAATTATGAGCAAATATAACACTTCCTGAGCTTCAGACAGGGTGGATTGCAGTTTTAAAGTTAGTAAGTAATTGAAGAGTTAGAATAGGTGAATATTAGGCTTGACATACTTCTTCATGAGTTTCGACGTATTGCTTGAATTCTCTCTTCATTCAGAAACAGAAAAATTCAGTGCAGTTTGTAATATGATAAAAGATCGTTAAAAGGTGTTCTCAGTAGTCTTTCATTTTTTTTTTTTTGTGATTGTTAAGACTTTCATTTGGTTTTTGGGTAAGAAATTTGACCAATATAATATTTGTAGCACCGTGTGTGTTTGAACAAAGGAAGTAAGCAGTGTTGTACATTGCAATGTTTTTGTCTAGCTTTCTTTTGTTACCCATTCTCCCAGATGTGGTTGCGAACCTGTAGAATGATAGGTATGTTATTTTTCAAGTATTTTTTCATGGTTATTGTCCTGAGACAGTCAGTTCAAACAATCTTTTAAAAGTGTCTTTGTAGAATAGGAAAATGGTTTGAGAGGTTCATTTTTATGGTAGTAGAGCAAACAGCCTTTTATTTTTATTTTTATTTTCCTTTTTTTTTCTGGTCAGTAGCTATGCCATCACTCTCTCTTTCTAAAAAGAGGTAAAGCTGTCTTTTAGCATTGCTTGTAAAAGTAGCTTGGTCCAAATGACTGAATAACATGTGAATTATCTTGCCTAAATGAATTCTTCGTTCCTGTCAGTGTGTTGCTGGTGGCCATATGCCAGCATATGTTTACCACTGTTTTAATAGTTCTGTTGTGTGTATCTTTTTTTGATGCGGTAATAGCTATGAAGGAAAAAAAAAAAAAACACAAGAACACTTTTTTCAGCTCAATCTCTTTTGCTGCAGGGGTATGTTGTAGTCCCACAAGGAGATTGAATAAAATCCCTGGCTGAACTATAGCTCAGCTCTTAGCAGTAGTCCTCTGCCCTCAATGGCTGGCAGTGGTGGAGAGTTCCTGGGGAACTATTTGACCTCTACCCTTTGATTTGAATGTTCCAGTCAGAATCTGCTGCTTCTGTTTGTGCTCACTGTGAGTGCTTTATGCAGGTAAAGTGTGGGGTTGCTTTTCCTACTTTTTGGCTGCTTTATCTGTAGGGCACATCACATATTTTCCTATTTCTAATTCAGTTACTGTATGAAATATTTTACTGTCTGTATCTTAACAGTGTGTGTGTTTATAGGATAATTCTCACACCTTTCCAAGTCCCGTCCTGTTTCTAGTCCAAGTCCACTTCTCTTTCCAGTGCAGCAATACTCTGAAAAATGTCTGGCAGACTTCAGCAGGATGGCCACTGCAATGTTGTGTAGGTGGCGATGTTGATGCTGACAGATCGAAGTGTTTGGTCATTGACAGCTGAGCTTCTTCCTTATCTTTTTCTCACCCTCTTGGTTTTCATATTTGTAACACTTGCTAGTCTTCAGCAGTCAGTTGTTAACCTTGCTCCTGGTTTTGTTGCATCTTCTTTGACTGAGTTTTGCAGTTCTAAGTACCTCACTCCATTCATACAGTGGTTACAAAAATGACATTAGTGAGGTTGTTAGAGGTTTATTCCACTATTTCATACTTGTTTGCTGAGCATAGCTTTTACATTTATTTTGGCAATAGAGAAAAATTATAAAAATTATGTTCTGAGACTGAAGTAATCCAACATGAATATAATACAGATTTTTTTTTTTATTATTTTGGAGATCTTGAGCACGTTTGAGAACCCAGTTACTGTTGTTGCCTTAGTTGCATTTGTCCTAAAGTATTTACAAAATGCTTTGCTTCTAAATATTTACATATCTTGGTGGGGCTTAAGGTCCTTACAGATGTAATTGAGCTGTGTGAAAAAGCTAAACATCACTCTTACTGCTCGGAACGTGGTGGAGAATGTTTAGTGGGCTCTGCACTCAGGTGCTTCAGCACAAGTGAATGTGTTTTGATTTTTAGCCATTAGTAGTGAATCAGAGTAGTTTGGTGAGCTGTTCTGGGTGATAGTTGTTCAATTAATACAGCAGAAGTGAGGTTTAGGCGGCAGGAAGCCATTGGCTTTCTGAACGTTTTGTTGGGCAGTTTTCCCCCCATGGAGAGCACAGCGTGAGAGCACGTGTGTGACTGTTGTCAGTGGCAGAGATAAAACCCAAGCTCAAAATATATGAATTTAGGAGACTTGGAGTGCATTGTTTTTTCTGACATCATTAAAAGAAGCAAAACAGAAAAACTTGAGTAGTTAGAGCTATTGGAATGCTCAAGGGGGTCATATTGATAACTTGGGAATTACCCAGTCAACTGTAATTTGCATATCATTATTATATACATATATATATATATATAATCTTTGTTGGAATAAATCACCTGTCCACATACGTGACAGAATAAGAGCCGAGCCATCTACAGTAGTCTTTAGCCACGATGTGCAAGGAGTACCTCAGCATGCTGCCTGTCAGGAGAAGGCCTGTGAAGGAAGCTGCTGCGTGCGCGCACACGAATTCCTCGTCCCCCTTCAGTTCTGTGTCCCACACACACACACTTACACAAATTCCTCATCCCCCCTCAGTTCTGTGTCCCACACACACAAATTCCTCGTTCCCCCTCAATTCTGTGTCCCACCGTCACGCCTGCGCAGCGCAGGGGCGAGATCAGGCCCTGTGCTACAGGTGCCCTGGGGGGGCGGAGGTTTCCAGCTGGCACAGTGTGGTGCTAACGGGGCTCTGCTGGAACAGGACACCTGGGTGGACTTAGTTTTTCACTTCCCTGCATTAAATCTAGTCAGAATAACTTTATTTCAGCGGCAACATACTAGGCCAAGAACTGCATTTCACCTGTAGATCCTGGTTTGCTTAGGAGCAAAGTGGTCTTGTCACGAGAGGCAGCAATTGGTGACAGCAAGATTCAGCAGTCTTAATTTACTGCCTCAAACTTTGAGAATCTAAGCTTTTGCCTTCTTGTATCTAGGCTGTAATTGAAGAACATTGTGGCACAACTGCCAAAAATAATCTGTGGTAAATTTTTCTGAAAGGATTACTTGTCCTTTTTGTTAAAGAAGCCATAGTGCTTGGGAATGTTCAGCGTAGTATTTCAGTTCTGCCTTGAAATGATGTTTCAGGGCAAGCAGAAGCCTCCAGTTCATTTCCTTTCAGCTTCCCCTTTGTGGAACCTGCAACCAAGACGCACCTTTGTACATCTTGGATTTCTCATAGTCCAGCAGAATGATTATAAATAGAAAGCCCTCCTCTAATCATTATGGTCTTCAGAAATGCTTCATTTTAATGTAAAACCGCTTACTAGCCCTTTGTACTACTGTAAATTAATCTCCATGCCTGTTTCGTGTTTACCATCTGGTTACTTTGTTTTACTACTTTTTTGGATGGCTTCAGTTCTTGCTTCTCCCCCTCTCCCCCATGACAACAGATATTGGTCCAGAAACTTGTTTTGGTCTTAAAATATATATAGCCTGCATCTAATTAGCTTGTTTATCTGTTTGGGTTTTTTTTTTTGCTTGCTTGTTTTGATTTGGGACAGTGATCTTAAGAGCTAAAACATAAATACCAGCTAATGAGGTTTCCAACAGGTCAAAAGATCACAGTGGATTATGTTCTGCTCTTGGTTTTAATTGTTTTGTTTTGTTTTTTAAAAAAAGTTTTATTTGGGGCTTTCATGGTAGTAGCTGAAATTTTATGTGAGATTAGAGTCATTTGCGTAGTTTGTGTAGAAGTTGGTGTTGATGTGAAGGGACTTGAGAATAGCCTTGTCCAACAGAAGGCAATTTTAACTCATCATCTTCTAAGACTGTTTTTTACAAGCCTTGCGATATGTTTTCTTCTCTTTAAGAATGCTTATTCTATAGCACACACAAAACTTGCATTTTCTTTTTGTAAAATTTCATAGTTTCAGAATTAAACCATGATAGATGTATTAATGCTTAAAATCAGATTTATGACTGCCAATCAAAAGCCTTATTTTGCAATAATACTGTACATAGTGTATGAACATGAAATTGTATTGATTCAGGAGTACAGAACAGCTTGTCAGAGCTGTATTACTGAGAGACTTAGATTTGTAAAGAAATCCAACTTTTCTCAGTATGCAGTCTTCTCTTAACGTGTTCCATGATGGTTGTGATTTCAGGTTTAGAATTATACGGTCCTGTAACTCTTAATGCTTTATTTAAATTGATTAAATGTTTTAGGAACTAGGAAATAATCATTTAAATATTGAAAAAACAAACTTAACTGTATGGCAACTCATACAGTGAAACAGTCTGAACTTAAAGTAGATCAGAGAAGGGCTATTAGGGAGGAGGAGAAGGGTGAGAAGTTTGTGCTTCTACTTGTAGGAAAAGCAGGAGAAATACTGCAGTGAGCGATTTTTGTAGAACTGACACTCCATCTTGAGGAGTTTTGACTGGTTATGTTAACTCAAGAGGTGGAACTTGCAACTTATGGTATCATAAATGAAACAAATTTTAAATCTTTGTAATTATACAAAAACAGTTATATAATTATTTAGAAGCTTTTTTCTTAATTTTCTTAATTCTTAATTCTTAATTTTTTCTTAATTTCTTAATATTTATTTCTTTCTGTGAAATAGTGTGTCCAGTCTGGAAGCGACGGAGTGAAGTAGTTTGGTTTCAAATAAGTAATGAAAAATGTGATTTTACAGAAATAGTCTGTATTCTGTATTTTTAGCATGTTTGCTTTCATCACAAAGGAGTTTCCCATTATTGATAAGAAAATGGCTGTTCAGGCTACTTAAAAATGACAAATACTTTCACAAAAATACTTTTCAGACTTTTGATTGGGCAGAAACAGTTCTGTACCCTTTATATCACTAAGTACCTGTAGATAGTCATGATCATAGAGATACATTCATCTGTTATATCTGGACTGTGGTTTTCGTAATGTTAGCAGTCTCAAAAGGTGGGAACGTTAGTGTTAGCCGTGAATGTTTTCACATCATTTTCTCTAGGTGTTTAATTTGGGTAGAAATAAACAAAACATACCTTTCATAGGTGTATTTTAACATGTACTTAAAATGTCTGTAATAGTGCAGTTACAGAATAGTGAGTAGCGTTTTCATATTCTCTAAAAGAATTAATTGGATTGTGTTGATACAATTTGGTTTGTATTCTTGTAGCAGAGAAGCTCACCCAAACTTAAGTACTTGTAAAGACCTCCTGGCATTCAGTGGTTTTGTAGGACAGACTTTGAATCCTTCTGTACAAGAAATGAGAAATACCCAGAACTGATCTTGAGGTTTGCCTTCAATGTGTCGCTCACACAAGTTTGCCTTTGATTCAGTTTCTTTTTTTGTGTACAAAGCTGCAGCATGGGCGAAAAATACTCTAAGCTGTTTGGTGTAGTGGTGTGGTTTGAAGCTCAGGTATTGCCTATGTGAATTCTTAATACAGTAGTGAGTGGTTTCTTGACTTGGAGTAGTTAATTTCTTCTTTTTATCGCCGGTCATAGGAACATGATTGGACTGATCTAACACCAGTAAAATAATGCAATCTAACTGTGAAGACATGCCTAGCTACACTAAATATGTCTTAAAACTAGTCCTAGCAGTTGCTTAGGTGTGTTTTTTTCATTTATTTATTTTTGTTCTGTTCATTTTTTAATTTTTTTTTTTAAATTAGGATGGTCCCCCCTGCACGGGTCTCAAAACTGCGGTAAAAAACTTAAAAGTACTAGCATGCCCCACTCTGCTTTATCCCCTTGCTTTCGTCTGCCAATATATCTTGTTTTCCTTATGTGCACTATGGCAGATACAGGTTTAGTTCAAACTTTGTGTTTTTTAGTATGATAAGGTTCTTGTTTACTTGATGTATCTTGACTTGCAGTAGTTTTGATATGTTTACTTAGAACACCATAGCATTGTAAGATTTTGTATGTAATACTTCTATAACAGAGACTTATCAGTGTCTTAACTGTGTTAAGGGTGAGGGCTAATACGTAATCAGTTGTCCTAGTCGTGTTACTGAAAAATGTAAAAAATTTGGTAACATCATCATTTTTCTTTTCAGTTTGTAATGCTTCTTGTCCCTTTTGTGTTACTGGAAGTGCTGCGTTCTTATGAACACTCCTGCCAAATAACCAGGTCCCTTTACAAATACAGTAAAAACCGAACCAAACAAAATCTGTTATCCCAAGGCTTTCGTAACCAGATAAGGTCACCTCCTTTTTTAGAAGAATGCATGAAACGTCAGCAAATGTCTGTGTGCCCTGGCTGTTGCATCCTTACAAGCAGTCAAAATAGGGTTCTTCAGCATTTTTTTCTGGTTTAGATTTCTCAACTAATTGACAGCAAAAGTTATTTTTTCTGTTGTTTGTTTTTATTTTTTTTTGGCAGTATTTGTGACCTGTTATGGTCTTACTGCAGAAACCATGTGTCCCTTCTGTGTTTTGTTTCTCTTAAAGATATATGATCTCAGTCACTTTTTTTTTTAACATTCTCCCACGAAGTGTCAAACTAAAAAATTTCAGTTAAGGCTGTCAGACAACAACAGCTTTTAGAAATTGTGTGACGTGTTATTTTTAAGTAGTAAAATAAAACAAGGCCTTTTGATTTTTCTTCTGTACTAAAAGTCAACCTCTTATTACCTTTACTTTCTCTCCAAAGGAAAAAATAATAAAAAAGTGACAGAGTTTCTCAACCAGTTATTTTAGCTTTCATTTGGATTTTACCTGAAATGTGGAATATCCAGATTGATGTTTTCTGTCCAATTTGAGGTTGGTTTAAAATCAGGTCTTCAGTATAATGTGCAAGCATCCTGGTTGAGATCTTGGATCCACATTCATCTTTTCATTCTTCATTCAACCCGTTGGTGCTATAGGGGTGCTCATTTTGATGGAATTTGTGGATCAAGCCTTCTGGTGCGGTTTAATGGGGGCAAGAGAAAGGGAAGCTAAAATTAAAGTACAGAGATCCAGGCTTCTTAAAGAAAGGATACTTGAAGTGACTGTATACCCATAGTGTGTGGAAATGGTATTCCATTTTTAGGTGGCTTTTCCCTTCTGCTGTGAGGATGCCACAGGATGTGAGGAGCTCTGGTTTTAAATTTTCAGAACAGCTTACCATCTTATATTGTAATCCTGAGCAATGTAGGTGAATTGTATATGATGGACTTGGCCTTTATTTTGTAGCTTCTTAGAGTCTGGTCTCTGAATAAAGGAAGTATGGCTTCTGTTCTCCCTCACATTTGACATACTAGTCTGTTTGTAAAGTCCATTCATTTTACAAAAAGTTTTTCTTCATTATGTTTTCCAAAGAAAGATAGGAACAATGGGTAAAAACATACAAAATGAGTGTATGCACAGCAGACAAAAATTCTTCAGTGATTTTTTCTTTTAAAGTTTGTCTTAATAATTAGGAGTACATTAATGTTAGAAAAAAATCGCATTTGTCATATTGGCAAATTTCAGTCCAAATCTTTGAAGTAAAAGTATTTTTTGTGTGTTCCTAATAAATACTAGGTTCAGTTGCCTAAATTACACTAGTTATCAAATATCTCCAGTTTTTATATGAATATGTAGCTTTTTTTTCTTACAGTTAAGACTTTGATCTTCTGAATTGAATATGAATATTATAGTAGTGAGAAGTTGTGAGGTTGTATTGAAGAAACTGAAAATTACTTTTTGTCTTCTGTTCAGAGTCTACATCCGTGGACAAGTCTGTATCCCATTCTTGCACAACTCCTTCTACATCTTCTGCTTCTGGACTGAATCCAGCTTCTGCACCTGCTTCATCTGCTCCTACAGTTCCTGTCTCACCTGTCCCACAATCACCAATTCCTCCGTTACTTCAGGACCCAAATCTCCTTCGACAGTTGCTGCCTGCTCTGCAAGCCACATTGCAGCTTAATAATTCTAGCGTAGATATATCCAAAATCAATGAAGGTAAGGATTCTTTAAAGCTGATGTAATCTTTTATTTATGCACATTACTGTATGATAGGATGCTAAGTAGTAGTAAATGTTAGTATTACTTTCAGTAAAAAGTAAACACATCCCTAGGTAAAGTGGGAGTTATTTTTGTTAGCTTGTTTATCTGTTAGGTGTTCTTAATTTAGCCAAGCCAAGGAATGTTTAAGGTTACTAAGCTAATAAATTCTGATGTACGTGAGCAGTTTCATTGAGGTTGGTGACTTAGACACTGTATCAGCATTCTGTTGCCCAGAATTTACTTAGTTTTTTTATTTGTTTGTTTCATGTGATATTCGTTGTTTTCCATAGTTTGAGCTCCTATTCTAATAATGTTTTCAAATACCAAAACTTCCAGGGATTATTAAATTTTGTTGCCTGGCAACTTTTTTCTTTAACGTAACATGTTAGCTGCTCTGAATAAAGATAGCATATTAATAATTTTGCAACCAGCTAAATTTTACGCATCTATTCTGTGTCCCTCAGCTATTTTGTCACATAGACTTTATTAGAAGGTTTAGAACTAGCTGTAGTGCCTTTCAATACAAAAACAGGTAGAGTTAGTGTGTTTTGGTTGTAGTTTTATCTTGTGATGTCTGCATGTGTCAAGTTATCGGAGGGGGAGATGTTGGGTTGTGGTTTTGTTGTTGGTTTTGTTGTTCGAACCTGTTCTGCACTGATCATCAATTTAAGTTGGAAGAAAAACGTTTACATGTAGTGCCTGGTGATAATGAACTTTTTGAAAGTGCACACCAGGAAAGTCAAAATAGTAGAATTTTACTTAAAATTTAGAATTTTGTACATTACAATCATTTCTGAGGAAAAACTCTCAGTTGGCTTCATTTTAATCAGCAAATCTTACGGCTTTGTTCACTGCTAGTAGGCAAGTAGGTTATTACTTCCTTTTTTTTTTTCTTTTTTGCCTGTGTTGGGAGAAATCTTTAAAACTGTATTATACCAGGTTGGATTGAAAAAGTAGGAGTGTCATAGTTTGAGTTGAAAAATGACAGGTCTTGTTAAGACTCTGGTTGTATTTTATTGGAAAGTTGCTAACTTAAGTTCCCTGTCTTTTTCTTTGTACATTTCTAAGCAGCAACCCTGTCTGTCTTGGGATAGAAGTGCTTAGTATTGCCTTGATAGCATGAGGGCATGGCTGACAGATACAAATGGGCAGTGTAACTTCAGCCTGCACAGCAGGGCTGCCCTCACTGTGCACATAGTGTAGGGTTACTTTGTGTTTGTGCTGGTGGGTCTTTTTTCTTTCAGACTTATTCACGGGTAGTGTATGTAAGTATTCTGCAAAGACTCTAGACCTTTTTTGAAAAGATAGTTCAGAGGCTGGATCTCCTTGGCTCAGACTGGAAGATGCTTTAACTGTGTAGTGCAGCTTGGTTGAAAATTAATAATTTCTTAATGAGGTGGGAGCAAATGGGACTGAAAGTCAGAACAAATAATTATTTTTAAAGAAAAACTAGAGCATTTTGATTTTACCACAATTGTTATTTTAAGGTATTGTTATTTATTGAATTGGGAATGGTCTTTCCCCCATCCCCTCAAATCTCTTTTTAGGGTGCTAAGTGATACAGCTTTTATTTTTTTATTATTAGTATTTAATAATTATGGTAACTTTAAAAAAATGCTTATTCTAACAATAACAAATAGAACAAATGTTTTTTTGTTTGCAAGAATTATAATTGATCTGTAAGATCAAGTTGAAGAGTTAAACAGTTTCTAAAAGACTTTTAAAAATGTATGTCTTCAACATAAGCTGCTAAATAAAAAGGACTTGGTTAGACATGCAAAGCATCCATGTATTGAATTCATGTCATTGAAAAATAGATCAGGTGGTGCTCTGATTTATTGTGGACATGGGGAAAAAGTTGATAAAAGAACAGCTTATATATGTTTAGCCAGTTTGAACAGTTTAAACTGATGTTTAGAATTCTCAGTAAAATGTTGTATGTTCTTAGTTCTAACAGCAGCTGTGACACAAGCCTCTCTGCAGTCTATACTCCATAAAATTCTTACGGCTGGACCATCTGCTTTCAATATCACTTCCCTTATTTCTCAAGCCGCACAACTGTCTACGCAAGGTATTTAAAGTTATCTTCTCACTCGTGTAAAATGGTGAGGTGGTATTTTATAGAAGTTGATACAACTGAAACTTGTAGAAGCTGTTTCTTGTCATATCTTTGGCCACATGGTGTGGAGGATCTTGAACAACTCCTTTCCCAAAGATAGGATAAGAAGTCTTTACTTGGGGATCAAGAAGCTGGCAAACAACCAAGTAAATGTGCTTTTGTGTCTCACCTTTTGGGATTTTCTTTGTTTGTTAACTTTATATGAGTAATGTGAAACTTGCAAGTTTGTTCTGAACCTTAATGAGACTTACTTAATATTTAATAGAAAATGTAACTCTTCTGTGGTGGAACAACCCTCTTGTAGTGCTGTGCAGCTGTGACTCTTGAGGGAGATCTTAAATTCTTAAAAGGAGTTTATTTTACCTGGTGTTTTTTGTAGTCTTCTGTAGACAATTTTCAGCTTCCAGGCATAGTATTGCTTCAGGTATCTGTAGTACATCGTGGTTTGTAACTTAAAGCTAGAAACTGAAATCGAAATCATAAATATTGTCATCATACTGAGTAGATAAGCTGTATTACACTTACACTAACATAACTAATGATGGAAATGTGACTTCGGTTGTTTGTTTTAGGAAGAGTGAATAGGTTTCTAGGTACAGTGTTCATGCGTTCTCTGTTACATTGAGCTGAGCACTCGAAAATAGAAATCATAAGTGAAACTAATGTAATCTCGTCATGTGTAAAAAGCATTGAGCAAAGGCCTCTTCCATTCTGCCAAGTTTTGGAAATGAACATTTTGGGGAAAATACAATTATTTAGTTTGGGTTGTTGTTGAACATTAGATTGTTCCAGTTGTTCACACCCTCACCCCCATCCTTTCAAGTCGAATCTTTTTGTATATTTGTATATTATCTAATATAAAATACTGTGAAATACAAGGTCTATTTCAGATTAAGATTGGTATGGTTTTATAAGAAACAATCTTCTTATTTACAGCTCAGCCATCTAATCAGTCTCCAATGTCTTTAACATCTGATGCCTCATCACCAAGATCATATGTATCTCCAAGAATAAGCACGCCTCAGACTAACACCGTTCCACTTAAACCTTTGATGACTACGCCACCGGTATCATCGCAGCAGAAGGTGGTAAGCTCCTCTTGATTTATGGCATATTGCAGTAAGAAACCATTAAGGGTAATAGTAAGTATTGCTGCTTTACATTTCCAGGTACTAACTGTTACAAACAGGATGATAAAATAAGTATGTTATCTTTACCAAATGAAACAGAAGCAATGGGAAGCAACTACTCAGCTGTGTTTTCTCAGTACAGCTCTAGCATGGTCTTACAGTACACTTTTTTTGTTCTTGAAGTAAATATTGTGCTCACTTCAGATGCTATCTTATGCAATAGTAGTGTCCATAGATAGTAGTAAGAGATCAATATTGTAGCATATTTATATGAGGAGAAAAACTTGCTATGAAGGTAACAGCTCTTCGGCTTTCAGCTGAAAAAAGGTTGTTAGGATGAGAGAGAGATTCTTAGGAAAGTTGACTTTTTCTTTGATGTAGTCTCAGATTTGGTTCTGGGTGTTTACAAGGCCAATAACATCATGTTCCTTTCCCTTCCAACCCCCTATTCATTCAGAATTTCTTAATCAGATCAGTGACAAGGAAATATTAATTGAAGCTAAAAATAAGCTTCTCTTCCTAGAAGTGGATGGATATGCAGAAGAAAACAGAGTTCTGACTTATTTTTTTTTTGTTCGACCCTCTAATGGGTCCCTGTTCAGAGGAAAAAAAAGTCTTTTGCAGAATCTGAGCTCAGTGTTCCATATCCTACAAGAGGTAATATTGAGGAATAAATAATTTTGAAGCGAAGATAGATTTATTTATTTCATTTATAGAATTTCTCTGTCCAGCAGATCGGGAACATAGATGTAATTAGGTAATGAAGATGAACTTCTTTCCCTTTTCTCAGGAGTTTTTCTTCCTGCTTTTTAAAACTTGAAAATCATATTATAGATCAAAGGTGGGAAGAGACCTTGGGCTATAGGACCTTCTATTAAGGAGGATATTCTTAGTATAAGGCAGAGCTATTGATTTCTACCTCATGGTGGAAAGTAACATTTTTAAATGCAAGATAGGTTGCTCCTACGCCTTTTAGACAAATTTTAAAAATAACAAAACAAATTGATGTAATTTTGGCTGTGAATAATGGAAGAAAGTTAAAGAGAAGTTTGACACTTCCTTAGAGGTTTGTTTCTCATGCAGTGGGGACTTGTCGTCCCATCTCTTCGTTGTATACATAGATCTTAAAGATGGAGACCCTCAAATTCTAACCCAGTCTGTCAGTGTGTTGCTCGGTGTATGTAGTATTTCATCAGCGTAAGAAGCATTAATGTAGACTTGGGGATGCTTTTTTTTTTCCCCCTCCTAAAATCTGTTTTCCTCCCCTCTTGACTCTTGTGCTTAGCTAAGATGTCTTTATTTCAATTTTCTGCTAGGAGGAGAACCTCTTGTAGTTTGATGGCCTTAACAGAATACTTTTATCTCCAGGAGGACAGATTACATTCCTCATTCTCTCCTAAACACCTAATTTTCTTACTCTTGAATTCTTTCTTGGTCGTAGAGAAAACCAAGTAATTCCCAGAGGTTTTTTTTGTGATTCACAATGGTATAATGATCTGAAAGCCTGAAGTGTGTACTAATCCTTCAATTTGTTGTCTTTGTTTCTGTCCTTGGAGAGCATCATGAATCTATGTGGTCACGTCCTATATCTAGGTGATGAGTATTTAAATTATCAAATAGTAGGCTCGAAACTAAGAAAGATGATGCCCGGCATTTTCAAATGCTGGGATATGAAAATATACATATTTTTTCTCTTAAGCTGTTTAGCTTCAGTAATCTAAAGTTGAACTGCTCTGGTCTCTACAACCTAGAGATCTGGATCAACTTTATAAAAGTTCTGGTCATCAGCTACACTGTAAAGCTTTCAAAAGTTGTGTTCTGTGGGATCGTCTCTACTTACAGTACTTTGTGAAAGAAATCATGAAGAAATGACAGCTCAGCAGGATATTTTTTTCTATTTTTATTTGCAAGGCATTTATCCCTGTCTTACAGCTTGTTTAGTACTCACGCTTTGTACAGGTGTTTTCCTAGGACTGTGTACCCACTGCCTTTCAACCAGTACAAAGGCCACCATTATACCTATGAAATAGGTGGCACAGTATTTAAGTATGTGTTAAGAGAAAGTGAAGGCAAGCCAAGTGTCATAAGTAAGGCCAGTGTGTCTTGGTAGACCAGCTGCATAATTGAATATGCCTTTGGGCGCACAAGCCTTCCCTCAGGTTTCCAGGGGAAGCAAAAAGCTTAAAAGCTAAATGCAGGTTTGAGGAGAGTTAAGCGTAGCACGAGTCATAACTACAGTAATGGTACCACTCTTGGTGGGAGAGTGGTGGTCATTTCATGTTTTTGTTACACTGAGAATCCCCACTTCTGTGGGGTTATGTGATTACCTGTAGTCACTGGCTTGGCTTGCACGTTTTCACCTCTGGTATTTTCAAGGTAGGGATATCGTGGGCTTTATTGGTCTATACGTAGAAGATCTTCCAAAACTGTTACCTGTATTTTGATGACCATACCCCATACCGTGGCATATATTAGAAATTGCTATATTTTAATCCATCTTTCCTTCAAAAATTTTGCCTGGATTTTTTTTGGGGGGGGGTGGTGGTATTGATCTTCTCATCCCTCAGTGAAGAAGTTATAGCTCTTACTACACTAGGATATAAGCAGTAGAAGTTTCTCTTTTTTCTGGATACCGTGAGTAACCTAACAGATCTTCTAAACAGAACTAGTAGCAGCGCTTGACAGCTGGAGCCTTTTTTAGTTTTGGTGTGCCTCAATTCTCATGCTAACAACAGAGCTGTCGGAATATTAACATGAATTGTTAGTCCCAGAAATAACAAATTCCGATTCAGCAGCAGATAGTTTTCCAGTTCAGTAAGGAAAGAACTTTCTTGATGTTTCTTGTATTCACAAAATTAAATTCCTGAGCACAGTATCAAGATGGGAACCTTGGTGGTTGTAGCTCCAATGTAAGCATGTCTGTTCTAGTACTTGTTTGGATATTTCAGTCAGGTCAGTTTGTCCAGCACTAAGAATTTGAGGTAAATTAAGCATAATCCAGATGTGGTGTGATGCCAGGACACTGTTTCAGAACACAAGCTGCCTGGCTTAGGGGGCTTCTCTACAGCAGGTGTAGGCAAAGGAACTGGCACCATGCAAGCAGAGCCCAGCACCAGGTAAGCAGTTACTTCCAGGCTGGCTCTGGAAACAACGCAGTGCTATTTGCACAACAGGGCTTGTTTCTTAGGGGCTGCACATGGGTGCCTTTTTAAACTGCTTTTAAACTTGAGCTGGTACGGCTGCCTGGAGGTGTGCTATATGTATAGTATTATCTGTGACGGACCTTCCTTTTGAAATGATTCCTTCTGTTAGAACAGCCTCAGCAGTTGTCATGTCTGCTCACAGGGTGAGCAAAATTCAGGCATTGACAGCAAAGTTTTTCATGTCACACATTTCATAAAGATACTTCGGTAGTCTTCATAAATCAATTTATGAATTACTAGTATTTCATCCTCCTGAACTGTATAGTTCTGTTGATTTCAACTGAAACGATCACTGAGTAATCTTAACAGTAATGTTGCTTTCTCTGTCTAGAACCAAGACCTTTTCATGTACTAGTCAGGCTTTTTTTTTTTTGGCTTTTTGCGATAATAGGTAGATTTTCCTCTTAGACAAATAAGTAGGTTTAATATTACATTAATATTTCCTGTGTATTTAAATAGACTCGGATCTAAGTTCATTTATTTCAGCAGAGACTGTCTGCGGCTTGTTTCGTTGGCATCTGTTTCTGAAATAGAGCGATATTTTTGAGGTTCTGATAATGACTAGCTGCTAATTTACACCAGCTTGATGTCAGCAAACTCTAGACAGGCACCCTGATTTATGTTTTTGTCTATATGGATCTCTAGAATCTGTTTGGCCTCCTTCACTATTGCTTAAAATTGTTACCTTGTTGTTGTTGTTTTTTTTTTTTTTTTTTTTGCAGGGGGCAGAGGTTGATAAAACTTCTGGAGCTGCTGCCTCTCTTGCACTTTGTTTAAAAAGGACAGGGGTGTATGTATGGGGGAGAAAAATCTTGAACTCCAGATGCTGTAACTTGAGTAACTTGAGCATACATTAGTATGTTCCCGCTTGTTTTTTTCATCCTGTTGTAGTTCAGGAATTCACAGGAAAAAAAGGAGAGGAAAAAAGGCAGTAGCGCTTAAAATAATGATCAGCTCTTCTGAGGCTTAAAATGTGCTTGATGCTCAGAAGAGATGATTTACAATAAACAAACAAAAAAAACCCTCTTGAAAAATACAAAAATTCCATCAACGTAAGATGTACCAAAAAAATGGTCTTGTACCTTGTAATATCCATGTTTTGCTCTGATACTCACTGCGGAGGAAACCTAATGAAATTTTTTCAACTTTTCAGGTTGCTACTCCAGGAGTTAAACAAGGACCAGCTTCGCAGTCAGCACCGCAGCAGCCGGTAATAGCTGACAAGCAGGCAGGCCATGAACCTGCCTCTCCTCGAAGTCTTCAGCGCTCAAGGTATGTTGAAATACATCTCTGTACTGTCTTTTTGCTTTTCTTCTGAGTCCAGGCTATGTGGTATGTGTTGCAATTTGTGGATTCCTCTTGGCTATCTATTGAACGTATGATTTAGCTCTGCTGCGGAGGGGATGCAGCTACAGATCTTCATTACAGATCTAATGTGGTCCATTCCTCCACTTGAGGACCGTTTCTAAGAGTTCTGTTCACAGAAGCAAAACAAAATTCTTGTTTCTGCCCTGTCTCTCTGGGGTCAATTATATAAGTGATTCCTTGTATTCTGATTCTGAGTTTGGGATTTTTTATTTTCTGTGCAGTTCTGGGATTCAGTGCTTTAACTGTGTGGCAGACTTATTGTTAGATGTTGGTGCTGTCTTGCTGTAGTGTAACTTGATTTTTAAATTAGAGCTTTTCTCTAACGTACGATTTTGCTGCTTTAATGAAAAAAATAAGTTTCATGAATGCTTTTCCTTGGCTAGCCTTTTTTTTTGTCAACATTGCAGCCCATTCAGATGTTGCATTTTACCAACATTTAGCCATTGATTTACGAGGTGTGATTAGAATCTGTGTCTTGTCTGATTTTTTTCTTTGAGGAGATGTTCTTTCCATTGTGTATGTAGGATGTTGAGCAGTTAACCATGTTGGCTCCAGGGGCTGTAAGATACTGATGTGGTGCAGTCATGATCTAGAACTGTGGCAGGAGGGATACTTGTCTTTAAAAAGTGCAGCATCGCAGTGGATTCCTGAAAACCTGCAAGCTGTGTTGCACACCTTATTCAACTACTGTAAAATCTAGTTTTTAAGTGCAATGTGATATTTAAAAATCAGCCAACCAAATAAAAAAACCCCACCTCTTCCCATGGCAACATCCTCGAAAGCAGCGGTGCTTTCTATATCATAATATAGTGAGGTCCTTCTGGGACTAATTAAGCAGGACTTTGATCGCGTGTTATCAGTGCATGTTATCAGTGTACTAGCTGCAGTGTCTAGTAATTATGGATGGTGCTGTTTAAATCTTTCTGAGTAGTAGTACTAAAAATAAATTGATATTTTTATAAGTAGCGGTTAGGGGTTGGGAGACCCTTTTGTCCTTTGATCACCTTTTCCCCATAGGAAATCTTGGTAAAGAAGGCATACATTTTCTTGGGCACGCTCACGATGGGTTGGAGTCTGTGTGAGGTGATGCTGGTTAGCATTTGGCCTGCTGTCCCATTCCCTCACCCTTTTGAGTTTTAGGACTTCCTGTGCTGGCATAACCACTACCCACATGCAGTTGCCTTCAGGTATCTACTGCCCGTCTACAAACCAGTGTTCCACGTGGCGTCGGCATTGTGCTGGGGAAGGGGAGCTGGGTTTGACCCAGAACTGAACAGCCGAATTAGAAGGGTCATGGGGGCAGCAGACTCCTGTGTTCGAGGACGAGACAAAGGAGACAGCGCACAAGTAGAGGAGAGTTATGCAGTCTAGAATCAGAGATACTGTGACAGTACCTTTACCTAAAGGTTTTCGTGTTGTTTAGTGTCCTGTATCTCTCAAAATGTTGCATGTATGTGATAGTGGTATGTTGTGCATCGCAAGTTCGTGCATTTCTGCTGCTTTTAGAAGTGTCTCTGTTCAAAAAAAAAAAAAAAATATAACAGGTGATTTGGAAACATCTGTGTGATGTGTATTTTGTTCTGGTCAGTGCTGTGGAATTGAACAAAAATGGACCAGCCGAGATGCAGATTTACTCATCTACAGATTTCCTACATCTGAGCAGTACTTCTGAACTGATTAAGAACATGCTTTTCCTTTGTAGGAGAAAGCAATCGCTTGGATTTTGGACTGCTCTTAGTTCTGACTCCCTTTTGTCTTTTTATACGAACGGAACAACAGCTTCACAACCTGGACTGTGACTGGGTGGTCCTAAAAGAGGCTGTAACAGTTAAGGATCTGCTTCTCTGCATGGTGCTAGTTTCAACACAGATCCGTTTTGCAGAAGTTTTGAACGTTTCATTGCTGTTAGTTAGGAAATTAATGCAACGTAGGCATACAGTGAGCCTTTTTCTAAGAGTTGATTCCAAAGACATGCCATGAATTATCACCATTTTAAAAACAAAAATAAATGAGTGTGCCTCTGTAATTAGTTTCATCAGGTTACTGTTTTCCCTTTATTTCTGTAAAGGGCCAGGAATATTTTTCCCTTTCTTTAGAAAATGCAAAACTGCTGCCGGGAGGTCTTTCCCCCAGTTTTTTACGTGTTGTAAGATTTCTGTATTTTGTAGTAGTGTGTTTCACAACCATCCTGTTTTCATGTTCTTGTACAGATGCTTTTGCCTGTCTGGAAACATTTCATTACTTGTGGCACAGACAGTCTGTAATTCATTTAGCAGCTAAGGCTGGTATTTGGCATTAGCGAAGCATTAAAATACATACTAGTAGTTTCGTATCATTGCTGCATCAGTAGCTCCCCCTGCTGCTAATGTAGCAATGCTAGGATACTTTATGACAGTGTGTTCTACTTATAATTAAGATAAAACTGTATTTTTGAGAAACCTACAGACTTTAGTTATTTCTCTGAAATGTTTGATGTCTTGAGATTCCTGCTGGTTAGGTAGGAGTTAGGGAAGTCAGGATGATAAATGAGGGAAACAATTCACAGGGGGACTTTGATCCTATTGCAGCTAAGGTGTAAATAAGCATTGAAGGTCATGCCTCAGTTCTGCTTAGTAAATAAATTCAGCCTTTCTCTAAACCATCAGTATGCTGATGCTGTGTGAATATGCAGAATAATTTAGGTTGGAAAAGACTTCTGGTTGTGATATAGTCCAAGTCCCAACTCAAAATAGGACCGAAGATCACGTTGTTTTGGTGATCTTTGTCTGTAAGGATAGGGGTTTTGCAGCCTCTCTTTGCATCTTCTTTGAATGTTTGACTACCCTCACAGTGATTTTTTTTTTCCTTACGTCTAATTAGAATTTCATTTGTTTCAACTTGCACCTCTGCCTCTTGGCCTACAACTGTGCATCTGAGAGAGAGTCTGGCCCTGTCTGCTCTCCCCATATGTAGTTGAAGACAGTAAGAAGATCCTTCATCCCCCTTCCCCCAGTCTTCTGTTTTCCAGACTGAACAAATCCAGTTCTTAGAGCTTCTCCTGGTGTGTGCTTCAGCCCCCAAACAACTCTGTGGTCCTCTGCTGGATTCCTCTGGTATGACAGCTTCTTTCTTGCCCGGTTTTGGGCTCCACACTGCGCAGTACTCCAGGTACTGTGGCTCTCACAAGCCCTTAGGGAGAGGAGGAATTCCTTTCTTCAGCCATGCTCTTTCTAATAAATCCTGGCATGTGCTTGGCCTGCTTTGCCATGGGGATCCACTGCTGACTCGCATTTAACTTGTCTGCCATGATGCTCAGGTCCTTTTCTGCAAAGCACGTTTCTACCCCCTTAGCAGCCAGCCTGTGCTGTTCTGTGGGGTGGTTCCAGTATTGTTGCAAAGGGGAATTCCAGCCCAGCTGCAGGACTTTGCATTTGCCTTTTATTTTTGAAATTGATTCCTGTCTGTTCATTCTGGTCCCTCTGGATAACAACCCACCCTACAACATACTGACTGTTCCTCCCAGCTGCAGACTCACCAGAGGAGCTCTCTGTGGCATCGTCTGTGTTGCTAATAAAGACATAATACAGTGTTGGCCCCAATATGGATCAGTGAAGGACAGCATTAGTCACTGGCTTTCAGTTGGACTTTGTCCTGCTGACTCAGCCCTTTCAGCCTGACAATCCAGTCAGTTTTCTGTTCACCTTGCACATGAAATACGGATGTCAGTAAGTGAGGAGTTAAGCTGTAAGAAAACTACAGGAGACCATGCCAAAGGCCTTGCTGAAGGCTGATAAACAACATCACTGCTTTCTCCTTTCCTCTAAGCCGATCATCTCATCATGGAAGTACATGAGGTTGGTCAGGCAGAATTTGTCCTTGACAGATCTGTGCTGGCTCTCTGTATTTTGCCTCTTAGTGTTTCATGTACTTGGAAATGGCTTCCAGGCAGACCTGCTCCGTAATCTTCACAGACTGAGATTAGGTCTACAGGCCTCTAGTTCCCCAGGTCGTCCTCCTTGGGTGCTTCCTGAAGATGGCTGTGATGTAGCATCTGCCTCTTTCCCACATCATCAGGCAGCGTTCCTGCTCACCTCGATGCTTTGACGTGACGCAGCACCTCAGTTACGCTGGCCAGCTCCCTCTTTGCCCTCAGGTGCATAGAGTCTGGTTGCATACACTTAACATGCAGTTGGTTTAACTGCTCCTTAATGTGTTTCTCTGTTGCAGTGTAGTGCTTCACTTGAACTGGCTCTGCGGATGTGCTCGGACATGTGGGAGGCCTGAGAGCAGACCTTAACAGTAAAAACCCAGACAAAAAAAGTAACTGACTGTTCTGGTCTTATCCATGACTTTCGTCAGCAGGTTCCCTTGCCTTACCGAGGGACAGCCCCACCTGTTCCTTAGCCTTTCTTTTGCTGCTGATGTGCAGCCCTTGCTGCCCTCACATTCTTGGATAGTTTGAGCTCCAGCTTCAAAATCTAAATCCATTTTTTCCATATCAACTGAACATTTCCTATTTCTACTGTTAGTCATTTTTACTTGTAAGTGGTTTTAAAGTGGTTAAGCCAATTACTGAAGAGAGCATATAGCATAAAGTAATATTTTTTTTCCCCCATTATGTTTTACATTCCTTTTTACAACTTCTACTGTCTGAAATCAGGGGAGATTTATGTATACAACTCTAAGGAAGCTGCCTGACAAAGTCTGCGTAAGTGTTTTTAATATAAGCTTTTACCCAAGTTAGGGGGCACTGAAAGGAATGAGGCTGAACAAAGTTCTGGAGTGGAACACAAGTCTTTGTTGCTGCAGAGCAGTGTGCCATACCTAATTAGTAGGCTGTTTGTTTGGAAAGCTGTTGTACTTTGCAAGTGTGAGCGATTAGGGTAAATGGCTGGGCACTGGGCTGTGAAGATAGTTGCATTGTGCTGGGATGTTGTGGCAGTCCTCAAGGGGGTGGTTAGGCAATGAATTATGATAGCTCTTCTCAGACTTGTTTTTTCTTTACGTTACTTGCAGATAAGTAGCAAGAAAATTTTAAGAAATAGACTGAAATTATGGGCTGCACTGAAAGCTACTACCAGCGCTAGAGGAAATTGGTTGTGAGCAAGTGCATCTTGTGAAATGGCTAAGTAATTAGTGCTACCATTTCTCAGCATATTTAGTGCCAAAGAAAATCAACCAGTGCTACTCCTGCCTCTTAGTTAAGTGCAAGAGCAGAGCCTCCCTCTGGGAGTGGAGGGGCCGTGGAAGCGATTGAGAGCACTGGGAAGGGATGTAAGAATATAAAAGCCTTGTTTTGGCAAGGGCCAAGGGAGTGAAAAAGGATATGTGCTGAAACTTCACCTCCATACATAGCAGAGTTGTGTAGCTGCAGCTCTGGCAGTTGTCAGATGTGGTTGGATCCGTACGGCGTGAGCATGATGTTTGTGCTGGTGTTGATGCCTAGGCTTCTAGACACTTGGAAATTAAGTGTCAGTGATTTTCATTTATTTGGGGGGAGCTTCTGTAGCTTGTTGGGCTTAATGTTAGGTGTTCAGCTTGTATACCACAGCTTTGTTGAGGGAAGTGGTACAAACGGAACAATAAAAGACTACTTTAACTTGAGAGCTTACAGGCTAAGTGTAAGGTGAAGGGTGGGTACTTGGAAATTGGGAGTACGAGGGCTATTAGCCAGCTATATCAGTTTACCAAAGATTTAGCTGAGCAGTACCCACCTCTTTTAGACACTGCAGCAGGAATAGGCCTTTAATGAGATGAGATTCTTCAAAAGGAACTTGTATGATTCTCCCGTACACGTGGAGCATCAGGAGGTAGAGAGGAAAAGTGTCTTGTAAAGTGGAGCGAGAGGGCAACCATTAGAGGAATGTGATTTAAAAAAAAAAAATAAATGTTGCTTAAAGCAATAGCTAGAACACTTTATAGATAATGTAATACTGAACTCAGTGGATGGCAAAAGACTGTTCTCAAAGATCAGCATGAGAGGGTTTGTTTAGTAAAAACTAGCAGAGTTTTTGACCAAGAAATACAGTTGCAAAAATAGAATTGGAAAAGCTGTGTATGGCAGTCGTGTTCAGAAAATGTGGAAGTCAGTTTTGCTTGCATGTGGAGATCGAAAGAGGACAGTGAAAGGCTTTGTTCAGGATACAGTGTCTTTGATTTGGCTTACAGTATAGAGTTATTAACTGAACACGTCTTTTGTTCCCACTATTTTTTTTTTTGCTTCTGTGAACAAATTCTCCAGTAACCGATTGCCATTTTTCTGGTTTGTGCACTAATGTGAATATGTTCAAGTAAAGCAGTCAAGTTGGTAGCTACAAATGTGCTGCTGCTTCTGTGATGCTTTGCTGTGATGCTTCTGGTTTCCTGAACACCTGAAGCGAGGATGTACTGTGTTAACAGTCCCCTAGGCATTGGTGTTTTGGCACTGGTAAATGGCTAAACTCCTCAAAGCCCGTATGGGTGTATTTTTAGATCAGGAGATCAGGCTTTGTGCTTAATAGCTATTGTGGCACTTGCTGTTAATCTCTTGAATAAGCCTGCCTGACTCTGATACGTAGTTACTGAAAATCTTATGTTTGCAGCTATTAGCATATGTAACAAGAAGGTGGAATATGCGTGTATATGTTCTCTGTGTAACACTAAAATACAGGCACAGCTTACATTTCTTGACCAGCTATCAGAGTCTTTAAAGAAAAAAAAGTGCCATGCTGTAGCACTCAGATGGTTCCCATGCAACCACAAGGTTTGTGGAAAAGTGCCACAGGGTTGATCTACCAGAAATATTTACAGTTTAAATGCTTCATGTATTTTGTGGCTGGAAGCAGTGAATTTTGTTTGTTTCTCTACATGTTTACGTATGTTTTTAGATGCTTATTTTTTAAAAAATTCTTTCTTCTAGTAGTCAAAGAAGCCCATCACCAGGTCCAAATCATACCTCTAGCACTAGTGCATCGAATTCAACATCTGCACCGCAGAATACATCTGTACGACCCACTTGTTCATTAACACCTACGCTAGCAGCACACTTCAATGAAAACCTTATAAAGCATGTTCAAGGCTGGCCTGCAGACCACGCGGAAAAGCAGGTGAGTACACTTCTACTCTGTTCCTTCTGAGGGTGCTAAACGGGTAGCTTAAAAAAACTATTTTTGTTACCCAGGTTGCTTTTTCTAGAAATTGGAAGCATCTTTAAAAAAGAAACAAAACCCCATGCTTGTCCTCAGCCAGAAGGAGGTGGGAGGTTAGGCCAGACCTTGCAGGCTTTACATGTGATTACTGTTCAGCAGTTGGGTATTTTCTTGCTTAATGTACCAGTGCTTTTGAAATTCTCTCCAATGGAATAATAGTCATCATAGCTATTTTCTCTTACTGCCAAAGTTCTGTTGAAATTTACAAAGAACATAAATTTCAACATAATTTTTCAATAACGATATTTTTGCGATGTGGAAGATGTCATTAATTAGGTGATATACTTAAAACTATGTGAAACCAATCCACAGTTTGAGCCACTGAGTTATTAACTCTTTGCAGTGAAAAAAGAACTGTGCCTTGTTTGTGGTACCTGGTTTTTAAGGCGATGTAGGGGTCTCAGACTAAATTTGGACCTTGTTTTTGGTTTGTTTGTTTTGTTTCCCTAAATGGAAATCCATAGAGTTGTCATTGTTAAAAGGAAGTGCACGAAACATACCCTTTTGGTGGTAATATAGGGAAACTGGATGCATGTCAGCTACTTGAAATGTGTTACTCAAAGAAATGGTATTGATACTGAGTCCAGTTCAAGTCCTTTCTGTCACAAGCAAACCTGTCTGACAAAGTCTGTGTCCGGTATTAACCTTAGTTAGCCCAGCTTACTTTGGCCTTTTGAAGAATGGCTGCCTGCTGGCTCAAGCCTACACAGGAAGTTTTTGGCAAGTAACTTGCAGGGTGACTCCTAGAAGCACAGTCTAGACTCATTCTCTGTGTGGATTGTGCTTTGGGTTCTTGGTTGTTGCCTCGTTTTTTTCCCCATTAAGTTTTAAATACAATTTTAAGATACTGAAAAGCTGTGCTGAGTCAAACCACCATTGCTGTGGAATGTGCACTTACGGAAGGACATGATGCAGCACAGGCACTTCTCCCCGTGGTCTTGGCCCAGTGCTTGGAGAGTTCAGAGTGGTAGTGTTATTTACTGAACTGAGAGTTATTGTAACATAGAAAATGTAGATTTATACAGTTTATAGCTCATTTTTTCCCTACAGTGTCAATAATAGAGATCAAAGAAAACCAGCTAATGCTGTGGAGTTGTGAACCCTGTTGGATGCTCTTACCTTTGTACCAGTTGTTAAATACTGTGTTGTCCTGTCTGCTGTTTCCAATGACTTCACATGACAGTGTTAACAGACCACTTTTGAATAGTTGTACTTGAGGGACTTAAGTCACATATTTGATATAAAAGAAAAATGAAGGAAAGTGTAGGTGCAATACATAGCGAAGAAGGTAAGTTAGGTGAAAGTGTAGAGGCTGCAATATACAGTGCCTTTTTTCTTTAGATTTCTAGCCAGATGCTTAGCTGACATTGAAATTAGGGCCTAAGAGCACATGCCAGAGTAAACATCAAAATAAATATCTGGTCTTGCTCACCAAAATTATGTGTTAAAGCAGTCAGACTTCAAGAACTGTACAGCGCAGTAATTAGCAGCTGAAACTAATCCTGAACGTAGCTAAAAGTTAGGAGAGATTAATGTAGAAAACTGGTAAATAATCCAGTAATGTGTCTAATCAGAAAATAGTTGGCATAATTACCTCCTCCTCAAGTAATACGAGAAAGGGAATTGTAGACAATCTCAACTCAGTAAACATAGAGGTAATACAAGTATTGAACAATATTCCAGTAAGAAAAATGATTTACAAATACCTAAAAAGAAAATTCTGATGGTAGTCAGCATGGATATTTTATTAAAATTATGTCAAATTTTTCTCTTTTGATGATCAGGCATTGGTAATACTAGAAAATAACAAATGTTATATCCTGATTTGCAGCAAGGCTGTTAACACCTTTTAACAAGAATCTTATATGCAAAAATGATTCTAAGACCTTCTGGGTGAAGTTGCTTTAAGATGCATAGCTGGACAGCTTCAAAAACTACTCAGAGTTGGTTACTGCTAGTTCACTATCGCTCTAAAAGGCTTTGGAGCTGTGTATGTAGGCCATGAGATGATGATGTCCTACTGGAGACCAGGTGTACTCCTGGCTGTCAACACAATCCAGAAAAGAAAACTTAATGGAGGGAATTAGATCACAAAGTTCTTTGAACTGGATAAATTCTAGAAGTTAATGAAGATCTGTGCTAAATACAGTTCTGTTCAGGAAGGGAAAAATGAGATGTACAAGTACTTCAGCAGATGTTATGGATTAACCCTGGTAGGCAGTTAGGCACCACACAGCTACTTGCTCACTGCCCCCACTGAGGTAGGGGAGAGAACTGGAAGAACGAAAGTGAGAGAACTCCTGGACTGAGATGAAGATAGCTTAATAAAGAAAAGGGAGGGGAAACAAACAACAAAGGCAATGCAAAAGCAATCGCTCACCACCAGCTGACTGACCGATGCCCAACCAGTCCTGAAGCAACAGCAACCCCTGGAAGATTGCACCCACCCTCCCACTGCCCCCATAGTTTTCTTGCTGAGCATGATGTTATGTGATCTGTTTTGGGTCAGGTTTCTCAGCTGTGTTCTCCCCCAGCCTTATACGCACCCCCCAGCCTGCTTGCTGGGTAGGCAGTATGCGAAACAGAAGGCCTTGACAGCGTGTAAGCAGTGCTCAGCAGTAGTTACGGCACGGCTGTGTTATCAGTACTGCTTCAGGTACAAAGCCAAAACACAGCATCACGCAGGCTGCTGTGAAGAAAATTAACTCCATCCCAGGCCCAGTGCAGCAGAGAACAATGCTAAACAGTAACACTGCAGGAACAGGATCTAGTTGAGAAATAAACTTTTTCATTGTGCTGCTTGCAAGAAGTCCTCTTTCTATATTGCAATCTGAGAAATGACGCTACTATTCTTTTGTTGTTGAGTTAGTTAGCTGGAGTCGTATATCTAGTTCAGTGACAAGAGGTTAAGAAATGTTCAAACTGGGAAGATGGGTCGTGCCTTCTGAGTATACACGTGCTCATCTCCACATGGCTAAGTGGAAATACTGAAATAATGGAGGTTGTCTAGAAGAGAACTCATGAAGAGGGTTAAGTTTTGTTTTCTAAATGAAGTAGGTGAAAAGATGGCATTCAACTGTTTTTGTCACTGAGGCTTAATTTAGATGAGAAATTGAAGCTGGCCATTGAGAAAGTGGCTGGAGGGTTTTAACTACTTGAACAAATTAATTGGGAAACTCAGAACTCTGTCATGTGCTAACTTCAAGATGATCGAACAAACATTTGTTAGGATCAAGGAAATGTAAAACATTCCTGCATGAGCCTGAGTTACAGAATCTACTGACATCCGATATAATTAATTTCTGATTCTAAATGGGCTTTTGTGGAGAACTCAATGCGCCTCTGATTTAATTTACAGTGTGTTTAGAAGTCATAGCGCTTCAGAGTTGCAGTGCTTTGCTGTTTCAAGACACATTCATCCAACGGTCCTTTGGCTACAGCCAATTGTTTCCAGTGCTTGAGTCAAAATCCTAACCTTTATATCTGTTGTAGGCGTCAAGATTACGTGAGGAAGCCCACAACATGGGAAGTGTTCATATGTCAGAAATTTGTACTGAATTAAAGAATTTAAGATCTTTAGTTCGAGTATGTGAAATTCAAGCAACTTTGCGTGAGCAAAGGTAAGTGTGTTTGTTTTCAGAAAGGTAATTTTCAAGGTGGCATTAGAATTCCCATTTGCATATTGTTTTGCATGAGCTGTATTTACTGATGACTTCGTAAGTATGCTCATCTTTACCAGGTTTGAGAGCTGTCTTCCCTCTGTACATTCTACCTGTTTCCCACACAGATAACTCCTGATAGTGTCAAGTGAATAGAGGCAGATATTCAACATCTGTATATATTTTTGCTTATACAGATGGAAAAGGCAGATCTTTCCAGATATATTAGTGGATTAAGATTCCCATAGTAGTTCAGAATAATTCTAAAATACCTGTCCATACTTGATGCATAGATTACATAGATACACATCTACGTGGTTTATACTGGCCTTAACCACTACAATGCTCATGAAACATTTATTGAGTCAAACAAGTCTGACAAGTTCTTGTTGATATCACAAGCTAAGGAAAAACTAGTTTTTTTTATTTGGGTAGGAGGTATTTGAGAAGGTCTTGGGGTTCTTTAGCGAGAAAGAGGTGATTATGGCAAAGTAGACTCTGCTTCGTAAATCAGTAATAGAGGATGTCTTTGTTATTAACAGCATGGTTGTATATTGTTTCAGAGACTGTTGTGCAACATAGAGAAGTTTAGTCTTACAACATGTGCTGAAACATTTTTCACTGGTAGTCATGATCCTGAGTTAACTTTCGTACTAAGTTTCCTTTCTGAATGATGTTATCCTGTATACTAAGTCACACTATAGTTTGACTACAGTGATTCTTATTTCCTATGTCATGCAGCCTTAATAGTGTTGTATGCCTTTTAAACAGCTAGTTCTATCCCAGAAGCTCTTGCTTTTTGGTAGTTGGTAAAACAATCATTGTAGTCAGAAGTAGGCTGTAAAATATTTTTACATTTTCCTTAATAAAAAAATATAAAATGTTCATTCTTTCATAGCTTCATAGTGTCATTACATAAATTACAGTTTCTGTAGGAACTGCTTGGTTCCTTACAGATGAAGTAAAAACCTCTTAAGCTTTCATTTCTGTATCTGGAGGCACATTTTATCTGACATAACATGTCAAATGTCATTGTTGAGCTCCCTATATGGCACCTTGTTTCTTGTACACCATGAATCCTTAAGCCGTGAATGGATAGCGATGATTACGACTTTGAATCTCTGATAATACGTTTCTTTTGTTTTCGCTGCCATCCCAAAGACAATGAATATGTGGCATAAGTACTAATTTGGGTGGGTGGATAGGGGGGAGGCCTTCACAAAGTATGGGATTATCAAAGCCTATCAACCTGAATAATGATATAATTTCTGTATTTTTGTACAGAATAGAACTATTTAAGTTTGTTGTGAGAAGGAACTTGATCTTTGTTCAAAGCAAGTGTGTTGTTTGAACCAGAACTGACAGTTTGTGAAATGACACTCTTCACTCACTGATACATTTCATACGCCTATACCTTTTATACCTGAGCTTAATGTGTTTTTCAGTGTGTGTATCCTGATTGTTTATCTACTTTTCAGTAGAAAATTGATTTTTACAGAACTGGGGATGTATTTGAAAAGGGTTCTACAAACGTCCGCTAAAGTGGATGAACTTTCTCCATCTTATTAAAGTTGCTTTGGACTTGCAGAATATTTATGTCATGTTTCAACTCTTTCTTAATTTTTTCTTCATTCACATGCTTGCGTTACATTTCAGCATTATGAAAAGTTGTTACAAAATACTCATTAAAAACTGTAGGAAATGGTATCTGAACCACATGTTTGTTAACTGAAATAATCGTTTAGGCCAGTGCAGTAGTAGAAGAAAAGTTCATATGGGAAGTGCTAGCAACGTAATTGATTTCTAAGTCAAGTGTAGTTGCAGCTTTTTCTTGGATCTTTTAATATAGGAATTTTCCATAACTAGAGGCAAACTTCAGAATATTTTTTCCTCTACCAGTCACAGAGCTAAATACTAAAAAAAAAAAAAAAAAAAAAAAAGTGTTTTGCCTAGAAGAAAATTTCCTTCTTTAAAACTTCTTCACTAAATTACTCTGTATATGGCTGAATCAAACTAAAATACATCGGGCTGTGTTAAGGAGATAATTGTTTCAGGGAAGCAAGAGCATGTGTAACTCTTCTGCCTGCACTGTTACCTAAATCTAGTGCAGTATAAAATCCTCTAGAACAATGGGAGGAAATAAGTTGAAAGATGTGAAGGCAATGGCTTGTCTCCCTAGTGGCACTGTGTCTCCAAGAACAGGCAAGTTTAGATAGAAAACAAGGCTATGGGGAAAGAAAAAAAAAAACTAACCTTTGTACCACTGGAGGTACTGAGGTTAGGGTGGGGACAGAGGAGCATTGTATTTGCTGAAAACTTGAGTGCTTTGGGTTGTTGCACAGTTTGGAAAACTGCATCCCAGGCATAACAGCATTTTTTAGAATATTGAGCTAGCGTACTCTTCTGCTGTGTTCCACTTCTTCTTGAAGTTAAATTCAGCTGAATAGTAGGCTTAAACGTCACTGTGTTTCAGTCATAATGAAACTCAGCAGCTTAGTTTTTTTAATAACGGAATCCAGTACTGCAGTTTCTGCACCTGCACGTGGAGTCTGTAGGTGATTAAATAGATTAGGAATTCATTTTAAAATACTTCAAGTTTATTAATGGAGCTAAGAAGCTTGGCATCCAGGAAATTGTAAAGTATTTGTGTAGGTACTTAATATCTCTGTGTGATGAAAATGTTTACACTAATCTTTTTTTTTTTCTCTTGCAGGATACTATTTTTGAGACAACAAATCAAAGAACTTGAAAAGCTAAAGAATCAGAATTCCTTCATGGTGTGAAAAGTTGTAAACAATTGCACATGGTTTTGAGTACAGGAACTATTAAACTGATGCCCAGTCTTAACACTTTTGAGCTGCATTTGAGTAGACTTTGGACCGTTGAGCTGGGCAGAAAAAAAGATGACATGGGGAAGGGGACAGGAGGGAGTCAAATTCAGGGGAAAGATACAAGAATGATTTGTAAAACCCTTGAAATGTAGATTTCTTGTAGATGTATTCTTCACGTTGTAAATATGTTTTGTAGAGTGAAGCCATGGGAAGCCATGTGTATCAGAGCTTAGACATCCAAAACTAATCAATGCTGAGGTGGCTAAATACCTAGCCTTTTACATGTAAACCTGTCTGCAAAAATTAGCTTTCTTTTTTTTTTTTTTTAGTTAATTTATCATTCAGAAATCTTGCATTTCCTAAAATTCAATGCAAGCGCCAGGCGATCTGTGTCTAAGGCTGCAACAATTTGGGTAATGTACAAAAATATCATGAAACAACTGTTTCCACACTTGCACCGAATCAAGAGCAGTGCTTCTCCATTTCTGTTTTACAGAGAAATGTTTTTCATTTTCTGTGTTCCATTTCCCCGTGAAATCCTAAATCTGATTTTATCAGTTTTTTAATGCTTCTAATTTTCTCTTTTTCTTAAGGCACTGTTGCTATGGCACTTTTTCTATAATCTTTTCATTCCTGTGTACAGTAGCTTAAAATTGCAGTGATTGAGCATAACCCACTTGTTTGTATAAATTATTGAAACGTATTTCCATTTGCACCCTGTAAGAATGGACTTATAGTACTGCTGGGCATGTGTGCTGAAAGTACATTACTTGCTCAAATATAAAGAAATAGCCCAATGAACATGTTAACATGGTTGTGGGAGGGGAAAGAGGAAAAAAAAAGCTAGTCAGATGTGAATTGTATCTGTTGTAATAAACATGTTAAAACAAAGAAACACTGGTTTTCATTTCCTTTGGTCAACACATTAAATTTTGGTCTGTTTGGGGACTCTTTATTAGAACTGTTCTTGTTGAACGTTTTTGTACTTAAATAATTCCTCAAGGGAGGTTTTGTTTAAAACTTGTAAACAGGAAATTGTGTATAAAATATTTAACGAAATATAAAATTCAACAAGAATGATTTAAGACACCTCCCCAACAGTTGTCATATGTTAACTCCTGGTTTACTTGTCTTGATATTATGACATTTCATTTCGAAGGATGTTTGTGTTGTAGCTAACTGTTTAAGTCTGGTGCTGACTGCTGTTCTTAACCATCACAAAACGCTGAATTTGTGTAATTGGAGCAACCCACCGTTTGAAAATGGTGGCAAAGCTCAGCTTTGTATATTGTTTCCTAAAGTATATTAAAAATAAAAAAGAAACTATTGCTACTACAAAATAACGTGACTTTTTCTTTGCTTAAAAACAACAAAAATAGTGATGGCACTGCCAGTTTATTTGCAGAGGTTTGTATGTTACAGTAGTTTGAGTAAGTTCATAGTTCATTTTTTTAATCCATAACCTTAATGATAAAGGTATTGACATGTGATGCTACATGTTGTGTTCCTAGAAAATCCTATCTTTCAGCACCAGAAATACTACTTGATTTTCTTTTGCCTTGTCTCTTCCTGAGCTCAGTCTGAATTTATTTATTTAAGTAGTTTTTAATCCATGGAAGTTGAATGCTCTGTCCTAAGAAGACATTCTAAATGGAGTAAATTGAAATAACGGCAAAAAAAATCAGACATCAGGACAGATTAACTTGTTGCTCACTTTTTAATTTAGTCTCTGCTCTTGTGTTTTGTATCATGCGAATGTTTGGTTTTGCTCAGAAACTGGGAACAGAACAATCTTGAATGCATTATTTTTAATATACATCATTCTGCCTTTTCCGACAGCCAAGGCAAAGTGACTCTAGGTTTCCTGAGACTCTTATATTTGCCCAACATCCTATTTCTTGTGGTGCATGTGGTCTTGGGGTTGCCCAGGATAGGGAACTGGCACTTGAAACAGTTGGAAGTATAGGTGGTGTTTCACCAGTGGTAGTCCTTAGTGCTGGTATTTTGCACATTGCTTATTAGCTAAGGCAGATGGCTTCTCTTAGTAGATAAGGGCGGCCTATTTTTCATGAGCTCACTTCATTCCCTTTTGATTCACAGATTATGCGCTATAACATCCTCTGCCAATGAACTTCGCAGGCTAATTTTCTATTACTTGAAAATTCCTTTGAGTCAGTGTTTTTTTTTTTAATAACCCTCTGTTTTAAGTGACTTTTCTTACATGCTTAGCTGCTGCCTATAGGTCTTTGATCATTCACCATTTTACAGAAAAGTCTCTTCCAGCCTAAAACGTTTGAGTCATTTTTTTCACAATGAACATACCTCTGATCATTCTGAGCCCCTGTGTAGCCTTAGTCGATCTGCTGCATGTTTTCAACACAGTTCACACTACAGGATTTCATCATGCGTGAGTGGTCACAGATAATTTGGAAGGGATGAGGATTAATTTGCTAATCAACTGTTTAAGATGCATGCACATACATCACACAGACACGCTCTTCAGGTGATGTCCTCTGAACTAATGCAGCAAGGACTACTCTGTCAGCCTCAGATGACATACAGAAAGCTTGTTGGCTCCTGGCTCTGCTCACCACGCAATAGCTTGTTTTCCCCCTTCCAAAACCTGGAGCTGTTGTTAGCTGAACAGCGACAGCTTGCCAAACTCATCAGGCAATTTGGGAAAGAGGATTGCAGGCGCTGCTTTAAAATAGATGCCAACCAAATGGCAGGGACCGAGTTAATGCCCTTCAAAACAGCTTCACTAACACACAAATGCAATTTGGGCTTTTCTGCGTGGTCTCAAGTGACACACAGAAAGCGGCCGTCCATATAGCGCTTGGCAGGGCCGGGGGGGAGCAGGATTTTGCTTTTTCCTAACACATCTTTCTGAAGCTGGACAACAAAGGAATGGGCAGGTGCACTGAGAACTGATTAACAGCTTATCATTTATTATCTGTCCCCAAAATGATGCTATCCTTTCCGATGTAATTGACATTTTTAACTGGAAGGGGCTTTCTTTATTGGCTCATGTTACACCTGCAAGTCATATTGAGTGAATTTCCTCTGGGGCAAGGCTTGTTTTCTTCCTAGGCAGATGTTCAGAAAGCATTTACTGGAGTTGGGGGATGTGTTTCGTACGTTAATTACTTGATATGGCTGGTCAAGGAATAGTGTTGAAGATGTGATAAAAAGAGCAGTTGTTGAATATGTTGCGTTTGGTTTTCCTCTTAGGTATTCGCTAAGCAACTATTTAATATAATAAAGAGGAGGTGTTAAGAGTTAGTTCAAGAGTTTGACTGTACAGCTGCAAGCAGTGCTGCTGGGACAGTGCTTAACCATCTGGTGGTGTGCTCAAGGGGCCCTGGTAGTGAAGCCCGCCCTTCTGTGAAACCGCAACTGGTCCCAGGGACTACCATGTTGTTGCTTTGTAACACCACTATTTATTTATTGTTTTTGCTACTCTACAGGCCTTCCGATGTCTTTGAAGATCTGTTTATCTTCCTCACTGGCCTGGATATTAAGATCACATGGTGAGATGTTAGCTTCCGCTGCTTAGATGGATGTTCTTTTACAGCAATGTAGTCTCCTTTAGGACTTGTTTTATTAACTGTATTTCCTTTGGTAGGAGGGCCTTTTCTTTTGGTGGACGTCAATGTTGTCTTCACTATTGCAGTTAAAAACACATCCAGAAGTAGTATGTTTTATTTGCTTGGCCTTCAAATTGAGGCCAAAGAATTAAAAGCATTTTGCCTTTTTTTTTTTTTTGGGGGGAAGGAGATGTTATACCTGCAGCCTCCAAAGACAGTTGAGAACAAAGTGGGTATTTATGTCATGTTTACTAAGTCCGTGGATCAAAGAAGACTGTATCTTACAGTCTCCCCTTTCGTTGCAGTCTCACCTTGCTGGTGATGCTCTGCTGAGTCCTTTGCTGCTATGAGGTCGGCCACGGCGGTTGCGTATTCTGCTGAATGAAAGGAGTGGTGTGCCCTGAGTGTCCTAATGTCACCGTGCTTTGGGGATATTCACACGTCATCTGTACGTAAGGGGCATTCACTTCAACCCTAAATTAATATTTGGTACTGAATATGTGGCAAAATTTCCAGTCCATTATTAGAGCTAGGAGCTGGAAATTTTTGTGAATATTTCATCCCTGTTGCTGTTTCTGAAGCAATAATCTGTCCTCACCAACGCACTCTCTCTTGTACAAGCATAAGATAATCAGGTAATTCTGCGTGTTATAAAAATAGTGCCTTGACTTTTGAAAGTTACCGAGGAATATGCTGAGCCAAGGTGCCATCTCATTGATCCTAGCACTGCCCTTCAGCTGATAAGTACTTAGGAATGATATGTCGTGTGACATGTTTTTACGAATTGGAGCTTTTGATCTAGGAGGAATTTGTTTCTTTTGCCCAGTTCAACTTTTTTGGCAGTTGTTTGCTTTTGCAGTTGAAATAGTCAGGCAAAAGCTTTCATTTCCAACCAAGATCCACATGCGTGTCAACTTACTTCGCAGAGAAAATTTTCAGCTTTGATAGTTTTGAATTCCTGCTACACATCACTCTTGTAAGGTATCTTTTAAGTTCTTGCATCTCTTTGGTCTCTTACAACAGGCTTTTAGAAAGATTGCATCTTTCATAGCTGTAGGCACCTAGCCCTGCTCTTCTAACCTTCCTGAATTCCTGTGTTGCTTTACTGATTCGGCAGGGATGGTTCCTGGAAGATGCTCCTTGCTACCTTTTTCTGTGTTTCTCAGCTGTGGCTTTTTGGTTGACAATCCCGTGTGGGAGAAAGGACTGACTTAGATTTCCTACCTATCTGTTCTAGCACTTCCTAGAGAATGAGCTGCTGGGTCTTGTCTCCCAGGGGAACATCCCAGCAGGTCTTGTCATCTCATTGCAGGCAGGCCCTGCCTGGATCCCCTAGGGCGCAGGGCAGCAGGTACTATACGGCTCCTTATATCTGTATAACTGGTTTGCAAACACGGCTTGAACAACCTTATCTTTCCAGATGGTTATTCAATACGTGTGACAGTATGTTGTCACCTGCTGTTAGTCACATGTACCAGAGAGCACTTTCAGAGGGACACTGCTTACTTCTGTGTGCAGCACTGTGCTGAAATCTCAGGATTTGGACTGAGTGGTCAGGATGGTCCGTGATGTTCATTTTCCATTTTTACTGTATATTACAAGTTCAATTTATTACAGGTAATACTGTCACCACCATCTGTAGAAGTAGCTAGAATGGTGCAAAGTCTCTTATGTTTAATTCTCCTCCCCTTTTCCTACTAAATTTTAAAAGTTGACATGTAGCTGTCTGTCAGCGTGTTGCCTTTCAGACCTCCTAACAGCTTCCTTCTGCCTGCCCTGGCAGATCTGTTGTCCAGATCTTACACGGTTCTTTGTCCAAAAATCAATGATTGGATCTTTTTTTTCAGTGTAATTGGGATGCTGTCAGAGTTTGCTTGGGGTTCCTGTTCTGCTAGATGCGTCCTCATTAGCAGCAGAGAGCTTGTGCACTGGGAAGAGTTATTTGGCAAAGGGACCGAAGCCTGTGGCAGACGGTGCTGCAGAAGGTGACCATGCTGTCAGTAATTCTGGACTGCGTGGTGGTGCCAAGGGGTTGACGTCCCCCACTTTGATCCAGGTTCACAGAGCTGCTGCTATGCATGCTTGGAATAAAGGCTTTTTCTCTCTTCTACGTTTTGAAGGGTTTAATTGAAAAGTTTAATTATTTTTCTGCTTGTCAGGATTTAATTCCTTAGCATTCTCTTCTTTTTTAAAATGGGAAAGCTGTTAAACCACTGGCACTGTGTCCCTGTCTTCACTTGCTGAACAGAACTGCCTTTCTGCTTGCAGTAGCATTGCCAGTAGAAACATGGCTAGGTGAACCTCTTGATACTATTCTTTCTTCTAGAATAAAAATCCTCAAAGTTCACTTTGACCTAGGGTGTTTTCCAAATTTCACTTAATTATATTAAAAAAAAAGTAATAATTTTATTCTATATTTTGATGTCACATCCCTTGGCATCTCTTCACCAGAGCAATTAGAGATGTAGGCTATGTGTAGGTGAGTGTGGAGTCTGTATGTGACTGCAATAGGACATAAGTACTCCTGTGTTTCTTCATGGGTGGTTTCATCAAAAAGAATTGCCTGTTGAGGTGAGGTTTCACACAACAGGAGAGCTTGCCTAAAATCCTGTTCCCTGCAATGAGAGCAGACTCTTCCTTATCGCTTCCCTCCTCCCCATGATTTGCTCCTGTTGCGTCCCTGTTGCCAGCTCTGAAGCTGATCAGGGAGCAAACCCCAGCAGACACCTGTGGTACGTGTATCTGCTGATTTCACAGGCTGGAGAGGCTCACCAAGGGCTGAGCAAGGGCCCTTGCCCTTCCACTGTTGAAGGAGAGGTCAGAATAACCCTTTGGGCGGCAGTAAGCTCAAATGGTAAAGTCTAGCATCTCTTAAAACTCGGAGGTACGTGTGGAAAGAGGGGAGCTTGAGACGTGAAGATGGCTATATGGTTTTCTGAGGTTTGAAGGCAGGTATGCATTCACCTGAAAACGTCACTGAAAATATCACATCCGTGTGTGCAAGCAGAAAAAAGTCCTGACCCAGCAGCCAAACTGCTGCATTAACTGTACAATGAATTTTCAAGTAAGCACAAGTAAAGGCGGAATTATCAACCGTGCTCTCAATAACGTGTTTAAAACAAAGCACCCATCCCAGGGCAAACAGTGCATCTTGGCAGGTTTGGAATGTGAATGGAAGAGTGTCTCAAATAAGATATTAAATTGTTGCTCCCTGTTAGACTGACACGGAGCTGCTGATCATGCCTTGATGGTTTCTTTAGATACCGTCTCTCAACAACAAGAAAAATCATCTCCACTATCCATGTCTGCCACCTGAGGAGTTTGGAGCATTTCCCGAACACCTGAGCTGCTCTGGGAAGGTGTTTGCAAGCCCCGTGAGCACGCACATGTCCCACTGCTGGTCCAGGGGTGGGCTGCCAGGCCGGGGGGCTCCCACAGCTCCCACGCCAGCTCAGGCTGTTTCATCCTCTACTGCTCAGTTACAGGATCCGTGACCAATATAAAATTAAGTAGAGTTAATGTGTTAGGTGTAGATTTCTGACTACGCCTTTCTGTTTTTTTATCTGAAATGGCAGCAATTTTTCCAAGACACTTAGGCTTACAAGTATAATTCGGAGAACAGGAGACAACTGGTAGCTGGTTCACAGGGCTTGCTATGATGTGCTTTTGCAGATGCACATGGCTGATCTTCATGGCGTTGGTGAAGCATAGCTGTGATCTGACAAAACAAGTGGATAATAGGATGATGAACATCATCCCTGGGTAGTAGTTAATAAAGGACTTCACTTTGTGCATGCTATAGATAAATTACTCGCTATTTTGTAGTCTGAAAAGAGTTTTCCATTATCGAGCACTGATGCAAATATCTGTCACTATTTTTAGGTAAGCTACTCACAAGAATAGCGTGGGCTTACATTCAATACACTCAGCCATGGGCGCTAGATTTTGGATGATCTGGTGTGAAAGCATCAAGATGTAGAGAGACTTAAACCTTAAAACTTCAAGACTGCACAGTTAAATCTAGATGGGGACCACCTAAAAGAAACCTGCCATGAACATTTTATCAAAGAGGCATTTACAGTATTCTGTGTTTTTAATGGCACTTTACTCTTTCATGTTGTTGAACTTGGGTGAGATTTTGATTATTAGAGGAGTTTTCATGAGGGAAATGTAATTATATGCATTTTTCATCGGTGGCTTCCCTAGTTGACAAGTAGAAATGTTAATATAATATCATATCTTCAGCCTCTTCATAATAAGGGTTATGGGATTTTCTCTTTGGAGCAGGAGGGATTCACTCACTAACACAGATTTATTCAAGAGAGAGTTTCTATCAGTGAATCTAATGTAGTTGTAAATTATTTTTGTTATGCCTCAATCGTTTGTATGCAGTAAGCAAAGCATACATACACGAGAAAAGTCTTAATACTGTGATCCTAAAAACCTTAAATTCAGAAAAAGCCATGAGAATCTATAACTTTCCTGAGGGGAGGAAAAAGTCTAAAAATGAAATCAGACTTGCTTGTTTGTTTTGTTGCACGCTCAAATTGTGCACAGGCTTGACATTTTCAGTGAAGGTGGATTAAATTTCAAGACAACACCATATTTTCTGTGTGCTTTTCCATTTTGTGGAATTTCCTGGAATGAGTGACAGGACGCTTCTGAATAATGGGAAAAAAAAAAAACTGAATCCACCTTGCAGTATTAATCTAAAACTCAGATTATGAGTGCATTTGAATCAGTGCAGAAGTCTGCAGTGGCTTCACAGAGTCTTCCCTGAACTGAGAAAACATCTCCATCTCTGGTTAGGAACTGTGTGCCTTTTCAGATGGGTAGTAGTCAGCACCAGCAGTGTCTCAGTGATATTTCAGACGTGCAATTTCTCTTTTTCCAGATAGGCTTTTATCACCCATTGGAGTGGGTGATATCTATCTTCGTGTATAAGTTGTTGGCTCTTGTGGTCTCACGACTAATTTTGCTTCTCTGCCAACAAAGTCCTACTGCCATTTACCTGCTTTGATCAGGAGCTTGGTAAAAAACAAGCTCCTCCTGCTGTTTTTGATGCAATTCCATTATTCTACCCTATGGTGAAGTCTCTCGTTGAATGCTCAGTGGACGGCATATATGTTCGTCTTTAGGAAAAACTTCTCTCGTTAATGACTGACAGCCCTTAAACCATGACCTCACATGGGAAGAAAGCAGTTCTCAGTGGTCTGCATCTGAAACATTTTGAGCAGCCCTAGAAATACTCCTTAGGTAAAAACCAGCCTTGATCTCTGGGCTTGCATGTGCTAGAAACCACCATCTAAGTTCTCTTGTTAGCGTTCATAAAGACACATAATCCACAAAGTGATTATATGAAGGTGCTTTTATTAGGCGCCAGACGTTAGGGGCATGCCTGCCCAAATCTAACTTCGTCCGATTTGTTCACTCAGTTCTCTTTTATCTCCTAAAATATCACATATGCATTAGGTTTCACAACACATCTATGCATATTCATTTCCTAGCTCCGCCTAGCCCTGCTTCGTATGCTAATTATCTTATCAGTCCTTCTGCGCTTGCGTATCACTCTCTGGTGGTCGTCTGGGTGGTCGTTGGGATGAAGTAAGATGTCTTCATCAGAGTTGAACTTTTTAACCTTTTCTTCTTATGCATGCTCTCTGAGCCCTTGGTCTCAGTCCAAACCACAAGGTTGGTTTGATCCAGTTGTCGGGGTCCAAGAGGCCCCAGTTATCTAGATGTCTTGCAAATTTGGCATTCTTTTAGTCCTCCTTACTCCTCATCATGAATCGGTGCATTCTCTCATGCTGTCCTTGCACATATCTTTTATATCTTCCAAGCGCAGCCCCGGAACAGTACATTGCAAATGTAACACATACTAAGCAATATTGTATATTTCATCTTCTATTACCAACACTCTCACCCATCATCTATTCTGGTTTTGCCACTGGACACGTGTGTAAGAAAACAGAATAACCCTCCTGAGTTGCATGTGCTCATCGATCAGGCACCACCACCACCGCACGACCGTCCTACCACGTGGCACGGCCATGGCGGTGGCTGCTGGGTGTCAGGCCTCTGTGGGGAGCTGTTGGTGCTTCCGCAGCCGAGCCGAGCCCTGGCAGGGGGCCCATGCCCTGTCCCTCGTGGCCTCGTGGCCCCCATCAGCCTGCTCTGCGCCTGCAGCCCCCCCTTTCCCTTCACCCCCTGCTGGAGGACAGGCCGTGGCAGGAAGGATCGGGATGTGCGAGGTCAGGGCCTGGGCCTGCTGCTCTGCTTACCCATGGGTGGAGCTCGTCGGGGCCAAGTTTCCTTCCTTCTAGCATTTTCCTCCAAAGCAGCAGCAGAAGGCCTTGTTCCGCCACAGAGCTGACAGTGCCACCCTGTGCCTTCGTTCTGAGGCCATCTGAACTTCTAGAACTCTTCCCCAGGACCAAACCCCACCAGCTCCCTCTGGCAAAGCGCCATCTTCCTCCAGCGCTCATGAACATAACTCCTCTGGTTTCTCATAACCAAAGCCCAAGGGAGTCCAGGCTTTTTCCTGATTAAAGCTCAAGTGAAGAGTTAAGGCTGGGTGAAAGACTGAACACACTCTGTTTTTTTTGTTTTGTTTTTTTTTAATGCTACTTATGCTTCTGACTGTTGTCATCTGAGCTACCACAGTACGCTTTCTGCAAAAGATCTTCTGGGGAATGTAGATTTTTAAACGTGCTTCTTCAAAAATAAATAATAATAATAAAAAATCAGCAGTACTTCATGCACGTGAGTGTTGCGGGTATGTCTAGGCCTTAGGTGCCGTGTGTGGGCCGCAGCACCTGGCAGGAAGGTGCCTGCCGCTGCCGCCTCATGTTTCCTCCTCACGGTGCTCATCTCAGTCTGTCCCTCAAGACCCTGGCCTCAATGCTGTGAAATATCGCCAAGCAAAAGCCTGCCAGGAGGGAACGGGGCTTTGGATCCTTCTGAATCGTCTTGGAAAAGGTGCTGAGTCTTGAAGCCTGCCCTTGAACTGGTTTTGCAGGTTTGTGCACTGCTTCTGTTTTCCTTTGATTTCCTCCTTTCTCAGTTGAAATGAACAGAATTTTAATGTGAAATATAATAGAAATACAATAACACAGCTTTTTCTAAAACAGTTAAAGGAACCAGCCACGTAGGCTTTGTTCTTGTTGCCATTAATGGCCAGGAGCAGATCGCACCATTTTGCCATGACCGGCGACTTCAGTGGGGCAGCTCTGGTGATGTTGCCCGGCCCTCAGTCTAGATGCTTTTTCTTTCAAGAGTTTGACATGTTTGGGGACACACTAGGGAAATTACTGGGGAAAGCATTGTTTTCATTCCAGTTGTTTTTGCTCGAAGTGTTGACACATTCTGTCTCTCCAAATCTTGGTGATTAAACGAGGAGGCTTTTGACCCTGGAGATGACAAATAAATTCGCTTGGTTTGCCAAACTAGCAATGGAGTGTCTTGTGACGAGAGGGTGCTGATGAACTTTTTCAGCTCCCCCTGCTCCTGTCCTCTCTCTCCCCATGCTTGTCCTGCTCCCTGCTTTGCTCCGTGGCAGAGCTGCTTTGTTCCCTTGGTTTGTGTCCTTTTGTGTCAGCTTACCGGCAGCTGCATAAGCACAGTACTTGGGTTTGCACACCCAGCCCCACGCCCCAGTGGGTTTACAGAGAGATTTTAAGACATCTACGTGGAGAGAGGGTTTGAACTCACTGCTCTTTCCCCTCCGGGTCGTCAAAAGCCTCCAGCAGCAAGCCCAGCCCCTCCTTTGTCTGGCTGCACTCTGTTGGTGGGAGCAAGGCAGAGAAACCCCACAAGGTGTAGTGCTTGCCCTTCCAAAACCCCAGCGGGTGAGGTAAAAGGACGGGACTCGGTCAACGGGAAGAAATGCAGCTTGCCTTCCAGCTGACCTTCGGGCTTTTACAAGCTTAGAGAGAGAGAGTTACAGAATTGTTAACAGCTATTTTATTACACTTACAGATCGTGTGAGCTGCATTTTATTGGAACGCGGGCTTGGCAGTTTCTGCATCTGGCTGTGAGTGAAGCTGGAGGCTGCGGCTCTGCGGGCGTTAACCCCCTGGTGCCAGGGCTTCCCGCTGTGCTAAGCGAAGCCAAATGCTCTGCACAGCTGCAACCTGTTTCGTTAGAGAGGTGCCATGCTGGAGGATGGTGATGCGAGGATGGTAGCTTCTCTTAAGAGAGAGCACACTGTGGGGCTGGGGGGGATCTGGGTACAGAGCGATCCTTCTGGATCAGAGCACCATATACTAATGCCATTGCTCAGCTTTGGGAAACGCGCTGCTGCTCAGGACCTTGCGGGGTCCAGCTCCAAAGCTGCTTTCTCCCAAACGTTTTCCAAACAAGAGCTCTACTCAGAGCAGCACTGCCGTAGAAAGAAAACTTCTCCTTTACTTTTCTTCTGCAGGCATCATTTTGCAATCTATTTCTTTCCTTCATTTATTCAATTATTTTTTAAATTGATGCTTGCAGTGATAATTCACACAATAATACCTTAAACAGCAGTAGAACGCCCTTGCCAAAGGCATTCTGTGGAGTAAGCGTCTGAAGTCTTGGTGGCAGAGCGCGGAGGTGCTCAGCTCCTGCCAGGGTGAGGCCCTGGGTCCTGCTCCCACCTGCTGGAGGCACTCCTGTAGTGCAAAGGTACGGAGAAATGGGACGTGCCGGCTGTGTGGCTCCAGTAAAATGTTCTCACAAGTTGCTACAGTTCAAGCAGGAGAGCAATACAGTGAGGATTCCTCATTTTTTGAAGAAAAGCTAATATATGCTTTTGAAAGTTTGTAGGTTTTTGTTTGTTTGTTTGTTTTGTTTTGCTTTAATAGCCACACTGGGTAGAATGTAGGATCGTCCCCTTAGGCCTTGCCACATAGCTCTGTTTTCTTGGGAGTTTCTTCTTGTTTGGTGCTGCTTGTTGCTCCCTGGCATCAGTTGTACAACGTATTTCTGTCTAAACATCCCTAGCTTCTCATCACGCTTCATAATATCGTTTTATTTCAGGCCTTGGCAATTTGGGAGGCAGAAAATTTGGATGAGAGGATGGGAATGCTGAGGCTGCCTGTTCCCTTCACTCTGCTCTCTGGCCTGGTTTTGCATCCATCTGTCTTCACAAAGGAAGAGGCCCTGGCAGCTCCCAGAAGAGGCGGGATGTTGTAGACTGTTTTGCTAGTCCCCATGTATATTGGAAGAAAACCAAAATGCATTGACCAGCCCAGCTTGGCAGCACAACCGGAATGTTGCAATGAGATGATTAAGAAGTTTGATTGATTGATTTCAGTACAAGAACCAAGACTTGGCTCCTGTATGTTTGACTTCCCAAATCTGCTTGGACACAAGCTGGTCTCCGTCAAAATATTTCCTCTGTACCACAAACCCATGCCTAGCATTAAGAAAACATTTTTGTGGGAGAGCCATGAGTGGGATCTATCTGTTACCTGTTCATTTATGGGTCAAATGCAGTCATACTATAGCAGTTGGAAAGGGCACAAGGGTCTTCTATGGCTTTGGGCTATGCCAACAGCTGGTCGATGCTCAGGTTGAGTAAAACCGCACCCAAATTTCTGAGGAATCATGGAAATGGATCTCATAATTTTAGCTGAGAATAGGAGAAAGTTGTTTCTGGGATCTGGGGAGTTTCAGACAGTAGGAAATGGCCTTCACTCTGCACAGCCCAGTATGGCATAAAACAAGTCGCACACACACCAACAGATGCACTGCAAAAGGAAGGAAGAAGCTGCTGTGGTAAGTAGGTATCTTAGCTTGATTATTCCATTTGAGCCTGTCCCTGCAGCAGCATAACATATGAGATGAATTAACTTTTCTGAAATTCCCTCTCTCATTTGCTCTTCTAAGGGAACATCAGAAGCATGCATTGAGTCATGAATTTTGGGGTAGATTTTCTAATTTAAGCATGCTGACCCCTCATACCCATTTGACTTTACCTAAGTTACCCCTAGGTGACATCTCTGCAAGCTCCCTTTGCTTTTCTGTCCCCTTCCCCCCAGCAGTCTGCCTCAACCCACAGACAGAGCTCAACGTGTCCCAGGTCCCGCAGCAGAGGTGACTGACCAGCACCACTGGGAACCATGGAGGAGTGCAGATGCCCATTACTTTGAGACTTGATGATCTTAGAGGTCTTTTCCAACCTAAATGATTCTGTGATTACAAAGTACTTTCAGTGGTATGTTCAAGCCAAAAAAAAACAATAATACTGATTCTGGTGATGTGGAAAAAAAAGTGGAGACTTGACAGAGCCTCCTTACTTAAATATGTACAATCATTTATTTCAATGTTGAGGTGACATTGAGATAAAAAAAAGGAATAAATGACTTTTTTTTTTTTTCTTTTCAATAATTTTAAAGCATCAGCTTTACATTCCCAACACTGATTGGGAATGACCCTTTTTGGTAAGCTTGACACTTGGCCACCTCTCTACCGTTGGACAGGTTTCAAGGTATAACCTTAATCTTAACCCAGTCCTCCTGGAACTGGAAAAATCTGGTGGCCTCAAGTAGAGCAAAACAGAAACTGTCTGAGGAACTGACTGAAAAGAAAAAGGGGAGCATAACTACTATTTCTTTTGTGATGTCTGACCCAGGAAGAACCAACCGCATTGTCTCTTCAGGGATATTGAAGATGGACAATATGTGTTCAACTGAATAGCTGAAGCAGAGTAACTTGTTGACTCAGACAAAGCCTTTTACCAGCTTCTTTTTGAATGTTAGTGTTTTTATAGTCTAATATATATACTAAAAAACTGATGGTATGCTTGCCAAGAATCTATCTATAGAATTGGTGTAGTTAGTCCAATTTCTATTGTGAGACAAGCTGCTCTGGCAGCTAGAAACTATACACTTGCTCAGAAACAGACGGAGGGTTGCAGCTCTGTTGCTCCTCCTCTTCACCTGCTTTGAGACTTTCTTATTTAGTCTTTCCAGACTCTGAGAAAACTGGTCTGACTGACCTGAGTTTTTAAGGAATCCTAGCACAGCCACATAATCCTTCCAGCCAGAGCCATCTGCTGCTGTTTCTCTAAACGTGTCAGTTTAATTAGAGGTAGCATCTCTGCCCTCTTTCTGCAATTTAATAAGAGAGCAGGGTGCTGGGGGAGGGTGTGTGAACCCTCATCACCAGCAACTGTGAGTGAACAGGGGGCAACGAAGGGGAGTTTCACAGGGATAAAGCCTGGGGAGCTGGCTGGATCACAGTCTGCAAGGCAGAAATGGTGAAACACAATGCTGCAAGAAGTGAGACCTTCCTTGACCTGCAGCCATGAGGCCAGGTCCACGTTGTCACCACAAACATGCATTCTGCTGAGGGTAGGGAGAACATCATCACCCAGCGTGAAGAGTAGTGATGGGCAAATTTCTTTAAAAGCAGCCTGCAAGAGCTGTGAGCAAAGGTCAGATGTAGACAGGTCCATCTTCTACAGACCCTGACAGGGTGGATGTGAAAGCCTCCAAAAGCAAAAGCCAGGACACTGAAGTTTTGCACCAACATCACTAATGAGAGAGGAAATGGCTGCACTGCAAAGGGAGAGCAGTTGCTGGTTTGGTGATGGTATCTGTTGCTTAGCAGGGAAGACTAAACAGATCGTTGCATGAATGCAAAGCAAAGACCAAACATCATTGATATAGAAGGAAAATCCATGCACCTTAACTTCTGTGTGATTTATGGCTGTTACACTGAAGAAGCAAAGGATGGGGTCTGGAGTCCTACCGCTGCTTTCACGGCGATTACTGGCTCTGCCAATGATGACAAAAGGGAGAAGGAGGAAGGAGGACTGCTGTGACTGCATGTGTTTCTGCAGACTGCCAAGCCAGGAAAATGGGTGGACCAGATTGCCTTTCAGCAACCAGCAGCAGCATCCAAAGCACAGAGCATGATGGTCATGGAGGGCTATAATCATCTACACGTCTGCTGGGAAAGGATGAGCTGGATGCGGAGTGGCAAGAAACTCCAGCTTTTGTTGCCATGAGTTTCATGCATATCTTTGCATATTTATAACTGTATGAATCAGATGGAAAATTATTTTTTCACCTTCTTTATGTATGTATAAAGTAATTAAAAAAGAAAGGTTTGAGTCTAACCAGTAGAGCAAAACAAGTTGACTACAAAGATAAAATGTAATGTTTGCACTGCTCAGAAACAAAAAGTGAAAGAAGGGCGAACTAAAGACAGAAGGCTGGTATAAAATCAGAATTAGGAGGTAATTTTAGGGTGGAAAACAAAAAGGAAAAAAAAAAGTTAAGCAGAAGCAGTAATTCCTTTACTTTAAAAAAAAAAAGTGCCAAGAGTACCAATGAAAGTGGTTTCAGCATGGATGAACAGAAAAAGCAGTAAGGCAGGATACTGAATAATGCATGATCTCTTCTTTCATAAGGTGGGAGTGCAGGGGAAGTGAAAAGTAGTCACCGGTCACCGGTGGGGTTTCCATCAAACGCGGCTGATGCCTTGTGCCACTGCTCTTCCCAGACTGCCTCTCCAGCCAGCAGTCTCCTCCTGTGAAGACGTTTGGACTGCCTTAATTAGACAGCTGCTCTGAAACGTCCTCTAGAGGAGCCTCTGTCTTTGCAACGGGGAGATTAGCTCCTTCATTAGGGAGAGCTTTTCAGGGTATATTTCAGTGTATTGCGGAACAGCAGCAAGCTCAGGTGTATAAACCAACTTCTGGGTTGCAAGACACGCAAAATCAGGCAAGGAGGTTGGACATAGTGACCTTCTAAGGTCTTCCCTAGCCCTATTTTGCCTATTTTATTTTTTTTTTTGTATCAACCATTACTTTTATTTTTCCTTGTTTCTGAAGTGATAATGGATGTCAGGATACTTTATTGCTGCCTGCAGCTCTTTTCTTGTCGTTTCCAGATGATTATAAATGAACTTCCAACATCTGTACAATTTGATAGCTTCAATTTTGGATGCTGAACAAGTCTCACACATTATTTTATGTACTGGAGCAGGAATCCAATGTGGGGCAGGGCAGCACTTCGTATAATTGAATGCTTTCTGAAGTTGGCTTGGGAAATAGAGTTCATTCCTTTCCTCTTGTGCTTAGGGAGTCAAATAAGATGGTATTTGATGACTTCCACAGGGATATGTTTAATATTTCCTAACACTTTTCTGGTAAGGGCACTGTTCAAGAAAAAGTCAGAAGAGAAGGTCTTGTGTATTGAGGTCTGCCGGGCTCCTGTAGTTTCTGTAGTACAACACTGCTCGCAATATACTGCTTTCTGCTGGGGGAAAACAATCTGTTGAATTCAGTGTGACTTTTCTAGCAGGGATAATTTCATGAGTGTTACTGCTGGGCGTGCAAATGCACTGAACCATTCTGGCTGCAGGTGCTGCACGGCTTCTACCGGGGACTCGCTCAGCTTCCCACGTCTGCCACGTTCAGACCTGGTTTGGAGCTGCCACTCTTTGGTAACGCATAGGACCGCTTCTGTGGCCAACGGGAGCTTAGCACCACTAAATTCCCTCGATGAATCCTAGTCTTAATTGTTAAGGTTGGAAGAAATGAGAAAGCTCGTGAAGGGGTTTTTGTGCTTTCTGCATCGGCTGTAGGATTGTTGTTGGTAACGGTCCAGTGAAGTTTAATATAAGAGCCATGAGGACTGGTGACAGAACTACGTGTTTCGCAATTTATAGAGAATCAATTGCCATTTATTTCACTTGCTTCAGAGCTGGCATATTTCTATTCAGGATTGTCACCCACACCACAGCTGAGAAGGCGCAGGTCTTTTAAACAAATATCATGCAAATTGATCATTTTGGCTGTTTTTCGTACTGCGCTTTGGGGGATCTTCTGGAAGAAACATGCTTTATAAGCAGAGGGTATCTCCTGACACGTTATTTGCTAGTCCCCTTTGGATGTTGGTGGGAAGTCATTGCATACCATGGCGTTTTTAAGGAATCTGTGCTGAGGGAGTCTGAGGCAGCTGTGCAATTTTAAGGATTAAGGTAGGACCCTGGCACTGTATCCATCTCCAGATTTCTGACAACCCCTTCTTTCAACACAAATGAAGTAAATCCCTGACACAAATGTAGTGTGGAGGGCTGCTCCAGATGTGCCAGCAGAGAGGGGAAGGAACGTTCTTTCTGAGAGAGCCGCGTCATTTGTGCTTTATTAATTATGTCAGTGAAATCAGAAAGGAAAAACCTCGGTCAGCCATGGTGAGATAGATACTCCTCGTCCAAGTGTTGCTGCAGGATGGTCAGGAATGGAGCACACCATGGGCAGACTTGTTTTTGGGGCAGAGTGAAAACTCCTGACCTTGGCATCGTGGAAACAATGATCCATTTCTGGAGTGAGGTACCAGGCTTGGGGAAGGAAAGTACAAGGATGTGGAGGGTCCCTTTCTGCAGAGAGGGGTCCTGACAGCCCCTTCCTGCACAGGGGTCTTGCCCCCGCAGAGCTGCTGCCTCCTGCTCCTCAGACTTCAGGTGCATCTTGGCCCCTCTCTCCGTGCTCCCTGCAGCTGCCCCTCACTCCCAGCTCCTCCCAGAACCTCAGCAGTCCCAGCTGGACTCGCCAGGAGAGGATAGCGAGGACAATTTTTCATGTGTGGATGTTTGGCGATGCCAGTGTCTGTCAGCCAGCATCTGCTTGGCCTTCATTACCGCATCTCTTTTTCCTGGCACATCACACCGTGTCCACCAGCACAGTGCTGGGGCCAGCTTCACTCACCACGGGGCTTGCGTTCAGATCCACTTGCTGCTTTCCACTCCGGTGGCCTGTTTCTTGGGCTTCCTCCCACTGCCTTCTCAGGCTCCTCTCCATTTGGGCTGTCCTCACTCTGCTTCGCCTCAGTCAGCAGCTTGGTACATCTTCCCTTTGCTCCTTCCTTGCCTCAGGTGTAAATACAGGGGGAAATAGTGTGAGGGAGAGGAGAGGCACAGGTGAGCTTGTGAACTGTCCTCTGTCCTCAGTGGCTGCTTGGTCATGCATGTGGCACAAAGTCTTCATGAACTCCAGGCTGGAGCTGATGAGAAAGGGAAAAGGCCATCTTGCTGTGCAACAAAAGCACACCGATGAGATCAGTGTGACCGTTCATAGGAAATGCTCCTCCGTGACGTCCTTGGAAAGCTTTCCTGCCACGGGTGATGTTTGTGGTGCAAATACTTGCTTTCATTCTCAGCTCCCCACCGTTTGCCACTGCTGCAGTACTTTCATCCCTTTTCCTGGTCCCTACGCCCAGAGTGGGAGCACAGCCAAGCCTGGCCCTGAGCAGGAGCCTGGAGCTGAGTGGAGAGGGGCCAGGGAGGGAGAGGAGGAGGAGGAGGAGGAGGAAGGGGAAGAGGAGGAGGCAGGCTCAGCAGGCAGGATGTGCACATCCACATCTCCAGCAGGCTCAAGCCATGCCTCCTGCTTCTGGGAATAGAGGCACTTCTGTTGGCGTTTGCATCAAAAATGAACTGATGTCTTAATTCGAGGGCTTCAGGAAGGGCATAGGGATCCAGCCAAACAAAACGGTCCTGGCTGGCGGTGACAGGGGAGGCAGAGCTGATGCCAGTGCTCCCCTCGCCTGGGAAGGAGCAGCTCGAAGCATGGCCTCGGGCAGCAGCAGAGCCCCGACCTCCTCCCCTCCTCACGCAGAGGGCTTTGTTTATGGGAATGCAGTTCAGATGAATGTAAACGGTTTGTTTAGAAATGCAAGTATCTGGGGCTAACGATGGGAATACTAACTAAGGCAGATTGTTGTGTCTGATTTCTGTCACGATAATAGCTGGTCGCTAAATGTCCGGCAGCAGTTTTTTTTGTTTGGCTTCTAATGCCAGCCCTTCTGTTACTTACATTGCTAGAAAAGGATGAGTTCAAAATCTGTGCCTGGGAGGGAAAAACACATTCTTTGGTATGTTATCAGTCCTCCTGCCAGGCTCCCTGAGCAGAGCTGAAGATGCTGCACACCTAACTTAATGTCAGGCTCGGACTGACATTTACAGAGTGACTTTACAGAGACTTGCCTAGTTTCGTTTCACTAGGGCTCTGATAGTGAAGACAAGAGAACCAGGTGACAGCAGGATTGATTGAAAGAGGAGGCAGCCACAGCTCTGTCCCTCTGTGCCTGCTCCTCTCTGCCGGAGGCGATGAAGGCACGGCAGGGCGGCGAGCCAGCCTACACGCAGCCTGCTGTGTGTCTGCTGAGGGCCACGTTTCAGCCCCACCAGTGCTCGTGGGAGATGGGAGCTCCCAGACTGCGACCAGGCCGCTCTCACGACCTGCCTTTTATAAGTTCGTTGTGTGTGTAAACAAAAAGGAGAAGTAATATGTGAAGGCAAACTGGCCCCTCCCGGACGCGTGGCGGCAGCAGGCACGGAGCGGCAGCACAGCGCTGGAGGCAGGCCGGAGTGGCAGCAGGCCTACGGGAAGGCCCTCGGCTTAATGTCCTCCTCTGTGTTATAGACCGGGGCCATTCTCCTACTCCGTGGCTTCTTGGCTTCGCTTTTAGTCCTGTGTAACTCCAATGTGGCTTGCAGTCTTCTCTTCAGTGGTTATGAAAATGCCAGGGCCCAGCTTCTTCCCATTGCAGGACGACCAGCTCTCTGAACTCGCCTCTCCTGCCCCCTCGCTGCCTCGTAGCCCCGGTCTGTGAGGAATCTGAGTTTCTGTTCCACTTTTTTTCCACTTTCAGCCAAGGCTCTGCAGCCCTCTGCTGACCCTTTCCTCTGCCTGGGCTGCCTTTGGTCTCACATTGCTCCTGCAGGCGTCTTGAGATGTCTCTGGCAAGAGCTCTGCATCCCTCCCGTCCACCTGGGATTATCCTCGCCATCAGAGGGTGGTGGGGACTGTGCCAAACCTTCTCCTTGGGTGCTCAGTGCCAGGCTGTGGGTGGCAGGGAAGGGTGATCCCTCCTGCAGCCCCTGCCGCAAGGGTGGGTGTCCCTCGGCAGGGCTGGCAGAAAGCCAAGGATGTGACCACCTCCACCCTCCCTGGTTAAGCCCACCGGAGATGGTGAGTTTGGGCCTTCAGACACTGCCCTACCTGGCAGCTGGGGCGTTCAATGCCACCAACCTGCCGTGCATCTGCCAGAGCTCACTGCAGCTCCGTTTATCCTATTAATTCCCCTCTTTACAGTTTTCTAACTCCCAGTTGCCAGAAACACCCGCTGCCCCTGATGTAGCTACTGCCCCTGCCCCAGTGTCAGAGCAGGGAAGGCTCCACGCTCGCACGGAGCACACCTCCACTGGTGCTCCACTGGTGCTGGCCCACAGCCTCTACCGGCACGCAGCTCCTCGGGTCCCCTTGCTCACAAAGCTCGTCCCTTCTGCGTATCTTTTTAAAGTGAGCATTGAGGTTTTATTCTTACTGTGTGTCTGCGTTTAGATGACAAGATGACTTCTTTTGCAAGCAGCTCAGGCAGAATTATTAAGGCCTTCACAGGATATGTATAAGTATGTTCCTTGCTCTGAGATCTAGCTCTGCCTTCGGCCTTTTTTACAGCAATTGCACATGCCTGTCAGAACTGGAGTTTGGTGTAAGCTGGTAAAGCACTGTCTCCTCGAGCAGCTGGGACTCTGATCTATTATAATGTATGGAGGCTTTCCCGACTGCCATTGACTGCCTTGTCTCTGGCGTTTGGCTCTGAAATATGCGGCTCAGAAAATAAGAGGTTGAGTAATAAATATTGACTAATACCGAATAACGTATAACCAGAGAGAGTCTTTATCTGGATCAAAAGCTTTTAGACCTGCGGTTGTGGAGGGGCTGCTGACGATATTTACTTGCAAGACCAGAGAAGACCCTTGCACAGCCCCTTGTCCCTGCACTCTGCAGAGCATCCCTGGTTTTGGCTACTCGGTGTAAGTCTTCCAAGGGACTGACTCTGACTCCGCTCAGACTTCGTGAGCTCTCTCTCGTGTGTGTAAATACGAGCCTGAGAGGCCTCCTTTAAAAGGCAGTTGCCAATTTTTATTTATTTTTTTGTGAGAGGCTGTTGTTTGACTGTCCTCCATGCCTATTTCTCCAGATGTCCTGTCTCCAAACTGTACCTTTCTATAAGCTATGTTACTTACACCGTACTTTCTGTCCAGTTACAATGATGCTCAATTTTCATTTTTTTTTTTCTTTTTTTTTGGCCATGTCATGACTCCAGAGCTAACTCCCCTCTCCTGAGCGCATGCTATCCTGTGCCAGGACATAACTAATAGTTTCTCCCACTCGAGATCTAAAGAGAATTCCTAATATTTGCCGTGCCTTATCACTAGGCACCCGATAACTCAGATCTGCTGGGTGGTGCCTGGCTTTTGGGGTACAGTTTATGGATCCTGACAGGTAACACCTTCACGCGGATGTTTCCCGAGGTGGTGGCTGAACCCTGCCCGTTTACTCCTGCCTGCAGCTCTCGGGCCGGTGCAGGAGCTGCTGCCAGCCGGGGCTGGTCCTGCATCCCAAGCATCCCAAGCATCCCACCAGCAGCAGCAGCAGCAGCAGCAGCAGCGCCGTTTCCCCTCTCCCTGCCCGGTTCCGTGCCTGCCGGGACCCGCTCGGCCAGCAGGGGGCAAGAGGCACCCGCTGTGGGGACGGGGCCGGGTTCAGGGCCAGGAACGGGGCCGGGGCGCTGCCTCCTGCCCGGAGCCACCGTTTGAGCCCCGGCAGCGTTAGGAGTCCAAAGGAGGGTTCACAAACCCGGTGCCGGAGCCTTGCAGAGCCTCCTTTCCACCCGAGCTGGGAGAGCATCCCTGCGCTCCGGGGGAAGGTGCACTTTCTCCCCCCCCCCCCCAATCTGTAGGAAACCCCTAATGGAAATCTCTCTAATGGGAAGGGGAAAGAGGAGGCTGTGACCCCCAGCTCGGTCCAAGCTCCGATCTTCTCCAAAGCTCGGGAGCTGCCAGCACGGGAGGGACCCCCCCAGGAGCAGCCAGGCTGGGGCTGGGCTGCGGCACAGGGCAGGGCTGCGTGCGGGCTGTCGGCACCGGGCAGCTGGGCTCGGGCTGTCTCCTCCCTGCGTGTCTCGGTTTGTATTGAATGATGCTAAGCAGGGCTGGAGCTGGCGCCTCGGCCTCATTACCTTCAATTACAATAATTGTTGCCTCTCTCCAGTGTTTTGCATTTCTCCCTGGGGGGAATCTCTCTGCTGCTTCTTTTCCAGCCTCGCTCCAGCTTCCCCCTATCGATTGAATCGCTCTGGCCCCCCCCCGCTCCTAGCAGCGATGCCTCCAGGAGGATAAATGCAAATCGTCCTATTGATTGGGAGGAGCAGGAGGAGTGCAGCTCGTCTGGGGAGGAGGGGGAAGGATTGGTTTTAAATGAAAAAAGTAAACTGATGAGCATCTCAGCAAACGCTTCATATTCTGGGACCCCTAAACAGCGTCTCTTTCTCATGCCATATATCTGGGGGATGCAGATGGGTGACACGGGCACGGAGAAGAGGATCCTGTGAAGCACACACTGGCCTTGCTTTGCGTCTATTCTACGTGACCAGGTATCACCGAGCATCTCTGGAAAGCAGCTCCCCTCCTGCAGTTCGCAGGTCACCAGGTTTCACTGGGGACATGCTAATTGCTGCTGAAAATGAGCAGGCCTCCGTCCGCCCCTTTGAACTGCCCCAGTTATGGGGGATAAAGCTGCCTGGGAGTTTTCCACCTGCGGGAACCTGTTCGGCAGCCTGTCTGTCACCGGGGAGCGGCTGGGGAAGGAGCCAAGCTTTGGGCTCTGCGTAGTCCCAGCTCCTGACACGGCTACTTGATTCACTAAACCCATGGCCAGCCCCAGAAGTGGGAAGCCAAAGCCAAGGAATCATATTATGTTCCCTGCCCCCTGGGCTTTACATTGAGCATAGCTACGCTAGCTTAAGCCTTAATTATTTTTTAAAGGCAATAATCAGCATAAGTAAAGGCAATTCAGTAGAATTAGCTTGTGTGTATCATGTCCCAAATGCTAGCGAAATAAGTGGGAAAAGAAAGGTGTTGGTTGGCTAGTGCTAAGTGGTTAACAAAAAACACCACTCTGATTCATGTTGCTCCAAAAATGCTTTAAAGAGTCCCAGTGCTTTTTTCCTTCGTGTCATTTGCAAACGAGAAATTCCCTGTCGTAATTTCAAGGTGCAAAAAAAGAATGGGTATGGTATGTGAACATTGCTTTTGACACCAAGTTGAAAGGGGCGACATGCAGTAGTGGTCTTTCCATGCTGGTGAAAGCATTGTGTTACGTGAGCAGTGTTAGCAAAAGTCAGCATGCATGTGCAAACATCCCAGGGTGCAAATGCTGAGCTCCCCAAGGAGCACGAGTTTCCCCAGGACAGGGCTGCTGTGATAATGCCCTGACTGGAGACGCAAGTAGGATAGATTTCCAAACTGCACTTGTTATCCATTTCTTTGTTCCCCTCCTTTTTTTTTTTTTTTTTTTTTTTAAGGGAGGAGTGGGTTGCTGGAAGCGTTCGAACAAGCAGATACTATTATGTTAATGCGGGTTTTGTTTGATAGAGGCAGGCTGAGTGGTTACATCCAAACATTTGGGGGAAATGGTGGCAAGTTGCCAGCATGCCAGGCAAGTTTATAGAAGAGCGAGGAATTTGTGATTACGTTCAAAGCTGCCAGATGAAGGAATTGCTTCTCACTCACTGCAAGCCATGTTTCTAGGGGTGGTTGCTTAAACCAGGAGCACCTGCAAGCTGAGGTTTCAACCCATTTCAGTCAGTTTTGCAGGTGTGTTGCTGCTGTCGATAACTGCATGGTATGCAGCATCAGCTGGGACAGGAGTTGATGCTGATTCATGTAAAAAAAGAGAGGAAACATGTGAGAGAAGCGATACAAAGGGAGGAGGTTGATTTTTCTGGAGCCGGTTTCCCAGAGCCAGAGAGGAGTTTTGCTCTTGTTCAAATGTGCTCAGAAAGTGCTGCCAGCTCAGCCTCTGTCTTGGCTTGTCTTTGTTTTCCTCCTAGATCTAGGAAAGACCTAATCCCTCACGCCAGTCGTGCTCTGGTGCCTGTAGTGGGTCTGTCAAGCACGTGGAGCTTCCAGAGGTTTGGGATTTCAGTGGGGGTTTTTCACCAGCTGGCGATGGGAGGGAGAAGCTTGCATGGCTGTGCTGCTCACATACTCCTGGTGAAAAATGGTTGGCCTTCTCCTGAACGTGTTTGCCCAAGTAGGGGACAGCATGTCCTAGCTGAACAGCTGCCTGCCTGCTGGGAGAGGTCTGGGTTTGGAGCAGTTCAGGGTTCACTCAAACTGGTCTTCAAGAAGGACTTATCAGAGCCCTCTCAGCAGTCCTCTTGGCAGAAAGCTGGCAACTGATGGCCTATGAAATGAAGTAAGAGAACCAAAACAGCGTTCAAGTCATGTCTTTGGATGGAGCTCTTCTTTTTGGTCAGGAATTTCATCTTCTTAGAATCGGTGACACAGTCTTGAGCTGAGGCAGAAGGGAATGCACTCATTTGAGATGATCCCCAAGGCAGTGCCTTTCTCTGAGGTGTCCAGAGGCCGGTTTTGCAACTGGGTCCTTTGTTTGTGATGGTTTCAAAGGGCTTCGCTGTACCTGGGGGAGCGGGTGGGAGAGCACAGCCCCATGCCCCTTGGGCCACACAGTCCCTACAAGTGGAGTCCCTGGTCTGCTGTCCCATGGCTGCCAGAGACGTATCCTGCAGCCTCAGGCTCCCGAGACTTTCCTTGCTGGTTCCCTGTCTTTATTATCCCGCATTCCTTCTGGTTGCAGAACATGCTGTTGTTATTGCTTTGTGCTGGGGCTGTCTCCTGTCCTTTTCTTACAGGCCAATCTGGCCCTGTTTGCTCTTGCCTCTGAAACAAAAGCAAATTAGCGCCGCAAAAGCTGAATTATTTTGTTTGCGTTGTGGTCTGCCAGAGGACCCCACGCGATCCTCGCGCAGCTCCTATGCAGAGCAACGGCAGTTCTTGTGGGTAAGGGGATGTGGGAAGGCAGTCAGACCCCCTGAAACCCCGGCTTGATCAACAGATTACCCCCAAAGGGTATTTAAATTTGTGGCTTTGTCAGGCACAAGGTTGGGGAGTGATCCCTACGGGCCCCCTGTTCCCTGTGGTGCTTCGAGTCAGCCTGTAGCATGCAGAATTTACCCATTTTTTACAGTAAATTGTAGATCACAATTCAGGCTTGACAGCTGTCAATGAAATTTGCTGCTGAAAACTGATTTCAAGCACATTGCCTTCTAGTTAGTCTGCCCGCGTTCCCTTGGACAGGATGTTTATAATATTCAGGGAGTCTCTCATGTTACTTAGTGCAGTAATGTGGCTCCACGAATAAAAGCCATTTCCAGTCTGTTGGTATCACATGTAACAAATGAGATCTGCTAAATGCACTTGTCACTAGTGGTAGGAATAGAAGGAACGATGACTGCAGACTTGCACATGTTGCTGTAATGATTATAAATTATAATGAATGATATTTTCGTATGTTTGCAAATGAGTGTCTGATAGCCAGTGCCAGAGTGGGAGATATGGCTTGGCTGATCTTGCTGTTTTTGTAATTTCTAAATAGAAACAAGAATTAGAAAATTACTTTGTGGTGGAGTGCAAATATGTATAACGTAAGTGTAAAGACTGCGGTGCAGCACACGTGTGTCTATCTTATACATATGCAAATTGCAAGACTCGCAGTAAAACCATTATAATGTGTGATGGCATCAGCACTAATTAGCCTGAGATCCAGTCTGTTCCTCTCTGCCAAAGTAAACTGGAGTTATCTCAATCTCAGACTCATATTTCCTCCTTTCTCTTTCAGGGGAGGAATGTCTCTGTCACAAGGTATTATATCCCAGATAGAAAACATCTTGAAAGACTCACAAAACATTTCAAATTAAGATTGTAAAGCAATTTTTGCTATTAATTTATTATCTACACGCCATCCCACAGCATTAATATTAGCTGCGGACCCAAATATTTAAAGCATTTTGCCCATAAATGGGAAACAGTTGGTGTGCAAATACTGTAGAAATCAAGGCTTATAAAACATAATGAGAAGAGAAAGTAGAAAACTAAATTAGCAAAGAAATGTTAACTATGGGGCACATTGTTTTCAGGATTAGTGTGTGAAGAAAAGCTCTCCAGGCTCGACGAGACCTCGAGGAGCTCCTTCTGGCTGTGACAGTGTCTGGTGATGGAGCATCGCCTCCTGCTCCCATTCCCAACAGCAGCTTCCCAAAAGGGAGCGCTGGAAGGAAAAAAGAGGGTGTACTTTCAGGGGGTATCTGCCCGTGGCTGTCCCACGGGCCTGTGGTCGTGGCGTGGAGGTGACAGCAGTGGGGTGACACCAGGAGCCCCACAGAGCATCCCAGGCCGTGGGAGTCGGGCACGAGTGTGGGTGTTGTTTGTTTTTTTAAATTCATAACCGTGGAAAAAAGGCTGTAATGAAGCTTCTGCCATCCATGGTGTTGCAACACTTCTGCATCCTCGCGTAGCCTTGAGTGTCGGAGCAGAAAGGCAGGGGAAGGGCGAGCAGCAATCACCTGCTGCAGGCCCCGTGGCAGCGCCATCAGCGCGGGGCAGCGAGCGCAGACGCGGGCTTCACCCCGCTTCCATTTCACCCCGCTTCCATTTCACCCCAGCCTTTCATCGCCAGGAAACCCTTCGGCCTCGTTGTTTATTCATCGAGCACAACTCCGCCAGACCTGCCAGGGGAGCCATGGGGTCGGCTGGGGGGAGCTCAGGGCTCCTCGCTGCCTTCGGAGCGGGACCACCGTGAGCAACCTGCCCGTGTCACCTCAGCGGGGGACCTGGGGCCGGGGTCTTGGGGTCTGGGGTTTGGGGGCTGAGGGCCCGGCGCTGAGGGCTGGCGGCTGACTGAGGGCTGAGGGCTCCATGCCCGGCCTCCGCCGCCCGGGGGCGCCGCGGGCGGGCTCCCGAAGCCGGGGCGGCCCCGCGGCGCTCCCCGCCCGCCTCGCAGCGGCGCCGCCAAGGGGGCGGTGCGGGGGGCGGCCCGGCCCGGCCCGGCGCCGCCGGTATTTACGGGGCAGGGAGGCGCCGGCGTGTCAGTGAGCAGCTGCCGCCGCCGCTGCAGTGCCCGCAGCCGGGGAACGGGGCCGCCCCTCGGGCGAGCGAGCGGCTCCTCGGCGGAGGGGAGGCTGTGGCGGCGCGGCGGGGCGGGTAAATGGATCGCCATTCCAGCTACATCTTCGTCTGGCTGCAACTGGAGCTGTGCGCCATGGCCGTGCTGCTCACCAGAGGTGAGGCGGGCGGCTGAGGGGAGAGACCCTCGGGGGGGGCTCGGTCCTGCCCAGGGGTCGTCCCCCCCCCCCGGCTGCGGGCTCCCTGTCCCTGCCGGGGGGGAGCCGGAGGCTCGGGCTGCCGGGGAAGGGGAGGCTGTAATTAAGGCGAAATTGCAGCGTGCCGGGGGGAGCCGCCTGGCCCCATCAAAGCGGGCAGAGCAGGGAGCGACTGAGTGATGGGAAGTCGGAGATACTGAAACTATGCGCCTGATAATGATATAATTAGGGGATCACAGGCTTCTGGCTGCCGTCGACTTCAAAAGGCTCCGAGAGAAGCCTGCAGTCTCTCCTGTAGCCATCTTGACTAAAAGCAGACATTTTTCTTTAATAGCTACATACAGTAACAAGAAAGAGGAGGGAACAGAAGGGCATTGTTCGCGGTTTCAAAATCCTAAATACCCTTCCTGGCCTTTTCGCGTAGCTCAGGCAGAAACTTTATGAATTGACAGCAATACAGTCGTACAGAGTCCGTTCTGTTTAGCCGAAAACGTGGCTTTAATTAAAAAGCGGTTGCAATAACCTGATGACGAGCCTGTCAGATTTTGTTTGTAAGACTGTCTTGGGTCCATAAAGCGCAGGATTTTGAGCAGGGCTGTTTAAACAGCGAGCGTGGAAGTGCGCGTATTGTTTCCCTTCCCTCCCGTGCTGTGCCCAGGCTGTCAGCTCTGGCGGGGTTCCTCGTCTGCATCTTATTTTTAACTCTCTCACAGTGAGAAAAATGACCCAAAAAAATCGCTTTTTCAGAGAGCGCGGGGGGCGTGTGGAGCCGCGCATGAAATGCTCCGAGAATGGCTGTTGCCAACCACAAACACAAAGAGGCTTTTCCATAGCGCGCTGGATGGGGAATGTGTGTGAATTCGAGAAAAATTAGGTTACTTGCTCTGCAAAAGCCCGAGGGAATTAGCGCAGACTGGAGACAGTGAGCCACTCCATCATTTGGCTTCTATTAAGCGCAGTTATTAAAGAGCAGCGGGAACTTCAAGGCCTGGAGCCTGCGGTGGCGTTTGGGGGAGGTGTTGGGGTGGCCCGGGAGGGCACCGCAACCTGGCTGGGGGCTTCCCAGCGTCCTGCAGGGCGCCTCTTGGGGGGCGTCGCAAGAAGGGGTGGCACGGGGAAGCCTGTAGATTTATTTTTGCAATCCCCCCCCCAAAAAAAATCAACGTAGAAGACGCTCTGTCTTGTAGAAGAAAGCTTTGACAATCCAGTTGACTTTTAAAGCCTTAGTGCCATTCTGATGGCAAGTACGCCAGCACATCAGTAGTTTGAGTCCCGTCTTTTTAAGGATAACTCCAAAAATCCGCCTTCCTCCTAGACCTTGGGTTGACGGCACGCTCAAGTAGGTTTGAGTTGCAACTTGCCTAGAAAGAGTAAGTTTTCCCTACAGCACGGGACGTGCATAATTCGTACCAGAGCGGTTTGGAGAGCACAAAATGAAGAGTTTTATGAAGGGAACTTTTTATCGCTTCCTTCAGAAATTTTTGAGGTTTCCTGAGAGATTTTTCATAGAGCCAGTAGAGGATTTTCAGTCTAAGTGTTTCCCTTTTTGACCGCATGTTGGATTTCATGCGAAATTGCAGAGGGGGGCTGCGGAGGGTGTCCGACTTCTTGCCTCGTAATTTCACTCCATTTAGTAACTTCACGATCAGGGTTGAAAGACACAGACTCTGGCAAACTAATTAATTGTAAGCTGCACTGTCTCCATTTTTTAATACTGATTTTAAAAAAAAAAGTGCAGTTTTGCATGAATGATTACTTTTTTAAAAAAAAAAAAAAGAATTTCTCTCTTTCTGGAGAAGTTACAAATAGTTGCGCAGTTTCACACAGTAAAAACCTTCCTGACTGAGAGATTTTAGATGGTAATGGTTTCTAGCTAATAGCTTTATAAGGTGTTAGTTAAACCTTTTAAATTTTGGCACAGTACTGAGAGGTAATAAACAATTCAGCAGTTCCGATTTTTTTTTTTTTTTTGTCACACAAATATTTAAACCTAGAGTTTTTGTTGTGTGTTTATGGCCGATTAGAAGAAGCATTCCCTTTATAAAAATAGAATGCTGTTCCTGTAGTAACAGTTTAAAAGATAGATGTGACTTTCTTGGGGGACTGTAGGTGTGCTTTCTTTTAAAACTGGGATTTTACTTTAAATGTAGCTTAATGCAATTGGTGACAGTGAGTGGAAGTAGCTATAAAACGGTCTTGTTAGTTATTTACCTCGGGAAAAAATGCCACTTTGACCTTCCCGACCCCCCCTCCCCCGGCCCCTGGCTCAGTGAAATGTACTTGCTTTAATTCAAAGGACTATAGCAGTAGTAATTAAAACAAGTGCCCCAAGGCTTTTGCTGGGATTAAGGTTACAAGGAGGTAGGCACTGTACAGTGGTGGAAAGGAAACAACCCCCTGCTCCTCTGGATTTACAGTCTAGAGGAGTACCCCCAAACTGGCACTGAGTTTGATTGGCTGTGTTCTGCTTGTGGCTGATAGAGTGCCTGGCGAGGTGTTCCTAAAGGACCAAGTTCTTACCTTTATCTTGCACAATTTTTATTTTTTAGGTGAAATCAGATGCTACTGTGATGCTGCACACTGTGTTGCAACTGGCTATATGTGCAAATCTGAGCTTAGCGCCTGCTTTTCCAGACTGCTTGATCCTCAGAATACACATTCCCCACTTACTCACGGCTGCTTGGACTCTATTGCAAGCACAGCTGATATCTGCCAAGCTAAACAGGCACAAAACCACTCTGGCACCACCATGTCCACATTGGAATGCTGCCATGAAGATATGTGCAATTACAGAGGACTACATGATGTTTTGTCTCCTCCCAGGGGTGAGACTTCAGGTAGGGTGAAGAAGCTACAGTGAAATCTCTCTTGTGCCCTTCAGGCTGGTGCTGGCTGAGACCTTCAAGGTCTGCTATTGATTTTGTTGTTAATGTAAGTAGAGCCAGCAGAGGGAGAAGCGGGTGGCTGGGTGCAGGGGAGCATCTCGGCTGAGTAGCTCTTATGCCTGCATTAATACTAGAGGGCTGTCTTGCCTGTCTGCGTCATTCCTTCTTAAATCAGCTCTCAGGGTAAGAAATTCCATGCCATAAACACCCTTGGAAACTTCTTTCAATTTATAGGAGTATTTTCAGTACATGCTTAAGTGTGTAGCTGTGAATGTGTCCGCTTGTCAACGTGGACTTCCGGGGGGGAGTTGTTGATGCATAAGCTAACTGTTGATACTGAAATAAACCTCACTTCTTTCTCCCTTTGCAGGACAAGGGAGCAGATATCAACATGACAGCAAGAATCTCATCACCAAGGTGCAGGAACTGACCTCTTCAAAAGAATTATGGTTCAGGGCAGCTGTGATTGCTGTTCCTATAGCCGGTGGGCTGATCTTGGTGCTCCTTATCATGCTGGCCTTGCGGATGCTCAGGAGTGAAAATAAGAGACTGCAGGACCAACGGCAGCAAATGCTCTCCCGTTTGCACTATAGTTTTCATGGACATCATTCGAAAAAAGGGCAGGTGGCAAAATTGGACTTGGAATGCATGGTGCCTGTAACTGGTCATGAGAACTGCTGCATGACCTGTGATAAAATGAGACATTCAGACCTCAGCAATGATAAGATTCTTTCGCTAGTCCACTGGGGAATGTACAGCGGACATGGGAAGCTGGAATTTGTATGACCAATTATTTTTTAATCTGAGCTAAACTTACTCTCTGAACTCTTGAAGGCCTTTGGGTTCTGCTGGACAGGAGCACTTTATCTTGAAACAAAAACTCACAGATCATCTGAGAAACAAAGGACCTCTGCAAACAGAATCTTGGATATTTCTTCTGAAGGATTCCAAAAGTTGTCTTATTTGCACAGAGTAAAATACACTCAAATGTATTGTTTGCTTTAACGTTATGAAAGCAAAAATTAGAAGTTGTAAACACTGTCACCAGGGTTATCTGAACTGTAGGGAGCTGAGAATTGAGTTATAATAAACTGTATGCAAGCTCCTATGTTTCCTGACTTATTGTAAAGATTTTTTTAAATATATATATTTTGTCTGAAACTTGCTTGTGACTTCTTGTTTTGGGAAGCAGTTGGGATGGATTTTGGGTGGGGGAGTGTGTTGTGGGAATAAATCAGGGTGCTATGTGTGGTAATGCTGTGCATTAACAGATCCTGAAAAAGTCATCTATTTTCTTACTTGCTGAGGGAAACTGGGTAATTGTTACTGAACAAGAATGGCAGCTCTTCTTATTCAACACTATTCAACCCGTGTCCTCAATTCTTGGCTATTGCACTTTACTCATAATCAAGTTAATTCTTCTGCAGCTACATGATTGCTTTTTCTTCCTCTCTCCATACAAAATGTCAGAAAATATCTCCTAATTCTTTGTAGCTGATTTTTTTTTTTGTCTTTTTTCACAATTCTTGTTTTCTGTAACATTTTTTTTGTGCCTTCTACTCTTGCCTTGTACTTGGGGGTGAGGAGGAGGTGGGAAGGAACCCAAAACCCCTGAAGCCTACTCAGTGTATTTTTTTTTTTTTTTCTCCTGCTGATAATCCCTCTGGGCTCTGTGAAAAACAACATCTGCCTCTCTTTTATAGTGTAACTTACTGTCACATGCTGCTAACTCCTGTGTGGGACTGAAAAATTGTATGCTCGCTTTAATCACTGGCGCTCTATGCTATTCTTGCATAGGTAGCTCTTCTTCCCAGCCTGTGTTTATGCAATTGATTTTTTTTTTTTCTTCCTCCTTCAACAAGTTGGATTCACTTGGATTATTTCATTTATTCAGGGCATAGTTGGTACAATCAGACAAGTCTTCTGGACCTTACAGTATTTTTCTTATTTGATTAAGCCAATGTAGACTTGCTTAAAAGGAGCTACTGCATCATGGTGAAAGAAAAGTAAATGCTGCTGGAGACAGAATTTGGGAAGCCTTGTTTTTATCTATGTTTAAATCACTTTAGGAATGCTTCTGCCACCTTCTGTTCTGGCTGTACGGTCAGGCCCATATTGTTATCACCGCTGAGAAGGAGGTGGCACAAACAAGGTTACAAAAGCTTTGCAGCAATGCTTGGATCTTGTATTCTGGTTACTATGATAAACTGCTTGGGGATATGTGGCCTGAAATACAAAAGGATATAAGCCAGGGAAACCTGCCCCTCTGTGTCACAAGTTTGTGTTCCTGAAAGTACACTTAAACTATGCGGTAGCCTTGTTGGAGATAAGTTGGTCACTTGGCTGTGCAAACAGAGGTATTGATATTGCAAATTTGCCCAGAGTTAAACACTTCTATCAGCCAAGTGCAACGAGAGCCTTGGGCCTGCCAAGGTCCCACCATGCCCATGTTTACAATATTAAAATATAACTTGGGAGAGCTGGCTTCATCTGCGTATGTCAAGTTGCTGACTTATTTCCTCGAAGTGCCTGAAAAATTGCTTTTAACGCCGTGCATTAAGTTATCTGATTTTTTGCCTTTTTCAGCTGCAAAAGTGTAAGTCATGTGGCTGCATCTGCTGTAGGAGTCTGGCCTGTGGTTGTCTGTCTGACCTTTCAAAGCGCTGCTTTCCCGTAAGAGCTCTTTCTTTGCACTGATACCAGGCTCTAGGGCAGCTGTCTGCTCTGCCGCATATTTTTGGGAATGATTGGCTGGGAACTTGGAGCTGAAAGAGATGAACCTGAAATAGTGCCTGCGGAGCGCAGCTGCAGCAGTAGTTTCGATGGCTAGGTGAGTTATCAGACCTGATGGCTCGATCTTTCGAGTACTTTCTCCCGGGGCCCTGAGGAGCAGGTTGTGCGGTCATTTAAGCATCCTCTGACCTTCAGCTCTCATTTGCTGCTGATTTGAATACAGAAGGGCCTAGTTATGCTTGCCATTGAAAGGCTAATAAGACCGGGAGCCTCTAATTGGCCCCTCGCTGTGGAGATGTTTTAAAGAACAGAGATTGCTTGCCTTCCCCTGCAGCCTCGGGAGGCTCATGACAGCACAGGGGCACCAGCTGCCTGATCCCCTCCGCGCAGCTGACCTGGCGTAGCTGATGTGGCCTGGAAGTTTCTAGGCCCGGAGTCCTCTAAAGATGAAATCTGGATTTTCAATTTATTTTAGAGCCCGTATATTCAGGAAGCTGCGTTATGAGCTCTGGTGTGCGTCTGGCAGCAGCTACGTGGGTTATGGGACGAGCCCCAGATCTTTGTGCTGAAATCACTGACTGCAGCATCCCCGGGTGTCGGAGCAGGCGGGGGCTGTTGGCATCGCTGCGAGGTGTTTTAGTGCCTGCTCCTCCTCTCTGCAGGCCTCACCAATGCATGTTTTTCATTGCTCTGAAAAAGCAAACAAACCAAACCCACTATTTCTGTAATAAGGAGAGCTTTTTGTGATATTGCACGGGCTTCCCGAAAGCAGCATCGGCCACTGGCTGCGTGCAGGGCACAAACAACGTCAACAGCCGCAGATCCTGGCCAGAGGCTGGAGGCCAGAGAGGTGAGACAGTAACTGATGTCTATCCTTTAAAATGCATTTGACTTGGGAGCCTGGGTTTGTCGTGGTGCTGCGCTCTCAGATTTCCCCTGCAGACAATAACAAACACGCCTTTCTGTGAAGCTGCTGCAAGCCCCGGAGCAGAGGCAGGACAGCCCTCTCTGTTTCTAACTGCAAAGTCTCTCGGATAGGGATAAATGAAATCAAACATTCCAGATGCAATTTAGCTTCCCCCCGTGCTTCTCTATTTCCCTGACTTTTTTCCCTCAAAACAATAATGATTGTGGCTTGTCTTATGTCTCTGCTTCTCCTGGCGTTGGGAGCCATTGGGCTGGTATTTCTCCTCTTAACTCCTGCTGAACTGCTCCTATTAAAATCCCCTTACTCCACAGGGGGCTTGACCTTTTTCTGAAATACCAAATGTGTCTGCTTTGGAAATCACAAACTTCTCCTCCTCTAAAGAGCTTGTAAATCTGGTTCCAATATTGGGTGATTACAGGCTGCGCGGAGAGCTTGAAAGTAAGCAGCCGCTGCTGGTAGCGGTGCTGGGGCCGGGCTGTCCTCGGGGTTACCCCCGTGTGTGCTCCGAGCAAAGCCACTGACGCCAACAGATCCCCCCCGGATTAGCGGTGGGGTGACCGACCAGCCTCTGGCCCCAGGACAGCTCACCTTTGCTTATCAGGACCTTGGGATCATTTTTTTTTTTTCTGTTGCTGTACAACCCCTAGCTGCGTTATAAATCCAGCGGTCTTACTACAAGTGGGTGCTGCCCTGGAGGGCTTGGAGTGCCTGGGGAAAGAGCAGGGTTTTCCTTAGGAGCAATGGATACAGCTTCACCTTCCTCTGCAGCTGTCGGAATTGCTAAAAGAAGGGAAAATGTATTGCCAGGCTGCCTGGCGTTGTGCAGGATGGGATGTGCCCGTTAGCCACTGACCAGCGGGGGTCCGCAGCCAGTAAATGAAGCAAATTTTGGCCGTCCTATTGAAGGAGAGGGCTGTGGAGGGGGAAATAAGAAGATTATCTCCTGAGGGGGGGAAAAAAAAAAAAAAAAGATCCATGACCAAAAAAACCCCTCTGTAATAAGGCACAAGATGAGTGAATAAAAAAGGCCTCTGAAGTAGGCAAAGTTGTCTTTAAGTCTTTTTTTTTTTTTTTGCTGTTTTCCCACGTGAAGATCAATAGAAGCGTGTTTGTTTTGTTCCAGTGGCTGGTCACTTTGCAGGGAAAATGCTCGTTCTTGTTTTGGTTCTTGGAGCTACTCAGGGAAATGGTATTTTGGATCTGTCACGGGTTTATTTCTGGAGAAAGGCTTGTAGAGGGGTGCTGTAAAATTATGGTTATCTTTTGGGAGGAGCCCAGTGTCTCCAGCGTTATGAATTCTGGCTCCCTCTAAATAAACAAACATCCTTGTTTTCTTTGTTTCACCTCTAACCCTTGTCTGCAGCCTTTATAATCCCAGTGGGTGAATCCTGAACTAAAACAAACTGCAAGGGAAGGAAGCCAGGAGGGAGCCGCAGCGCCTGCAAATTAACAAAGCTTTGTGCTCTCCAGCCAACCTTGACAAAAGGATTCAATCCTGCGCTGACCTTCAAGGGGAAAAACAAAACAAAAACCACCTTGACTTGAACTTTCAAGGCTGTAAGAGTTTAATGCTCAGTTTGATGTCTCCTAAAGGGAGCAGGGAGCCAGAAACGCCAAACACCTGTCTCGGAAACCCAAATCCTAACAAGTTATCGGGAAGTCTGAGCCCAAATTCAAACGGCTTTGTAAAATCTAGGCTTTGCTCAGCACTATTTCCATGTCATTCATTATTTTTAAAAGGGCCTTAAAAAAAAAAAACAACTTTTTTTTTCCTTTTTTTTTTTTTTCCAGTGTGGCTCTCTCAGCATATTTATACCATCCAGCTAACAGTGAGTTCTGCTGAAGTAGCAGTGTTTGGATGCAACTTTTCACTGCACGTTTCTGCCTGGATCAGGCCCTACCCCACAGCCCAGCCCCTGCCTCCCTCCCTGTCGGCAGGAAAGAAGTGAACAAGTCAGTACCGACCTGGTAAGCAGAGATACTGGCACGAATTTAGGGCGAGAGTTTCATTTTTAAGAAACTGTCACTAAAACAGGAATGCTAGAGCATTTTTCCCCTGTAGTTTCGCACTTTTTATTATAACACATTGGTGGTCATGCAGTTGAGCAAAGCTAGCGATGTGTGTTATTTCCCTCACCTTGACTATCGGCTGCTTTAAAAAACAGTGACTTGAGACAGCTTTTAAAAATGGGGCCGCTGCTTTAATTGCTTTCTCTCAGATTAAGCAGTCTTTCAGGACAGTTTCAGCGAAGCAGCAGGAGGACGAGCTGCTGCCTTTCTTTCAGTGACACTTCCATTTTTAAAACGAGGGCAACCAAAAAAGGTAAAATCGGCCCAATCACGAGTTTCTAGCATCTCTGTGCGACCGAGGTCCCGGGCCCTGGGGCACCATTAGCAGGGCAGTGCCGGCAGACGCGGCGCGTGAGGCTGGTCCCCGCTGTTAGCTTTTGGGATCGTTTCGCAGGAGCGGCCTGCAGATTGCAGAGGCAAATCCCCTTCCTGTCACTTGGAAGGAAAATATTTGTGCAGTAAATCTCCTGCTGGCACTTGGTTGTGACACCGGGGAGGGGGGAACAGGACAGGCCAGGCGGCTCAGCGCTGCTGCCCAGGCGCTGGGATGTTTGTGTTTGTGTGCAAATCGGGGCTGGTGTCAAACAGGTTGCTTTGAAATGCTCAATTTGTTTAGTTCTGGCTGTGAAGTAGCTATTTCATCAGTGGAAGAAGATTTATTAACCAATTTTTTATGGCTATCAACAATGGCTTAGCTCCAGCAGGGTCCCTAGCATTTTTATGGAGTGCCGTGGGTTACAGAGGCAGAGGTGTTTTATATTGTTCTGGTATTTTAACCCAATGAACTAAGGCCTCTATCCTACACATGCTTAAGGAGGTGCATAACTCCCTCCGGGTCCCAGGGGTGGTGTTTCGCCATGGAGGCTGCCAGGGCTTTTGCTGAGCACCTGCAGCTGCAGCAGGACCTTTCCCTGGCAAAACCCACACCAACCCTGTCCTCTGCCTACGGCACCTCCTTGGCATGTGAGCCCCGTCCAAGCAGTGCCTTTTGGTGACTGATTTCCAGCTGGTGGGCTAATGGTAATGCACGTCCGTCCCTACAGCCACCCTGGGCTGTTTCCAAAGCCCCCTTCGGCGGGGCTGGAGCAAACTCACCCAGGCAACAGGTACCGCTCCCAGCCTCCTTGGCTGTTATCAGTCTGCAATAACCTTTCCCTTGGTATTTTTTTTCCCCCAGTGGAACCATAGGTTTGACCAGCGTGCAATGGTGTTTCTTCAAATTCCATCCGTGGGTGGGAAGGAGAGTGCATAGTTCCCTCCCTGGGGCTATGCCAGCCCACTCTGCCAGCCTGCTCTTCCCTCTTGCAGCATCGCCATGGCATGGCACGGTCCAAACGCCAGGGACTTCATAAATAAGGAGTGGAATTCCAGCTCTCTTGGAAGTGACTTTTCATGTTCCCATAGCTTCTATAGTGGAAGCTGACAACACTTTTTTCTGCATTAATATACAATAGAAATAAATTCTTCTTTTTGTTTGTTAGAAACTCATCAAATCTGGGACCTGTTCAGACATCCATGCTGTTTTTATTTACAATAACTCCGATGATATTTGTTGAAAGCTTTTTTCTCAAAAACATCGTATACCAAAGGGTTGCATTTCTATTTGTGTTCAGAGGCTAGCATTAAAACCGGTCTGCAACAGCTTCTTGCTGCAGGATGGATTGGTTGGGAGGTTCTGTAATCTCTGTCTTCATTATACGCTGTTATCTGTGGTCTGATTACCGCTGTGCTGTTCTGATGGCAGGACAGCCTTGTCTGTAGAAAGGTTGCTACCCTTTACCTCTTTGAAATGAACTTCGTCCCCTCATATCTGCTGGCAGCCATCGACACTCCTTTCTGTCTCCAGCAAGAGCGAGGGGCTCCCTGCAGCCCCTGGGGCCCCCCACACTCCCGAGCAGCTCGGTTCCTGTCCCCAGTCCCCTCCTTGCTGTACCCATGCAGCCAAATGAGCTCCCCCACGTCCTGCTGGCATCCTGCAGCTCCCCAAAGGGAGGCATTTCGTGGCAAGCACCTTATCGCAGATTATGACCAAACACACAGAAGCACTCCCAGTGCCCAGTGTAATCCACTCTTTACTGCCATAATTTGACTATATTTTCTATTTGCACAGGGAGGCCTGGGTGGAGCGGTGTGTATGCTATCACAGAAGTGGTCTGCTCCACCTCAGGGCTGCAAGCTCGCTGGAGCCAGCACGCCGGGCATCGCCCCAAGGCGCTCAGCAGCTCTTTGTACTCGCAGAGCGTCTCCTCGCATGCGGCAGGCACCAGACTTTCTCCTGCCTTAGCAAGCAGGTTATAATGGCCCAGTCATCGGCAACATGTGGCCAAATCCTCAATGACATTTCCTGTTTTTAAATGGCAATCAGCGGGCGTGACGTAGCAGTCCTGAGTGCAGCAGCAGGTAATTGCCCACCAAACACAGCGAAGCTCTTATCAAAGCAGTGGATCTCTTCTGATAGCGCACTGTATCTGCATATTAATATTTGATAGTTTGTGGACAATTTGCAAATTTGTAATGAGGAAAGAAATACCCTGGGAACTGCTTGCTCGCAAATACTTTCCAGAGTATTTCATTACATATTACGTATTTGTAAGCAAGTCCTTGCCAGTATTGGCATTCCCGAGTCGTCTACACTTCAGGAAAGCACAGATGCGGGGCAGGCTACTGGTGTCTGCATGATCACAGCTGGGGATGTTTCTGCGCCAGCACCATTTGACAGAAACCTCCACCACAGCAAGATAGGAGGGGATCTGCTACCTGTATGACTCGGTGAAAATGGATCAGAAATGCAACATACTGCTATATTTTTCTAGTCTTTATGCAACTACCTGATGTGCTGATTTCTTCCACAACAAGCCGTTTTCCTCCTTTCAGTAAAAGTTACCCACCTAGGTCCAGAAATGCTAAAACTCTGTTTTTCTTAATTTTTCTCAACATTTTTCTAAAAAGCTGGAACCATTAAATAGCAGAAATTGAACAGTAATTGCCATGAAACACAAGATTTCAGACCAGGACAGTGGAGGCCTGCCAGAGAAAGTCACAGGGTGCTTTCGCCTGAGCCAAAGTTGAAGGGTTTGGCACAAAAGGAAGATCAGAGTATATGAAATCTAATTTCTTCCCCAAAAATAGCAACTGCAGTTGTAGTCGTAAATGAGCCCCCTTAAGATGTAACGTGTAAAGAGGGTGATACAATTGTCAGGATTAGCAGGATGCTCTACAAATTTAATGGAAAAAAACCAACAAATGAAGCCATGCCAGCACTGAATTACTGCATGGATGAGTTGGCTTCCAGCCTTTACCGCCTGCACGGAGGATGAAGGACCAGCTTCGATCACAGCTGGGCAAGATGAGCTGGCTGCAGCGAGCATTAGGACATGCACTTGGTTTGACTCAATCACAGCTCTTCGGTGATGGCTGTGTGACATGCAATGTCTGCTAACTGACCAAGTTTGGTCCTCACTGCACTTGGTGCTTTATGGGCACGGAGCAGGCATTGTCCCCCAAGCTCACAGTGGATGTGCAGCTTTTTCGGTGGAAAGTCCTCTTTGGCTGGGCCACCCTTCGCTGAGTGGGCAGTGGGAGATGCTGGGTTTCCATGCAGGGACAAGTGCCTCTGGCTCGCAGGTAGCAGCACTGCCAGCAGGCTCTGAGCTGGCCATGGTGAGGAGTTGAAGGCCAGGTTTGCTGGGTGGAGCAAGGCTCGATGGTTTCGTGCCTGTCGCCTCGCTGCAATGTGCTGTTTAACATTTACCAACAGATGCAAAGGTCCTGTGAGTAATGCATGGGGAAAATCAAGCAGCAAGATTTCAGCTCTCCAAACCGACCAGCTGCTAACCTTGCAGAAAGCACGGAGGTGAGATTAAACGTGGGATTGCATATTTAACTGCAGCTGCAGAGGCTGGCAGCCTTTGCTCCGGGCCAGCCTGGGTCAGGTTGCCTTGCTAGGGCAGTGGCACTGTCCCTGCTGTCACAGTTCCCAAACAGTCCTCAGGATTTTGTGTAAGTGAAAGCTTGACCAAAGGTCTCCTGTCTCTTAGGCAGGTGTTACCTGCTGGGCTTTGGATTGTGTGTATTCTAAGAGATATAAAAATATACATTTATAAAATTTATAAATATATTTTAAATCTTCTGAGCCTGAACCTTCTGGCTGAGGCCATAATTATGTGATTTATTTATATGTAGGTAATATATAATTCATTTTATACTTGCGTGATGTTTTTATTTAAGTAACAACACATTCAGTAGATCCTGAGTAATCAACTGTCCTGTCCAGAAAACTGAATGCTCCTCCCTCGCTCTGTTTCCTCTGGCTGATTTTCATGTCCTCCAGGCAAAGAGTTCACCTCCCAAGGATTTTGCAGACATGAGCTGCAGATTCCCACCAGATATGTGCGACAATACCTGCAGATGTACAAGTGTGTGCAAGTGACAATATCCTTGCGTGTGTCTGTGTACACACATATATAAGTGTTTCCCATGGAAAGGCAGGTGATTTTCCAGAAAAGCCTTTGAGATGCTTGATGGTCCTGCCAGGAGATGTGCTTCCAAGGGTGCTGTGTTTCTGGGCCATGCTCTTAGACACCGTCCTCACTGCTGACGTGCCTGTAGCTGGCAGGGACTTCTCCAGGGCAGCGGGAAGCAATCTCCTGCGGGCTGTGGCTGTGCCTGCTGCCCGGAGCAAACCAGCCCCTTTCTACAGACAAGCTACAGAAACATTTCCCCAAAGCCTACAGCACATCAGAAATGTCTCCTTGGAGTTTTCTTCCTTCTCTCCCTCTGGCCAATAAAATGTTAACTCTATATCTTAAAAATAAGGAAAAAAAACCCTTAAAGTTCTGCTCTAAAACTATGCGTGTGGGGGAAACCCCCTGCTTGGTCAGAAGAGGAAACAGTAGAGACATAGCAACAACTACTGCTAAGCCTGTTTATGTTTGTTCTCCCCAAAACACGAAGACTTTAAAAACCCTGTGAGTAAATACAATTAGTCACCAGCGGCTGGTGGCAGCGAGGAGGCCGCTGAGTCATGGCCTGCTCAGCTCTGCCCCGGGAAGGCCTGCCCGGCCCGGCGCGGAGCCTAGGCCATGGCGGCTCCTTGTCCCTCTCCTTGGGGACGGAGAGTGGCCACTGGAGGGGGGCCGGATGGTGGCCCCACCACCAGGGTGTGTGCTGTGTGGATCCACACCTGAGAGCAAGGAGTAGCAATAAAGGAGGAGTCACTTCCCTTGAAAACGCAGCCACCTTTGGGACACAGGGTCCCAAATCGGCACCCCTCACCTTGCCGAGGGATGGATTTGAAGGAGTCTTTCCAGCTTTGAATAAAGTGAATTTTTAAGAACACATTTAGGCTGTGGACTGTCATGACTCCCAAGCAGATACACCCTGTCTGAGGCTTTGCTGCCTTTACATTACTGACATTACCAAGCGGGTATTTTTTGAATCACCTCTCTGATTTTTTTTCTCTGCTTGCACCCCTCAAGGCAAACAGATGGAAGCTTAATCCTCTACCCTCAGCATCTCTGCATTGCAAAGCCTTTGTCAAAATGGAGCCTGAAATCTTGAAATCTAATGCTTTATCCTAGATATCTAGATAATTGCTCTGGGCCGGACACAAGGAGAATAAAGAGGTGAGGCAAGGCAAGAGGGAAGTAGCAGCAAGTGAGAACTAGATAATGGAAAAAATAATTCAAGATGATTTTCTTCATCTCTCCATGTACTCATTTGCTGCTTGGACAGACAGATGGAAATGAGCTTAATGGATTCTTCTCTGCTCCAAATGTTTCGGATTGGGCGAACTGAATTCCTGCCAAATTAGGGAAAAGTATGGGCATTTCCTATCCAAAAGCTGAGAGAAAACCAAACAAAAGAAATAAGGAGACTTTGCCTATTCCAGCTTCCTAATTGGGTAAGTAGCAATTCAGGCAGAAGTGGCAAAAATTGGGGTGACTCTTCTCGCTTGCCACTTACTACAAAGCAGCCTGGGTGTAAGGCACCAAGAGCCTGCTGCAGAAAGGAAGCAACGCATCATTGTGTGGGGCTGGATTGCCCTTGGGGAGCTGATGCTGTGCCTGACCTGGCTCGTTGTTAGTGGTGGCCCTTTCTGCATGGGAAGCTGAACGAGCTGACAACCCTCCCAGTTACACCCTGAAGGTGCTGAGGTCCTTCTGCAAAGGCTCTTGTGCTGGGGAAGGAGTGTCCCATCACGGTCCTTTGGAAAGCAGAGCCTCTGTCCATGTGTGCTCCTGCCTGTGTGGGTCTATGGAAGCCAGAAAAAGAAAACAAACAAAAACTGTATGAAGGATTTTTACTTTCCAGGCAGATTCTTGTAGTGATTTTATTATTGTAAATCTATTATTTGTATAGCTCTTGCTATCTGAAAAAAAAAATAATAAAAAAGTCTGATCGACTGTAGATGGATGCAGAATGCTGCTTTCTCCAGAACAGGAAGAACAGCTGTCCTGGGGATGCTCGATCAGATATCTGTTGCTGCAAAACAACTTTGTGGCACTGACTTCAGCAAGACAGCACTGATCTCATCTCTGATACTCTACAAGTGGGCATTTCCTTATGCATCATGGCTGCGGTTTTATTTAATCCTCCCTGTACATAGTCAGTAACAGGTAAACTCTTGTGACATTTTTAATTGGCAACAAGAGCTCACATGCTTGCAGAAAATACTCTGTGTGAAACCACTTCTTGAGAGCAGTGCCTGTGTGGAGGGAGAGCGAGGGGAAGGTTCCTTCGTCTCTGGGTGCCCAGGTAGGATCTGCATGCACCCAGACTTTGCTTTGGTGATAGAAACCTGCCCCAGCAACAGCCTCAGGATTTGGTTGTCTACTCCCATCGAGAAACCATGAGAGAAGTGGGAGCAGCTAATTCAAGTGGTTGGTGATGATATTAGAAAGAGGGTTATTTTTGTCGGATGGAAAACAGATGATTGTCCCTTTTAAATTGGATATAAAGTGTAAATTATTGTGGTGCGTCACAGACAACTGCTTAAGCACAGCTCCCAGGTAGATCAGTCCAAACAGCGTCAAGGCAGAGATCAAACATAACTTTTCCTGTAGGGACATAATGCACATTGCAGTTTCAGTCAACCATAGGACAAAAAAATTAGAAGGCAAGCTACACAAACCATTAATGATGCTAATTACAGTTCTCAACGAGGGAGATAATAGCAATGCAAGAGAAAGTAAATACTTATTAGCTCTAAGGAGCATCCTGTTATCTGTATGAAAAATAAACACATTTATCTAGGCATCACCTTAATGGCTCAGGATATGAAGAGGCGGTGTGCTGACTTCACCCAGATGCTGGCCTGATGTATCCTGTCTGGTGGAAACCAGAGGTAGCTCCACTGATACTAATGAATGTAAAACTGGTCTGAGTGGCCAAGCAGACCCTCACAGGCACCTCGTCTGGTGCCGGGATGCCAGCCTGCTACCTAACAGCTGTGGAAGGTGCTCAGTATTACTGAGCAATATGCTATGCATTCAGTATGTAATACGATCTGTTATACAACCCCCCTCCCTCCCGGCCATCTATAACTCTTTTGAAGATCTCATTAGCCCTAATGCAAAGGGAAGGGGCACTTAGTTTAAAGGTAGGTAGGATGCACTGAGGGTCTCCTGAGCTAAGATGGCACAGGCTTTAAGCCTCTTCTTTGAGATCCACGTGACAGTTGTGCTGAAAGCTTTTGTGGTGTGATGTTTGGAGGTGCTGAAAATCCTGGTGGTTGCAGGGTGGGTGGCAGGTTCTCAGCACCTCTGAAGGTCAGGCCAGTCATGTCCTTGCTGGTTGCCTCTCTTCAACCACCTCCAAATGATTCCCCAATTTATTGCCACTAAAGGATTCAGCTCTGTCTCAGAGGTTCTCCATTAATGGCATAATGAACTGATACAACTCTTAAGTCACAGGACTCAGAGCTAGTGTGCAGTAAACATAAACATATGTTTAGTGTTGGGTTATAAACTACTGTAGCCAAAGTGGGCAAGTGTTATAAACTTCAAACACAAAACAGATGCAAGTTAATTAGAGGCATGAAAGTGATGACAATAGAAGTGAGCTGTAGCAAGGAAATGAAATGTTAGTTTAGGCAGAAGTTGCTGCAGCTCTGCCTTACACTGCAAATGCCTTTGGTCTCCGCTGAAGATGGGAAGGGACAGGCACATTTTATCAGGAGTCAGGCATGTTGCCCATATGCCAGAGTTGTAAGTCACTACTATGAGTGAAGGCTCAAAGAGAATGAAATCTGTCAGGCTCTTTAAAGCTGGGAATTAATTTGCTGCGAGGTCGGACTACAACATGCATGTCCCATGATGCCTGGTGTGGCCATAGCATCCCAAATAAATGCCTAAATAACAGGAGCTCCAGGGTAGCTAGAGAAGTCCTGGAGATGTTCATTCCCTTATTCTCAAATGAGCAAATGTAAGTGTGATTTTTGGTCCTGTGCACAGACCGACTGCCCTTGCCCTCCTCCAGGATAGCCCTCGTGTGCTGCCCTCCAGCATTTTCTTCACCTGAGACGGAGCTGGGAGCCAGAAGGGCTGCCCACAAAGAATGTGGTTTCAAACAACTCCCCAGAGCCTTCGCCAGCCCCATCACAGCCCGGCTGCATCCCTTGCCTTTGCCTGGTGCAAGCCAGGGCTTTGAAAGTGGACTTGTGGGTTTGGAGCAGTAAACGTCCTCCTCTGAACGAGGATTTCAGGTTGGGGCCTGAAACGACAGCCGTTTGGAAAACACCCAGTGGCTGTGCTGTCAGGGAGTGCTCGTGAACTGTGAAATAAAACCGTTGCCTAATTATCATTTCACCAAGGGGCACCGCGCTGCTGTGATGTTAACTCCTTGCTCATCAACAGCGGTCGGCGGGGGTTTGCCAGCAGTGCTGGTACCTCCGGGAGAGCAACTGGTAATGGGGCCACCGTGTCGCCGACCAGACAACAGGCTGCACGGCAGGGAAGACTGAATTACAGGCTCAATTGCTCGTCCGGTACCAAATTGCATGTGGCTGGGGCAGGAGTTGCACTCAAGCACCATCCAGCCCTGCTTTCACCAGGGCGAAGTCTGATGCGGAGCAAGCAGGCTGTGGCTGAGCAAGACAGGAAAAAAAAGGGGGGGGGGGGGATGACTTCCCGCCATCTGTGGAGATTGAAATTAAAGCCAACAGGGGAAAAAAAAAAAAAAAAAAAAAAGCAGCAGCCTGGGGAAGGTTGTAATTACTGTACAATCGGCTATTCATTTAACGAAATCACACACCGGCACAGTGCTGATGGGAGGGTCTCAGCTGACGGAGGGGTGCAGATTAAAGTGGGGAAGCTCAGATGTTGTTGATATTTTTATTTGGGCAATGCTTTTCCCCTTTAATTATTTCAGACAAGATGATTGAGAAAAAAAATAATATAAAAAGAAAGGAATGGGATTGCTGGGAATGGCTGTGCCTGGAGGGAAGGGGAGGTGTGCTGGTGGGGGTTTTCTGTTCAGGCACAGATGGGTTTTGGGGCTCGGTACCGTGGTTCCCCCCAGTCTCTTCACAGTCATCCCCTTCATTCCCAGCAAAACCCTTTCATCATTCCCACAACGTTGCTGTTCCAGCAGCTGCCCCTGATGAGCTCAGTCACGGCAGGACAGTGTGTTAGCCATCACACCATCACACAACCTACAGGCCCAGATGAAATATAATGAGGCGAGATGTCTGGCTCGCAGAGATTCCTGATGCCATACGCAAATGTTATGGGTCAGTTACACCCTTCAGATACTGGGGAAAAAAAGAATAGTTTTCGTAGAGCTTACAGGCCTGTGTATGTTAGGTAAAAGAGTGCAGCAATGTCACCTGCAAACCTGTGACCAAGCACTGGGAAGTGACCAAGCAGGTCATGCAATCTGCAGGTCACCTTTAAATGGGGCTCCTTACACAAGGAAGGGTTACACACACAGGCAAGGGAAAGGACTGGAAATACTCAGCCACAACAGTGCAAGGTCATATTTCATTTCCGTAGTGTTTTCTCTCCCCAGGAGGCAGCCAGCAACCAAAGCAAAGCTCCAGCCTCTGAAGAATTCCCTTATTAAAGATTACCAAGCTCTCTTGCAGCTCCAAGATGTCTCTTAGGAACTGCTCAATTCACACAGAAGGTATATTAAATTGTATGTATGATATATATATATATTTTAAATTTAAAAATATCTTTCCCCTTTTTATCATCCCTCCAGGTCAGGATAGAAGTTCTTTGACATTAAAAAGCTTTTTTGGCATGTTGAATTAAATGTTCCTGACTTTGACTAAAAGACGCTGTAGGGCCAAGATAATTAACTGGGCTGATCTGGTGACTTACCTCCTTGTTCAGCCTCAGCAGCAATGCCTGCTACAGAGCTTTGATACCCACTGCTGAATGCCCCATAAAAAAAGAGTTTAGTCACCTTTCAGGACATTTTCTATCAAGCATAGTTTTTTTTTTTTCTTTCCTTCTAGCAACAGCTTTGTATTTTTCCTCTGCCAGTGGAGATGATCATCGGTGGAACCTGGACTGACAGTCTAAGAAGGTCAGCATGAGCAGCAGCCTGAATTCTGCTTTTTGACTTGTGTTCCTCTTGGCATTCTTCATCTGACACTCAGGTTCTTCAATGCACCCAAGTTTTGGCTTGCATGGGTTTCTCTTATTTTCATGAGAGAAACCATAGGGGCTAAGCGCTGCCTGTCTCTCCCAGCACCAGTGTTAGCGAACTGCAGGCGCAAGGTAGGCCAAGGAGCTGGTTCTCCATGAGGTACATAGACGAGCTGTGGAGCTCCTGTCCACAGGGACAGTAATGATTGCATGAGCTCACGTGGTGACTGAACATGCCTGTGCGAGAGAAATCCCTGGGCATAAAAGGACATTGCCTCCAGCTGTGGCAGATTGCTGGGGCCTAGGAGGGTGTCCTGGAGAAGGAGCTCTGGGTGCTCCTACCATCCCTGCACCCCCTCCAATCCCCATCTCGTGGTGGCCATGGGTCTCTCACTGAGCAGAAGGGCTCATTTCTCCCTGCTGAGAGCCAAGGACAGGCTGGCCCAGCAACATGAGCACCAGCACCTCTGGTGGGGCAGCCAAGGGGCGAGAACCCTCAAGGCCGCCTTGGCTTGTCCTCCTCTAGCTGGAGTCCTCCAGGGTGGACAAAAGCTCCTCTGGCCTCACATGCTTGGTACAGAGCGAAGGCTGGGACCTTCTGGCAGTGGCAGGACAGACCCTGATTTGGCCAGCCCAGCTGATTTAGGATAAATGCAATTATGCTATTTCTAGTGTGGGTTTATTAGGCTTAGTGCCACTTACAGATGTGACAGAAATAGGCTCTGAACACAAGGTAAGTAATTTAGGATGGAATATGAATTTTGCAGTCCTCTGTCTAGATTTTGTCAGTTTACTACTGGTTTTTATCTTATTTTGATTCAATTTTCTGAGTAATCTACTGCTTGTTTTTAAATGTGGTAGGAAAAGAAATGGCATCTACAGTCAATGTGCAGGTTTTGCACATTGTTCTTAGTCTTTCAGTATTGTTAGCCTGCAGTAAACAGATGAGAGCTGCATGGGCCCAAAGTACAACCATCCTCTGGAAGGAAGCTGATATGAAACTGCTCAGACTGCAGTGTTACATCCTTTTTATCTGTTGTTTGACAGGTGGTGTTGCTTTGGAAAAAAATCTACAACTTGTTCTTAACGGGTCTGATTCTTCCCTTGGAGAAGCACAGGAATTTGTGTTTTTTGCAAAGTCTACTGATGGGAAAGATGCACAGATCTGTGTAGAGTATGCTTACACTCAGGGAGGGCAACTGCTCATGGAAGATGCTGCAGGACTCAGCTTAAGAAAGTGTGCTGGGAAAGACTCCCCATGTAAATATGCTAGCATTGATAAGGGTGAACTTAATCTAATGGTCAATAACTGCTATATTTTGAGAAATATTGATTTTTTTTTTCACTTGGAGAAATATGAAAACAGAAATTTTAAATTGCTTCCATTTCTTTTTATGATAATCTGAAAACACAAATGGATAAACTCAATACAACTGGAATAAAAGCAACCTGACTAGGAAGAAAGCCATTTTCTCTCTAGCTCATTTCTAAGAGCATGAGTGCTATTGAAGGCCTCTGCTGTGCAGCTTCTCCCTCCATGGACATCCCTGGAGCCCCCACTGTCCCCTGCCAGCTGCTTGAAGGCACCTGCCTGTCGGCCCAGAGCACCTGGTGTCTCTCCTACTCTAGCCGAATTTATACTTGCAGGGGCCAGACTCAGCAGCGGGCGTAGGTGGCGTGCCGTTAGCTTTTAGTTACTTGTTCAGCATGGAAAGGGCTTAAAAGAAGCCTTTATTAGTACCTCTGTTTTACATTGGCCTAATGGTTAGAGCACTTTTACAGGGCATGACAATTGATTTTCCTCTTCTCAGGGAATTTCAAACCCACCATGACTGTCTTCTGCAAGAGGGCCCTCACATGGGGATTTTGAGGAAGGGACACATTTCTCCTGTCCCGTTGAAACTACTCCATAGCGGAGAGAAATTTTGTTGGTGAGCCAGATAATGCACATTCAGCTGGCGTCCCAATAGCTGAGCACGTAGGGTATGAATCCCTCTGCTAGTTACCTTTACATCCTGAAGCTTCTCAGCGGCTGGCCTTTGATGCATGTTTATAAGTAGTGTTTGCCCCCAGGAGCTCTCTGTTTCTGCAGGGAAGGATCAACATAGGTTTGGGTGGCATCATCTCGCTTGCTTGCCAGGGGGGTTTCAGTGCATAGCTGGAGGGAATTGCCTCCAGGGCCATGTGGAAGTTCGCGTTCCCCACCCATCCCTTGTCCCCTTTGAGTGACAAGGGTATCAGCTATGCCATGGCTTTTGTTGCTTGGCTGCTTGCCCTTCAGGCATCATGCCTTTCCACAGCTACTTCTGAGTTGTCATCGAATAGGTCATGGTCACATCTGAGCCAGGCTGGACTTATGCAGCTGACACAGAGGCTCCACAGCTCATTACCATTTCTGCCCAGGGGTAGACCTGCACCAGTTTTGGCCTAACAAGAATTCTGAGAGCCGAGTTAGGATCTGCTGGCCAAGGTTTTGAGGTAATGTTTACTGTACAATAATGCTTCTCTGATATAAACCGAGTGAGCGTGTCCTGCCTGGCTGAGTATAATGAGAGATATTCTCTGCTCAAGCTGTGTTAAGCTTTGGCTTACAGTCCAACATAGCTTTTAATGTCTCTCCTAAGCTTTACTGTTGAATGTTTGCATCATTTCAGGAGAACATTGGAGATTACTTAACCGGGACAGCTTTGAGAGATTTGGAGGTTTCAAAGATCAGCAGACTTTTACATGGAAAAGAGAGTATTTAAAACCAAAGCAAGGGTTACGCTGACGGTCCATTCTTTATTTGAAGACAGCTTAGAAATGATTTAACAAGGTTAACTGCAGAAAGAAATATCCTAAAGTCCTCTAGGAGACATATTCTTGCAAGATTGCCAGCTAGTTTATAACTGAGATTCCTCATGCTCCGTGGGGGTAATTACTGCAGCTGGGTTGGAAAGGATTCGGTATTAAAACAGCAGTCAATGAGCTACTGAACAGAGACTCAAATCCACAAGGAGATTCTCAAAGCCTGGGCTGATTAAAGCAGAATAAATCTTGGACTGGATTGCCTGTCCCTGCCTTAAGGTCTCGCACTAAGGGGGATACGGTATGAAATGGGGCAGGCTGGCTTGAGCGGGTCATGCATTTTATCTGAGAAATGAGCTTTCCTTTTTCTGGGAGGTTGCCTGGAAGAGTCACTTGAAGTGAAAGCCAGAGGTAAGGAATTTAGCACCGAGTTGTGTAATATCCAGTAGCAACATGAAAAAAAAAAAAAAGAAAGAAAGAAAAAAAACTTTCTCTGCCAGCCACGGCTCTGTTTAAGCAGACACAATGTCCTCAGAGCTATGGGAGCCAAGTGACATCTTTCCAGTGATGCTGCTTGGGCAGTCGCTTACCTTCAGACAGCCTGAAACAAAATCCACATGCCATCAGGCCTGTCGGTGCTACTGGTGGTGTGCATGGAAGTGTGCTGTAGCTCACACTGCTCCTTTCCTGCCCTGTGGGGCGAGGGTCCCAGGGTGCTGCTAGGCTCCTGGGTGCTGGGGCAGCCACATGCCTCCAGAGGGGCTTCTCAAGGGGCTGCTGCAGTGCTGTGCTCCTGCTCCTGCCTGGCATCCCTGTGATGGACGCAGACATTTTCTCCTTCTGACTCAGAGATGCTTCGGGGACTGAAAAGGGAAGGGAGCTGAGGCAGGAGCAAAAGCTGACGTCCCCGCTGCGCTCACAGGCACTCTGACTCACAGGCTGGCTCCAGCTCCGCCATCATCTGGGTCCCCTTCGTGCTGCCCCCACCACGGACCTCAGCAGCCCCCATGAGCTGTGAGGACCCTGTGGGCAGCAGCTACCTGGCCGCAGGCAGCCCCGCGGTGAGAGGACAGCAGAGCATCATTGCATCAACTGTGGCCTCCTGGGCAGCTCTGCGGTTCTTCACATATTTTGTCTTGCACATCAAAGAAAGACTGATCTCCTGGGGACGTACACAGCCCCCATCACCATGGCAACATAGCGTTTCACCAGGATCTTGAACTTGCTTATCCCTGTAGACCTGTCCTAAGGAGAGAAGTACAATTATCCCTCCTTTGAGGAAGAGAGTTTGGGGACCGCAAAGCCAAGTCACACGGAGCCGAGCTGCAGGTTTGGGGATCCTGAGCGTAGCTGACACTGTTTTAGTAAATGTGTTTCCACATTAGGGCTGGCACCCATGAGTTATTGCATTGCACGTTGGGATTTGAACCCGGCATGGTCCAAACATAGAAGAGACGTGAGTCACAAGACCTTTTTTTTCAGACCCTGCTGCCGCAGTGGTAGTTGCTGGTATATGTGCGATTCAGTAATAAATGCTTGTACAGAAAGGACACCATTAACTCCTGTGGCCTTTTTCCCCCACCTTGATCCTGCTCAAAAGCGTTGATTTGCCAGAGTGTGTTTGGTTTATCTGGCACTAAAAACCACAAAAGTGTCTTTTTCCAGGTTACTGGGGGATATACTGTACCGATTGTATCCTGAAGGAAACAAAAGTTCAATTTTTTGTTTAATTTTAGAGAAAACTCAGAAATGATCGTTAGGGAGGAAGGATTAAATTCCATCAAACTGGAGATATTTGAAGATATAGCTTATCTGGGTTTAGGAAAGTCCTTTCAAAGCCCATTTGAAGTCCGTGTTCTCAGGAACATCGGTGAGTTCTGACCATTCCAGTTCTCTGCCAAAAAGGGTGGCAAGCTGTGACTGCAGGCTATTTGTTCTGCCAAGGAACCCTTTCTTTGGGGACCTTTGGGCTTTAAAAGCATTGTCACTGCAAAAAAAAAAAAAAAGAATCAAGAGGCAAAGGTGAAGCAATAAATGGTTTTGCCAGAAGCAGCATGGCAACTGGTTTGGACAATGCCTGCCAGTGCTCACCCCACTGCGGTCATGGGGAAACAGGATTTACAGCCTGATATGTTCTTAGAGCCTTTCTCAGGCTCGTCTCTCCAACTTTCTACCTCTGGCCTTAAAAGAAGGCACTTTCCAGGTCTGACAGCGTTGGCTATGTTCTCAGCAAAGCCCTGCAGACCCTGGCCCCCTGGAGCCGGATCAGCAGGTAGCACCAACAGCACAGCCCTAATGCTGCTGAGAGACTTCCTTGAATTTTTGGCTGTTGAATAGCTCCATTCCCTTGCTCTTACTGTGGGATCGGGAAGCAAGTCATAACAAATACTTGTGTTTGAACAACTACTTGTTTTCAAAAGCTAAAGTGATTATGATGACTTGAACTTGTCTTGTTGGCTAGTGGATCCCAGGGCAATCCTTGCAGAAAGGAAAGTTTTTTCCCCTCCTAGGCTTCTGGAAACACTGGATGTACAACGTCTGCCAAGAGAGCTGCCACTGCTATTCTTCTACTACAAGGCTTGGCAGAGATCTTGCTGTGTTGTTTCAGGTTTGGGACCTTGGAGTGAGAGCCTCATCCTTGCATTGAGCTGCAACCTGAGCTGCTGGGGCACATTTGGAAAGAAGGGCTTTTTTATGTGTTGTATCAGAAGCTTTTCGATGGCAATGTGCCAGTTTTGACTGAACTGTGCTCAGGGAAATATCTCAGATCAGGCCCGGACAGAAGTCATTCTGCAGCAATGCTCCCTGGTGGGATGGGCTGTGTCTTCGTGCCGAGGCTGCCGGAGGTGTCTCCCTCCAGTCCTGCTGTTGAAGCTGTTCCTCAGTAAGCAGTAAAAATTTCACAGAGAAGGAAGCCTGCCTGTATCACATCTCAGGGCTTACCATGACTGCTGGAACGTCTCAGTCACATGAACACTCATTGCACTGTGCTAACTTCTACCAATACTTTTTTACAGGCATGCGTAGAGTTTTTTTTTATTTTCTTTCAAATAAGAGTAATCATAACAACAACAAAAAAAATAAAAATCCCAAAGTCTCAGCTATGCTCTGATGCTGCATGAGAACATTTCTGAACTCCTGAAATTGTTTACCGAACAGGAAAACCATTTCTTACCCAGTTCCAACTCCGCCTGGAGCGCTGCGGAGGCATTGCCTGTGCCTCTTGGAACGGCCTCACCTTGTGGAGAGCGTGCCTGCAAAACCCTCTTTGTCTTCTTCTTTTTTTTTTTCTTTTCTTTTTTTCTCCTTTTTTTTTTTTTTAATCTTTAGCCTTGTCATCCTGCTTTGCGAGCTGTAAGTATGATGTTTCGTATCGTTTTAAAAAAGACTGTACATTGAAAGATATAAAAGTGTAAACAAAAAGTTCATGTTTGTTGGCACAGTTTTTAAATGCAGACATCTGGGTTAGAGATGTGAGAAAATTGTAAAGAATTTGGGAAGGTTCAAAGGCTCATGTTATTAAAGTTTTAATAATCTCCTTTTCTGCCTAGCCCCAGCCCCCTGCTAGTCTTTGAATCATGAAGGAAAACGCCGTCTGAACAAGATTATAGTTAATTAGGGTAGGATCTTCTCTTTGAAAGCCTGTAGGAAGCTGTCCTGCCTTTTTATTTTTCAGACTAGAACGAGCTGTGTGTAGGAGGAGATACACGGCAAAAAGCACTTTAGTGCAGCGTTTTAATTTAAAGACTCCAGGGGCTCTGTTAAGTTTCTATAACACAGACTATGGTATTTTCACAATCACTTTGTTATGTAATCCCCAGAGAAATAATTCACCTGAGGTGAAATTCACACCTCGTAGAGGGGGCCGGGGAGGGCTGCCAATAAATGCGGGCGCATGGAAGCACAGCCTCCCGTGGGGAGGCTGGGGCCCGCGGAGTCCCGACCTCCGCTGCCCTCCTGGCCCCCAGCGTCCCCGTGCCAGCGGCCAGCCCACGGCACCTGCTTGGGGCTGGTGTGCCTTCACCACCACTTCCTGGGCTTTCAGCCTTCACTCAGAGCAATGCCCATCACGCCGGGTCCCTGCGCCACCTGCGAGGGATGCTGACCCTTAGGAGCGCAGGAGCAGCAATGGAGCATCTTGTGGCTCAGCCTCCAAAACTGCAAGTGTGCAGACAGCCCAGTGTTGCTCTCTGTCCATGATCAGCGCTCCCCATTCACCCAAGCCAAGCCCGGAGTGTCTCCTCAAAGCTTCAGCCAGCAAGAAGCGGACAGAGGGTCGGGGCCAATGATTTGTGTTATAAAAGGAAACGTATCTTCTCCCTGAGTTTGTTATATAAAAAACAAGCCAGCTATATTTCTGGTCTATTTTGTTTTTAGCGCTTGCAAGAAGTCCCGAGGGAGCTGTTTTTTTAAAGAAAAATAGAGCGTTAAGAACCATAATTTCCCTAACATAACAGTTCTATATTTATTTTGCTTTCTTTTCCTTTACACTCCCTGGCTTATAACAGCAGCGTGTTTCCCCATCTCGTCCTGGTCTCTCTAGCCCACTAACAACCTAATTAGCCAGTGCCCAGAGCATGAAGCGTTTCTGGCCTTACCTCGCTCCAGCCAGTCATTAACTAGGTGGAGAAGGTCTAACAAACACTGGAAAAAAAAAAGGTGATTTTTTTTTTTTTTTTTTTAGAAGTTTGTTGAGTTTTACACCATTAAAATAGAAAAGGCCATAAAAGAGGGGAAGGGGGGAGTAAACACGTTGCCAAAATACTAAGTCAATTAGCTGAGTTAAAGGGCCAGGATTTTCTGATGTAGCCCAGAGTCTGGAATTGCTCTCGCCAGTAAAACACTTCCAGAAGTTCCAAAGAGCTGCTTTTTTTTTTTTTTTTTTTCCTTAAGGATATTGGTATTCAGTCCTAAAAAAACAGATCCTAAGAGATATTCTTTTGTCTTTCTTGATATCACTGTTTCTTGGATGCTTTATACTCTGTTACGGGGAATTTGCTACATGCCCAGTGTGCTCCAAGATGCTTTCCTGACTCTGAAAACAAAGTTCCTCAACCTTAAGAGCCTGAAATCAATGGCTCGGGTATCTCGGGTATCTCACAACCAGTGTCCCTAGTCTGTCTTTTTTTTTATGTAGGTGCCCCAAAGCAGTTTTTTGACGTGAGGCAGGCAGTCGTGCTCGAACTCTGGAGCACAGATACCCCATGTAGCAGGAATCCTGGTGAGTGGCAGTGAAGTGACTGGAGCCAGCAGCCCGTGGCTCTGGACGTGGGTTTGCCACACTGCCCGAGGAGACACAGCCGTACTGCTGAGAGCGTGGTGGCTCATCTGTGTAACACCTAGCTCTGCTTTTAGGGACATATATTGTGGAAATGGCAATCCAGCAGGTCGATGGCTGTGCCTTTACAAACTCAGCAGAAGGGAAGCATCAGCCGGTTGTCACTTCATTATCACGCAGGCAAGATCTCATTGAGCCAGGTCCAAGTGGAAATTTCCTGAGAAATCTGGGGTTGGAGCCAGTCATTAACTGAAGCACAGTACCACAAAGAGTCCAGGTTTGCTGAATTCACGCTTTTCAAAGGAGAGCTCCACTCACTCTCCCTAAGCATAAACCCTCCCACCCCTGAGGTGTATTCCCACCTGAACCTCCTGCAGCAGCAGAGCCCTCGAGTGCTGTTGCCTTCAGCTACCCGACCTCTGAAAGAGCGGATGGCATCGAGCCCAGAAGCAGAAAGACCTGTTTGCACTGCTCCATTATCTTAGGTGTCACTAGCAGGGTTCCTTACAAACAACTCCCTCCTTTGAAGGGCAGACATCTCTTTGCCTGTGGAGAAGGACTGCAAGCAGTGGCTGCCAGATTTATTCTTCCTTCACAATTGCCCCTGCAGTACATTTCACCTCTTTGAGCCGAGTGCTCCCAGAAGAAGAAAGCTGAATTTTCTTCTGGGGTGTTGACCTGACCCATTGTCTTTTGTGGACGATATTTTTTTTTCTTCCATTGGTTTTGATGAGGCAGCCTGTGAAAAAATTCAATAAAATCCATTGTCAGAAGGACACTGTGACCCAAAAGTGTGCTAAGCACCTTCTAAATGAATGCCTACATCCAGGTGAAGTAGCTACTGACAGAGTCTTTAGCAGAAATTGGTATTTGGAAATTCTACTATAAAGAAGTAGAAGTGGTGCATTGGTCAGAAAGGCATTTATCACGAATCCCCCTTTTGAACAGTGCTAGTACATGTGGTTGTTCTGCAGGGAAATAGAGGTGGGTGTGGTGTTCTGCAGCCTTTAGCTTTGCCCTTGGCATGGGATTATCTCCTGGGAAGGATATAGCATACAATTATATACCATTCCTCTTTGTAAAGGTAAGCTATAGACTATATGGGCAACTTTTTTTTTTCTTTTTTTTCTTTTCCTCTCTTATTACCTCTTGGGTAATATGATAAATAAAGCTCCTATAGAAGAAGGCCTGATGTTAAGCACATGATAGAGAAGGAGGCAATAAGATGAAGAGAGAGAAATAAAAATATGCACATCATGTTACTAACTCAGAGCAGCATTTAGAGTTACTCCAAATGTTGGAATTCCAATTTTTATTTTCCTGTGTAGCTTTTGCGATATAATGGGTTGATGAGTGCATCTTCTTTTCTCATTGTGGACTACATGATGATCAGGGGGTAAGAGAGGGACCTGTCATTCCTATCACATAAAGCAACGTGGGTGTAAAAATTTGTGCAGTGGAGATTACTTGGGTCACCTCTACGCAGGTTTCTGCATTAGTTCAAGCGTGCTGTGTGTGTCTTCAGGTGTAGTATGACTGCCATTATAAAAAAGTGCTCTGCACTACTAAAGTTTTATTTTTTTTCTCCTCTACAGCTTGAAAATGTAAACAGGCTCTATTGGTTTAAGCATGTTAGTATAACACAGTTTATCTGACTAAAATGGAACAAAGCCTTAGGCATACCATCTCAGTACTTAACAATATTATTTTATTAAACTAAGGAATGTGCTGTATCACACGGAGATAATGTGAGACAGGATTAGCTTCTTTCATTGTGAGATTTGGAGTTGAAATAGAGAAGAACTATAAATGTTAATGAATTTTTGAAAGAGATTTTTTTTTTTCCCAAAGGGACAAGTACTTTACAGGTTAGTTTTAAACTATACTTGGTATGTAAAACAAATGACGTAATGAAATATGGGCCAAAGAGCACATTCAAACTTCGATAATTTCGTAACAGTTATTCCTTTAATATGATGGTTGTACCTGCTTCAGTCATACAACAGGAACTTCAGTCCAGTAGCCTGATAACTTGAGAGTGAGAAACATAAGAAAAGTGAGGAAAGTTACCTTCATCAGCTACAAGGAAGGCAGAAGAGAAAGGCAGAAAATATTACCACAGTAGTCATTACTAACTGCTAGATGATGAAACTTTGCAAAATAAATATGTGACAGATTTATATAATTCAGTAACAAGGACTTTTCAATGTTATTGTCATAGGAAATTAGAGTGGGGATGTTGAGGTGTGTTCAAGACCTAGCCTACAGTTTGAAGGCAGACTATGTTAAAGAAAGGCAATAATTAACCATGAAAGGCACCAAGTGGTTTAATAATTGTTATTCCAAGAAGGAAAGTATCTGTAAAAATGGGACCAGAAGGGAAAGCTGGATAAGCACAACTGAGGTATATGCTGGGTAATGATCTGATGGGGCTATACACAGGAAAAATCCATTTGTTAAATTATTTGCGAGGTAAAAGAGAGTCAATATCAGACATCGATTGAAGTGAACCACCAGTAAATCTGGGACTAAGCCTCTCAGGATTTTCCAAATGTAATAGTGCTTGTTCATTTTAGCCAGATTTCCTCATCTGACAAGTCTGAGAGGAAAGGATCCTCACCCCTTGTCTTGCACTCACTTTGGCTCAGTTTCCACTGTAGTATAAAAGTTGTCTGGATGGTTTTCTTGGTCCATGACACCTCCAAAGCAGGCTGAAATGTGGTGGCTGGAAGGTGCCCGTTTACAACTTGGCTTTACAACTGCTGTAACAGGCAGTCAGGAAAAAGGTAATTGAATTCTCTGAGTGTATAACATACTTCAGAGAAAGCAATTGTGAAAATAAAAGGAATATGGGAATAGTCACTTCATAAAGCGTTACGGTGAGTGCAGATTCTAAACCTGAGTAACAGATGAAAGAAGAACAGGTGGGTTTTCACCTTTTCTGCTTGTAAATGAAAAGAAAAAAGAGGACAAAAGAAAAGGGTGACCAGACTGAATCTGTTGAGAAGACCATCTGATAGCCCTCTTTGGTTCACTCCCATTTTGCATCTTTGCAGTAGACCAAGGGGCACTCAATTAAACTAAAGGGCAACAACCATAAAACAAACAAGGGAAACACTTTGGTACCAAATTCACACTCAGCCTCATGGCACTTATTGCTCTAAGGAATTACACGGGTCCTGAGCTAGCAGGGTGCATGGGAGGATTTCCAGGAGATACTCAGACCATCTAGGATGAAAATGCTTGGATCTGGACAGTCAGGACAGAAATGTAGATGGAATATGAAGAGCCATGTATGAGAGGTAAAGTGAGTGACTTGCTAACTTACCAGCAGTGGGCTTTCCTGCTGCTTACCCCCTAGTCACCCTGAATCATCTAATCACCCCTGAATTCATCTGGGGGCACTTGCTCCAGATCCTACTGGGCCAGGATTTGGGACTACCTGGGCCTTTGGTTTATCCAGCAGGAAAACTCATTTTTACGTCTGAGTAAGGAGAATGCAAAACATGAACCATAAGAACTAACACCTGTGAGAAGACAGCTGTTTTATTTAAACCATCTTCTTCGAAGCCTGTGGCTGTTTCTTCAAATTAGATTGCATAACCAGCAGTGGCGGGTGAGCCTCAGAGCCTTTGGATGCAATATGGAACTGTTTCTTTGCAAAGAGCATTAGCTCTTTGATTATTTTAGCCTCTGTTTATCTGCATTTTTGTAAGTTCACGTTAGCTTTGAATTAATTTCAAACCTCAGCCGAAACTGTCATATCTGCCTAGTTCTGAGTACAAACAAGTGCTACTTGGAGGAAGGAAATGATTTTGTTCAAAGAGGAAGCAAATTAGGCATAGCTTGCAATAAATTTAGATAAATTTCTAGCTAAATCTAGAATTCTGATTTTATTATCTGGAAGCTGGCTGGGAAAGAACAGATTTCTTTGTGAGATTCCTGGTAATCAAGCATCCTTTTAGGGAGATTTTTCTGCCTTTGAACCTCTCTACAGGGCAGTTTAGAACTGTATGAGAATGTAGAAAAGACCATGAAGCTGATGGAACTATTCCAAACCTCTGCAACATTTCCTATTGAATTTTCAGTGCCAGTTTTCTAAATGTCTTATTTTATCTGAAGAATCTCTCATCATGGTTCTGGGCTTTCGGATAGGTCCTGAAACTGTGTGACAGATGGGCTAAATGCCAGGTCTTTAGAAAAGGCTCCAGGATCCTTGCTTTGTGTAATTGAATGGTGCATGAAGTCCTTCATTGTCTTGAGCCAGTGGCTGAGCAATGGCTCTTCGTCCTGTGACCCACCTCACGCCAGCCCAGGAAGCCCAAAGGAGCCTGTGCTCACCAGCTGAGACAGGTCAGAGGTACGGATTTACTGAAGAAGGGGAAAGACTTAATGACAGAGCTGTGTTTTGGGGGAATTTCATTAGTATTGTTTGTTGGTTGTTTTTAGAAAGTGGTTCCAGTGGTTCCTGTTTCTACAGGATTCTCCTCTCCCCTCCTTTGTCCCCCTCGCTTTTTCCCTCCTTTACTTTTTGCTGCTCCTTTTTGCTGTTAGCAAGTGGCTGGTCTCTTGGTTTCAAGTTCGGGATTGGTTTAATGGTACTTTGATCAGATGCCTGTTGGTAAAACTCTAGTCCAGGGTTTGGCTGCACAAATGAATATGCACTCTGTTGACTTCAGCAATGTTAATCTGTCTTCAACAGCTGAGGACATACCTCTTTAATTCCATTAAACAAAATTTAACACATGCAATTTAAGAAAGAAAAAAAAAAAAGCAAAATCCCTTGCTGGCAAAGTGCATCTGCTCTATCCAGCACTGGAAAAATGCAGTTATTGTGGAATTGGTCTCATAGTAACAGCAACAATAAGGCTGTGGTAAGAACTTTGGATTCACTGGCGATGTTGGAAACATGAGGAGCACATCCCGGGCTTGAACGAGCGCTTCACCTCCAACAGCACACGGGCCCAGCAGCACCCCTGGCCGGGACTTGCCACCATGGGTGGAGGTTGCTGATGGATCTACATGGGTAGATGTTTATGGCTGGCCCCATCAAGGGTGAGGAGCTCTGGCCCAGGAGCAGATGGAGATAGGGCTGAACAATGGGCCTGGCAGCGGCGGTCCCCTTCTCGCAGAGGCTCTCACAATGCAGCCCTGTAGCCTCAGCGCTGCACATTGTTCTCGTTTGGTCGAGGCTCCTATTCAATTAGCAAAAGAGAATCCCTTCCCCTGCACTGCTGCCGGCTCGATGCTATCACTCTGGTCCTCGGGTAACCACAGTGGTTTGACACAAGACAGCTCCGGCTTGTGAGCTGCGCATTGATGTGGGCCTGCTTGGAAAGAGCCCGCGGACATCTGGTCTGAATCTCTCTCCCATTCACATCCACGTTGCCCGTCACTTTCTGAGGGACTATAAATAACTTCTGGGGTTGATACTGTGTGCGAGGATGGACCTTGGGAACCAGATCGTCCATTCCCTCGTGTGACTGGTGGGGAGGGCAGTGAGTGTGCTCCTCCGGCGAGGCCTGGGAGATGGAGGGCGGCCAGGCGAGTGCATTGTTCCTCTCTGCGGGGCTTTGCTACAAGTCTCTTCTCCCTCTCCACTCCGGCGGCAGGAAGAAGCGACCCGTGATTTCTTGTGCAGACATGTAGTGTCAGATTTGGGAACAGCTATTTCTGTGTCAGGTCCAGTTTGCCCAGCAGGATCCTGACTTATGTCTGTGGAGGGTAATGCTTCTTCATACAGGGTTTAGCATGGGAGGTGTACTGTGGGGCTTAGGATATATACAGGAGTTGGTTTTCTTTTTTTTTTTCCCATCACATTTCAAATTGCCTCTCACTCTGCGACGTGTTGTCACATTTGTTAAAGGAAACCCAGAAGGAGATGTGTTAACTCCTCTCCCCCTACTCTTTGTGGTTTTGTGGGAAGGCTAATAGTAAGTTAGGTCAGAGACACATATCATCTAACATCTGTATTAGGGTGCGTGGCTCCTGTTGTGATTTTGTCAGCCCTGTGGCTGGAGGATCTTACATTTCCTGGATGTGAAACTGCATCTGAGCATGATGAAACTTGGCTTGTTGTCTCTTCCTTTTTCCTCCTGCCCCGCCTCCCATGGGTCACAAAAAATGCTGATGAGAAAGAGACATCCTAAGCCAGGAGCTCTTCTAACAAAGGAATGGGGCCACTGGAGCCAGGAGCAGGCAGTGCTTGGGTGCCAGTGAGGAGAAACACACTGGATGGTGGGTAGGGGTGAGGAAAGGAGCCAAGGGGAAGGCAGGTGTGGAGCACCCACTCTGCTTTTGTGCTTCCTCTTCAGCAGCAAGGAGTTGGTTTACCTGGCAGTAGGGCTGGGACAACAAGAAAGGCTATGGAAAGTCATCAGATTTGTTGTCCTTGCTCTCTTCCGAAGGTGGTTTCTTCCCCCCGGGGACTTCGTCCTGAGTGTCAAACGCTCAAAGCTGTTGCTATGATATATTATGTAGACCGGTCATGAAGTCTCTTACAGATGGTGCTTTTATGATGCTGGTGTATTCTATCTGCTTTGCTTGCGTCCGCTCATCAAGCCATGTTTTCCTCTTCCACAATTAACATTGTGAGGCACGGATCCAAGATCCACTGGACTTGAGGGAAACCTCCCAGCCTTGCAAGAATTTTGGTTGGAGAGGATGAGAAGTCATTCCTACAGAGCCCTGGAGGCTGCAGCTGTGGGGATTCCCTCACCCCCTGTTCCCCACCAGCTTTTCAGTGGCTTGGGAACAAGGAAACGCTTGGTAAACTTAGGGGAAATATTCAGAAAGTTCTCTTCAGAGAGACTCAGGGCTTTATAGTGAATAAAGTGCAATTCATCCGAGTTCCAGCTCTGGCTAAGGAGAAACTGTGCTGTTGTGAAGAGTGTGGTCAGTCCAGGTCAGATTAATGTCATTGAAAAGCAGCGTGGGGATGCTGTACCCTCAGTGTTTGGCACGAGGATAAATGGTGTCACCAGTTTAATCTCCATAATAAGCACACGTTTGTTCTCAAAAAAGATCAGTGGCTGGCTGGTGGCATGGCAACAGCCCATGACACTGCCATAGAGGAGACTTGGGTTTGGGGAGGGTGAGGGGGAATGTTGCCTCTAGGAAATTAAAAATTATAACTACAGCCTACTTAGCAAACGTCTGACTACGCCCTTGTAACTACCACACTGCATCACAGGGGAAGACTTCTTATTTAAATGTCAAATAGCAACTTTTTTTCCCTGATGGCTTTTATAGGTAAATGGAAAAAGTCTGGCAGCTAGAGGATTTTTTGGTTGAATCCTTTTTGTTGTTGTTGTTGAAAACATTTTATTTTCAAGGGAATAAACTGTGTTCAGAGAAACTTTTTTAAAAAGCTGAAGGTGTTTCAGCTCCAGACTGAATTTATACACATAGTTTATTTCCACAGCAGAAGTAGCCTGAAGAGAGAGCAAACTGCTGAGTGGTGATAACTGCCACTGAACAGGAGAAAAGCCCCCATCCCAGCTCTCCATAAAGCCTTTGACCATGGCTTTCAGTCTGGATGCAGCTGTCATATTTTTCCATGTATTTTTGTACATGAAATGGCTGAGTATTGCTTGGAAGCCTAGAGTCAGCTTCTTAGCTTAGCGGGGGATAATCTACGAGTTGCATCCCAGAAAAGGCTTACAACTTCTTTAAATTATGATATGGAAATAACTAATGGTTATGACCTCTGGAAATGTAAGGAGAGGCTCAGCTTAGCTGATGAGTAGATTATTGCAGCTGTATCTTCATATGAGTGAAACAAGACAAAGCTGGAATTAATGTGTGAGCCATTAGGTACAGCTTCCCCCACTCCTGTTTATCTTTGTCTGTTTTTAGACTTACCATTGAGCGATTCATAAAAAATGTGTGCTATGCTTCCTGAAGAAGATAAGCTTCTCTAGGCCCCCTTTTGATTTAATTGCTCTTTAGTGAAATTGGACTAGCTGAACAAAACCAGCAACACACAACTAAAGCTTTTGTGTATCTCCTTTGTAAGACCTGTTTTCTAGTGTCTCCACTTAGAATGATCAATATTTTGGGCAAAGAAGTTACACTGGATGGAGACAAGGGTGCAGACTTGAAGCGGGTGGAATGAGTATGGATCTGTTTACCTTCACTCATCTCAGCAGCCTCTGAGAGACCTACAAGGATCTGCAAATTCTGCCTTGTTTTGTGCAAGGAGGAAAACTAGAGGGAGGTAAAGAGAGTTCAAACCATGGAACGGGGCAGGACTGTAATATATCATGGCACAGCATGCATCATTTTTATATTCCTTTGGCCTGCTGTGGATATCTGCCACAGAAAACTTATCAAGTTCCTTCTTAAAATTATTTTTTTTCCACTATCTCCCCTAGAAGGCTGCTCCAGCATTCTCCTCTGGTGGATAAATGGATAAGATTGTTATTTCTTTCTTGATTTACTCATGGCAAGTCTTGTCTTTTGGTTTAAATATTTATCCTCTAGTTCTTGTTTATGTCAGCCATCTACCTTCTCAGCCTCTGTGTTGCTAGACGATACAAGAGCTTCCCACCTCTTCTTAAAAGATGCTTTCCAGTTTATTCTTCATCTGAGTAGCCTTCTTCTTCAGCATGCATTAATCTAGCACAAATCCTGGGCATGTGGGTGTAGGTCCATTCCAGAAGACTAGCTAGAGACAAAGATTTGGCCAACGGGACTTGCACTCTATTTACTGTCAATGTGATTTTTTTGTCTGTTTTAATCAGCACTCTCCCAGACAATACTTGGGCTTGGTTTTGGAGCTAGTGAAGGCCAGACTGATTTTGGGCTTGACTCTGATGGCCTTATGGACATGCTCTGTGCCATGCTGCTTGGCCTCCAAGCCAGACAGCAGTCCCCAGCATGTTTTCTTTCAATAGTATACACGTAGCCTTGGTGATCAAAACTGGGCATGGTCAAAAACTTGATGAGGTCCTGCCAGTGCCTGGCATTTATTGATTTCAGTAATACTTTCCTTCCTGTAGTGGAAATGAGTTACTTCATTCTAGGTGACATTTACCTTTTCCAGTAGTTAGGCCACACTGCTGGCTTGTAGTCACATACACAGTTGGCACAGGCTCCTACTTAGTAATCCTTAAGTGCACAGTCTTTTATCTTATTTAATGACATTTCCCTCCATGTCTATCGTTTCTCAAGACCATTGGCCTCTTACTTAAAATTTTGCTGCTTCTCTGTATGGGCAAGGCTTCTCAACCCCAGTCATCAGAAGGTTTCACTAGACACTCTTTTGTGCCATAGTTGTTGAATAAATACATAGGATTGATACTGACTCTTGCAAAACTGCTAGTGATTTTCCTCCTTTCAGCTTAACCCATTGGCACCTCCCTTTTAGACAATTCCTTAACTACTTTGCAATTCTTATCTTAATCCCCACTTTCTCTACTTGAACTAATAGTTTCCATCTGGCAGGGTATCAAATGCTTTATTCTAGTCCAGATAAATGACATCTTCCCATACATCCTTTGTCTGTAAATCAAGATAAGAGTATTCTGGTAGACAGGCAGAAGCTGCCTTTGTTAGAGGTATGTTGCATTTTGTTCTGGTTTTGGTTTGTTTCTATATTTTTTGTTTCTCCCTGCCTCAATATAGTTCTAAGCCAGTGATTTACTCTGTAGAGCCCGGAAGACATTTACAGCACACATAACCCTTTTTGTAGCCTGCAAGGGGACAGCTTTTCAACCCAGGTTGTCTCAAATTAGCAGCAATAAAAAGCTGCTGCCCAAGTCCCATGCCAGCATTACTAAGGCCACAATGCTGATTGCCACAAACATGAAGCGTTGCTTCTATTGAGCCTGCAAGTGAATTGCAGAATTATTTTTGTTGTTTCCAGCTTGACAGCTCACCTGTTAAGTAAGTTTCTGTGAAAAACAACCCCCCAAACTTTGGTAATGTGTTCTAGTCTTGCAGGTAGCGTTAAGATACAACCATGCTCTCCGAGTTCACTTCCGCACCCAGCCCATCTTTTTAAAATCCAGACAGTAGTTTTGCTACTGTGCATCACCTGGTTTAAGAGATTGCACATCGCTGAGCAATAACTGTCCCTGTGAATGTGCAATGGCTTGTCACTGGCCCTACAGTTCCATTTTGTACTGCTTTCAGCTCTGAGCTGGAGGCAGCCTGGTCACTCTGTCCGGTGCAAAAAGGTCTCAGCCTCCCAGCTCTTGTTTCCAGATTGGAAGTGGTAATTTCCATTTGAATGGCTTCTTTCCACTTGCAGTGCTGTGTTTACAACTCAGTACATGTTCGCTGTCATCAGCCCTATTAAAATCTGAGGAAAAATATTAAAAATTGAAGCCAATCACCGTGGAGTGTTTGTCTTCCTAGGGGCACATGAAAGGCCTGCTGTCTTGTGGGTGAACATCAAGAACTAGTGAAGCGAGGCCCAGGATACAACCCACTTCTGTGTCTCATTACACTTTCTAATTCAGGTAGTATAAATTTAACAGCTGTGTTTGTATTTTCTCTCGGACTGTCCATGGTACAGACATCAGCTAATGCAAGGAGTGGGAGATGTGGTGTCGCACATATGGCCCAGCCGTCCACAAACACAGCCTGACACTGGTGTATTTGTAGAGCTGGTGCTGACTTTTCTGCTGCCACATCTTTCAGTTGGCCAGTCTAAATAAACACAAATTGGTTGGTAAATCACTTCCTCTCCACGGAGCTCCTGTCCGTGGAGCTCAAATTTAATGTGATGATAAAGCACAGGGACTATGTGGAGTTGGTGCTGGCTGGGATACGTCTGCGTGCACTCTCATCCTAGTGTCAGGTGCGACGTATGTATCTGCTTCTGGCACACAGGTTGTAAAAATTATTGTGGTTCTAAATACATGATTAAACAAATGTCACTGCAAATTAATGCAACCACAGCGGAAAAGATACAAACCTCTTTCATGATTATTACTTGCCTCTAACACCTATCTCCAACAGTGAAGAGAAGATTCCCTGTGGGTAGATGAAGTTTACTCTCAGGAGTTAAGAACAGTAATTAAAACTATGTAAGTACAGACATTAATTTTCAGTTTCTGAGCTGAGGTGACATGAGCTGCCAGTAACAACTAAACTAATACTGCTTCAGCTCCCTCTCTGTTTTCTCTTCTCCAAACAGACCAGGGTACGAAAGGCGTGCTAAGCCAGGCTCGCTTGTACTATTTATTTTCCCTTTTGCTGTTTTGCTTCTTTTCATTTTTAATTACGAAAGTTGGGCTCTTTCCAGCCAAGGGTCTGCACACACAGGGAGAGTGTGCAGATGCCTGCAGGCCACTGCTGCACAATCTGCAGAAGGCAACAAAGGAAAACAAGCTTGCGGGTGCTATACAATGATGTCCGTATGTGTAATTCCTAAAAGGATCCACCCCTCCTCTGAAGCCTTCTAGGGGCTCTCAGACTGAAAGGGGGCTGTGAACTGGAGCTCTGGAGTAAGCCTTTGTTCACAGCACTCTCATTTCTGTGTGCTTATTTATTTGTACAACCTCCCTTATCTTCTCTTGTGTGCCTTGCCATTTCCTTAAGCTCACATCTCTGCTTCTTGACCTATTCAACTTCTTTCATTCATGACGTCAGTGCTTTTTCACATTCCCCTTCATTCTGACCCAGAATAAAGCCCAGGCTCTCTCCTGCATTCTTCCTGTGAAGCACTGGCTGTGTTCTGTGTGTGTTCCATGTCTCAGTTTCAGGAAGAAAGGGAGGTCTGCGACTTGGATGTTTTTGATAGTAAGAGCCTGTTTGAGAAGGGGAGGTAAAGCTCCTTTCCAGATAGCTCTTTGTCTCACTGCTTTGTGCTTGGTTACACATGGTTCCTGGTTTTGTGGACCTGCTGTCTTGACAGGATGACCCAAAAGGCTGCAGCAATGTGTTCCTTACAGCACATGGCCACGCTCCTCCAGTGGCAGCCAGCACTTCGCTGGGCTCAGAGAGTCAGGAGATGTTGCATACTGGCTCCAGAGGGAGCTGCACCGGGGAGCAGGTCTAGGGATCCCCATCACAGGACATGTGCCCCAAAAGAGCCTCCTGCTGTGCCCACCTAGCCCAGCCTGGGCCACCCACTGCTGCAAGTGTCACGTTGCACTGTGTGGGTATGTGTGGTGGTGTCTGACGTCTCACATGCGGAGCAGGAGATGCTCTGGGGCACCCCTCACCTTGCAGCACCTGCCTCTCCTGTGTCTGTGGAGCACCAGTGCCCTGCTCCAGCCTGGGGCATGGGACCAAGGGGGATGCTGTGGCCCCACACGGCATCTGACGTGTTGCAAAATGCTCCAGCCCTTCTCTGTGGTGTGACCACATGCACACACGAGCCTCTTAAATCACCCTGACAGACCGCTTGTCCAGCCCTAGGTGCTCAGGCTGATGCATGGAGGCTGGTGCTCTGGAGTAAGGCTTTGTACAGTTCACGGGGCATTAAGGGGAGCCAGGACAACTGCTAGGGATTTTATATATGTCTTATTATTACTGAAATCTGAAAGAAATGCACACACCTTGATTTTAATTATTTAAATCCACCTTGATTTAAAGGTGGTAGGATTTTGACTTTATACCTCATACCATGTGCTTCATAGTGTACGGCAAGTTCTTGACTGTCCTTCCAGATGGCACGCAGCTCCCATCCCCCAAATACAGTATACCAGAATTAGTATTTTAGTACTTAATTTGTCTTTTGGCAATTTAGGTCTGCCATGCAAACTGCTTTCTTTGATCACTTGGAAAAAAAGTACTGGTAAAATAAATTAAATGAAAACTCTTGACTTAAGTTTAAAAACAACTTCCTTCTCATTAGGCTTTCCACGGGAACCATGTATCATATTTATTTAAGCGTCGAAGAAAATATTTAGCCTATCCACAATGGTTAAGTAATCAGCTGATAAGATTTGTAGCTAAAGTATGTTTAAATGTACTCATTAAACATAGTATGTGTTAGGTAATTTTTCAAAAGTTCTGCTTCTACATGTAAACCATTAGGAAGTGGAAAGGAAAAAGTCAAAAGGAACCAAAGCATTCCTTGTGAACAAATACAGTTGTGCATTGTATAGACTGCAGCTCGCAAGAGTCAAAAAGTCAAAATAACAAGACCCAGAAGAAGGCTATAATGATACAATTTATTCTTCAGCAGCAACCAGGAGAACTAAACCCAGCATTTTGCTCTAAAAAAAGGACTAAGTATTTTAGCGCACCTTGTAATTTATGTCTATAATAATTGGAGATGGAAGGTTGCATATAACTTATAAAAGGCTCAAAGCCTGTGGAAACAAGCTTTTCTTGGTGAACTGAATTTGCTTTCTAGCTCTGGCAGAAAATATTTTTTCATCTGATTGATTTTACTGGTATACAGAAAATAAATGACTCTATACTAGGTTTCAGTAAAAGTGAAAAGTTTATTTTTACTTAATAAAATATAACAAAAACATAAATAAAAAGAGGACTTTAGGAATCAGACTGTTTGGGGTTTGTTTTCTGTAATCTTTTCTTCCTGATTTCAAGTTCCACTTTAAGCAGAAAGCAAAACTGTCAATCATTGTCTAAAAGAATCAGACAAGAAGAGATCTCTTTTTGTTTAAACAAACCCTTTCCTTTGAAGACTCTCAGCCTGGTCTTTGCGATAACGTGAATGACATCACCGGGCAAAAAAATGTGAGGGTGAAAAGACACCTTTTTATACCATCTGCAGAAGTGAGAATTGAGCTTATGAGATGCCATCTGCGGGATCTATATTAAAGATTTGATTCTGCTGCCTTTATTAACAAATTTTCTTATTCTTTGGGTAATTTCACTCATTCCTCCAGTGCTATGCCTGATGGTGGAGAGCAACTTGCAGTGGGACCAGTGAAGGGTTAGGTTGCTGCTCAGTAGGTGTATGGCAGGGACTGGTGACAAGGAATTATAGTAAGAATTAAGGGATCAGTGCCATATGAGAGAAACAAGCTCTTGACCTGCTGTTTTTGCTTCAGTGCAGGAGTTGTGGAGTTGCCTATTTCTCTATGACGGGACAGATGTGAGAGCAGGCAAGCAGGGCAATCTCTTTTGGAAATACCTGAGACTTACGCCAGAGCCTTCTTTCCTTCTTCTTCCTCTTCTTGGCCATACAAACAGCTGTATTTATTGTGTCACCAAAAAACAGATGCTCTTGATCATATTACAGTGCACTTCTGGTCATATGGCAAGAATGTGTGTGTGCAACACATCACGTGCATGTGGCCTTATTGCTGGGTGCACTACAGCTAGCTACGTGGTGGGGTGTGGAAGCAAATTCCTCTCTCCGACCTGTGCTGAGTGCTGGGAGATACCTGCATGTTGGGTGTTTTATGGATGCGTGTCTGCTATAGGCGGAGGGTAGGCTTGTGGGGTTTTGGAAGTAAGGATGATGATGTAGGCTGTGAGTTTGGTGCATGGTAAGTGGGCAGTCCTTGGCAGCAGGCAGCACATGGGTACCGTTGGGTCAAGACTCTGCCAATAGTAGCTAGAGGGAACTAATTCATCTGTCCTGACAAAATTATGACTTTATCCAAAGTCAGACAGTGACGTGCAGCCAGCGTGGGGTGATTGTTGCTGCACCTCTGCTGTGAGCAGCTCTGTGGCCGTTTTGCTCGCTGCAGTAGCGAGGAGCTGGTCATGGATCGACGTTACCCACAGACCAGGTAAGATACCATCACCTAGCGCAGCACAGTCCAGTGACCTCTTTTATTGCGTGGCAGTGGAGGTGCACGTGGACTTTTTTTTAAGAGCAAATGCATTTCTTCAGCTCATGGGTTTTGTTTGCTTTCGAAAATCATTATCTGTCAGCCTTGGTGACCCTTTTCCAACCTTTTGGCAGTGTTGTGACGTTTCTTAGAAAACCATTTGGAGAAGCCGGAGAGACAAGCGCTGCCTGGGCCCGTGCCCTGCCATGGCTGATGGCTTTCACCACCGCTTGTAGGCACCGTGTGGAGACAAAGAGTTAATGCTGAGGTTTCATAATATTTTACAGCACAACAATCAATCACGGTAAACTGGCTGTCATGTGAGCTGCGTCCTCACCCGGCCCCTAATGACCTTCAGACCCGCTCTGAATCACAGGCCATAAATGCTCGAGTACCCTGGCAGCTCTTGGGCATCGTGGAGGGCCCTTGACATACCAAAATAATGGGGAAATTTATGTATGCATAACATGCATATGCACAATTAAATAAATAACATTTCAAATGCTAAGCATAAATCAGAGATTTGCAAAACTCTGGTTAAAACCGAGTTGTTTGATGTGAAAGGGACTGTGCTTTTCTAATACAAATCTGATCGTCATGTGTTGCCCAAGGAAACGTGTTCAGCTCAATAGCTGAATGGCTGGGATTTAGTTCTGCACAAAATTTTGTCTTTTCATCAGCAAATTAGAAGCTGTTTTAACCATAATCTGTATACTTTTCAGTGCAGCCAAATTATTAGGTTTTCAGGGGTTCACATTTTTGTCAAAAGCTCAAATATCCTGTGGGAAGCAGAAACTTATGGCAAAAATTCTAGTGTTTTTCTTTTCTTTTTTCTTTTTTTTTTTTTTTCCCTGACAATTTTTTCACTGATAAAAAAGGTAGACAAAAAACTCTACACAACCCTAAACTGTGCCCAGACTGCAATATGGTATAAGATGCTTAAATGTTAATTTACTGACACCATTCCATTGACTGCTGGTTTTAATGGACTCCTACCACATTCACAGAGAAAGAAAACAATTCAGGATTATTTTCTGTCCAAGCTCTTTGGACAGACCCAGTGAGACACTTGAACACATGCTTAACATCTTGGCACAGGAGCTGTGCCATTGACTTTAGTGGTGTAGCTCATGTGCTTAGGCTTAAGTGTGTGCTGGAAAACAGAGATTAGAGTAACTGAGTTCAGAACTGCAGCCATGGAAAAAAAACCTGTATTTGCAGTCGAAACTTGACTGGGGCACTGGGGCTAGAACAGTAATGCAGGATTTTATTATTTTATTTTATTTTATTATTTTATTTTATTTATTTTGTCTTTTTCACCTTGCCTGTGAGGTGACACTGCTGCCCTCACTGACCTGCACGGCAGAGGCCGTTTCCTAAACCTCCAGATCGCAATGTGCATTTCAGAGAAAGTGAAGTGTTAAATCAGAAATTACAGCGAAGATCCCTCCTCCCTCTCCCCCACTTTCTCCTCTGTTCCTTTTGACATCTGAGAGGAGCGACCACAACTGCATACCATTTATAGATTTGACTGATTAAAACCAGTTTTCCCTATAGGTCACATCATGTAGAAGACACAAGGTTTTTGTCAAGAGAGCCGCTACTGGCAGAAACTGTTTTGCTGCTATTGCTAGTAAGAAATTAGTAACTAGATACATGTCCTGTTTTATGCCAGCTTTATAATTATACTATTTCAGTGGTAAGCCAGACTTTTGGGCCAAGGGTAATTTAGAAATTCTAGATCTCTATTCAGTTTTGCTTTTTATGTTCATCTTTACTGTAGCTAAGTCTTCTTACAACATATAATCTTCCTGCATTTTCCTCCCTTGCTATGGTTTCTGTGACCCGCTGTCATAATATAACAAATGCATTTTATTCAGCACAGCTCTGTGAAACCATAGGAAACAATTACTGGCTTTAAAAAGCATTATTTTCTCGTTCTTTATGTTTCTGTCCTCAGATCGTTACGCATAGCTCGCACTGTGTTGTGCGACTGGCTGGACAGGATTTGCCCCTCCGGTTCAGAAATGCTTTTGCTTTCCTGTCATTTCTGCCATTTGAAGAGCTCCGCGGAGCCTCATTGACTTGCTAGAATGCAGCTTTGTGTAACCTACCAGACTGTGGTTGGCTGGGTTATCCTTTTGGTGTGGTAATGGTCTCTGCAGCCTTTACTCGGACCATTATTACACAAAGTATATATTTGTCTTTTTGAGCTTATATACGCTGTGAAAGTCCTGAGCTAATGGTATCTCTGAGATGTGGTTTCTGGAGCACTGGTGTGCCCATTATGTAGTGTTTGCTTTCTGCAGTGAAACATACAGCCAAAAATAAAACTTGCACATTTCCTTCTGTTCAAGCTTTCCTCTCCCTGCTCTTTATCATATTCTTCTTGTTCCTTCGTCTATTCTGCATGATTTTTCTCATTTTTACGTTCTTCAGACCTCTGAAAAGCTTCCGCTTCAGCTGAGGGCCTTCCAAACTGCGTGGATTTCAGCTGAGCCATCTCTCCCATTGCCTGTAACAAACTGAAGACCCATTCATTGCTGACTGCATTTCTTTGCAACCTACCTAGAAGCCCCATCTCCCCCCATCTCCACTGTGACACTACAGCCTGACACCAAAGCCACCTTCCCATGGCGAGTGACAGGATTTGGTTGATGGCCCTCTGGAATAACAACCTCACACCTCCTTGTTTTCCTCCATCTTTCCATTTCTTTTGGGCACGAACAGTTCTGGTGGACCATGTATAGTGCTGTACACACAGTCATGAGCTTATAGTATTCCTAGGCAAAAACGGAGAATAAATACAAAGCCAAGGGAGGTGATTCGTGCCTCACACTGGGCTGAGTGCCGCCCGGTGCCCCGCTCACGTCAGGCAGGCAGGGCCTCCTCCACAGACGGATGTTTCCTATTTCAGGAGACTCGGCATTGTGGCTTTGTCGATTGTCTTTTCACTTCCAGGTTTAAATTTAGTTCCAGATAATACACGGCTAACCGTTTTCTTAAGTTCCTTAGTGCCACTGGTGGGATGTGTCCCCGTGTGTGTACACTGCTGCCACTGTGGAGTTCGTACCATGAGCGTGCTTGGCACACGGGCGTGGAACAAAGCTTGAAGTAATTTCCACCACCAAAGTTGGTGAATGAATTACTTCCTTTTGTCTGTGGCTAGATGTATGTGCAAAGCATATTGGAAAAAAAACAGTCTCGAGATGCACCTCCTTGTAGACACAGCAGCCTTTCTGTCTGCCTCCTCTCCTCCTGGCATGCTGATGGTCCCAGGACCCCACAGGAAGGGGGCACACAAAGCAGAGGAGTCCACGAGTAAAACCTTAAGCAATTTTCTCTTGCACCCTCTCCACCACAGCCCACAGCCACTCCAGCTTACCGGTTCCTTTTGTCTTTCAAGCGAAGGGGCTAATAGTCGCTTGTCCTTTCTGCAGATCTGCCTGCTTTCTGAAACTCAGGAGCTTTCCCCTCCATTCTACGTTCACCTGAGCCACCAGATGACTACACGGTGAATCACATGTAGTCTACGGAGGGCTGCGTATCAGCCCTGGACTGTGCCCATGGCAGAAGGAGATGCGCTGAGAAGATTTTGGTTGCAGGGCTTCCTGCAGAGCCCCAGCCAGGAAGTCCTGTGTTTACCAGAAATGTTTGCTCAGGAGAGATTACCATCCAAGCTCCAGGGAAGCTTTTTCAAATAACCTGGGATATTGTCTCCAGATTGAACTTTTGGGGTGTTGCCCATCACCAGGTTATTGCTTCTATTTATACATTTCATTCTTCTGGCTCCTAGATAATAGACAATAAAGTCTACTGTGCACTATCTGCTGCCTACAGGTTTCCATTTGCAGCATTCTACTTTTGTTCCTAAGTACCTGGTGTCAGCGTTTTGGCATGCGTCCCTTTACGAGAGGTGGGCTGATGGAGGGGAACCAAACCACTGCTTTTGCAGCTATGGATTTCTCAATTTGTATGCCTTCCCTTAATATCAGCCTCAAATTATTTATTCAGGCCTCTGCTGAGATTCTCAATGGTGGATTTCTTTTTCCAGAATGACTCCAGTGCTTTATATGATAGGAAAATCCAATGCACAGAAAAACTCTTTTGCTTTCTTACCTAGGGGATAGTTTGACAGTTGATAGTTTATTTCACTTTTGCTTATATATGTCCACAGAGAGCCATTAACACAATTGGAGATCAGTGCGAGAGGGAGGGGAATCCATCCCTTTGATTCCACAGCATTTTAGGATAAGTTTGGTTTCCTGGGGGAAAAAAAAACCTTTATATGAGTGCTCCACATACACTGAGTCAATGGGAAGGCAGGAATGAGAAAAGATCTGACTCCTCCATTACAGCCTGAAATTCTCCCCTCACAGAGGAATTTCTGTCAGAGACAAAAGTAAAGAATATCTATCTGAACATCTGCTTATTTTTAATGTTGTTTAAGCTGTTATCATTTGGACTAGTTTTATCCCCTCCAGGGTCGGAATTCTCTTCTAGGATCAGCAAAAATAATAGGTTGTAAACGCCATCTGATGTGTGTTGGCTGGAAGAGTGGGGATATAGCGTGTTCCAGTGAGACACCGAACTTCAAAAATTTTTGCCACTTCTAGGGAATTTAATGAGTTTGAGTTGTGAAACTGGCTGAACCACTGATTGATGGCCAAGCTCAGATGATGTGTAATGGGGAGGCTGATGCTTTCAATGTATAATTTCTCATTACTCTTTTTTTTTTGTTGCTCTTTCTTATCATCCTAATTTTCCCTGAACTTCCCCACCCATCACAAAAGGCAAGCAGAGTTAAGTGTCTGGTTTGACCTGGGCAGCTCTGCTCTGCCTTTCCAGCTCACGATTGCTCAAACCCAATCTGTGATCTCTGGAACAGGACCACGAGGGCTGGCTGGGGTTGGAAGTGCTGCAGGAACTTGTGTCAACTCTTCCCCGACCTCTGCAATTTTACCCCTCCCCTTTTCCTAAGGACGCGTACCCTGAGATAAAAGCCCCCCAGCACTTTTATGGGAAGTCAGCTGGAGGCATGGAGGCTGTTCTGGAGAGCTGAGAAAGCTCCAGATGCTTTGTGGGGAACTGGTCAGCTGCAGCCACAAAAATATGTCTGCCTGCACTGATGAACCCTTCTCTCCCTCTTTGACTTTTTTTTTTTCTGGAATCCCTGTTTAATATAGAGCAGTTCTTCAACAAAACTGTGATAAGGTTTCTCTGGTGGTATTATGAAGGTGAGGTATGGAAAGAGCCAAATTAGGAGAATGAAGGAAAAAGCACATTGGTGCTGCAAGGCACAACTGTGTCTCTGTGAGAGCAGGGACCTGTGGATGTCCCTGAAGGTCCGTGAGAGCTGAACCTGTCCCTGGCAGGAGGCACTTCACAAGACGCAGTCCTCCTCAGGGCCAGCCTCTCTCCTTGCTCACCCTGCAAAAGGGACCGGTGGTGCCTCACCTTGCCCAGGCCAGCACAGCCCACTGCCTGATGGTGACCAAGCCATGGTCACGGGGACAATGTCCCTGTCCCCAGCCCTGCCCCTTCCCTATCTGCTTCCCTCTGTATTTGTACTGGCACGGAAGTAGCTTTCTCCACCTCTTGCAGACTTCAGCCAGGATGGGACAGTGAGAAAGTTAAAATGGGGCTGGGAAATGCTAAGTTGGGCTGGATGAAGGGGAGGAAAAGTCAAGCAGAGCACTGCCTGTCCTGGTGTAGAGTTTGACTGCTGAGCCAGGGCATCGCCACTGTTCAGCTTCAGGGTGCCTGGAAGCTTCAAGCCAAGTGCTTCGGGCCAAGCGCCACCGTTACAGACAGGGCTGTAAATCGGGGCTGCTCTGAGCACAGCCACCGCACGTGGTGTTCCTCCCATAGTCCTTCCAGACGTCCTTCAGACCCCAGGGAACTCAATGACAGATTTTATGACTATTGTTCCTGTTTATTTCGCTATACAAGAAAAAAAAAAAAATCCCAACCCCAAACTAACCTTGCATCTGAGATAACTAGTTTTATGGGCACTGCCACATGGCTGAGATGGGTTTTGCTTCATGTTTTTGTAGTTGGGAAGGAGCAGGGTGTGTTTTTTTTTCTTTTCTTTGTTTTTGCTGTATGAAGGTAGCAGCAATGAACTGCAGTGTAAATTGCCTTGTTGCCTGCTCAAGGGGGACCAGCGAAATGTTGACTGCTTCACGAAGGTCATTTTCTTGCAGAGGCAAAGCAGAGCTGCAGCTTGTAAATTTGAGAATCCCCTAGGGGTGGTGCTTTGGGACAGGCAGGGACGTAACAGGGTGCACTCTCACACAAGTGTCGCTGCATTCTTACAGCCGCGTGGAAGTTGCAAAGGAAATGCAGAACCAAATGGTACGAGATTTTCAGGGTGAACCAAGGCACAACCACATGCCTGTGGCTGTGTGCTTGCCTGTGCCCTAAAGCCTTGCTGTGCCAGCGCATCTTCTGCTCTTCCCCTCCCTGAGCCTGCCCTGTCCCCCCGCTCCCCCAGGACCTTTTGTTTAGACCAGCTATCAGCTGCCATTTTGGAAGGAAAAGCATCTCCCAGTGCTTTTGTACTGATAGTGTGGCGTGGGCTGCGATGAAGTAATTTCCTCCCGTATTTATTTTTATTTTTTTGCTGAATTATTTTTAATGCTTGTTGCTTTGTACATTCAATAACCTCTATGCAGCTTGTCGAGTCCATCTTTCTAACTTGTCCTTCCTATCCCCTCACAGTATCTTCATTTTCTACAGCGTTCTTACATACCGCTTGTTTAACCCATGTGCTCCCGGAGGAAGGTTTCTGGAGGTCTTTCCTCCCCTATACTCTCTGTGCCAAAGTGCAACGAGAAATACTTGTGGCCTGCTCATCATGTAAAGCATGTCCTGCTACCCAGTGCTCAGCGGCAGAAATTAAATATTTCACCCCAGCCAAAATGGGTGATTTATTGGAGACAGAGAAAGGGTTATTTTTTGGGACTCCAGATAAGGCTGGGGCCAGGAAACAGCTTGCAGTTGTCTCTTCAGATTCATCTCGTCCTTACCATGGTGTTTCATGATTTCCTCCAGCGCTATCATCAAGCGTGCTGTCACGAAGAGGCAGCTCAGCTTCCCCCAGTGCCTGTCCCCATATCCTGACAAGCTCACTGAGGACAAAAAGTCGGGCTGTCCCCACCCTGACGGCACATGAAGACATTGTCCTTTTCTCCCCGCTCAGCCGGGAGGGCTCCAAGAGCTTTCTAATCAGCTCGCTGTCAGCCTGTTTCCTCTCATCATTTAAAACAAGCCCATGCTAGGTTTACAGCTGCCAAAGCTTTTGCTTGGATTGAAAACACGGGAGTGCTCGAGGGGCAGGTTTTAGCTGCCAGGGCAGATTACCAGGCAGAAGTCTGGGGAAGATGGCCCTTTTCCTCTGGCTGAAAGCTCTCTGAGAGGATGAGAAATTATCAGCCTTGCTAGGCAGTTTTTCTTGCAATCATTCTCTTTAGAAGCTGACTGCTCATTTTGTTGCCTGTTGGCAGATGCGTACCCTTGTACGTAAGCTGACCCAAATCTCTGTGTAAATAGGTGAACTTCCCTTGTGGGGGGGAGAAGCTTCAGGCTTTTGGTTTTCTTTATGTATCTATAGGAAACTCTTCAGGTTTATCCAGCTGCTGCTTTTAGAAACCTCGCTGGTGTATCAGTGCTAAATGCACACTTCTTTGACCCCTTTCAGCTGCTCCAAACATGAGTATTGGCAGGGCTGAATGATGCTAAGATACAGCCTGGCTACGAAGAGGCACAGTTCCAGCTTTTATTCACATGTGCTTAGGGTGCCTCTAAGGATTATGATTATTTTTTTTTTTCATAAAAGGAGGTTGTGAGCCACTCATTTTGGTGTCAGCCTGATTTTTTGGAGAGTTTGTGCCTTGATTCTTCATGCACAACATGTATCATGGACAGCAAATGAGAACGGCAACATGCAAAATCACCAACTACCTCTGAAAACCTTGGCATAACCCACTAACCCTCGCTGCAAGCACATCCCCATTACATTCAGCAAATTTGTAGCTGTGCCTGGAGGCCAGGACCACTCTGAAGGACAAGCTGATGCCAAATGTGCTTTGCACTTCTAACAGGACAAAAAAGCTGCATCTGTCCAACGCTGGATGACCAGATGTGAGGCCTGACTTCACTGGTGGTTCATTCCTCACTCCTGGTGAGGGGACGCGGTGATGTGCTGGAGGAGGGCGAAGCACACCGGAGTGTCGGGGTCCTGCTTTGGGGCCCCCCCAGGCATGGACTCTGAGGGTGGTGGAGGTTATGGTGGCACAGGGTGGGTGAATGTGGGATTAGGGCTCCTAGAGTTTCTCTGCATGGGCTGGAGTGGGAAGGAGTGCAAGACCTGGGTCCCAGGTTCATGGTTAGATGGAAATGGCACATTTGCATCATTTGGAGCCACTTAGGATCTCTTTACAAGTCTTACTTGGAGCTGTGCACCCTCCTTACAAGTTACTGCATGCTTTTAGGGAAAGTTTTGTGCTGTTAGAGCCCCCAAATAAAACCCAAATGCCCCAAAGATCATACCAATACAGAGTGCATGGCACAGCAGAGAAATGGAGGAGGGGCCCCTTGTATCACCCTCTTCAGCTGTCAGCATTTAGTAGAAGAGATGTGCTCTTGAGTAATGGGCTTGGTGTTGTGGGCAATGACATTATTCCCAACACATTCCATTCATACCATATTCATGTGGAAAAAATTCCTTTCTGCTGGTATGTCATTGACATTTAGCATCAATTATTGAGTGTATTTGATGTTTTATGTTCTGAATTTCATGAAAATTGAAGTAGATATATTAGTCTTCTTAATACTGTTAGACAGCTTCACACACACAAGTTGCACATGTACACTGTAACCTGGGGTTTACACAAGAAAATGCTGCAGCTGAAAATAAACCCTGGCGTAAACTTGCCTGATTTTTTTGGCTCTCTCCTTTTGCCCTACTTTGGCTGTCTGAAAAACATAGAATCTATACTAACCTGAATTTTAAAGTGATGATACCAACATTAATAGGACAAATTATGATGCAATATTTAGGCTTCATTAGTTTCTTAAAAGCACTTCTTTCACATTACAAAATTTCATTTAGGAAAACTGGTTCTGTTCTTTTTTGATGTGGGTTAATTCCCCTCCACCTATGATTATTGAGTTTACCATGTAAAAAGAAACAACTGTTCTTTCTAACACCAGACTACCTACGGGATCAGCAAATTGGCTTAATTTCTTCTGGTGCTAGAAATATATAAGCTTTAATCATGAATCAGATACACACCCTCTGAAATAAGTTAACTCATCAAAGCAAAGGTCCCACTAGCCTTTAAAGAGAAGCCTTTATTATACATGCTATATAATACCTGATATTTATATTATATAGTTTGGTTTTAGTTGTATAGTTTGATGTGTATATACTTGTGTTTGATGTGTGTGTACATATATACATTGGTTTCAATCCAGGTGTAATGCTGACCTACAGAAGGTCGGGCTGGGCCATCTGATGTTCCCCTTTAGCCTTCTCTACAAGTGTAGAGAAATAATGTGGATGCTCTGCTTACAATAGTTCTTCATTATTTTATATTTTCTGAGTAATGGCTTGAGTTTATTCAGGGCCATTTTTCACAATGACTATTGCACAGGCTGAAGCAAACACTGTCTTCTTCCCTCTGCTACATCACTGCACCAGGAAAACGCTTTTCTCAGCTGCCTCTGCAAAAAGAGCTGTAAAACATTGTCCATCTTGTCCTACTTTGTGCATTGAGGAGAGCGGGGTTTACTTGTGCAATGGATCTATTTTCTATTTTTAAAAAATCTGGCCCATTGTTTTGCTCCTACAGCAAATCATCAGAGCATCTGAGTCCATCTGCTTTTAAGAATCCTTATTGTTCCTCCGGGAACAATAAACAGCATGCTACCAAGAGCCCATGAAACTGGATTGGAGTTTTCATGTGTTTCTGTTCCCAAACAGACAAGTAACCGAGATGTTTGTGTGCAGTGGAAGTGTTGCTCGGGGGTTTTCCTGGAGTTGTTGGGTATCTCTGGGCTTCCTGTGGCTGCCAGGGAATGGGGTCCCTAATGCAAGCCTGTACCTGTCAGAGGGAGCTCCTCCCCAGCATCCTAGGCTTTGGCATTAGTACTCCCCCGCTGGCCCTATGGCTCCTATGGCCAGGAGCTCCCTCAGGCCTCTGGGGATCCAAAATATTGCTCCTGGAGCAGGTCCTCCCTGCTCCATTTAGCTCTGCATTTTTCCAGGCAATGCCCCTGCCTTTGATAGCCTTACTCAGGTGACCTCCAGCACCAGACAAAGCTAACATGAGGTGAAGATTTGATTCACCAAGGGAGGTTCTCATTGCAAAATAGGAAACAAAGGGTCAGAACCTCAAAAAAATTGAATACGGTCTGGGCCAAGGCTTAACCAGGTTTCCTGGTGCTGATTACCCATTTTCTGAGACGTGTCCCAGCCCAGACTGACTGCAGGTATTTTCAAGGGGCTCCTTTTTCCCTACCTCCACTAGCTACTGAATGAATGAAATGATCTATGTGTGATCCAAAGGACTGACAGATGCTGAGATGATATACATTTTTTTATAACTGCACACTATTTAACCCCAACAACTGATGGATATATGGAATAGATGGGACTGCTGCTGAAGGTCAACACCTTCAGGCCTTCAATTAGGGCATCTGAAGTCAGCATAAATTTTTCCAGGCAGGCAAAGAGACAAGTAATTCCCAGGTGAAGATCCAAACAAATCAAACGCACCTTATCAGCCACATCGTATCTCTTCTTTATGCAGCACAAGGAAGCAGAAATAGCTCAAACCCATGAAATAGTTTCCAGCTATCTGTAGTTACCTGGGGGTCTTTGACTTGGTTCAGCTGTGAATGCCAAGAAATTGTGTTTGTAACGGTGCCAGCCACTAGCATGGAAGCAAATCTGTGGGCACAAGTTGAAATGTGACCTAATTGGGGAGCTGCGGGAGAAGCAAGCTGATTAAAAAGGAGGCACATTCAGTCTGATGGAGATTGGTGCTGACAGGAAAGGAAAAGGAGATCGGTAGTCTCTTAAACCTTGCTTAAAATCAGTCCCGTCCAGTTGTGAATGCTGGCATGAACACAGCAGTAAATTCTGGAATGAGATGAACAGTTTATGTCAAAATAATGCAACAAATTCCAGCCCCAAATAAATGTACAAACCCAAATTCTGTGCTCTGCCTGAGGCCCTGATCCTGTGGACGATTACATGCATGAAAAAGCTCTGTGAATGCAGGTCTATTCATGCATGCATAAACACTCACAGGATTGGGGTTTTATTGTGCATCTCCTGCAATCTACTGGATGGGATAGACATCAGCCTCAACTGCGGCCCATGTTTTCTCAGGGAGAGCTAGAAAACTAAACAAAACACATAACAAACCTGAGGCACATTTCACATCTGAGTCACTGAAAGTTTGTACAGTAAACACATGTATACAAAACTGGACAAGTTTATTCTCCACGAGACAAGCTGGTTTTGTAATTTTTTTTTGTTTTGACTTATAAGGAAAGGAAGGAAATTCCTCCTTTCCCCTTCCCTGCCCATACATTTCGCTTATTCGTGAGTCTTTAGAAGGCTATGAAACTGCACCAGAAGCAAACAAGAACTTTCTTTAATGAATAAATATTTACGACGGCCAACTTGGATACCTGAGTTTGAGGCTGATTTTCCTGAAACATGCACCAGAAACTCTCAGGCTTGATTGTGCCCGGATCGAAGCACGCTTCCTGGAGCAGCAGCTGCTCCTCATAACGCACGTCTGAAACCCCGAGCAGGACTGCGGAGCACTTTGATGGCACTGGGTTGGCCAATTTGTGCTGGATAATTCAAACCTTTCTGCATGTGCCGTCAGAACGGGTCTGTTTCACTTTACTTGGTGTCCCTTATGTAATTCTGTACATAAAGCTGCTCGTTTGTTTGGTCAGTGCTTTCCTGGGGCCAAAAAGGTGACCTTTGAAGCACGAGCTTGATGTTGGCTGGTGCCAACAAATACAGATCTCTTCCCACGGGGCTGTTCCCAGAGGACCTGCCAGTGTCTCCATGCAGCCTGTTACCTTGGCTAGTATTTGCCCCGGGGAAATCAGGCTCCACGCAGCGGATGGGGAATGGATCTTGGAAGTGATCCCAAGAAATGTGCACTGGCCTGAGCTATCAGTGCAGCTGAAGGGCTGCGCAGAGGCAGAGGTGCTCTCCGACCAGCACTGGGTCATTGTAGAGGCACCCTGAGCAGCATCTGCAAATGATGGTCTTCCTCCACAGATGCTCTTAAAAGAGCTCCTAGTACTAGAGGAGATTTCTCTGGGCCAGCAGAAAGAGAACATATATTCTTCTTTGCAGTTTTTCTCTTTTCCCCTTAGCAAATCCTTCCAAAACCAAGAGGAGCCCAGCCTTGGGTTCCCAAGCAGGGGTTGGGAGGGTGCTGCAGTACCAGCATCCCTTACCCCTTTCCCTCGGGATGTCCCTTGGCAGACAGATGGCAGAAACCCTCAAGTGATGCTGCACTGTGAGTGGTGCCTCAGCTGGGCACCTGGGGAAGAATCCCAGGGCATGTCTGTGCTTTTCCTTATGTCCTTTGTCAGTTCTGATTCCTGGATGATAAAAGCCTTGGAATCAAGGGGCAAAAGAATATCTTTTATTTGAGGTACCAAAATGTTGCACAAATTAAGGACTTAAAATATGAACTTGATATAATGCTGCTGGTAATAAACAGAACAGGAGATCATTTGGCAAGTCCCAAAATGTAATGTAATATGTTCCCAAATGAGGCATATTTGTAAGCCTACTGGAATGCCATTATCCGAGGAGCCCTCCTTTTTATTTATGATCTTGACTCTCCACAGTGTATAATTTAAGGTCTCATTGAGTTGTGTAAAGGGCACGGGATCAACATTCACAAGACATGAGATAACTTCTCAGCTCCTTCAGTGAATGACCTTGTCAGACAGCCTCTGTCACTTCACTTTTTCCACCCTCTGCTCCTTGGAGAAGAGGAGGATGAGCACTGGGTCGTGCTGGAGGGTTACTGTTTGCAACGAGCTTCATTTCAGCTCCCACGGCTAGATACAGCCGCAATCCACTCAAAAAACTTACAGGGTGTTTCCCATATATGAGTTTCTAACATCCCGAGACCCTCTAAATCTCAAGCCTGTGATCAGACCTGGTAAGATAATGTACAAAACTGCATACATATGACCAGAGAGGAAAAGGAGAGAGGGCTACCTGCCTGCGCTACAGGCAGTCCTTGCAAGAAGGCCTAATTGCCGCAGACTGAAGTTTCTTGTTTCATCATTTGTTCTGTCTGTTTTTCTCCTTGGTACAAGTTGAGTTGCATGATAGTTTAAACGATGATGACTTATGAAGAAGGTAGATGCCTCTCCAATTCCTTACCAGGAAAAATACCCCCCAAGTTTATTTCCACCTTTACTTCCCAGCCGCCTCTCCCTTTCTGTGTGCTCAGAAGCTTTGGCCGTCGCTCGGGAGCCCAGCCCTGTCGCCACGTGGAAGCGCAGGCAGCCAGGAAGGATCTCAGCCTGTTCAGAAGCTGAGCTCATCTTTATGGGGCTGGAAAGGTCTCCTGGTTCTGACTCAAGATATTTCTAGATGGGGGTTTCAGGGCTTATGTTGGAGGAGATTTGCTGCAGCCAGGCTCTGTAAGGTGCCGCCAAACACCTCCTTATCTGTTCTTTCAGTGCCAGCTCATGCCACAACCACATGCATCACCATTTCACCTCAGCTCTTTCTCTCCTCTGCTTGTCACTCAGCATTTGGTTAGCCTAAGGGAAGGTGCCACATCTGTCCCCTTTCAGTGCCCTTATGTCTCCCTCCCCACCTGCTCTGGCAGCTGGTGCCTTCCTGATCACGTCAATGCCACAGGACGGAAATAATGCTGAAAAGACCCATCCCTCCCAAGTTATCATTACAAATGTAGCCAGCCTACATCTCTTCAGTTCCCATCCTTCACTCCTACCCCCTCCAGGTCCTCCCTGGTTGTCTGATCCCCATTAGTAGTGGCAAGCATCTCCTGGGAAGGTGGCTTACATATTGAATCTGCTGAACTCATTGCAGAAAGAGCTTCCGTGGCAGCATATGGTTGTGTGCACAGGGATAAAATAATTTGTGGAGGTTTCTAACTTTATTCTCTATGGTTAACAATTTTGAAAACTAATCCTTCCCCATCCTGATTTCAGAGGTGCAGGCACCAGCTCCGTGCTACAGGCTCTGAATCTTCTGGCCCTCCTCACCCGCACGCTGCCAAGCTTTGTACTGAGGCTGGTGTTTGGTGTAAACTCACGGTTGTGAAACACTGACAGACAGCTTATTTCTCCAATAGTTAAAGGAACATGGTAAAACAGTTAACCAAAAATCAGTCCAAACTTTAGAGCATGATAATTTAGTGCAGATGTACCCCTTGGATACTAAATACTGCTTCCCTCCCACAATGCAACATACTTTCTGCCACATTTGTCATTGAAAAGCTTTCTTTAAAAAAGGGAGAAAACAGCTAGGTCAGACAAAAATGTATACTTAGGAGTTCTCCTTTAACTCTGAAGTGGCAGCTAAGTGACAGAAATACTTTAAGGACTGGAGAAGAACACTGTAAATCCCTTCTCACTCAGCAGGTTGTTACTATGGAGTGATACAACTGCAGGATACAAGACAAAAATAAGAAAACAAAAAAGGAAGAAGACAGTAATGTGAGCCAGCTTGTTCTGTGTATTGGTCTGTGTCCTGCTGTAACATCTTCTTCCTGACATTTTCAAGATGGAAAAAAAAAATACAGTACAATTATTCAAAGTTTCTTCTTATTCCAAGTGGGGTTATCAGCTCCCAGAGTGAGTTTCACCAAGGAAACTCTCCCACTCCCCTACCTCTGCTCATCCTGGGGAAGTGTGCGTGTACTGGGTGCATAGAGAATGCCCCTTGTTCAGCAATTTTCAAAGCTTTTTTATTTTATTTTGTTTTATTTTTTTATGTTGGGAGAGGAGTTGAAGCTGGAGAAAAGGACATTTTGGCGCCCATCCCTGCACAGGTGGAGGTGGTCCATGGGCAGGACTCACATGGCTTTGGTGGCATGACTTGGGACACATACCGCGTCCTGCTACGCACTTGGCATTGACTCGGTGCTCCAGGTTTGCTTACTTACCCATGGAACTCAAACAATTGCTAGGAGGAAATGTGGGCAGCATTTGTTTCAAACACAAAGCAAAGCCCCCAAAGCTGCCTGACCAAATGGCCCTTCCCTCTTTTAAGATAACATGTCAGAGAGAAATGTAAGGTTAGACTTGCTTTATCTCAGCTGAAATGTGTACGTGCTCGGTGTCTGACTATCGACCAGCGTAAAAAATAAACCAGCTGTGCTGCCACTCTGATAGGTAGCAGCCCAGGTTTGCCTCGGGGCAGATATTTACTGCTACATCTGGCTTTGCTTTGCTATATTGTTAACCTCCCTTTTCCTTTCTACATTTGTTTTGTTTTTATTAAATTTCCCGTCTGAATCCTCTAGTCTGTATTTCTAATGTCAACAATTGCTTTTATCACAGATAATAACTTCCTTTTACAAAAGCTGTACCATCCTACATGCATTTCAAATTACATTTTATGGACAAACACTGAAGTACAGTATTTGGCAGTGCATGCAATTGTATATATTTATAGTAATCTAATTCTAAGGTATGAGAGCCAAGAAGTAAGTTGGTTGCCGTTTTCTTAATCATGTATTTAGTTGACAATGTAGTTACTTTTACTAAAGCTTAACGAAGTTTGTATTGTGATAGTGATGTTTATGTAGTAAATTATGTGGTATGGCTAAGCATGCTATAAAGCAGTTATAAAAACATAAACTGTTCCTTTAGCTCTCCACAACATGTAAAATCTGAAATCATTAGAGAGGATAAACACCTATTGATATATACATGGGAGAAAGAATCTGGATGTCTCCAAATAAAGAAGAGAGATGGCTTTATTTTTGTTAAGTATGACCCAGAAATCATCATGTCTCTTTTAGCAGTGCTGCTGCTGACTTTATGCAGTTCATTTACCCTTTGGGGACTTTATTTCCCATATGCACTGTACGTGGGATGGAGTAGTGCTTACAAGAAACATGGAGACCTTCCTTTGGAAGGTACCAGAACAGGCTTTATTTTTGTGTTTTGTACATTTTGGCTGAGAATTTAAGATGACATAGCCATTTGTGGCAATCCTCCTGTGGATACCCTTCCTTGGGATACTACTGCGGTATCCTAAGTAGTCTGAGTCCACTCCACCAACTTGTGTTTGCTTCATTGGCAGCAAGTCATAGCGAAAAACAGTAGGATATCCATGATCCTATGTGCAGGTATAGCATTCGTTAGCATGGACAGACCAGGAGGGCAAAAAGAGTTGCCTGAGGTGAGCATGCAGTTTTCTTCCCAGCCAAACATACCCTTGCCTACCTTGCTCCAGAGGATCGGTTCCCTCACATCACTCAAGTGTGCCGGGCCTGACCTGTACTTTTTTGGCATCCGCAGTAATGTTTATTGTCTTCCCTAAATCCACTGCTGGCTATAAAAGTTTCTTAGTGACAGCTCTTTTCTTAGACATTTTAAACGCTAACTGGCTTCCTCGTTCTCTTCACAGAGCATTGTTCTGCATTACTAATGAAGTCGACACGTCTCCAAATAAGCCCCACCTAGCACTGAGACTCCTGGCAGAGTTTGGGAATACGTTGCCTCAGCCTCCCTTTGCTCACAGACTCTTTCTAAGGCATCTCATCCCCAGCAGTCCCATGAGCAGCCCTGCTCTGCTCTGCCTGTGAGCAGACAGGACTTCTCCCACCAGATCTCACGTTCAGCAGGGCTCTGGCCGGCAGCTGTTGATGCTCGAGGGATCGTGTCTGCGGCCAGCACATCTCCTCCTAGCTCGTGTGTAGCTTGCAAATTTAAAGCTTGCAGCTCAAAAATCATTGTGTTTTCTCCTCAGTGCTGTTACACATACTGCTCTTTCCCACGTGCTGCTTTTTCATGCAAGCACTTTTCACGTGCTTTCTTAGATCACCTCTGGAAACCTGCTTCACCTTCTTATCTGCATTGTGCTGTATCAGGTTTTCTGGGAACACCACGGTTTGTGAAATAGCTAAACATGAACAATGGTTCCACTGGCTTTTAGGCTGAATCCTTTTGTTAGCAACATCTAGAGTATCCATTGCTCTGATAACTAATTCCTTGATTCTCTTCTAATACTACTCAGATCGCTGCCCAAATATTGGACCTGTTTGCTTCTGTGCCATGTTCCTTGTGGATCCTGATCTTGACCTTGACACAGCTTTATGCTTTGGGTCCCTTTTCCAGCTGTTGCATGGTAAATTTGAATTGCAGAAAAAAGAGTGAAAGTCAGTTCTGAGCCTCGGGGCAATCTCCTGCTTTGAGCATCTTCTCCTGGAATTGACCCCATCCTGCTCTCCAAAATGGTAGATGTCTGCACTCTGCTGAGCTACATCAGCCTTTGAAAGACGGAGGTACCACACACCTCTTGAGCCCCTTTCCCATTTTCATGCACACTGCATTTGTCACCCCACTGTACAGTTTCTTGCACATCAAGCTCAGCCACACGACAGGGAGCTTGCTGGTAATGCTAATGATGTCTCTTTACTTACTTGAACAAACCATGATGGTTTGGCTTCACTGTAACCAATGCTGAATGGAAATGCTGCTCTACAAGATTTCCGCATTTTCCCTCCGTACTTTACACTCATTCCTGTCCCGTACCTATCCCCATCTGTGCTGGCTCCCCACTTTGGAGGTTGTGCTGTCAAGTCACTCAAGAGCAAATCCTGTTTTAGAAAGTCAGATTTTCTTTCTGTCTTTTTTTTTTTTTTTCCCCCTATATATTTTAAAGCTGTATGGGATGCTGTATGTTAGAGCTTGCCCCATGAACAGTGGTGCTGGCTGAAAGTCAGGGGCAGTACAATACAGTGCCAGAATGGAAATGAGAAGTGAGAACAGACACCACATTTGGGAAAACACCCAAAGTTGTGTTTGCTGCATGTTTTACATCATGGACCCACAGCTGATGCCAAGCTGATCTGCGCTGTCTCTTGTAAGGTGTAGAAAAGTCTCTGTCCCGTTGGGAGCTTCTAGCATTCCTGGCCACGTCATGCAGTGGGACCCAAGGATTTGTTAACATCACTGGGAAAAAATGAATCCTCCCTTCTGCTGCTTTCTGCTCGTCTGTTTTTGTGCTCTCAGAGGTCACTGGTCCGGACACTGCAATGTGTGCTCTGCCTTGGCAGCACGTGAGGAGTTTACAAGAGGAACAAACTCTCCGTCGTGCTGATGACCTCGGGGAAATGGGAGCGGAGGGCAGGTTGCTGCTCATCGTCAGAGACCTCCCGAGTCCCTCCCTTGGGTGGGGATCTGGAAAGGAATAGCCTCTGCCTGTTTAGGTTTTGCTGAGAATAGATGTGTAACGGATGCTTCAGGAGAAAATGCTAGTTAACTAAAGGTGAAGCCGGAGATGGGCAGGCTGGAAAAGGTCGGAGCTCTGGAAAAGATTTGTCAGTTTGAGTCCACCTAAAACTGGGCAAAACAAGTGTGCATGTGGGGCTAACTGGCTTGTTTGTTTAGACAAGTCAGGCTTCCCAGGGTTTCAAGCCCGGTGAGACAGGGAGATGCTGCTCTCAGGACACCACCAGTCCCAACCCATATGGGGTGCTGCATGGTGCCAGGACTTTGGCCACACTGTTGGCATGGCTTTTCCAGCCCCTTACTCCAAAACTCAGGTCTTAACATTTGGATTGCAGAGCTGGCTCAAGCAGCGGCACTTTGATTGCTTTTAATTTGAAAGACAGATCCATATTCTTTCCCAGATGTTGCTATATGTGTTTGAATAACAGCACATTAATTTGTCTTGGCTTACGTGTACTTCTGTTTCTCGGTCTGTGCTGTGTTTGCTGATACAGTTGATTCCCTTATCCAGTTCCCAGACCAGCTGAAAGATGCTCCTGAGGCTTTCAAGCAGCCAAGGAAAGATAACTATTTAGAGAGAAGTAGGGTAACAACTCAATAAGATTAAAGAACTTTAGCAAATGTTTAAAATTTGCTTTTCTCAGCCACCTGCATCTAGATTTGTATCCTCAGGAACTGTTAGGCAATTATGAGATGTATTGGCTGGTGTAAAGTTCAGATTGCACTTTGTCATTCTGGAGCCAGATTAGAAAACCTAGTGCCTAGGCCTTTTTGCACAATCTTCAGAGACCTCGTCTCTCTCATTTAGCTGCTTCTGGCTAAAGAGCCCTGAAACATTGTCTCCTGGCACCTCCAGGAGTCTCTCATTTCATACAGAATATATCACGCTGGGGAAGATTCAAGTGCTGAGCTTAAAATCAGGTTTCCATAATTGTGTGGAGGAGGAACACAGGGGACACAAAGAGCCAAAAACATAACTGAAGCAGTATCACTTTGAATCCAGAGGGAATATCCGTTAAGTTGGCTCAGTTTTGGATTGGAGACAATCTGACAGAGCTTGTCTCTCACTCTTGATATAAGTTTAAGATTTGTTTTAAGACCAGTTAATTTATTCTGCAGGTTGCAAGTGCTTCAGCCAAGTTGTCTTCATTATGGAAGCAAATTCTTGACACATTCTAGCTGATGATAGCAAAAAGACAAACCCTTTGCTGTTTTGTTTTGTTTTGTCATAGGAATGTTTGAGAAATTCAATTCTTGTCCCTAATGAGGAGCTAGTTTTCAAACATATCTCAGCCTATCTCAGAGCATTGCTGCTCAGGAATTGCAGAAAATGTGTATACTTCAGAAGTATAGATGTTTTGCTCTTTTTTTTGCTGCTTTTCCATGGCATTTTCATCGTGGGAGTTGAATATTTTCCTGCTAGACTACCCAGCTGAGCCTGGAGGAGCCTGGAGGGATTTTGCTTGCTTGACTCAACCCTGGGCATCTGGAGGTGTTTGAGGTGCAGGTACGGGTGTACAGGACCATGTCACTGGCCACATTGGTGTCTCTTGCTGCAGCTTGGCTGAGGCTGGCATCAGCCATTGTCCTTTGAGGAGCTACAGGGGCTGAAACCCGCATCTACTGGTGTGTAGCTTGGTTGTTTTGGTGATTCCTGGGCCTGGTAAGCATGTCTTATGGGCCCACTGCTGCAGCCTTTATTGCTTACAGATTTCTCACCGTTGCCTTCAAGCAGGGGTATTTCATATCCCTCTGTGCAACTTAGGGCGATGTTTCCCCTTGTCAGAGTGTTGAGACACCTCCAGTCTGCACTGGGAAAGCTGAAATGGTGAGAGAGGGAAAAAAAAACCTTCTGGCTAATGAGTTGAGGTTGGATGGCCAGCTATACTACTGCTGTCACAGTCATGCACAATGATGAACTGACCTAGGCAGACAAGAAATCAAACCACGTCTCTCCTATGGCCCAAGTCTTCACATCACCCATTGACGCCAATGAACTCTGTGAAGTCCAAAGCCATCACTTGGGTGGGTGTGAGGAACTCATTCAGAAATGGCTGTGTCTTGAGAACGACCACAGTCTCCTATCTTTCCACAGTCCCCTCCCCACTCACTGCAGTCATTCTTTCCCTCTGGTGCAGGACCACAACCCCAGCTCATGGTACCCGAGCCCAGGCACTGCTTGGTGGTTTCCCTGGGACATCTGATTAACAAATCAATAAGGGTGAGAACCACTTTAGTTTTAAACAGGTGCACTGTTGAAGCTTACAGCTGAGGTAGATACCCCATATTTTCTCTATCATCCATCACAGAAACAGGTGTTTCTAAGGAGGTATTTTAGATACCTGCTTCAGGAGGAAATGGCTTGTATCTGAAGATGTAATGGCTATAGAGAAGAAACTTCCACTGACTGTGGAAGGAGCTCAGTGCTTCTAGTTAAAACACAGAGATCTACACTGTCATGGAGTCCTGACTAACCTGGAGTTAGCTGTCCATGTATTTCAGAAGAGGGAGACTCACTCAGGTCTTACTTCTGCACAGACAGTAGTGGACTTGTCTCTTCTTCCCATCACGGCACAAAGCAGCTCCTGAAGACATGTCTCTTTTCCAAAGCAGAGGGAATCTCTTAGGAACTGCTGATGGGGTAGAAGCCAAGGCAATAGAAATTGCTGGACCTCGCCTCTGGTTAGTGCTTCCTGCGTGCACTGAGGGAGAAGGTTGTGTGTTAAACTTGCCCTCCTGCTTTAATGAAAAATACATTAGGGAGGCCAAAACGTGAAGAGCTCTGTAAATAAAAAGCAAAGAGATAAGATGGAGTTTCATATGATCTCTCCAGAGCCACATTGTCTCATCTTCATCATTTAATTACAGATGCTGAAGCTGAGTAAGTTGCCAAAGTAAACTAAAACAGAACAAATATTCTGGGCACAGAAGCAGCTTTTTGATAATTTTTTTTTTTTTTGATAAGGTCTGTGAAAAGAAATGTGAAGAGAGTTGCTGGCAGCATTTATCTTTTCTGTAAACTATGTGCACTTCTTCTGGGGTTTGTTTACTGGTCTGGCTACACTATCTGTGTCTCAAGAGCCCTTAGCAATATTGTTATATTTTGACAGAGCCCTTATAGCAGCCATAATGTAGTTGCTGTATTTCAAATCACCTTGATCATTAACTAAACAATCCAGAATGTATTTGTCACAGCTTGCAAACGTTTCTGTAAACAGTTGACTTAATTTCTGTTCACTCAAAACCATATTCAACAACGTTGCTCATTATTTTTGTCTGAAACTCAGCTTGAAAGAATTGCTCTGAATCAGATGTTGGGGGAATAGGTTTGAAACTTTTTCCTGCTAGTTCATTAACCCAGTTTAATAGATTCCGTGGGAGATTATTTTCTCTATACAGTGGTTATTTAAGCAATAGTTTCTATTTTTTTCCAAATATTTATAAACCAGTAAGTTCCTCTGATATATTTATTGGTACCTTGGAGCAACTTATTGCACATATAATGGAGAGGAATGGATAAAGTTACGTCTACTATAAAACCAGGGTATTTTTATTTGTACTTTAAATACTTTTGTGCAACTTCTGAAGCTGGTGTACAAAGGAGAGGGTTGTACTCTTGTACTTGTTTACTCTTTGCTTTGTTGTTAGTGAATTCTTTCTGGTGTCATGCTTTGTGCATGGCTGAAAAAAGTCATTAGGATTAGAGTCAAACATTAACCTTGTGACCTTCTTGTTTATATACCTACTGTAAGTCTGTTCTGCTTGTCTTTCTGCAGTTAGTAAAAGCAAACTTGTGTGCACAGTCCCTGGAAGGCAGTGGGCAAACTGAGATGTTTGTCAAGATCACTGATACCACATCCCTTCAGACTCAAATCTTCAAAGGCACGTACGTGGCTGAGATTAACCCAGAGGGTGGCTTTTAAAATGCAAGTGTCTGCCTCATTTTAAAAATAGTAAGCTGACAAAAATAGCATCCTAGCCCAAAGTGGTGATGCAGAGTGCAATGAATGGAAGGTGAATACACATTTTTAGATTAGCCCAGGCTATAAAATTCAAAGAAAACAGACATATCATCTGTCCCTGCCACAGTCCCTGAGACAATGTACCTAGGAAAAGACTGAAAAGGGTTAGAAACCTGAGATGTCCCTGTTTTACTGCAAGGCTGTTGTTCTTGCCATTCCTCAGGCTTTTCGGGAAGTGTCCTCCATGAACATAATGTGTGGGAGAGGGAAATCACTGACCACTCAAAGGTGGTGCCCTAGCTTCTTCATCTCCAAGTGTAGGTGTCAGGGTTGCCTGAAAAACAGAAAATTCAGAAAGTTGTGGAAAGGCAGGCAGCACTGGGCTTGCCTGCTCGATCAGGTGTGGCCAAGGAGGTGCTGGGGGATGTTGATGGTGCTGCCTGATGGGGCAGCACCTGCTCAGAGCTGAGAGCCCTGCTGCAGGCTCAGCATCACCGTGCACACCTTGACTGGGTACTGACGGACATTTTATTGCGTGCACCAGAATAAGGATTGCTGCAGACCCACGGCCAGCCCTAACCCACCAAATCTCCCTTTTCCCATGTTCCCCCAATTCATCCAAATGGGCCAGCCCTGCCCTGCAAGCCCCCACTGTCATGGTCACAGCTGCCTTCTTCTCTGGCTTACCCTCCCACCCCAAGTCAAATGCATCTCACTCTCCCCCTCTCCCTGCCTCATGGGCAGGCTCACTTGTCAGCTGTGCCAGATTCAGAAGAGAATATTTGATTGTAGCAATGTCTTTATGAGAGCAGAGTGTTCTGTAACTCCATTATCAAGTACATCATGTGTTTTGATCACATCAGAAATTAATTCAGTCCACCAGTGCGTGTTTATTGTCAGTACAAATCTCAGCAAGGCTTTTTTTAGAAAAATCCCTGACAATGCAGTTTCTTTTTAAATTTAAACTTTTTAAAATTGATAGTTTTATTTATTTGTTTATTTATTTATTTTCCAATCAGTTAATGTTACAGCACCATTAGGTCCCCACACACTCAACAAACCTTGCAGGCACCATTGAAGGCATGGCAAATTTGGAAGACATCCTTGGTGGATACCAAATACAGTTATGAATGCAGAAAGTGCTTGAGTAGGGCTCTTTCATGGAAAAGTAGAGTCAAGCAGATGTAACTTGCCGGTAAAATGTAATCTTTGTAAACAAAGATTGTACTTTTCAGTGGATCAGGGATGTTGTTAACAATGTAGGGTCTCCTTTCAAAGAGCAGGTAGACCAAGCCCAGACTATTCTGACCTCAGAAGAGACCTTGGAAAATCGGGGGAATGTAAAATCAAATTAAACTTTTGCTCCAGTGAAAACAAAGTGATGATTTTGTATTACTTTCTTGTCTTGGAGAGCCAGCTCCTGAGACATTCAGATCTTGTTTAATTTCTGCTCAATCCGCAGCAGATGTGAGAGTGACAGATGAATTACAAAAGGGAGAAATGTTCAGTGATTCTTGGAAGTCTTTAAGAGATGACAGATGGCCCTTAACCAGCTTCTCAGAGGGGCAAAACAAAAGGAAAAAGAGAACAAGGAGCCAGCCCTGCATTATCAAGGTACTGATGTAAAACAGAGCCATGATGGCAGAGCAGGCTGTGCTTGGGGAGGCAGCAAACATACAGGGAGATGCAGAGACGGAGAGGACAAAGAAGGAAACTCAGGGACACAATGTGCCTTGGAAATCACTGCCTGCTGTCCATCCCCATCCTGTCCTGTCCTGTCCTGCCAGAGTCCTGCGTTCTGTTCCCACGTGCTCGTTTTACTCATACAAAAACTTTAATCTTCACTCTTTACAACTATCTAAGACTTTAACTCCAGTTCTGGGTCAGAAGTTGACATTTCAAGTTAGAAAATGAGAATACTTGTTGTGTAGAGAAAATGTTTACATTATATAGGCAGACCCTCTGCTTGTGTAAAAAAATGAAGAAAGCTGGTTAAAGCATGGCTGTTGGTTAAAGAATCATATAAATGATATAATGTATAGACATCATCTAGGTGTGTGCATATTTATGCTTGTGTGTAATCCCAGTATAGCCCTTCACTGGGACCAGATTCCTTAGCAATCTTATAGTAACTTTATTGGAATGAGAAAACATAGGGCAGTATTGTTTGCTAACAATACTTTCCCATTGTAAAGTAAATATTTCAGCAAGTATTTACTAGCAGGAATACTATTACCATGTTTAATGAAATTGTAATCAGTAAATAGAGTCAGCTGCAAACATTTTGTTTTTTCCTTAAAATATCTAAATGTCCTGATATGCATTTTCATCCTTCAACAGAAAAAAATATCTAATTTTAGGGCTACAAAGTGCAAAAGGGCCTATGAGACCCTGAGGGCTGTGCTACAATCAGTAATAAAAATGCTATATAAAATATTAGCAAAAAGTATAAAACTTCCATTTCCATTATGGAGGTCTAACATTTTCTAAGCGCTTTGGGGTGTTAAAGAGGAATATGAATCTTGGAAATGTCAGCTATCATGAATACTTAGGACATGTGGTAAGTGTCTACTGTATGTTCCCAATAAGTGGGCTATTGAATAATTGACCTGAAGATTAATGGCACCCCCGTTGGACAGAAGGGCTAGGAGATACTCATTGAGGGATGCTGAGGGGCTCCAGCATCCAGCTCCTGCACCACCAAGGGTGACTTTCTGTCTGCTGAGGGATAAGTGGCCCAAAGAGGATTTTCTCCAGTTCCTTTCTAATGGAAAAGTGCCCAGTGGCCAGGTGTGGAAGTGTCCTTCAAAGCGCAGACCCATGTCTCCCAGTGCACGAGAAACATCTCTGGGAACACCCTGTCTTGAAATTAAAGTTTCTCTCTCTCTTTCAGCAGTCTCCAGGGCCCCTCATTCCTGTGACATCGCCAGGATGTTTTACATCCCTTTAGCTCTGCAGAGCTTTTAACCAAAGCCTGTATTCGCCTGCCTGGGTAATAAATAGATGGCTGTGGCTGTGGGCTGAGTACAGTGATTTTCTGGAGTTGTCCTCAGTGAATTTGGGAATGAGTGAGGGATCGTCCACCTGATCTAACTTCAGACATCAAACACAAGTGTTCTCTGGAGGAGCAAACCTCTCTCTATTGACTGTAGGGAGAAATAAGGATCTTCAGTGTAAAGGCTTTAACCTGCTCTTTTGTGAGCCATCTCCGGCGGTTTGTACAGCTCCCTCTGTAGGAAGTGTCCCAGATAACGCACACCCCTCTGGTGCTGCTTTCATTGCATGCAGAGAATCCAGTGCTACATTATCAACTCATTAATGCTTTTGGGGAAGGAGAATAAACTTTGCAGCCAAGAGTAGTTTTCCTAAGTTTGTTTTCCCAGTGTAGCTCCCTGCACCCTTGGTCGTGTTTATGAAAAAACATTTTTGTTTACATGGAAAAACAAACCACAGGAGTTTTCTCATCTGTCATCCCTCTGTTTCTGCAAGAGCACACATGTCCTTGGTAAGAGCCCTGATCGAGCACTGGCTGGGGTTCAATGGCAATGTTGTGTGCCTGCGAGGAGCAGTCACAGACTGCGAGCGGTAGCACTTGGTGCAAACAGTTAAGTGTTCAATGCCTAGGACTGCTTCGGCTCGCCCATGGCAAATACAGCACCAGCTAAGACATTCTACTGGCATTGGGAAAGTTGACTCAAGCTCATAAATTGCTTAAAATTAGTTCAGTGATAATTAAATGCGAGGCCAAAAATGGAAATAAAAAAGCCAGGATTCCCCCTGCTATGCGCAAGCCTTTCCAGCAGGACAGCAGAGCCAGCACCACATTTTCCATTTTGATTTCCATGGCCAGGTTTATATCTCAGATCTATAATGCACGTCAGTGAGACACCACATCACCACCACAACTGAAGATGCCCGTTTCCCTGGGCTGCCCAGCAAGGCTTGCAGGAAAGGCTCCACGATGAGCGGTGCAGAGCGCAGGGCGCACGTGTTCCCCAGCCTGTGCTGCAGGCCACACAGAACTAGGACTCGCGTGTTAAATTCAGCTGTCACAGGACTCAGAAAACATACCCCTTTTGGCTAGAAATTGTGTTGTAGGCTGTTTCAGATCTGAGGTTATTTTTCTGGCCCAGTTCCAAGCTGCAAAATGAGGTTTAAGGTGTCATATTCTTGGGAAAAAAAAAAAAAGTTTAAAATGCATTATCCAAATGTCACGTAGTTCTTTCGAGAGACTAACACGCATCTCTGTGTAATCTCCAGGGATGTTGCAAGAGGACATTTCTGAGTGCCAGACAGCCATGTAACTTAATGAAATCTTTCTTTTTCTTTTAAAGCTAATTTCCATGTCATGCTTTTGGTTCCTCAAGTACATACTGGAGGCAGAACCAGCTGTGTGCTTTTAGCTTCCCCAGACCATTCAGAAATTAAGAAACAAGTGAACAAAATGAAAAAGACAGAAGAAGGGAATACTGATAACAGGAAAACATGAATAGGGGATGGAAAGTGCCAGGGAAAGCAAGAAGAGAGGAGCAAAGATGGACAGACACTGTGCTTGCAGGAGGGCAACTGCTGCCCGTGTTGGTGAGTTGTGTTGGCAGGTGGCTGAAGGAGTTACTGTGCTCACTTGGGTGTGAACATATATATATATAAAATTTAATTTTTAAATATCAGAAGTTGTTGTTTCAGTTTGGGACAACTTCTCACAGGGTTAATTCTGAACTTTCCAAACCTTCTGGCTGTATGGTTGCTGCTGAATTTTGTTGTTCCCCATGCACATAATTTCTGTGCCCCATCCTTGTGGGTCCTTTGGCCTCAGGGTTTCCCCTCCCACCACCCCAGAAACCCCCTCACCGGGGCTGGCCTCCTCCCTCCAGCCTGCACCAGACCTGCCTGCGGGCCGTGTAGCAGATGGGGAATGGAGCTAGAGAGATGGTGAGAAAGATCTGAGTGAATATATTTGGGCTTTGCTGTGCAAACAACCCCTGCAGTGAAGCTTTTGCCATCTGTGCCGGTCCGTTGCTGAAGCTGCGGGAGGAAAGTGCTGGCAGCAGTGCCGTACCCCTTTGGACCACATCAGAATTCACAAAGTTTGCTCTCGGCGCTGTCTGAAACTCGGCAGCTCCCAAACAATAAGCCTTGTCCTCGTGGAGGAGTGTTACCAACTTTCTCCGTTTTAATTGCAGTCTTCTCCTCTGAGCCTCCAGCCGTGCCCGTCATGTGGTGGTGCTGAGCCCCAGCTTTCTCTTCAAAGAGAGAAGGAAAGCTGCAGCCCAGGCACCCTCACAGGCAGTGCAGAAAGGAGAAGCCCCCGTTTATTCTGAAAAATGGTGAGAGCTCCAAAACGCCCAGGAACGTCGGGTGTCCTGGTGTTAACAGGGTTGTAATTCAATACGGACACAGAAGGCACAATAATCATTAAGGGTCGGGTCTCTTCTGGGGAGCAGCAGTTCAGACCCAGAGCTTTGAAATGACGATAATTCGAAGCTCAAAGGGATTGCTTTAGGCAAAATCTCAGAACGGCCTTTGAATTGTTGTCATCGCTCTTCCTGCGTCCTTTGTGCTGAACCCTAAGCTTTAGTGATACTTGAAAGAGCCACGTCCTGGCATCGCGCAGGGAGCTCTTGTTTCAGTCAGCAGGATGCATTTTTTGGGTGCAGGATCTGCGGTTCTGGTTGGGCACCATGGTGGGACTCGGTGGTGGGAGAAGTCACTGTCACCTCCTTCCCCACATCCCCAGCACCAGCACAGGAACAGCGCGTCGCACCCTCTTTTTCCTGTCTAGCCTCCCTCTTTCTTCACTCCTCTCTTTTTCCCTCTCCTGCTGTTCCTTGGTTTCATCAAATCTCAGAGGGACGTCCAGCAGCACCACATCGGTGCCAGCACCTTGTGGTCTCAACTCTTAGAGCTTGTTGGAAAGACGATGGCTTTGGTTTGGCGCAGTGCTCCCACCTTTCACACCCATACACACATGGAGCTAATGGCCAGGGACGTCCACCGAGGGTAGGTGAGTGCAGAAAGTGGGTGTCCCTTGCAAAAAAAATCATCCTGGGTGCTGACAGAGCTCCCCAGTCAGTGCTGGCACTCCCTTTGGCCACAGGAGTTAAATAGGGGGACACAGTTAACTGCTAGCAGGGACGTGTCAGCACATGGAAGCATTTATACCCATTCTTTAAAAAAAAAAAAAAAAAGAAAAAAAAACCAACAACCACAACCCAAACTCAACTCTCAGTTCACAAAGTAATACCAGATTTTTCCTATGACAGTGTTTTTTATTCAGGACATTTACAGTTAAAACGCTGCTGGAAGTTGGACAGGAAAATCAAATTGAAGATAACTAACTTAATTATGAAGGCAAAAATCCTTCTTCTGAAAATGTAAATATATTATTCCATTTCCTTCTTATTGGGTCAAACCCATGTTCCATGATTTATATACATTTCTCCTTCTTGCTGTGTTGTGATCACCAGTCATTTTCCTGAAGTTCACTGCTACCTGAAGAGCAATTTTCCTCTTACTTCCTTAAGTTATACAAATCTATAGTGATGCATTCAGTTACCAGCTCCTCTCCTTATTTTTGTCATTTGAAACTGTTAATGAACATATTTGCTTTAAATTACAAAAACCAAATTTAAAACATGCAAATTATCTCCTATTCTGACATGAGCTAAAAAATGTTTCTTTTGCTGCGACTTTATAGTAATATATCCTTCTATAAAGCCAGAAGTTGTTACTAATTTACTGGAAAGAGATTACTTCAAGGGGCCTTTTACAGTTCTAGCTTCTGCATTTCATATATGTGACCGTGTAACAAAACAGCCAATGTTATCTCTTTATAGCATCCAAAGCATGGGTTGGGCAGGTCTTGCCCAGTATCAAACAACTGCTTCTTCATGATAATAGAGTATATATCAGGTGATGGCTTAGTTCCACCTAGAAATTTAAATGCTAGCTTAGAAATACACTACCAAACATATATCTTTCCCCCCATTTTCTGTGAATATTTATTTGCACAAACATGAATGCCTGGGAGATTGCCTGTTTTGAAAACTGTGTCCATGTTTTGGTCCAGCAATTGCCCACATATTGGTTTGGGAATTATCTTTTCACTTGCTAGGATTTATCCAAACCAGTCATTATCATCTACTTTTTAGCTTCTCTTGTTAAAGCAGTTCCATCTCTATCTTTTTTATTAAGAGCCCCACCAGCCAATCTGAAGCCCCAAGCCCCAAGCCGTAAGGTTTTCTGCTTTCTGAGAGAAAGAATGAAGACTCTCAGCAGGCATCACAGTGGGCCTTGAGAGGGGCTGGTTCAAACTGTGCCTCCTCTGCAGACCCCCTTTGTGACTCTGGGACACTCAATGCCCAGTTTCAGCAGAGGAGACCTGCAGGAATTCAAACATCACCAGGAGAAACCCTTTTGGGCTCAGGACTTCCTGAGACAATGTCTAACGGTCTGGGCAGAGCCTGGGGCCTTGCCTCGCAGGTGCAGGACACTGAGCAGAGAGAAAGTCCTCTTCTAGGAGGTACGGTCCTACAAGAACCAGGCCATCCCCTGGTGGGACAAGTAGCTGGTCTCACAACATTGGTGATGGGCTGGAAATGTTGGCACCTGCTACTGCTCAGCTGCCTGGTAGCACCAACGGCACTAAGGCAACAGCCCACATCGGTGGAGAATTAAATCCAAGCAGAATTTTAAAATTTAATTACTAGAGTATGTGTATGTGCTTTCAGAGAAGTGATCTGCCTCAGCAGTTTATGTTCCCAGGTGCTGACACTGTGGCACGTGTCAACATTTCATGATGACAGCATTGGTTTGAAGCAAGCTCTCTCTGTAGACAATGGGATCTGGGATCATGTCCTTATGGGCATTTCTCTTGCTTGCTAATAATTACGGTCGTAAGTTTATAGGATAATTCAGGTAGGAAAAGGCTTTACAAGTCACTATCCAAGCCCTGCTCAAGTAAGGTCTGCTACAAATCAGACCAAGTTGCTCAGGGATCCAGCTGGGTCCTGAAGACCTCCTCATCCTGAGAAACGTTTCCTTATGTTCAATGTAAACCATTCCTGTTTTACCTTCTGCCTGTTGTCTCTCATCCTCTTGCCATACATCCCAAAGAAGACCTTGTACCCCTATTCTCAACAAGATCCTCAGAGGTGTAATGCATAATATATCAGACAATGAGGGAACTGCTTCTCCAGTCTTGTTTTCATGGAGCAGGGTTAAGCATGAAATTTCCCCTGTAATTTCCTTCTCCAGAGTGACTCAGGCAATGAATGTGATCAAAGTGAGGTTGAAGTGAGGTATGAATATTGGAGATTAAATGAAAAGTACTCAAACTCTTCCATGAATAAAATTTTAGGGGGATTTTCTACTGTGGAGATAACACATGGGCTGGCTCGTTGCAGCATTAGTATTGTGCATAGGCTCACGATAGAACCATACCACAAACAACTGTGAAGTCATCGCAGGGTCAAGGCACCCCATGGTTTGAATAAAAGGACATTTGAAAACACTTGTAGGCTTTTTGACAGTAAAGCTTTCAATAAGGCAGTTTGCTTTTTGTTGCTTTTGTATCAGTTGTAAGTTAATCCTATGAAGAAGGGAAGGAAAAAAAGCAGAACAGTTTTACTGCCCAACAAGACAAAAGACCACAGCAGCTCTGGAGACTGAGCTCTTGACTGCTCTCCCATCCAAGCTTTTATGCAAATCTGAGCTAAATTCAGTGACCAAACCCATAATACCAAAAGGACTTAGCTGCCTTAACTACTTGGAGCTACATTCATTGGATCCAGGTGCCCCCCTGTTCTCTTAATGAGGTTCAGCACATGGACACACTGCTCTGTGCAGGAGACCTAATTCTGTTTTAGTAAAGGGACTAGTCAGACTGAAAGACTGTAAGTGCTGGTTCACAGGTACTTATTGTTTTGTCAATGGAGATGATAAGCAGCCTTGCTGTAGCACATCTGTGCTAAGTTTGTAAATGAACCAAGTGTGGTAACTCAAGAAGTATCAGTGGATTTACAAGCTCACCTTTAAATGGGGGTGGGAAGGTTAAATGCAGGATGCTCAGTAAACCAGATGCAGTCCCTCCTAGTATGGACGCAAGCTGCAGGCCTCTGTTGAGGAAGCAGACCCTTGTGTTAGGTTCATGTCTCCTCAGGAAGGTGCCTTCAGCTCTGAGCCCTCAGCCAGCTGTGTCTGGAACCTGGGCCACCAGAGCTGCAGCCGCTAGTCCTCCCCCGGGAGCTGCCTCTGGCACAAGCATCGGCAGGAGGCAATGCCTGCCTGGTAATGCTGAAGAGATGATCCCTGAGTCAATGACATCTAGGTTCATTGGCAACGGATGCTGCATTTCCTTTCTGATAGCTCTGCTTAATGAGCTGGTCTCAGGGACAGGAATTTTAAAGACACTGACGTTATCAGTCTGTGATTACTTGGTAAAAATCTGGATTCAAAAGCTGAAATTGTTTTAAAGCATTTTCTTTACAACCTGAAAGCATATGTATATAGACGAACGTTTTGGGAATTGCCCATGCTGTACCAGTCAGTAGTTTTACCAAGACAACGTCTCACACTGAGGGGTGAAAGTAGGGAATGAGTAAGGCTGTATTAACACAGTACTTCACTGGAAAATATGAAAAGGGGGGAAATGAATGGATTGAAAAACTCACGGTTGGATCCAGCATAATCAGACTGACGTTAATTGTCTGCATGAATTGTTCACTGCCCATAATTACCAGTTTGTGTCTCCAGACATCCCTGGGTCTTCATATACCTCACACTTATGCCAGGGTTTTTATTGGCATGAAGAAATGTGGAGGTAGTGGGATTTGGATATGGGGAGGGGAGGAAAAGAAAAGCAGAAACTGATGTGCTTCGTAATACAGTCTTGATGCTAATTGGGTTTTCTAGTTAACTTGGGGATGATGGAAACACTCTTGGATGGGTGAGGAATAATTAACATCACCTGTGAACTCCAGTGTTTTCTGCAGCCTATGGACTCCTCAATAACAAATTGTTTCAGAATGCGAATTGTTTCAGATTCATTCTTTTCTTTCTTTCAACACAAATGAAGAAAGATTTGGATGGTTTCTGTCTCCTTTAGGACCCAGAAAACAAGGTGTAGGTATTGCCCAAACATCTGGCCTTTTCTCTTAGAAATGTACATTTCAGTGATGAGGAAATATTCATTGAAAAAAAAATTATATTGGCTTTTGTGTGCTCACAGAAGTTTAATTAATTAATTAATTATTTAGTGGTGGTGGTGGTATTTTTTTTTGGTGTAAAACAAAGGTTTGAGCGAACAAGATAAGAAAGTCCATTAAAAGTGGAATTGTATTCAATTAAATAAAAAGGAGAGAATTTTCCACCCCAAAGTATTCCTGTAATCAGTACAAAAAACCCCTCCTGTTTGGAGGAAAGGTGAGGAAAAATAGCTTTAAGTGCTATTGCTATTATTTTTACATTTTCTTTATATATGTATGTATATATATTTTAACTTACTACCTTTGCTTCTTACTCAGTCTTTCCCTTCCATGCCGACCTCTTAGCAGGCCTTCTGAATGAGAGGCAAATCCAAAAAGATTCAGGTATGCCTCAGATCCATTCCCTAACTGCAGGACTTCTTAGAAAACTTTATCCTTCACAGTGTGGGGAATTCAGTTGGAAATCTCATGAAGGTGTCTATTTCTTATGGGATTTCTTTGGTGTTTCCTCTGGTCTGGCAAGTGAAAGGAATGAGGACTTCTCACTGCAAGCTGTAGGGAAGCTGCTCCCAGTCCTGGCAGAATGAAAGCAGGCAGGAATGACTAAAAATGAGAAAAGCAAGGAAAATAAAGCTTAGCTGGCATTCCATTGTTGAAAGGTTATTGTGGTACTTATGCTTGAATCTCTTTAATCTGCCCTAGCTCTAGGTTAGCAATTTTTAAACTTGGATTAATTATTTTTTCTTGCCGTTTTCGTATGATTGTTTTCCTGATAATTTTTGAATGAATAAATCAAGCTATCTTTATTAATAAAATTGCCCAGTCTCCTCACTGCTGAAATAAATAATTCTCTGCCTTTGACCTGGGAAGTATTTGTGGAGCCTGTTCCCAAGACTTCAAAAAAGAAGACTAAAGATAATAAAAACATATGTCAACATCTTAGGCTTCCTTTCTACTGCTTCATTGCTCCTTCAGTGATCAAAAGGAGAAAACTCATTATTAGTGTTTAATCTAGCTAATACTCCAGTGGTATTCCAGTTTGACTTGGCTCCGTTTACTCCACTTTCTTTGCCTGTGGTAGGCTGATGCTTGCCACAAATCTCAGAGAGCAAAATTATTTATTGGTTGGGATGGGTAAAACGAAAGTGACACCAGAACAGGATGAGGTGAAAAATTTCTTTAAGCTGGACAAGCTGGAAACAAAATGATGACCTGAGGAAAGACACTAAATGAGAACGCGCAGGAGCCCTGCTATAGAGCTGTGGTTTTTTATATTATTCCAAAAGCAGCTCTGCTTTCAGAAAAACACGAGCAGGGTTCAGCACAGCCATTGTTCTGGGAGGTATCTTCTAGTCCGGATTTGGATGTTTGTAGCTTATTTTGAAACACTGCTGCATTGTTTCTAATGGTGAGGTTATGATTGTTCTGGGCGAGGAAAATCTCTTGTGGTTATGAAGTTTTGAACTGAAGAAATGGAAAGCTTTCCCAAATGCATGCTACGAGGGATGGGCCCCTGATGCAAAAGTTACCTCTGAGCCCTGCGAAATGCAGGAAGGAGGGCTCAGGCTGCATCACTGGCGGTCACTCATGCAGGGTTTTATTTCGGGTGAGGTGACTGGTGCGTTGTCGCAGCAGGACTTTCGGGAGATGTTAGTTGAGATCCGTTTGGCCTAAACTTAGCTTCATAAAAGCATGGTCCAAACTACCCTTCTGGGACCCCTCTGTGTTCGGGTGAGTGAGACCAGCATCTCCAAAATGCAATCAGTTGGAACAGGTACCTGCACAGGGCAGGGACAAATAAGTTATTTTTCAGAGGCTTTCAGTTTTCCTGGCAGGGGATGAAGCCCAGATAGCTTACTTAAGTAAGGACCAAAATGTTTCTGCTTAATCTGAGGGTGTCTCGAGTATGTGCACCTGAATAAATTGCTTTTCTTTGAAGACAAGGAGAAGCAAATCAGTGCCTGAGATTTTTGAAAATCAAGGCATGAGATAAAATTTTCCCCACCTGTGGTGGTGATCTCTGTTGGTGGCCCTGTTGATGCTGTGACAGACAGCACCAGGAGACAACTTCTGCTCTTCCAAACACTAGACCCAGCCCCAGTCTTGGTCAGAAATGGATTCTAGCAACAGAGAAGGGTTCTTTTTCTTTATGAAAATGAAAGATAGCAGAAATGTGTTGAATTATATGGGTCTCCAAAGGCTGTAAATGTTTGGAAATTGTGCCTGCTCTGTTCTTGCTTTTCAGCGCTCAGCCTGCTTTTTTGCCTTGGTACTCATCTGTTATCACTCCCCTTCCCTCCTCTTCTCTCCCAGGGAGCCTCCCTGGACACGCAGCTGAGGCCACAGGTTCTCAAGGGTGACAAACCCCTTGCTCTGAAGGGCAGCGGTGGCGAGTGCCCAGCACCACAGGCTGCACTGGGAGGAAGGGATGCTCAGCACAGCTCAGGATTTGGCTCTTACTGTGGAGCAGTCTAACAGCTTTGGCATTTATTCTGCCACATGAGATGATGCATCTGTCCTTTGCTGCTAGGCTGCAAAATGCTTACAATGTTTTCATTAAGACGAAATGTATAGGGAGCCCAGGGAGGGAGTGCCTGCGCTCTCACAGCGGATTAGGCTAATAACCCTGTACACTGTTTAGGTATTTAGTGTACTTGTGGCGGTTGTGATATTAGCTGGAAGTCCAGACAGCAAAGCCCCACGATTACATTTTGCACTTTAGCTAAGTATTTCATCAGAAATGTTAATAATCTCTCGATTAAGCACTTTAACAGCAGATTAGGTTTAACAATGGGGCTTTTGCAGCCATGAGCCTATCATAACTACAGCTGCAAGACTTGTGGCTGGGGGAAAGCATTTCTTATTAACCCTTGCAGCAAAACTATTTAGGAGTTCAGCTATACCATTAAATTGCTGTTCCAAACTTTTCTTGGTAACTATCTGAAATGACCATGATATTTTAACTATGCAGTGTCCAGAAGGCTGAGAAACCTGCCCTGCAATTAAGGTCCCATATCTATTTATTAAGAACAGTAATTTATGTTGCATATATTGGCAGATTTTTGTCTGTGGGAATAAAATTGATGAGTACAGACCAAGTTCTCCTCAATTTATGTAGCACCTTGCAGTTCTGTAGGATCTCAAAGTAGTGGAAAAATCAACGTTTTACTTGCAAGGCAGGACTCGGAGCTGCTTTCCCACTTGGAGAGGGGAGTGGGACGTGAAAGGCTCAAATGGCACTGAGGGCCCTCAGCTCAGGGATGTACTGCTGTGCGGAGGGCTGTGCTATAGGATGTGGATGGAAGCATATATCCTGAAACACTCATAAATTTCCACTCAGCACTAGCCAAGACCTCAACGACAGCACTGGGTGCCAACGTAGGGCATCTGGGAAAGAGCAGGGAAAATGACTTCAGGTCTACAGAAATGACCTGTACAAAGGATTAAATCAATTACTGTTGTTCGGCCTCCTGAAAAGAAGAAATATCAATTAGGAAGAGGAAATGACCTGCTCTCTGTGCCTCTGCTGGGTAAGATGAGATAGAGCTGTCCTGAATTACAGCTGGGCAGAGGTGGCTTAGATGTTGGAGAACTTCTCCAGCCCAAGTAGTGAAGGCTGTGGAGGTCTCTGTGGTGCTGTTTGCTGGCTGTCGGGTGTGATTTGTTCCTGCAGAGGTTGGACTCAGCAAGTGCTCGTGAGCGAGCCCTGGGCATAGAGGTGGTGTCTGGTGCCTTCGTCCCCATCCTGCTCTCCCCCTCTAGCCTCCACAGCCAGCGCAGGCTTCCAGACCACTCTGATGAAATAAAGCAGAAAAAGTAGTAGAAAGAAAAGTGGACGCCTTAAAGAAATGCCAGAACTCACTGACACTTCTTAGAGCATTTAGCAGGTGACAGACCTACATGGCAGAGAAATCAGACATGCTACAGCTCTGTGATCTTTTTCCCAGAATGTGTCAATACTGCATTCAGTACCACTTCAGAATAATGAAAGAAAAAAAGAAGTATTTTTTTAAAAGGAAACAACCTTTAAGCTATTTTCTTTTACAGAACAGAGGTTGCATATATGCATCAGGATTTTTCCTAGATGTGTGCTGAAAGAAACGACCTGCTTTTTAGGAGGGCACAAGATTTTCTCCATGCTGTCTGACCTTCGTCCTCAATGACCTTTTGAACTTGTAGTTGTGTGTCACATTTAGTGTACTCCTTGACATCCTTTTTTTTTTTTTTTTCATTTTTAAATAAGTGTGGTGGGGAAGTAATGTTAGCTAATGCCCTCGTTATAATGATCAAGAGACAGACAAACTTCATTAATGGATGGGCATCAGATCCACTTGCAGTTTGCATGCATGAGAGAAAAGATTTAATATTTCAAACCTCTAAGCTCTACAAGAGAATATGTCATTAAAACATGGTTCACTGATCATGGAGTGCTTGGAGCTCTGTAGGAGAACTGTGAGTGTTTTAGACTATAGAGAATTGTCTGATATTATTAGTTTAAACAGTCCAACACTTACTGTGACTTGAACTGTTAACGCTTCCTTTTCCCTTTGTTTCCGTGTTCTGCTCTCCCTCCAGCATTGTTAGTGACAAAACAGGAGACCAGAAGCTGTAACCTACTCCCTGTCTCTGGGCATTAATCAGTTTAGGGCAATAATTTCAGAAATTTATCTGAAAATAAAAGAACCAGCAAGAGCTATTGACACTAATTCCTTACCTAGCTGCTGCCTTGGAGCTAACACCCAGCCACCCAGCTTGGCTGCTACTTGTTAAACAGCAGTGCAAAAAAAAAAAAAAAAAAAGAAAGAAAAAAAAAACACCAGGAAAACCAAACCCATGAGATGATAAAAAAGAAATCTTATTACGTGGACAGGTCTTCAGCAAGTGGTTGAATGATTTAGTTGGAGTGTTGTGCCTTGATGTGGCTAAAAGGAAAATAATGAAGCCAAGCGGGGGGTCAGGAGCAACGCGAAACAGTGATTAAAGCTGTTTATATCTCTTTGTTGGCATGGATACAATCAAATAAGCTCATTAGACTTTTCAAATTGCAGAAACATAGCTCAGAAAGTGGCCTGAAATAATATCTGCTATTGCACATGTGCAGAGCTTCCCTCTGTGCTGTGCCAGCTAGTTTTAGCCTTCCAATGTGCAATACTTTCTTTTAATGAAATAAATGAAGTGAATGCAGATATGTTCAAAGATTTTTAAGGAATTCACAGTGCACATGAGCCTGATGTTGAATAAAAAGCACTTCAGATGTTAAGATACCGGGGAAAAAATACTCAAGGTTACCTTTAGAAACAGTTAGCTGTTTTTAAAAGGGGCCTTTTCAAGGTAGCCTGCAGAAATGAGACCTCCGTGCACACTCATGTGTGCTGAACTCCTTATGCCCCGCTGGCAACCTTGCCCTTAAGGGGTGCTAAATTAAACCAAACTTGGTGATGATGTCCAAAGGTTTGCGAAGTCATCCCCAGAGCTGCTGAAATACGGAGGGAGGACAGAGTGGTGTCCGCGTGCCGCTTAGCTCAGCCTTGAAAGCAGAGGGCTTTTGTACTACATGCTTTAACTGTGCTGTAAATTCTGTGCTCCTCTTAATTGTACTTCCTCCCCTGTCCTTTGTGCGCTCTTGGTGTAGGATTGGATCTCATTTGCGACTGTTTTTAGAGAGGTGGTGAGACTTTCGCCAGCAGTCATGTAAATGAGTAACTGTAAGGTTAAGCTATTGATTGTAAGGACCATAAAGCTCACACAGCACGTTCTCTTCATTCTCGATAAGCCTCGCGTGCACCCAGGCTCACCCAGAACTACAGAGGGGGCTTTGCTGCTTGATTCCTTTGGCAGCAGAAGCAGGCCAACATGAGTGCCAAAGATGGCTGTGAAGTGTGCAGCCGTGCACCATGGCAGGAGATGCTTTGTGTCTGAAGAGCAGAGAGGGGACATAAGGACACAATTCAGGTGTGTTGGGTTCTGACGCGTGTGGCTATATCCAAGTCTGAGAGAAGCCAAGGGACTTGCTGGGTTAAGCCTGTGACTGCAAGTTTTGGAGAGGGGGACCTGAGCTCACTGCCTTTTGACAGAGTTGCCTGCTCTACTTACATTTACCAGAGCTGATCTGAAACAAAGATTTGAAATGGTTGTAAAAAGTGGATGCTTACAAGGAATGCTGCATGGGCTTCCTGTAACCACATCTAAGCTCCCACCCACCACAGGAGACCCACAACTTTAGACTCTGCAAGAGTGGATTAAAACTGTGCTCGACTAGTAGCCACAAAGTGGTACAAAGGAGGGACTTTATGTGCACCTGAGCAGGGCAGCTATATGTAGGACGTAGGACTTTAAATCAGTTCCTTACATCAACAAGACCTATGGGCTGTACCTTCCAGTACAGGCTGCCCGGTGGCTATCTTGGGTCAGATTTTTCCCATTTATTAGCAGCAAGAGTGCAAAGCTAGCTTCAAACAAAAACCAATATAGTCCTAAACAGTTTCCAGATTTGTGTAATTCACCTTTTATTAATTATCTGTGTGATTATTAGGTCTGGAAGGTAAATATGGTGATGTTTGCAGCAGCTGTGAGAAAACTTTCTCCTGCAGAATCTGTGCAGACCAGAAACTTCTGCAGCCGTTGATGTTCCAGCTGCCTTTCCACGTTAGAAGTGCAGATGAGGCCTGCAAAAGACTCATTTAAAGATGTCGAACCTGATCAAGGCTCAGAGCCCACTCTGGGTCGATGCCTGTAGGCAGCCCTGGCATCTGACTTCTTTTATCACCTGTTTGAGATCAGGCAGTGGCCCCCATGCATTCCTTCAGATGGGACAACCGCTCACAAAGGGACAACTTCCACCTCCGTCAACAAAATCCATGTGTTTCTAAAGCTTTGAGAGACTCCCCAAGGTTACTGCAGCCCCTTGCAAGGGGAGGTCAGGACCGCCTGACTCTACGCAGGGCTTCAAGTCCCATGTTCTGAGCTCCGAGCCTCAGCTGCCTCCTGGCTCATTTCTCACCCCCTCATTTTTTTTTTTTTCACTTGTGCAAGGCTGTTGCACTCTTGCTTTGCCTCCCTGAATTTGGGACACTTTCTGCTAACCAGTGGAAAAAGGCTGCGGTGCTGTGGCCAGGGGGGGTGTTCACCTCCTGGTGCCCAGAGTGCCATCTCTGGTGGCCCAACCTACTTCGTATCTGGGAAAGCAGATTGCTGAAAGATCTGGGGAGCTGGAATGTCCTTTCCCAGGTGGGAGAGGAGCCATGGGGAGGCTGCAACAGCTCCACATTTTCCTCCCACCTCCAGAATACGAACTCCTTTGGAAGCAGTGCAGTGTCTCCCTGCCTTGCAACTCGTGTGTATGCCAGAGCTGTAAACATGGCTCTTTGGTGGGCACAATACACACCCAACTGGACAAGGAATGAAACAGTCCAGTCCTGGGATAGGGAATATGGGAGAACAGTGAAAGACCTTCCTTCAGCTGCCTCTGCAGGTGGGCCTGCTGGTCATTACCAAGTAATTACACCACCTCGATGAAGTCAAAGAAGGGCCACTTTGGGTGGGTTGAGGTCTGTGCTCCAGACTTGGTGGAAGAAGGCAATGTGGGGGTCAAAGCTTTCTCCTGAAATGCACTGGAGACTTGCTCTAACGTCTTGCAGAGGTGTCAGGCAGGCAGGAGCAGGGACATACAATGTGAGTGAAATAAACCATACTACAGATAGAGACACGGGCTGGGAATGTCCTGGAAACCAGAACGAAGTCTGTAAAGTTTCCAATTAATTCAAACTCTTTCTTCAACTGATGTGGTAACTTGTTTCCCTGCTATAACTCAGATTGGATTTTCCTAAACTTGACAGTGTGGCTAGTGTGGTCACAGACTTTATACACCACCGTAAATGCGCATATTTAGTGCCCCAGCAATCAAACGGGACTCAGCCGATGGTAAGCGTGGCAGCAAGCCGTGTCCCTGGTGTGTGCTAGCACGCTGAGCACGAGCAGAGAGCCTGTTTCATAGGCTGCAGAAACAAAAGGGGCTGGGGGGACAAACCGGAGGGTTGAGCAGCATATGGAAACTGCTGCACCAAGGCAGCTTCGCTTTAATGTGTGCTCCATGTGTAATTGGCATGTTAGTGAGCTGACAGGAAAATGTTGTGGCAGGGAGATGGAATGACTCAAAAAATGTCATTTGTATCACACAGACAGCAACCCAGCAATGGATGGAGCAGCTGGGGAGGCTGGAGGCACTGGGTGCAGCTCAGGCAGCCAGGAAAAGACTGTCCCAGAAGGGACAGCCCAGAGACACAGGGTCAGCCCTGAGCAGAGGGAGCTGGTGGGGGGAGCACAGCCTCTGCCCCGCTCGTGTTGGCCAGGCTGGGGTGCGAGGCAGGGACGTGGGGGCTATTTGGGGCAGGAGCTGGGGGGATGAGGCTGGCTCCTGGTGACACTGTGCGGGAGGGGATGGTACTCCAACCTTTGTGTGCGACTGTCTGCCACAAGGGTCTACTCAGTCTTTTTATGAGTATAGTTTGAAAATCCTCCATTTGACCAGGGGTATGTGAGGGGTGAGGTGGGAAAAGCCATGGCAATGAAGCATGCTGCCCAAATCTGAGCTCTCAAGGGAGAGGGAGGCATCCCACCAGCACAATGGCTGTGACACCCACCCTGTGGATGCAGTCAGACAACGCTGCCAGAGCTGCGGACTGGCCCTGTGGTCCCTCAGGGATGGCAGCACCTCCCTCTCCAGCAACAGCATGAACTGTGCAGGCTCAAGGCAGGGTGAAGAAGACGGCTGGTGTGTTTGTGGAGAGCTCCAGTCAGGCTCGTTGCCTCCAGGAACAAAGAGATAGAGGTGCCCTGGAGCATCGCTGGCCCTGGAGCCACAGGCATGGGTACCTGGGCAATGCCACTGTGCTGTGCACCTCCTATCCCTGCAGCCACCATGCTCCACCTGGGTGCACCCACTTTAAGATATGTCCTGCCTCCTTTGGTCCCACCTGCAGCTGGGAATAAGTATCCCCTGCCCCTCTAATCAGTGCTTTGTGCCAACAGTTATTATTAGAAATATATCTGACGCTTGCCAGAAATAAAAGTAATTAAAAGCTCGAGGCTGGCACCTTTCTGTCTACCTCCCGCAAATATTTTAATCAGGATTTTGTTACTCAATGCTTTTGGTAATTAGTTGTTTGTTAGTATTTTTCCACTGCCCACACGTAGTTGTGGATTATGAAGACCAGATCTCGCAACCCAGCGCCCTGAGGCGCAGATCTGAGTGATTCTCTTAGTTCTGGTCTCTGTGCTGGGAGCTTCTTGCAGGTTTTGTTTAGCTGCCTGTGCTGGAAAGTGCTGGAAGGAGATGTGTTGCATGTGGGACTAGCCTAGCTTCTAGCTTTATTATTTTTTTTCCCCTTTTACGCTACAACATTGGCATAAAGGGCTTTTTCTTTTCAGGGTTTTCTTGTTTGTTTTCCTGAACACACATGCATATACCACATACATACAACATTTTCTTTAACCTGCTGGAGAACAAGTTTCATACAACAGTTTCATCTGACCACCTCTGGCTGGAAATGCTTTTGGCCAGCAGTTAATGGATAAACAATCAGTGACAGGGATTTATAAATACAAATTTAGCATTCCAGCCATTCTACATCAGGGAAGAGTCTGCTTTGTCTTCTGATGCATAGCAGTCCCTCTCTGTCCTTCCAGGTCAGCGGTGACCCAAGAAGATGACCAGAGGCAGACTGATTCCTTGCTGTGTGTAGGTTTTGCCTTCCTTGAATTACAAAGCATTTCTGGAAGCTCTCCTCTGGTTCTGCTCCAGCTTTCTCGGCACTCGAAGGAAAAGGTGCTTTCATATTTTTAAAAAGCATTGGTTTTGGCCACATAATCATGCATCAGTTTCTGGCCTTGCCTTTGGGTGAATCAGACCCTCTTCTCATGCATTGATCCTTTGCTATTAAAGACATCATTGAGGCCAATTAGGCTCTGCCTTTTTTTTGCTGTGCAAGACCTAAGACGGGTGTTATCTCTCCCTATCATTGATGACTATCGTTGATTGATTAACTTTTTCATTACCCTGTGCTGCAGAGTTTGCTTTCCAGGACATCTACACGAAGAGTGAAGGGGTGGTGGCTGCTGTACAACTTCCTTGGCCAACATGGATGCTAAAGTGGAGAGCTGGGGCCCTTGCCTCATGTTCACCTGCAGCAAAACTGCCCCTTGTGTGCAAAACATGCAAGGTGCAAGCTTGTTCTGCCTTGTGATCCCAAGTGGCAGGCACAGCAACCACTGTGAAGAGGGCTACTGAATGCATCCCTGCCAGAAGCATAAGGCTCATCCCGGGTACCTGAACGTGATGTGATGGATGGGAGCCCCACCTCCTAATCACGATACTTCTCAGCTTGCTGACTCCCTCATTGGAAAGCAGGGTTTTTACAAGTGTCAGGCTTTATTTCTATCACCTCTCCCTTAGAGAGAAGTGCATTAAGAAGAAAAATCATGCTACACATCCCCAAGAAGATGTGAATAACATAGCTTGGCAGCAAAGCAATTCAAGAAATGAAAACTCAGAGAAATCTTGCCAGCTCCAGAGTTATTTTCAACTTGGTTTCCATCACAGTGTGGAAAAGGTCTTGGCAAGGCAGCTCCTAACAGGAGCTGAAGGCAGCAGGCACACGTGCCAGGCGGTGACAGTGGGTCACTCAGCACCCTCGGTGCTGGGCATGAATGTGGTACGTGGAGCTGAACAGGGGCTGTGGAGAGAAACGGGCTTCAGACACGCTGCAAAATAGGGCAGGTGGGACAGAACAACAGGACAAAGTTAATGACATTTCCAGTGTTCCCAGGTGCCTGGTCATCTCTACTGTGTTTTTATGCAATCGGTTTTGGTCTCTCTTTCCAGGAAGCCACCAACAGCCTGGATAATATTGTACGTAAAGTTTTGAAGGACTCTTGGGAGAGCAGAGGGAAGAGAAGGCTTTGGAAATCCTTGGAGGACTAGTGGAGCTGTGATAGATGGTATGTTTATTCAAACAGTTTTATATTTGCTTAAGAAAACTTGTTTTTCCTCAGAATGGCCACAAAAGGAACTATTAAAGATAGAAGCCCAAGGTGGCTGTGCAACTTCCAAGTGCTCTCCTAATTATCCCCAATGGGCAGCATGCACTTTGCAGGCTGTAGTTAACCTCACTGGGATAGGAAGTGCAATAAAATTATAATTTTAAGTCTTGTAGTTCATTAAAATAGAATAGCTTCTGGGTTCATTTCAGAATTTCAGGTTGCAATTGAGACCCCAAAATGAGATACTTCAAAGTACAACAGCTGCAAAAGGTGCCAGGGAAACAAAGGTACTATTTATGTCGTCTAATAGTGACATTTATCCACACTGAGTCAATTTATTCTTCCTCCTGATGTCCTGGCTCTGAAACTCACGGGTCTTATATTTGTCTGCTCATACAGTACACGGGCAGTAATTAACAACCTCGGTATGTTTGAGGCATTATTTCAAACAAAACAGTTTTTGTGAGAGCAGCCTGCAAGCAGCGTCTGCTTGCTGAGTGTATTGATCTTATTTTACCCCGTCTCGCATGAAGGCTCTGTTATCTTTGATTGATGCCTCAGCCCTGGCGTGCCTGGGTCTGTTTACTCTGCACACATGGGCTGCCAGCAGAGCTTCGCTCGGGCAGTGGGGCTAACTCCTGTCCCTCAGAGCAAACTTGGGGTGGCTGCTAAAATCACCCCAGGAAATCCTATTGGCAAAGGCTCTGCTGGTACTTGTGAGGTCAGGGAACAAACATGGGCTGGTCACACCACCAGAGCTGCTGGGTGCTGGCTCTGGCACATGGGGAGCAGTGGCCTCCACGTGCCCACTCCACAGCAACTTCAGTGCAGAGCGAGGGGCCTACACCCATGGGCAAAACAGGCTGACCAGTCCCGAATTTCAGCCATCAGTTGACTGCAGTGAGCTGCTTGTAAGGAATGCAGAGGCCAAGAATTACTCATGGAAATAGTTCCACAATGAGCTTTGAATAAGCAATAGCTATAGGAAAACTGTAAGCTGTTCAAACGGCTCAGAAAAAGGGCCTTATGACATCCTATCAACTCAACTTCTGCCCAGGGCTTCGTTTCATGCCTTAATTACTGTAATCTCCAGCTCTGGGGCCTTGGTGACTCCAAACACACACAAAGAAAGGGAAGGCTTCATGATGCACTTTCTAAAGTGCTCTTTTGCTCCAATCTAGCTACCATTGGCCTCTTAGGCTTTGTCCACATTGCCAGCCACATATTTGTGTGCCACAGTGAAATACCCAGGGAGCAGGGCCCCCTCACCTGCTTCGAATCCTGCCTTCACACTGACGTTTGAGGGGAAAGCCCCATGCTAGTAGACCAGTGAGGATACCTTCCTCCTTGGGCTAAGCAAGGCTGCATGAGCCAGCTGTCACTTGTCACCATGTTCACCTTTACATCCCACTGCAGAGCTGGATCCCACGTGGGGAGAGGGCTATGTTACCCCCAAAACTCTGTTGTTTTCTTGGGAAACCCTGTGGGGAAATACCCCAGTGGTCTTCTGGGGCAATGTGATTCTTTTATACTACCATTTTTCTTGGCCTGCACCTAAGGGTGTGTTTAGACTAGGTGAAAAGTTGTTTTAACTTGTATGGGGAAAAACCCTATCTGGGCCAGCTTATGGGGAAAGCTAACCCTGAAGTTACCTCACACCAGCAGTAAAACAGCTAAAGGCTGAGTGAAAACTGAAGTATTCTTGTTAGGAGTGTCTAAATCCATTTGCCAGACCTGTACACCATCAGACGTTGGAGTATCCTGAGATTTAGCTTCGAGTGCCCCCTTTCCCCTCTTAAATGTCATATAATCTATACAAGACAAGAGGTTCTATTATGAGGGTAGTTTGACCTGCTGCATTAAAACACAGATTGTAGCTGAGGAATTTCTGCACGAAGCCTATAACCTCTGGCTGAACTGGAGTGTGCCTTTCAGAAAGGAATCCAGGCTGTTGCTGAAAGACCCCCCGGCCCACACAGTCCACATCCGCTGGAGGTATGCTGCTGAAATACTCAGCCGTACTCTTTGTGTGTTTAAAAACAAAAGCCACCAAAGATTTTTGGCCACTTTGGGCCAGATTGAAAAATTTGGGGGGGACTTCTGTATACAAAGTGCCTGTTACGTGCCCGAGACCTGCATGTGCTGGTGCTTCCAGGGCAGCGGTCTGTTGCTTCCTAAACTTGTCTATGCTTATGGCTTTATTGCTGGAGAAGGTCCACGCAAATGAGCCCTCATATCACAGGCAACGGGCTGGTCAGACTCGTGTCAAAGCACTGGTAGATCTGTGCACCATCTATGTTTCTGCCATGTCTCTGGACTTGCTTGAAACATGCACGATCATACAAAACCACAGAGATCTCACTGATTCCTGCCTTTATCTGGTAGTGTGTTAGTGCCCTCATGGGGAGCGTGGGAGGCCAGGTCGGTGCTCCTCTCCTACCCCACCTGGAGTAGAGGTTTGAGTTGTGATCTCTTGGAGATGCCCTAACCACAGGATTTTCAGAGTTAGCTCCCATAACTTCTCCTGGTTAAGCATGCATGGGCCAGAAAGCATTAGGAATTCCCCTAATATTAAACGATTTCATATAAAGTAGGGCTGTTTAACTGGGAGAGGATGAGCTACATGGTTCAGGATGCTACATCGCTGCAGTGAACCTAGCCCTACTCTCAACCTGAATTTGAACCAAATTCCAGCTAGCGTCTTTCATCATGTTTCTGATGTCCAGATTAAAGAGCAATTAACAGCTTACTTTTAACCTCATGTAAGTACCTGGCCTGTGGTTCTCTGGTTGCTTTAATCTGACAAATGCAAGTCAGAGCTGCCTGTCCTCCAGACCTGAGTGCTGGTGTGTGCTGCCTCAGCACTGGTGCTGTAGATCTTGTGGTGAACTGATTTGAACGCAGCAGATGTTTCCCAGCCAGATTTGTTCTCCACTCACTCAAAAGGCAGCTGTACGAAGAGCAGAGGCAAGGGGAATGCTAGGAGGAGTGATGAGGAGAGGGGAGTGAAGGACCTTCAAGGGGCAGTCAAGACCCAAATTTCTTCAGTACATGGCACCAGTGAAGATGTACTTGCAGCACTGCTAAAGAGAAACTTTAGCTTTTGTTTTAACTGGATTAACATGAGAACTGGGCTACCCCTCAGTTGCGTTATCTCTGACTTTTAAAATCCTTTTCTGGAAATGGTACGAATAATCCTTCATTATTCTTTTGAGGACAACTCGAAATATTTTGAGATGTTAAAGGAAAATAACAAAAATGTGAGACACTGCTTTTTATTCCTGTGGCTATAATAATGAGCAGAACTACTGCAATTAGGACATTTTGGAAGGATTTTCAGTGCTCTCTTCTGCTGCTTTTCAGTGCCAGCTGGACTCATCCTGTAGTGTACCAAATTGGTCTGTTTTCCACGGGCAACAGCAAAGCTGGACACCTACTGCTTTGTTTCTCTCTTTGCTGCTCTCCCATCTGTCTTCTGCCAACACCACAGTCCCATGAGAGATGTTTTAGAAAAGGTCATGTCTGTGTGTATGGGGGCTTGGGGCTGGGTAGAAAGGCACTTCTTATAGTGGAATTCAGATTTGACATAACCTCAAATTCTCCATAGTTGTTCTCACCTTCCCCAAATCTTTTCCAGTCAAAGCAGCAATAAATTCTGTGGAAAAGGGGCAGATATCCTGCCTGCCTGCAGCTAAGATGTATGATGCCACTTGATTCACTTCCATAAAAGAGAGGAGTAGCTCCTTCAGGAGTCCTTACAGGCTATGGTAGAGAGGAGTATTTGCAGCTATTGTAGAGTTACGCTGCTTGAGGGCTCTGGAGGGCTCTAGATACACTTTCAGTGGAGCTGTAGCATAACTCCTCCTTCCGTACAGTCCAAATCCACGCTGTAAATCTGCAGAGGCAGGAGGATGTAGTTAAGAGTTTTAGGGGCTCGATCTAATATCTTGCTGCAAACAAAAGGCGTGCTCACACTGCTGCCCTCGCTTGTGAGAGCCCTCTGGCTCTAGTTTGTCTGACAGCCTGGTGAGCTGATGCAGTGTGCCAGCTGCTAGAAAACTAACTCAGCAGAAGGAATTGATTAGCTTTCTGCTGGGCTAGTGAGCTGAACCAGGCCCGCTGTGACCTGGCGAGTGCTGCAGAGGGTGCCAGGGGAGCAGGAGTAGGTGCAGGAGGAACGGTGGTGGGACTGGGCTCTGCGTACACAGACTGGGGGGGCTGTGCTGCTGCCAAGCTCCATGCGGGGCTTTGAGTCTTGAGTATTGCAAACGGATGGTGCACTCTGGAATAACTTACTGGCTGCAAGAAACAAACTTAGCCCTCTCCCCATTTTTTCTTTTCCTGATTTATCCCTTGAGCTCTGTTGGAAATGACAGTAACACAAGTGTACTCAGTACTTCAGTAGGAATTAATTTTCTTGGGGAATATTTTGTGAAAACTCTGATTTTTGAATGGCTGGTCATATTTGTTTCAGGACCATCTTTTTAGATCTCTGCACATCATTCAGTTTCCTACATTAAGCAGTTAATTCCTTGATATTTTTTAACTCCATCCCAGTGAGATGAACTTTCATGTTAGTCACTCCTCACCCCCAAATCAACTCCTCTTCTTGACAAAAATCAGCAAACCAACTACATTCAACAACAGCAATATCTGAGCTTTTATAGGTCACCTAAAGTAGTGGATAATAGACTTAGAAACCTGGATTTAGCTAAGACCACATGCTGAGTTTCACTGCAGAGCCAGTCTCTGCAGTGGAGCTATAAATCCCTGGACATAGCACACAAGTGCTAATGGACACCCAGTTCCAGTGCCACTACCAAGCAATAATATCTGTAATAGCAGCTAACAAAGATACAACCAACCAAGCTCTTCAGGGTTCAGTGACTGCTCCCAGGGTTGGAGCACAGCTCATTCATTTTCTTCTCTTCATTCCACTAGAGCAGCTCCAAGCCGTGACAGCACATGGGGATAATTGCAGAGAAAGTGCTCAACCCTGACTGCCCAATCTTCTCATAAAACAATCCCAGGATTGTTCCGGGGACCGTTGGCACAACAAACCTTGCACTGCAAATTTTGCTCCATAATTAGCAAGCAGTTGCTGTCATGCCTGTCAGATGGGTTTATGTGACGAAGTGAATAGAACAACAATTGACTGTCTTCCCTTGCAACCAAGGAGAAGGAACTGCTTTGAGCAAAGCTGACAATGATGTAAAAGGAACTAAATGAATTTGGCTTACAGTTCACACTTACCCCTCGCAGATGGAAGGCAGGACCTCTGAGGCCCATTTCTGAGTCCTTGCCCCTTTGTACCTGACTAGTTGCTGGCCAAGTGCCTAATGAGTCTCGGAGGAAACAAAAGTAGGGAGGACCAGTGCCAAGGGCTTTTTATTGTCTTTCTTGTTCTTTATAGAGCGGGGGATTACCATGTGGTTCTGCGTAGCGCATCCAAGTTCAAAATCTGATCTTATCGCCCAAACATGATGACAGACACAACTGTGCTTTCATAAAAACACCGAGCAGTGATACCATGACTTGGACAACAAAGGTAGATAGAAAAATGAAGAAGCTTCAGAAATCTGAAGTATTCCATTTAAATATATGTCTTTCTGAGCTACCTGTACACAAGGCAGTCGTGTTAGGTGGTTCCCAGCCTGGCGCAGGAGAGGTACACAGCTCTGTGAGACTAAGTACATGGCCACTCCTAGGACACAGGGAACAAAAAAGGCCATGTAAAATCAGAGCATTGGGCTGGGCCATGAGTCAGCAGCCATTCAAAATTAGAGATAATTCAGTCCTCAGAATCTGGCATCCCAGCAATCGATGCAGGTTGGCTTTCCTTCCCAGCACTCCTCATGGTAAACACCTTTCCTCAGGGTGTTCCTGACTCTTGGCTCACTTGCTGCTCTGTCAGTTTACAGAAATATCCTTCTCCTTTGGTAGGGTTTTTATAGTTTATCATTAAAATGTCACTCAATTTGACTCCAGATGGAGAATATCTGGGTAAGGATAGCACTGAACTCTACTGGTGCTAACTTTTTGTTTTCCTCCTTTTGTCTTCAATGGGGAACTGTTTTGTAGAGTCTTAGATCCCACCTGTGTGTCTAATGGACTGGCAGGTTATAAGTGTATTCTGCAAAATATGGACCTCACATATCCATGGCCATGTAATCCCATAAGTTAAGTCCTTGAAATAAAAATAAATACTAATACTAATACTAAAATAAATAAAAATATAAATAAAAATAAATATTTTTTTAAAAAAATGGTGAAATTCAGGCCCAAATATTTGGGCAAAATCCAGGTACTTGTAGTGCAGAATTCAGCTGTCTGTATTCCAGCTATATCTGTCTTTGTCAATGTGATGTAACATTTTTCTAACTGTAAACTATAAAATTAGCTCATTATAAGTTGCAGTATAAACTGGTTGTAGATTTTGGAACTGAAACTGTGTCAAATACTGAAGGGTTTAGCTTTTTTAAACTATAAGGGTTTGGAAGGGAGAGAGAACAGAGGATTGTACTTGAGAAATATTTTCATGTAGTGCAAAAAAACAGCTGGCAGACCTGGGTGATTCTGTTCTGCAACTTTATAGAAGCCTTTACCAGAAACTTTTATAAAACGAAAACCCAAGAGGATGTGGGGAAGAGGGGCTACAAATGGTGTTTGTCTTTTTTGCTAGTGATAGCTATTACATACCAGCTCCCCTGAGGTAGCAATACAGTGAAGACACGATACATTAGTTTTGTCATGAAGTGAATTCACTGAGGGGTCTAGGGCCAACCCGTCAAATTTATCTCATGATAAAATGAAAGTGCTTTTATTTTCCCTGTTTACTTCAACTTCGTTAATAGTTGTTAGCTACCTCCAGCCAAAAAGCGCAGCTTTAGCGCTAAAGTCAAGCCAGAGGGTCCCGCTAAACTCGCTGGAGAATAGAATGTGACACACTGTTTACTTTCTCTTCCAAATGCATTATTTATATGAATGTTGTAGCAATTATGTGATTATACAGAAGTTAATGCACAACAATAAACCAAAGGACCATCAAAGAAATGCTAATGGCAGGGAATGGTTTTTGTTTAAATTGTGGATTCACATTTCTTTTTCCCTTTTCCTTGAGGGCTACAAGAAGAACAGATTTGAAAACCTAATAAAAGATTCTGCAAATGTCAAATCTTTGAGTATAGCAAAGGAAATGAAATCCATGTTCCCATCTCTATGTCTCTCTTCCACCTCCCTTGAAATATGAACAGCTTCATAAAATTGACTGAATCGCTTCACCTTTTTGTTTTGGCCTAATTGGTGATGTGGACCGTAATAACAGTGAATACATGGCTCTGGGGCAAGGGCCAAGGGCCTTGGGCCAAAGTGAATTTCTTCTTAGTCTTAGCAGGGAGAATGAAGGGCTTGAGGAGAACTAGATGGATCCTGCAGGTCAACACCTGGTTGAGCAGATGGTGTTGCAACAGGGATTCACCTTTTATGACCATGGGACTCCGGGAACTGAGGACTGCTAACAAGAGATGGAATGCATCTGACCGAGCGGGGAAAACAATCTTTGCCAACATGCTGACCAACCTGGGGAGGAGACATTTAAACCAGGAATGACAGGAAATGAGAAGACAATAATCTTCCATAATCTTCCAATAATCATCTTCCCCTGGAGAAATGGGCTGATTGGAAGCTCATGAAGTTTAATAATGAGAAGTGCTAATTCCTGCACCTGGTCAGGAATAACCCCATGTACCAGGAACAATAAGCTCAAAAGAAACTCTGTAGCAGAGGCCCTGGGTGTCCTAGTGGACACTAAGTTGAACATGAGCCACCAATGTGCCCTTGCACCTTCTGTAAGCGAAGGTCAGGTTCAAGACCCACTAGATGAAACTGAACAGGTATAAGCCTATGGATCCCAATGCCATGCATCCCGGGGTCCTGAGGGAGCTGCCTGATGTAGTTGCCAGGCCTCTCTCCATCATATTTGAAAAGCCCTGGCATTCAGGCAAAGTCTCTGGTGACTGGAAAAAGGGAAACATCACTCCCATTTTAAAAAAGCATAAAAAGGAAGACCTGGGGAACTACAGACCCCAGGTCTGTATTTGAGGTGAGCCTCAACTCTGCCTGGGAAGCATGGAACAGATCCTCCTGGAAGCTATGTCAAGGCACATGAAGGAAAAGGAGGTGATGCAAGACAGCCAGCATGGCTTCACGAATGGCAAATCATAGAATCATTAAGGTTGGAAATATCCTCCAAGATCTTTTGGTCCAACCATCCCCCTACCACCCACTAAACCATGTCCCTAAACACCATGTCCAACCTTTCCTTAAACACCCCCAGGGACGGTGACTCCACCACCTCCCTGGGCAACCCGTTCCAATGCCTGACTGCTCTTTCTAAGAAGAAATGTCTCCTAATTTCCAACCTAAACCTACCCTGGCTCAAATTGAGGCCATTCTGTCTAGTCCTGTCACTGGTTATCTGTAAGAAGAGGCTGACCCCCATCTCCCAACCAGCTCCTACCTTTCAGGTAGTTGTAGAGAGCCATAAGGTCTCCCCTGAGCCTCCTCTTCTCCAGACTAAACAACTCCAGTTCCCTCAGCCACTCCTCATAAGACTTGTGTTCCAGAATCGGAACCTGCCTCACCAGCAGGTTCCCTTCTATGATGGAGTGACTGCATCAGTTGACAAGGGAAGCCAAGCAACGTCCTCCACCTGCACTGTAACGCCTCTGACTAGATGATCTCCAAAGGTGCCTCAGTGATTTTGTGGTTCAGTGTCCATCTTCGCCAAATGGCAAGACATCCTTGTAGACAAATACCAAACAGATACTGCCATTGTCTCTGTGTTATCTCCGTTCTTGGTAGGTGGCATTTTTCCAAGACAGATCTCATTCTAGTGCCAGAAATATACGACAACTTTGTGCATTAAATCCATTACTCCCATTAATTTCCCTGTGGTTTTCTTTTTTAGTTATCAGAGAAAGTTTTCCACAAAGATAGGTGACAGCAGACAAGTTCTTGATGTTTTTCAAAATTAAAAATTGACTCATGTCATTCTCTCTAACCATTACTTAAACAACCAGACAGTGAAATCAAAAAACATCAATATCCATCAGACAGAGCCAAATATAAAAAATCCAGCAGTTGTACATAAATTTACATGCCCTAACACTGTTCTGCATGTGATATTTGGTTTTACCAACTTTTTATGAAACTATGGAATAGTAAGAACTTAGTGTACATACTTATTTAAATGGACCTTTGAGGAAAAGGCCTGAAATTTTCATTTACTCCCAAATTACAATAGGTTGGATTAGGTCAACAAAATGAAGTCTAGCCAGATATATCCAATCTTCCAAATAACAGCATTCATAAGGAATGTTCTCCACTGTGGTGCAACTTGTCTTTGTCCAGTACTATCATAGAAGCAATGACTGATTAATCCTCCTAAAACAGCCGAAGGCTGAAACAGGGATGTGGTATGTATGTAGTACTGATGCAAACTAATATACACACAATAGAACTGTAACTTTTTATGAGCTACAACAGCAGAATATAAGAATATTTGATGTAGTACAAATTTACTAGATGCTTTTAGCAATGCTCCACAGTGCAGTGCTACAAAATGTTCCTGTTGGTGCTGAACAGAACATGACTCTCAGGAAGTTTTAATTCACTCTAAGCTAGGATTTGGGAGAGGGTAAGCTGGCTGCTTTCTTAATTCATGAAGGTTTATTTGATCTGCTGAAAATTACTAAAGCTATGCAATGTTCTCACAGTAAAAGACCTTATTTAATTTCAGCATTGAATATATGCTTTATGACGGGAAAATATGGATTATTAACTGAAAATTTCCAAAACTTTAAAATTTCCTTCAAGGGGCTTGCCAGTCTGAAAACAAAACCAAACCAACAAAATCAACACCCAAGGAATTAAATGATTGCTGTGCAAGAAAATGTTCTCAAGGAGCAATACTTGTGAAGTGTTGAAAGAAAAAATGGTGAATCACCAACCAAACAGAAGGGTCCAATCATGTATCTCTAGCTCTTGAAAGCAGGTGCAAATACCTTCACTTTCACTTGCTTAAACTGTCTAATAACCCTATGGCCTGCTCAATTGTCAAATGAAATTTGTAAATCTCTTTGAAATTTTATACAATGTTTATTTAAAATAAAAATTTCAGGTTGGACAGACATGACGATACTTGCACTTTAATCATTCTATCAGCATATCATTTACAGCTATGCTGTGCAAACTTCTGAGTTCAGAAGCTTGTCAAAATGAATTGAGTTCACCTTGGGGCAAGTTATTTAAGTTGTCTTTCTTTTCTTCCCTCCCAGCTTCCCTTCAAATATTGTATTTGATGACCTTTTCCCATTGACCAGAAATACGTCATGGATTTACAATTTCCAGTACAGTCTGACCAGTACATTAAGAGCACTGAGAATAAATTCTTTGCTTCAGAGAGTTAAAATACAATGATTGGCAGGAGAAAAGGCTGTGAGAAGAAGACTTCATGTACCCCATGGCTTTGCAGGAGCTTTCGTGGAGCAAGTGTTATGATGAACCCTCTGCCTGTTCCCAGCTATGCTTTAGCAAGTGGAGTCTCAATCTACGCATCTTAAAGCTTCACAGAGGCAGCACCAGCACAAAGCATTCCTTTCAATGCTTTCCGGTCCATCTGTCTGGAAAGGCGGTGGTACAGAACTGGGACCCTCAGGAGACATGGCAAGGACAGTTGTTCTGTCTGCTTCAACATCAAGAATGAAGAAGTAGAAACAGAGCACAGTCACCCTCTCAGAGGTGCCAACTCATGCAAGTTGAATTATACCCTTGCTTAGTAGCCTTGATAATGCAGCCAGTGCTCTGAAACCTGAACCAATTTTCAGACTAGAAAGCACAAAATTTAAAGCATGAATGAGCTGATAGAAAAAACTGCTTGTACCAGTGGAATTATTTTCCACTAAAAGAGCATTGGATAGTTTGTGGCCAAGACTTTGTTGCACAAGAAGCACGACAAAGGAAGCCTTGCAGACTTTTAGCAGTGCCAATCCTTAGCTGAAGTACTAGCCTGTGCACCACTCAGGACACCCAGCCTTGCATCCCAAACCCCCTGCTCACAGCTGGTGCTTTAGATCTGCCTGAAGCCTGCTTGACGTGTTGCACTGTGGTACTGAGCACAGGCACGGTGGGAGATCAAGTAAGAGCTCCTTGAAAGTCAGTGGGAGTCTGACTGCCTTGAAATCAATGAAAAAGGTTTCAGTCTGGAAATGCCCTGCTGCTTTGTGTGAGGTGGAAATGACAGATGATGGCTTTGAAAGAGTGGTTCTGCTCCAGCCCCTTTGCCTTGTGCCTTGCAGTCCCCTCCACCAGACTGGGGTTCCCTGGAGCACCCAAGCCCTGCATGCGTGCCCAGTGCTGACCTGCACCTTCCTCCCACCCCATGTGAGGTAGCCACAGGACAGCAGACACAGACTAATGGCTGTAAAACAGGTTTTGTGGTTTCTTTGCACTTTTCAAATTAAGTGAGTCAGCCCATGTTAGTTGGGGAAATCCAATTTGGAGCAGGGTTTTTCAGTGGTGACTCAGAGCGGAATTATTTCTAAACAGTGAAAAACATTGTGCCCTGCAAGTCATAGAAGATAAGTAACTAAAATGTTATGCATACTGGAATGTGTTGTCTCTGGCACTGCAAAGATCACAAATTTTGCATTTTGAATGGTATCAATGAATGTTGCAGGCTGAAATGCTGCTCCTATTTTAAACTGTACAGCCCCAGAGAGGTTGCTCTTAGCTGCATGCCATAATTTTTTGATTAAGAGCTTGCTTTGTTTCTGTTTTACATCCTACTACTGTTAACTCTTTGGGGCCCATTCTAGTTCCTATTGAAGTTAATTAGGATTTTCACATTGAATTCAGGGGAAGCAGGACTTGACCTCTACTAAATGTCAATTGGAAGTGGAAGGCAAGCTTGTCTTCTGGATACTATTATTCTGTTTGCTGTTGGAGACTATGCCTGACTTATATGAATGCTAAAACCTTGGCAGGAATACACCCTAATAGATTGCTTTCTGACTCTGAGGGGAGTTCAGTGAATATTACTGCAATGCTACCCCTAGCCTTTTTGTCTCTGGCTTCAAATTGGTGTCTTATTTTCTGTGAGTGTCTGTACGAGACCTGGAGGCCTTAGGCAGCTGGATAAAATAGTCGCAGTTCTGTAAACTAGCACTAGACTTCCTGTGACATGGCAATGTGCCAGAGAGGAGGTAATGCTGCTACCTGGAGAGCAGGGGAAGCATTATAGCCTGTTCATATGGCTAATACTCAGCCTGGTAGAAAGAGCTCTTCTAAACATATACATCCATGTTTTGACTTCACTCTGCTCTTCATCAGTAAAGATAGGGGCTTAAACATCCACTTTGTGGGAGCACCAGCCTCATGGGTGACCTGAATGAAGAACTTGCTGCTTTGCTGAGCAAACAAGGGTAAGGAGAGTGAAAGAGATCCAAAGAAATTCCAAAAACTATGAAATTAAATTAATTTTACCATTTGAGTAGTACAGGGAATATACAGATACAGGCAAAATAATAAACACGTCTATATGAATTTCTTTTTCTTGGCTCCCTCGCTGAGCTTGAGAACTTTTTTCTTGAGTACAAAGGAGCCCCTGTTTTTGCTTCCTCTCCTTCAGATCAAAGATCCTTTCCTCAGGTGAATCCAGGTTACTTCTTCCTCACCAATTTACAAGGCCTGTAATGTAAGATGTCTCAGAGCATGGTACAGTGATGAAGGGAGAGAGGGAGAACAAATAGAAATGTTATAATAAGCAGAGGGAGTATTGCTTTATCCTACTCCTCCCCACCATTACCCCCCATTTCCTCCCTGCCTACTCAGCTCTGGCTGTCCAGTTGTGTCAGCACTCATCAGCAGTGCCAGACACCTTAGCTCAAATCCCAAACCAACCTGAAGGGACTTGAACCCATTTCAGACACTTTCTGGGAAAATGCTCAGATACTCTAACCTTTCCTGGGTAGAGATCTCCTACGGTTAGCTGGTTTAGGCTAAATAGACCGAGGCAGTATTCGATTCCAGAGAATGGCAGTTTTGGTACTTGGGTGAGAAGGGAAGGCATCCTGCTCCAGGACAAGGCTACCAACTTTATTGTATATGACAGGCACAATCTGAGAAACAGTAACTGGGATCCTCAGAAATGCATGCCCAGAAAATTTATACTTGTTCATGCAAAGTACTTTATTGTTGGATATTTTTGTAGTGCTGAGTGAGGGCTTTGACGGTCTAAATTTTGGACGTTGCCACCTAAAGTAGCACTTCAGGCAGCAGCTAGGTATTTAGCTTCTGTGGGTAGAGTCCATAATGAACTAAACTTGGAGTTGTGGAGTTTGGGGTTGAGGTTATAGGGAGCACTGTATTCTAAATTTGAACTGAAATATTTTCTAATTTTGCTACTAAACATAAAACCCCAAATCTATGTTAGGCTTGAAACACTTCATGTGTAATGCGAAGCCACAGGAGATTTATTTTTTCTTTTGGAATGTTTGAGGCAAATCAAACAGTCTTTTTGGAGTCTTTTTGGATTTAAAATTCAGAGAAAAACAAGCACGTTTTATACTTCTTAAAATAGACTCTAAAGAGAGAAGAGTCAGTAGGCTCAGACAAACTCAGTGACCCTGTGCAAAGCAGAAGTGGATCCTGACAGCAAGTCTAATGATTAGCTTTACACTGGATAAATTGAAAACTGTGTGTACAAGGTGCCTGAAAACAAAACCTCTTCTTGCAGTGAGGTATGGGAAAACTTTGCAGTCAATAAACCTTCCTGACTAGGAGTAGCTCCACTTTGCAGGGTATATGCTTATTTTCAGTTTATTGGCACACTACTATTTTTCTTTTGGCAGGTCTCCCACTCTTGCCTCACAATGTTGCTTCATTTTTGTCAGCTTCTCTTTGTACCTGTGTGCCCTCCACTGCTCCTTGGTCATCTTGACCAGGTATCTTAGCCAGATGTCATCTCTGTTTAAATGGTGGCAGGCAGCCAGGGAATGGAAAACCAGAAAAAAAAAATAGTGAATTCACAGCCATCACAATAACCCAGCGTGGACATCTTCAGAGAGCCTGAAGTTGGTTGCGCTCTTCCACTACTGGCATGTTCAGTCCTGTCTGCAGGAGAGTCACCAAAGTCCTAGTGCACGCCTCCGGGCAGTTGGTGGAAAGGGTGCTGCTGACTGACTCAAGGGAGAAGAACGTGATGGGGAAGTACTGGAGATCCGGGGAAGAGCGTGCAAACCCCAGGCATCTTACAAACAGGAGCAGTGATACGTATGTTCTGCACTGCCATCCAACTGCATGAGGAGATGTGCACTGAAATGCTTGCTTATTTTGGAAAGAGCTGAGAGCTTTTCTTTTTCTGCATGGCCTATCCTAAAAATGTTTATTTCCCTGTGATATCAAATCCCATAATCATCAGTCACCCAGATAATCTTGATAATTTCTTTCCGGAGTTATTTCCCTCTCTCACCCTGTTAGGATCCACTCCAAGAAATGGGCAACAGAGAAGTCAGAAAGTTCACTGTGCTTCATGTTAGGCGTGCTTATTGTAGCAGAACAACTACCAAAGAATCCTATTAGCTTTATAGTGTGTTTTTATGCTGATCTGAAGGCATCAGATGAGAGCATAATGCAATAATAACACTCCAGATTGATACGGGCTGTGAAGGGTGAAATTGCTCACCAGGGGTTACCTGGGTTTGAGCCCCAGCTCACACCACCCAGTGCAGTAGCAACATTGCACCTTCTCTCACCTTCCCTTTGCTTTTTGGAGTCCAGTCCTTCTTTGTGTGCCAGAGGCCTGACACTGTGAGAGCAGGACAGCTGGCAAGTTGGGTGAGGGCAATTGATTGCTGGCTGCTTGCTGCCACTTAACACTAAAATGCTGTGCTCCCTTGTTGAAGATTATACAAGGAGGGAAGTGTTTGCAAAACCTACTGCTGTCCTGAAGCAAAATTCAGAAGAAGATGGGGAACTGGCATCTCAAAAGGAAGGAGGAAAACCAGCATTTGTATCACCGGCTGGTTCATTTTCTCTAACTCCATCTGTCTTCAAGGCAGTTGGTCTAAACTACATATATAGCATCCCTATACAGCCAGTGGAGAAAGACTGGCATGTCCAGAGAGTGCAGGGTCCTGTCCCTGATACAGATTTCTCTTAGTCTGGGAAGCCATGCTAAGCAAAAACACTCTGATCAAGGTCTGCTCACTTTCTCCCTCTGGCTCCTGTTTGCCATGTAATCAGAATCTCCAGCAAGCTGCTGCCAAAGTATATCCACCCGTATGGCCACAAACATTTAGGCACCACTGTGCTTAAATTAATCATTACCCTTATCACAGTCATGGCATTTGTGCTGAGCAGATCAGAGCGTGGCACAAAGGCTGCTGTCCCCCCCACACTTTCCTCGGTAGCTGGAAAAGTTGGTTGGAAGTGATTCTGTCTGTCCTTTCCCACTGACTGTCACTGAAGCAGATCAAATGTGTATTGAAACAACAGGGTTTTTTGTCATTTAAAATACACAGTTTTAATACTTTTCATTAAACAGTATTAGGGCTCACATTCCTAGATACCCAAAGCTGAAAGGACAGGTTTTTGATTCACATAATCCTTGAGTAAAAGACACTGCAATCTTCAGCAACAAAGGGTTGAACATAGAACCTCTCTGCCATAGTCTGAGTGACAAAACTCTGGGTCAGAGTGGCAAAATCCCAGCAATGGGCAGTTTCAAGAGCAGATTTGATTCACATCAGTTATGGAAGCTCCAATTTTACTTGATTCAGGCATTGCAAAAGAGGTCAGACTGAACAACCTCTTGCAATCCCTTCCAGTCCTCCTTTTTTACAAATAGCATCTATAAAGCACTGTGGCGTTATGCAGCCAGAAAAATAAAAAAGTTTGGCTATCGTTGCTGTGCAGCTGAGGTACTGAGGTCCTTATGTAGTGACTGATAAGCAGCTGGATATCAGATTAATAAATCAGATGTCTACAGTCCCTTAAAAGTCCAACACGGGTCTGCACAACATCCTTGTGGTGTTCTACTAAGAGGCTGTGCAGACCAGGGAACATCCATGTATGTTATTTAAGCATGCATGGCATAAAACAAACATGCAGGGAACACAAGCAGAGTGCTGAGATGTATCTCTTGTGTATAAACAAAGTAAGCCACCAACTGAGAAGATGCATAACAGAGGACGATAACAAAAGCCAAATGCACAAGGAACTGACTACAAATATATCAAGAGATGTAGTTTGTCTTCTTTGGGTTTTGGTCCATTGAGAACCTTCTTCCCCTTTTTAGGTGTTTGATGAGATTTAGCTCCCCATCTACCCCGGGAGCCAAGTACACAGGGAGGGAGATAGAGCTGTGTGACGAATCCAGTGTTGAGCTTTACAGCTAGGAAAGGTTTAATCCCTCTTAAGGAGTAATTCTCTAATCCATAAAGAAAGGAGGATCAGGAACAGCGTGTGGAGCAGCTATCCTCAGGACAGGAGTTGTGTGCTGGGCTTCCTGAGGCTCTGAAAGTGGCTGTGAAGGTGGCCAGGGGACAGGGCACCCAGAGGAAGGCCTGTAAGGACGCACCCAGCCCAAGGTGGCAGGCTCTGCCCTTCTGGACCTTGACAAACTGAGTGAATATTTTGACTAGTTGCTCAGTTGGGCCCAAGCTATTCGTTTAATGACTATCCACAAATGTTTGCACAAAAGGCTGGGTTGCTTGCTTGCGCAACCTTTTTGGAATGGTTAATCTTCAGTCAGTAAATCATGGTTTGGGAGCAGAAATAAAATAGTGACTAGCAAATAGGCAGTGACACAGAGCTCTCCTCAGCTGTGCCAGCAGATGGGCCGAAACCTGCACGTTCTCCTGTGGCCGTGGTGGATACGGGCAGATAATCTCCTACCTCCTGGCCTGTGACACAGCTCCTCCTGGTCATGTTCAGGCACGGTAACATTTTCTTATATGGGTGGATAACTGTTGCAACTATAATTATAGATAGTAAATGCATTAGAAAAGATAAAATGTTCTGGTGAGTGACTCATAAACAGGGAAAAGGACGCAGCTTGTCAAAGGCGTCCACAACAAATGGCCAGTTCTGCTCTGTCCTCTGTTTTGGCGAGGCTGTGATTTGCAGCTCCTGAGTTGCACTAGGGCTCAGTAGCAATCCAACTGTAGAAGCTCAGCTCAAGGGATAATGTCAGAAAACTGTAACCTGAGAAAAGATCCCTCAAACAACACTGTCAGGCTTTGTGGTGCTGGTCTTTGTTTGTCCCTCCTCATTGATTTGTTTACTCTGGAAAGGAAAGGTTAAATAATATTCAGTTTTGTAAACAGATCATCAGTAAAATAACCTTTGTTAATATTAATAAATAGCTTGCTTAAGAAAACCCCCCAAGTCCCTGTGGTAGGTATTAGCCTTTGGTTTCCAGTTACTCAACCTCTTTACAAGTCTTAGAGATCTCATAAACTTTGAATGTTGTAGTAAAAATATTTATAGGGTAAGTCAAAGAAAAACATAAAATTGCATTCAAGTTCTGACATGAGTAAAACTACTTATCCTGCTTATTTTTTATTATGAAAAACTGGATGCTGTGACCTCACTAAAATATGATAGCTATTTAAGCAGAAAGGTTGGAAAGGATTTTGTGCATGTTAGTATTTCCTTTCTAAAGTATTAATATTTACCTTGGGAAACTCTTAAGTGCTTAATTGGAAAAGACAGACGGGCGGTGCTGATGGTGTCACAGGCTACTGATGGAGTTACGACAAAACTTTGCATGATAATTCCAGGTGATACCACAGTCATATGCTAGGCTGACCTGCATTTTCACTGTGCTTGATAAAGGTTAGATCCTCAAAGAACATCTGAATGCCACCTCAAGAGCTTAAATTAATCAGGCAGACCCTAGAAAACCTACTTTCAACTTGGCCAGTTCTGTAGATGCCTAAAAGTCCCTACAACATCTCAGTTTCCACTGTCAGCCTGTCTATAACCACCTGTCCCCACTCTAGACATGATAAGGCTGCAGAGGGCTCCAGATAAGCTCTTGTATACCTGGCTGCTGCTTTATCTTCCTGGTGAAGTGGGAGCCAGCTGGCAGGCTTGGAACACGTCTGATGCCTCAGCACAGGGAAAACAGCATGGGCACAATTTCTAGGACCAAGCTGTCTGCCTGCCAGTCTGTAGTGTACCACCAGTACTAGGAAAGAGAGATCTGCTTTTAAATTCTCACCCGATTTCAGGTTCTCTCGCATCCCATGGGAATGCTCAAGATAGTCCAAAATGTGTTTTCATCCACCTTGTTGACTTGGTTTTATGTTGAGGAACTAGTTAGATATTTTGGGAGGTTTCAGTGAGAAGGAGATACTGATTCACCTCCAGGTTGTAAAGATAGTTACAAAAGGTATGGAAAAGCTGCGGTCAAGCCAGACACAGGTTGAGAGAAATAAAAGGTGTTAGGTTCTTGCTCTTTTGTAGCAAGGCTCTTCGGAAGACCTGATAATGAACATCTTAAATCATTCATCTGTCTTGAAAATTCAGGCTTAAATCACATGAAAGAGTGTTGCTGTTAATGCACTAAAGCACAGGGGTTGGATTTTTTTTAGAAGCCAAAGTGAAGAATTTGATCAGCACAGAGCGTTTGGGCTGGTGGCATTTCTGAGTACCCAGCCTTTGCCTGGCCTCTTCCAGTTGAGTGGCTGCCACAGCGGGCAAGGAGCTTTTGTGCTGAAAAAGAACTTTTCACAAAGATTTTCAACAAGAAGTTCCTTTCAATTATTTTCTGAATGAATGTTGATTCCTCTCCCTGACCCCAGTAGCAGGGTTTTGGGGATGGCTTGTGGTGGGCAGCAGTGGAAACCTCCCTGGAAATCCTCTGCTGTGAAAAGTATTGCGTTCCTGCTTCATCCTAGATTTTGTATCTAGGTGATAAATAAAAAGTGAGGGATTCCTACGGGGCAAAGACCAGAAAGAAACCTCCTCTAGCCTTGTCCAGGCGTCCCTGTTTTGCTGTGCAGACAGGCTGGGAGCAGAGCCCCTCTGCAGGGTGCCGGGTGGAGGGCTTTGCTGGGAGGGGGCGAGCGGCAGCTCGTACCACTGTACTTAACACCCGCAGCTCTGACAGTGTTAACACACACCTGGAGCTTTTTATTGCTGTTATAAAATGGGAGTTCAGTTAACTTACTGTCCCGCCATGTTTAGACAGAACATACACACAGGTTTGGAGACTACAAGCCAAAACCTTAATAAAAAAATATGTGCTATAATGATAGCTTGTTGCCTCTGTGTTGAGACCTCATTTTTATAAGGAGGTGACCAGTATGTGACTGTCCTTTCCCTTCCTTTGTCTTTTGTAAATGAAGCATTATGACTTCTCTTAGGAATGGTCTTTATGGGAAACAACACAGAAATAATTTCATAAGAACTCTCACTTCTTGCAGCATCCGCTACAAGTTACAACATAAAACCACCAAACTTGAAGATTATGTGAGAGTTGTAGTTTGATGAGCCATTAAATCAGGTAACCATTATTCAGGATATTTCAGTTAAAAAAAAAAAAAAAAGTTTTAATGCTGTCTTTTTACTGCCCTGCTTACTTTGCATGATCCTGTTCTTAATCAGCTCCCTCGGTAAGAACCAGGGATAAATACCAAGCTCACATGCGCGCACAAGTTCTGAACTTTGAACGAATGCAGTATGTTAATGCATATTAATCTGTTTACTTACTTAGCCCGTGTCTGGTCACAGCCAATAAATCCGAAAATCCAGGTGCTGCTGATTGTGTGGCGGGCATGTAAGCACACAGTACACAAAGGAAAACCTGGAAATTTGTCAGCTCATGGGAAGCGGGACCTTGCTTCATAACCAGGAAGGTGTACATGCTGAAGATGTGCCTTCAGAGGTGAGCTGCTCTTCACCACGTGCTGACAGCTCATTTGGTATCGCAGTACAGAGCAGGATGCTGCTTTCACGTTGAGGACGTGATCCTGAATTCACTGAGTTGCTGAATGCTAACCAAGAGCACAGCCTTGTCCACCTAAGTCTTGAGCAAGACATCCAAATGGGCATCACTGGGGAGGAGGTAGGAGAAGGGGAGAGGATGTTGTGTGGTTTTGTTTTTTTTTATCCTTGATAGAACATGCTGGATAAGACTCATGTTTTACATGGACACAAAGTTTGCAAACTAGACACATAGATGTTAATTAGGTACTAAGGAAGCTGTTGTGCAACCTCACCATGGAGGCACGCAGTAGTGCCTTGCTTTGGGTGTGTTAACGCGGAGCCTGATGTTGTAATGACTGTGTGCCTCATTTGAGGGCTTAGGGGTAACTGGCCTCCAGGGATATTGCACTTTGAGTCTGAATCGTATACTAAAATCATCTGACTGTTTGGAAAGAGAAAAAAAAAAAAACAATCTTTACTGTATTTTACGTCACATTTTGAACAAGGATGCAAGGCTGAGAGGGAGAGCCCGGCTCCATGTACCCCTTGGCTGAATCCTCCTGGCTCTCCTCATATCGTTATCTTTGGTATCACAGGCTCACCGCCAGGCATATCTGAGACAGAGCCTTCAGGAACAAAGCCATGACTGGATGTGACTGAGAAGTGCTACTAAGTGAGGGAATGGCCTCCCTCAGCCCCCGAGCTCTGCTTTCCATAAGCGCCCCCGCAGGGGTGCTGGGGGTCCGGGAACTGCTCAGTGCAGGCAGATGTCAGTGCTGAGTGAGCAGAAGCTCACAGACTCGCGGAGCAGCCTTGGCAGGTTGCCCCGTTTTTCAGATTTCAATGTACCAACAAAAACTTAAAAAAAAAAAAAAAAAGCCCTCTTGGCCTGGAGCGAGGCTCTGGTGTAAGTAGTTCATCAAGACACACTCTCTTTAGCTCCTTAAACACCCAGCTAGATCAAAATAAAGTATGAAGAGCATAAAGTAACTCACAGACACCATTTATTAACACTGAGGCCTGCTGCAGGAAGAAAGTGACCCAGTAAATATCCTCCCTGAGCAGTAAAATAGCTGCTGTAAGGAGTTATAAGAACTTTTGCGAGCTGCAACTCCCTTAGGAAAAAAAAAAAAAAAAAGAAAAAAAAAAGAGGGAGAGTTTTTTACAATCTTTCATCTCTGCTTGAAAGCAGAAATAAAAAGCCTGCCCCTAAACTTCTAGGTGCTTGTGAGCAGCCCGCTAATAATGTCATCTTCTGTCTGGTCTTAAAGCAAGAGGAGAGATATGGAAGGAAAACAAACTCGCAAACAGTGCTGCTCAGCTTTATGAGTGCTGTGACTTCAAAGCCAGGAAGAAACGCTCCCCAGGCTGGCTACTCTGAGGACCAAGAGTTCAGCAGCTTTCAAGGGCCTTCATTAGAGAATATTCAGCATGAGAAATTAACTGTCTTTGATAGTACTGCAAATTGATACCTCATACTAGCGGTCCTGCTTGCCACAAACCTACTCAGGCTCGTTGGAAAAGACATTATGCATGTACTTGTATTTTGCTTGTACATGCTGGATTTTAACAAACCTTATTTTACACGAGGCTGTGATGTGTGCTAATGCCATCCCCTTGTACTGGTGACTACACTGAGACGGAGGGGAAGCCCAGCCAACATTTTCACGAGCAGTCTTAAGCCTGGGACACTTCCCGTGGGGTTGCTGAGCGTGAGACGGGTTGATGGGTCTGCTCGGGTGCCCCAAGCTCCTCTGCTGGAAGGTCTGGAGGGCTCTGCCCTGTCCTGGGTATACAGACGGGGAAGGAGTTACAGGATGCTATGGGCATGCAGACTTTGTAATCCAAGCCGTCTTCTCATTAAAATATTCACTCTCTATTTTACAAGCAAGCAGGACTGTGGCAGCTTAGTCCTTTCCTTGTGTGCTTTTTTATTCTTGCAGAACATAAGACAAGCGGCACAGGCAATACTTTTGCAACGCAAGAATAATGCAGATGTGTAGGTTCCTGAGGCACCCTTATCAATGCTGAGCAGGAAAACCAAGGCAGAAAAAGTCCTGAGATAAGTTCAATTAAATATATTCTTGTTTATCCCCTCTCTGTATCCATTTTTTCCCCATGGCAACTGTCGGTCTAAGTCTAGCTGCTCAGCATCTAAGAAAGTTTACAGCTAATGTTCTAGCCATCAGAAACGTGATTGTCCTCCAAGGGTTCAGGACAGTAACAGGAGTGCATATCAAAGCAGCTAGAAGGAGAACAGCCAGAATGATTTCTCCGTTTTCCGCAGAAATGGCAGTGAAATACACTAAAAAGAAATGTGGCTGATTGTGTGTTCCATGCCAGCGCTGCGCTTGCAAATAATGAGTTAAACAGTGAGTTGACTGAAATAAATGTGCATTTTTTTTTTCTTCTGTGGACAACCGAGTCTCTAACAAGAACCACGTCTGTAATAAAAGTTATGATGTCTCTAGCAGGAACTGGTAGTGCAAATCAAACATACCATTAGCTTGTCAGGCTCAGCCAAGTGAAATAACAAGCAGCTGGGTAGTGCTGTACACTGAAATGGAAAACTGTTGCCCCTTAACAGAAGATTTCCTCAGAGAAAATTAAGCGTGAGGGGCAGCAACAGACCTGGTTATTCATGAGCATGGTGTCACGGGGAGGTCAGGGGAAGGACCTCACTTAAACCATCATTCTGGCTCAGGAAATGCTGCTCGACTACTGAAGTCAGAGCACAAACCCTCCCCAACACCTCGATGAGCACATCATTGTGGCGGGGATGTGCCTGGCCCCTGACACCAGGAGAAAACACGGGAGGGGGCGCAGCGGCCACCTCCGACCACAGCCTGGCCACCAGCCCCAAGCTGAGGAGGATGAGGATGGAGGGTGCCTGAGAAATGGGGAGAAGGAGGTCATCTCTTTTTTTCTGAAGAATAAACCTGGAAAGTGAGACATTTCCCTACAGCAGGAGAACTGGATGAAGACTGCATTGGGCTGCATTTGTTTTCAAACAATTTAGTTATATGAGTTTTTTGTGCTCTCAAAAATTTGGACTAGAACGAGTTTTGTACTTTGGGCTAGCCGAGTTTTTGTATTTTGGGGCTTTCAGCTACAAGCAAGCTGTTTGTGATGTCGTGTGCTCTTTTACAAGCGTTTGGCTGATGGAGCCTGGGTGGCAGAGTGGAAAATTGTTTGGGAGGTTTGCGTAGCCCTGTGTGTGTTCTGTGGCCCAGCAGCCAGACATTGTTTATTGAGTCCTGCGAGGGATCCTGGTAATCACGGCTGATTTGCAAAAGTGTATCTGTTGCCCATGTGTATCAATTAGATTGCAGCATTTGTGTACAAATCACAGGCTTGATATTGATCCCACAGCTCGCAGCCAGCTGAGAGCATTTTGGTGCTTGTGTGGAGGGAAGTACCACTGTTTAGCCATAGAAGACCATTTCCAAAAAAGTTTGCTGCAGAAGCGAACCCAGTTTTCAAATGCATGTCCGCCTTTAGCTGCTCCCTCCTGCTGAGCACCAGCCCGTGACACTTCCAAGGACTTCCTTCATCACAGCCTCTGCCGTGAGCCTCTGACATGAGCCCCCTGCTCCCTGCTTGGTTCACAAAAGCCCCATATCAACTTTTGGGCCAGCACTCTGTGCAGGAGGAGGTTGAACTTCATTTCCCAGAAGCCAGCTCTTTAAAGCGGGAATTTTAAAGGAGATAAATGTGTTTTCTGGCACCGTGTGCTCTCACTTCCCATCCTTTTCCCCATGCTGGAATACGCCCAAGTCTGAATAAAAAATGAGAGAACCAGAACAAAACCTTTCTTTTTACAAAGCAATTCTAAACCACTTCCACGTGCCCATGGTATGCATAGGCACGGTTTTCACCCGTGTCTAACCCGAATCCAAGGGAGTGTAGCAGCAGCTCTCCTGAAGGGGCGATTTCTGGGCCAGCAGATGTGCCCTCGGTGGTTGTCAGACACCCCATCAGTCAGGCTCCTGGCAGGGCAGCACAGCTCCACACTGTGCAGGGCAGTTCTGGAGCTCCAGTTTTTCAGAATAACATCTGGAGTGTAAAAGGCACAGCGATCCTTTGCCCCAGCTCTAATAGTTAGAATTGGTTAGAAAAATGCTAAAAGAATATTGTAAAAGAAAATCCCCAAATACTTTTCTCTGCAAGTCTTTCCACTTTCTCATTTAATAATACAGCTGTGTTAATTTTTTCATTCAGTGACAAGGGAGGAAAACTCCCTCTTCCCTTCATCCTTCTCCGCCTCGGGAAAAAGAGAAAAAAGGGAGGGAGGAAGAAAAGAGGGTTGCTGGGATGATAATGTCTTGAAACATTTTTTTTTTCTTGGAAAGTTAAAACATTCTGGAAAGAACTTTTCCACATTTCTTTTTGTTTTTGAAAGATCCTTTTATTTTTTAAGAAAAATGCTTTAAACTCCAAATATTGGCTAACTTTATAAACAAAATTCTTTCTCCATTTTATTAAGGGAAGTAAACAAGGCACAAGTGATGGCTGAAGCAACGATTTCCAAGATGACTGACACATAGGAACTTTTATCTTTTTAACTATAAACTTTGGTTGGTTTTCATCCCCCCTGCCTCACTTCCTCCTTTCCTCTTTCAAAAAATTATTGCCTTTCAGTTTGTTTTAATGGTGTTTATGTAATGTCATAAATATTCTTGTTTAGAACTGTAATTATTCTCTGTGATTAATTCTGCTCATCCTGGGAGGTTGTGCAAGTTTTTCACTGGAGGGTATGTCTTTTATGTTTATATGTTACTCCATGTAAAATGCAATTTGTCCATTACTAAAGCTGGGTCTGCGAAGGCAGGGTTAACATTTTTCCTTTCTCCTGTGGCAATGTTTGGAAGCATTTTTGTGAAGTGTTTAGTATCATTCCTCTTCGGGTTGGGATTAAGGTAATTGACGGGGCTCTGGGCCAAGGGTCTCTTAGCTGTCCAACCTCGGCTGTATGGGGTGGAAACATGCCACATCCAAAGTCACTTCCTTTCTCTTTCTTTTATACCCCGTTAGGCTGCCTGTGTTTTCGATTTCAGAGGAATTCCTATAAATACATTGACTGTAGCTGCTAATTGTGGGTAAAACATCTACTATGTGGAGGCAGTGGGATTTTTCCCAAAATAAGGGACTTAGCCCTCTGCATTCCCTGAAATGTATTTGCAGTACGTGGAGATAATGATCAGAGTTTTTGTGACAACCATTCTGTGTTACGTGAGGGCAAACACACGAAATCAGACCTTAATGAGCATGCTGAGCCCCATCCAACACTGTGGCAGTGACTGACAGTACATGAAGGCCAGATGCTTGCACATGGTGCCCAGCACGTTTACCTTTTGTGTTACTCCACAAGCATACGGTTAAAAGAAGACAGATAGCAAGACTTTAATGCCCCAGAACAAAGGAAAGGAACTTGGAGGAACCAGGGAAGAGTTATACTTTAAGGAATGTATAGAACATACACTCAAAATAGACAGTTTGTCTGCTTCAGAGTATTTCAGACATTTTTCCATAGTACCATTTTTTTTCTCTCTAATGTTTTAGCAGCTTGAAAAGCATGATCTGGAAATGTTTGGCTGTAATCCTCTTAGACAATTTTTTTGCAAGCAATCATTTTAATGCCCAGAAGAACTGACTTTGATTGTTCAGCATAAAATGAATGTTAGGTAACGTTTGGGGAACTTGTGGACTTTAATTTTGTTCGTCTTTTGTGTTCAGAAGCCCTTTGCCAGCCATCCTCAGCGCTGGATGGAGAAGGGCTTGCAGCAGGGGATACCTGCATCTAAAAAAGAAAAGAATGAAAAAGTGACCAGCAATGCAGTTAAAATAAAACAGGCTATAAAAACAGGTGGGAAACTCTTGGGAGACCTGGGTGGAAAATCCCAGGAGTGGCGGGTGTCCCACACAGCCTTTCCCAGGCCCCCTGGCAAAGGTTGGGGCACATTAGGTCATGTTTGCTGAAGGCACTTGTTTTCTGTCTTCTGATCCAGCCAGTGATGGGACACTGGGAGGACAAAACGTGTCCTAAGTGACCACCGCTGGAGCCAGCCCCATTCACGGATTAGGGCTGCCATGGAAACTCGGTTTGCAGAACTCCCCGCAGCAAACAAGGAATGAATGGCCAGGTCAGCACCTGAGATTAGAGGGGAGGGAAGGAAGAGTTGAGCAACTGTTTGCTGAACTTGTTTAGGAGCTTTCCTGGAATATTCCAATTTTCCAAATATTGGAATGAAGAGTTTTTAGTTAAAGCCAGGGCGAGGATTCCCCGTCTTTGAGAAAAGGGTTGTGTCCTTCGGACACGTTCAGTGAAGGACAGCAGCAGAGCTAAGTATTGATTTAATTTCAAAATAACCTTAAAAGACCTAAAAGAGGTTTAATGATCAGCTGTATGCTGAAAATGAATCCCAGAAGGCTTATCATTTAAAGTAATGATTTACATGATGTGTTATCAGCCATTAGGCTAGGAGTTCTCCTGGTGAGTCTGATTTTGAGCATTGTGAGACAAAATTCACATCCAGATTTTGACTGTAGGGATCTATTGGCTAGCTAATCCTAGATGTGCTAAAAGCATGACTGACTGTTTCACCACCTGGAAAACAGAACTTGCAATGCCAAAGAATGAACCTTCAGTAAAGTGTATCTTAACAAACATCTCTGCTTATTTTTTTAAAATTATTTATTTATTTATTTATTTTTTTCCCGCAGGTAGCTAAAATGATGTATTTTTTAACTCTAGGCCCCATGTCTGGAGGATAGCCTGTGATTTGGGAGACCTAGATCTGCATCCCACTCTCTAATAGTCTTCTTTATGACCCAGAGAAGTTCCTCTGGAGAGATGTAGGTGTGCTCCCCATAGCCTGGCGGGTGTCTGCCCTGAGGTCTACCTGTGTTTTGTGAAACACTCAGCTAGGAGCCAGCTCTGCTCTGAAATCCAGTGCAAGTGCACTGCACCAGCCCTTAGCCACAACAGAGGTACTCAACAGAGTAACCCATGGTCCATACAGCGAAAATTCTTCCCAGACCTGAGCTAATGGCTCTGCTCGTGCAAGGCTGGGTTAGGTGCCTCCATGCTGCTGCACAGACATGCACACCTCCAATGGAAAAGGAGTGCCTCGAAGCCAGAAGTGTCATTTGTCACCTTGAACTTCAGACCTGGAGGGAACAGGGATGTCTAATGTGGCTTTGTTGATTTCTTGCTTGAACTGTTGCTCTTAGGTGCAGCTGTGAATGGCAGACTTGGTCTGGTTGGAAGAAAAATCTAGTATGTGGAAGTCTGGGAGATACCTGCAGTGCTCTAATAGGCATATTTTCCTAGTCTGAGGCTGATGCCCTGCATGTTATTACTTGACTACATGTTTTTCAGCTAGTTGGGTACCCATTTTGGGGCAACTTTCATTTAAAACTTATGTCCATAGCAAGGGAAATGTCAGAAAACACATTATTAAACTCAAAATTGAACCCATGGATTCTTCCCAGACAGTAAAACATTTTCTCTCTCAGTGGAAGAGACTGTGGTTTGACATTCTTTGTTCTTCATAAATCCAAGTTAACCAGTTCTTTTTATCAGAGAGTTATTCCCCTTTGCTATGATGCAGTAGCTTAATATTTTGTTGAAGTATCTTGCCAAGGTTGGCAATTTGGTCGTTCCCCAGATTTTCCATTTCTGCATAAGATAGCTTGTCAACCTTTCTCTAGTGCCCAGGGGCCTTATAAACCCACATGATTTTCTAATGGCTCAGCAGTTGTCCTGGTTAAGCTGAAAACTGAATTTCCTCATTCCTTCCTTGTGTTGATTGTATGCAGAGAAGTTTGAGGGTTTAAGACTGCTGAATATAAAAACAGAGGTAGGTAAGAAGTGCTGGAAATTGAGCTAAGTCAATGGCAAAACTTTCACAGTTTTTATTGGAAGAGAGATCTAGATCTATGGACATAAATCTGTAGAGGGAAAGACTGGGTTATGTAAAACTAGAAACTAGCAGTAAACATAAGAAGTCAACCAACTCATAGAATACACTCTAAATGATCTGTTTGTAGCAGAATATTGCAGAAACATGAATGAAAAGAAGGGAAAATTCTAAACCGAGTCCCCTGGTGTTACTGTTGGGGTTGTGGGTGCAAATGCAGGTTTGCAAGTTCTGGTTGGGTGCGTGCGTCTCTGCAGAGCTGCCACAGGATCCCGCAGTGCACAAGCACATGTGAACTTCAGCCACCCTCGTTGCTCTGGTTCCCCTGGGAGAAGTGACCTGAACATTTGTTTTCTTTTGTTCAGATCCAGAGGGAACGTTTCTCTCACAGCCTGTGGCTCAGTACGTAAAAGCCCACATGCATCCACATCTGGCTCGCTCTGGCTGGGACACCTCATATCTGCCTTTTCTGCCTATAGAAATGTTAATGGTTTCTTGCTAAATACACTAAAGAGGTTCCTTAGATCCTCATTTACATATGTTTTATATTATCCATGTTTTTGCTTTTCATGGTTTATTCTTCCCTCCCACAACTTGCCACTATCCCCTTCGTTAACCCGCCTAATTGAAAGCTGACATTTTCTGATTTATTGTTCCAAGTCCTCTTAAAGTCACTAGTCAGAAGAACAGCTGTAGCTCTGTATGGCTAAAAGAAGACATTTAATAGAAAATTTTGTCCTTCTTGTGCTTAAAAGTATTTTTTCCTCTGCCCTCAGTAAGAGATGAAAAGATAACCCTGCAAAGAAAAAGCCTCCATTAAATCAGCCATGGGAGAGCAGGCAGGCTAAGTTTTTCATTTGAATTCATTTTGGTTTGTGCTTGAATACATTTTGTTAATGCATGCTGGAAAAAAAAAAAGGGGGGGGGGGGGAGCTGCTAAAAGAAAGGCAATCACATCCTCTCAGCTCAGTCTGCAAGTTACCCTTTGGTGGGAGCTGGTTTGGCTTCCCTCAGATTTTGCTTCTGCAGGCAGTGTTTTATCTGCCTTTTAGCGTCTGACCCAGAGGTGCGACCTCACCACTTCTATCTCTTTTGGAGTAAGCCTGGGCCCCGTCAAAGAGCCCCAAGAGGCTGACGGTGAGCATGGAGCCTGAGGGGATGCTCCTGGTATCAAGGAGGCCAGGGCTGGGTGGTGGCTGTCGGTGGGGTGCTGCGGTCCTGCAGCAGCGGTGGTCTGAGGGCAGGCGACCGAGGGCTCATCCCTGCCAAACCCACTTCTGCCTCTCACCCCGGCAGTGCAGCAGTGATAAATAAGGGTGTGATCAGGTTCAAGGGAGATGCTTACTGAGCTCTTTTTGTTTGAAGTAGATTTAAACAGTGTAAAATGACTTGCAAAATAATATTCAGATGTTTCTATTCAACTGTGTGGCTTTTAAGTCTACCTTCTTTGTATAAAAAAGTCTTCTCTATGCCCCTGAATGCAGGATTTTTTAATTTTAAAAATGTATGTTTGGCTCTTTTATTTTACAGGTCCACAACTTGTGGATTTGGGGATGCCTTATAGCAAAAAATGTCAGCAACAGCATCTACCAAACTGCCCAGAGGGAAGAGAGAAAATAAACACAAGGAAAACATACCTGTGGTACAGAGCTGCCATGGAGGTCTCCTAAATGGATCCATCCTCATGGTGGAGCAGAAAGCGAAGCCAAAAAGTAGCATGATCAAGTTGGCCCTACTGCCTGCTGAGATGGGTTCTGGTCATCCAGCTTGAGCATCCGGAGAGGGCAACCATTCCTCAGGGTGATTCACTCCCAAAGTGCAGGACAAGGAACATCTTCAGGCTGCTGTGTCTCCTGACATCACTGAGATGAGGGCAAAGGAAATGGCAAAAAGCATCTCCATGCTGTGGGATTATCTCCTTCTGTTTTGGAAAAGGAAGTGCAGCAGGGAATCAGGAAGCCAGGGAAATACGCGAGGTGGTTTTTGTGCTTTGTATTCAGAGCCCCACAGTCTGTCTGCACAGTTCCCCTTGTTTCTAGTTCATGTGAGTTTGGACCAGACCTCATTTTTTTAAAAAAAAAAGGGAGTGGGAGGTGGGCAGAAAACCCCTTTACAAGCAAAGGTCATGCATCATGGGAAAGTCTTTACAGGATATGCTGTGGGGAAATGAAGTGGGGCAGCAGATCCCCACTGCAGGAAAGTGTGGGGAGGTGAAGCATTCTGTTGGGAAAGCTTTCAATTTTTTTTTTTTTTTAATTAAAATAAATTCCCAGATACATTTTCTGTGGAGAGGATGCATTTCTCACAGAAATTCCCCACAGGCAAAGAACAAAGATTCTCTGTAGAAACCTTTCAAATTTTACGTAGAAACCTTTCCATCCACCTTATCCCGGAGGTGACAGCTTTGACCCTCAGGTAGTCTCTGGAGTGGGCTGAGGATCAGGCGTGCAGTTCTTATAGATGGATAGAGATAGCTACAAAATGGGACACAGCACATGTTCAGTACCTTCTAAGAAACATGGGATAGCAAAGTTGAGAGTCACACAACACAAATAATAATTTCCTACAGTGATGTTTTTTTCAAGAACTTTTTTTTTTTTTCATTCAAAGGTTAAAAAAGAAAAAGAAATATTGAAACTCATGGTCAGAGATTTCATTCAGTTCACATTGATGCTCTCCTTTAGGCTGTTGGCTGACCTTGGCTTTAAAAAAAGCAACTGCATTATTGTAAGGAGTTTGTCTTGCACGAAAAGTAAGTAGCCTTTCAATGGTCAGAATTTACTGTGGTATCTGGTCATAAATTAGCATAAAGAACAACATCAAACATAAAAAAAGTCATATTTTGCCACTATGGTGGATCTCAAAACTTTCTGATTGCTGATGTTAGTGGTATCAGCTCTTTCCTGAAAGAAAAAAGCTTTTTTGACCTCCCATGGAAGCTGCTTTCCAGGACTGGAGCCAGCTGTGATTTCCTTCCAGCTCTTGTATCTCCCTTGCCTGTGGCATTCTGCTGCCACCACATCACAGTAACTTCTAGCAAAGTCTTTAGTGACATGTCCTTGGGGTAGTATTTGAAGCCAGATATTGATCGTTGCTTTCTAGCTGTACATATGTATCTTTATGAGGAGCTTACCCAAAAGACAGTGATCTTCCTCCTCCCCTACAAGGGGAGTAACCAGCCACTGAAAACAAGAGCCCTCCACGCATCAGACAAAAGTGAGGAAGGACACCCCAGCAGTTTGCATCCAGAGGAGCCTAGGTACAGCTCCCAGGTGTGCCACATAACTTCTCTGCAAATAACTACACTTCTTTGCACCCGACACATGAAATGGAGATAAAAAATGGTCAGCAACAAAGTATGATCTTAAATCTGGCCTCCAGAATTACAGCGTCACTAAACAGTCACTATTTGCTTGCCCTCTGAATTTGAACTTGTAGGATTTGAGAACCTTGGTGATTTTTGTTTCCTGAAGCCACTTATCTAAAAGATCTCAGGCAACAGGTTTTTGGCAAAACAGGATTGCACAATGAATTTCCCGAAGTTGTCAATATAAGTTGTCAATATATTAGAACAGGCTTATGGGATGTCTCTGCCCATCTTCAGGCTTTAGGCTTAATGTGTTGTACCTGGTAGTAGTTTTAGCTGGGGTTTTGATTTTGGGGGAGTTTTTATATGAGGAAAGCCAGAAAATGGATTGCATTATATGCACATTTTTCAGGATATTGTAATTCATTTGGGCATATACATGTTACCTGCTGCAAAATATCATCGGCTTTAGCTAATGCCTGCTGCTTCTTCATCAATAGACTTTGCCAGGATCCCTTTCTCTATGGTCTCTTTACCTGTAGCAGCTCACTTTTCCTATTTCAGATTTAGGTGTAGACTGCTACCTGGTCCTGCAGCCCTCCAGGACTGTCTCCAAAATCTCAGACCTTTGGTAGTGCTTCAGTCACAGCCATTCGTCTGAATTTCTGAATAGTCTTTGGTGTGTAATTTGCTTTTCCTTGGCTTCTTCGTTGTTGGTGGCAAGCGTTCCTCTGTCCCCAGTACCTGTCTGAAAAGAGAAAAGAGTGATTTAATCTTTTAAATCTCTAACTCTGTGTAGGACTGTGTGCCCAGTCTCTGCTGGCATGAAACTCCCCTCTGAATGGAATACCAATACATGCTGACACAATGCTGTTTTCTAGGGAAGAGTTTAACCTGTCCTTTGGCTCCGAGATCAGTTCAGTTGCTTCTAAGATCTCTCTAAGCAGCTCAGAAGCTTCTCAAAATTGCTGATGAATATGTTTTTCTCACTTGTACTGCCCAGGTAACCTGTAGAAGCAGACTGTGGAAGTTTTGCATCTTAAAGGAAGGGAGCATTATATCCACAGGGAATTTTCTCCTATGATGAGAATACAGTGAGTTGCAGAGATGATGTCCAGCATCCTCTTACAGCTCTTCTTTCCATATTCAGTACACAACTGGCATTTACAAAACACTTCTGCAAGGTGCAGATGTAAAAGACACAGCAATAATTTTATCTTATTGAAGTGAATCACAGCTAAGAATTTGGGAGTTATTTATTATCGCTAAAACTCAATGTGGATGTCCATCAGCAAGTCATTTTAAGCTATTGTTAAAGGTTAGATTGGAATAATGAATAACAAAAGATGGTTCTTTTAAAATATACTCCCAAGGAGGTTTGATTTTATTACCATTTTGTGTGTGAAAAGAAACGATGAATTTCTTACAGCAGAGAGGCTCTTCAAACCCATGCTCATTCCAGCTTTGTTATAGACAAATATCCTAACATCACATGCGTTTTTGCAATCCCTCTTGCAGGCATTTAATTGCAGGATGATTCAGGGCACTTTAACCAGCCAAATTTCCCTATACAGTCAAAGAAGAGCGGTCTCTCCAAGGGTGTTTCAAAGCATAGCTATTGGCTGCCCAGTGGTAGACAGTATGACTGTCTCCTTCCCAAATAATTCAGACTCTCTCTCTCTCTCACACACGCACAAAATCATGAATCAGGCTGAAAAATTGCAGGACTTCTTAAAAATAGAAAGGGTAATTTTGTTTGCTTTTGTAAGTGCACTTGTGCGATGTTTCCATGCTGCTCCTCACGTTTATTCCTGGTTGTGCTCTGTGTGGACTTCTGGTTCCTGACTGAGGCTCTGGGACTTGCGCTGTAAAAAAGAGTAATAAATAAAGCTAGAAAGACTCAGAAAGCAGCTGGTGGAGAGGTCTTCCTGCTGTCCTGCAGGCCCTTCACCTGGCAGCCTGGAAACATGCCAGCAGGGCTGGTGAGGAAGCCTTGGGCCTGCAGCACCAGCAGATGAAGGCCTCCAGTTTGGAGTGGGCCATGGGGTTGGATCTTGCTGGGACCATGCCCACAAAATTGATATGAAACAGGATTTTTTTTTTTTTTATGGAATGGAAGAGAACCTTATTCCTTTTCAGCTTTGAAGGGATCCTTTAGGGTTTTGTGCATAGTTGAGGTAAGATCCAAGTATCCGGTGCTTGCAGAGAATAGTGTCAAATTTAGTTTTAAGCTCCTGGTAATTACAGATTTTCAGCTGCAGATAGCACACCGTTTCCTTGTTCTTCCTCAAGGCAGATTTCTGTGCAGTTATTCCAACCACTGCTTTAGGATTGCAGACTGATTTTCAGATCCTACTCTCAGGAATCTGGAGCCACAGCTCTGGAAGTGCAAGTTTGCGATGTTGCTTGTTTTAAGCCATATCTTATCTTCTCTTTATGATACTCAGTGTGGTAATTAGCAGGAGGACTGCATCCTCCTGGGATAAGCAATGATTTTAGGCCAACAAAGAAAAAAAAAATGTGGAAAAGTGGTTCTGGAAACATTCACTCTGTGCCTGCATGTAAAAGGCAGCAAGAGGCACATGAAAATTTTCATTAGCATGTGGGAGAGACACAAAGGTTTGGGTTATATGGACCTATTATTATTTCAGATTACATAAGGCTAAAGAGAAATCCCTTATGAGACTTCTAGGATGTAGTCATCTATTCCCTCCTCATGTTACAAGCCTCATTGTCTCTTTCTCTGATGTGAGTAGATCTGTAACCTGGCTTCTGTAATTCACATCAAACCTTCTTGTAATATTGTTCATTCTAATAATGCCACTGATAACAGTAAAAACAGCTTGTTCCCTAGGATACCGTGCAATAAATGTTTTATATAGCATCTTCCACATAAAGTATCCTGAGGAATATTTGACAGTGACAAGTGGAGTAGACAGGAAAAAATTGGGGTAACATAACTTTCATATGGGCAGAGGGAGAAAGGTTTGTAGATTATAGAAAGGTTACATGTAAACTGAGTGACAACAAGAGAATGAGTTGTGGCAGAAGTCAGAAACGTGCAATGAGAAATGGTTCTTTTCTGCTTAAGGGAGGAAATGGAGAATATGTTTTGAGATTCAGGTTCAGAAAGGTGATAAAGAAACAAAAGGAAGTAGTGAGAGAACAGATCAGGGAACAGACATGGGGCATAAGGTCCAGAAAAAAGAAAAAAAAAAAGAAGTAAAATGCCAGTGTCCAGGGACTCAGAAGATAAGGTTAACCCAAGATTTTTGGAAAATAAGAGGATTTGGGCATCAGAGAGGAAGTCATAGAACAGGAACAAAATGTTCTGCTTCTGTGAGGGTAAAACCACCATCTTGCTGCCTACTCTACCATGGGCTTTGTGAAAATTGTTTATCTTAATCCTTGGTATATGGTTGTCTGAGAAAACACTCCAGTGAGAACTGAAATTCTGAACGAGCCTCTGCCTCAGGAGGGATACAGTCGCCCCAGTGCTGCAGACCCTGTGCCCTGCCCTTGTTGCACCTGAAGAGTTTGATGCCAGCAAACCCCAGCTGAAAATGGATCCTGCTTCTCGGGAGAGGAACAAAGCCTCAGTCAAGAGGTTCTCTTCATTTCATAGTGAAGTTAATTTATAGTTTCCTTTTGTCTCATTTAGTTCCTGAAAGTATTCAGGTGACCTCCTCCTCTAAACATTGCGCATTTCCATTTTCATTCTAGCATCCCCTTGTCAAAGCCAGAATTGAGCTTTCAAGGGAAATCTGAGAAACAAGCAAAAGAGATAATGGAGGCTTCTCAAGCAGTGGTGGTGATAGCCCAAGTGGCTTCTGTTCATTCGAGGCCTCACTATTGAGAATTTTTCTCACCTTCACATAAAAGGCCAGTATCCATTACAGCCACATATGTCTGCCCTACAGATTGACCCTGTGATTAGGCGAATTTTTGTACCTGAGCTGGGCGGTGCTTGGGAGCCCAGACACAAACAAGATGTTCTTATTCATTCCCGTCCTGCCCAGGTGCTTGCATTGCTACTGTAACCCATCCCCTGAAGCTTTAGCCCTGCAGACCTCATCCCATGTGCCTACTGCCAGCTGTAACGTTGGTTGTAAGCCTCGCTGTGGTTACAGTGGGGCTGCCCACATGCATGCTCTGTTTGCTGGTTGGCCCCGCTTTAAAACAAAAATGCAGCCATAGGAACAGAGAATACAGTAAATATTTTGAAGGATGCTTTCTATGGATAAACACTGTGAGTACAGCAGGAAATGGAAATATGGTATTTCCATGTCCCTTCTGAACGGTTTTGTACTTTCTGGTTTTGCTGGAGGGATGGGAAAAGGCAGGGGCTAATTGTGGTCTCTAGCTGAAGGCATAGCTCTTTCTGTTGCTGGGAATAAATTCTGTCATCAGATTGTCATACTACTTGAATGATAATGCATCAATATATTCTGAATCAATATGGAGAAATGGGCTGAGACTGTGGTGGCAAAGTTCACTGTTGGGATCATCTTAGAGAAAGTAAACTTGACTGGCAAGATGCTGAGGAATCTCGCAGTGCCGAGTCACTGGGTGACAAAAAGGTAGTTGAACTTTTCAGTCCTGACTAGAAAAGAAATGCACAAGAGCCTGGGGTGTATAAAAAGTTGTATATAAACTAAATAGCTAGTACAGCGTAGCCAACAGGTTGAGGAATCTTCTCAATAAGTAAAGGCTTCCCCTATTATTTATTAGACCACACCTGGAATACTGAATCCAGTTTTGAGCACCCAGTATAAGAAAGAGATTGATAACTTTAAGTGAGCCTCTTGGACGGCCACCATGATGGTGGAGGCTGGAGCACTTGTCTTGCAAGGAGAGGGCTGGAGGTCAGGGCCTGTCCAGCCTGGATTTGGGAGTCTTTCAAGACTGCTTTGAGCAGGAGGTTGGATTAGGTGTTCTCTCAGGTGCTGAGCAGAAGGTTGGTTAGATGACCTCCCCAAATCCCTTCCAACATGAGCTCTTCCATCATTCTGTAATTCTTAGGAAGTTTCAATCCAGTAAAAATAGTTTTATCTAAACATAATGTATGGGAGCAATCAGAAAAAGTAAGCAGAACATTAGGAATTATTAGGAATGGAGCAGAGAAGAACAGGCATTATCAGCATCAAATAGTATAAATACAAGGTGTGTCTGGATCATGAACATCATGTGTGAACCTGTTCTCCCACCAATTAAAAAGAATATGTAGGCAGAAGGGAAACGAGAGTAATTAAAAGCTTGAAGAAGAGACACTAATTCAGCTAGGACTGTTCCTTTTGGAAAGAAGGTAATGGAGGAGGTATAATGTAGTTAATAACATCATGATTATCTTTAGAACATGAAGGGGTAACCAGGTGGCACGTTCAAAACATGTGAAGCAAACTATATCTAAGTTGTGGAGCTGATTGTCACACGTTGTAGATGGGACAACTCAAGCTACGACTGGATAGGAGAAAAGCGCTGGGCTTTATACATGACACATTATCTGTACTTCCAGGCATGGTGTGCAGGAAATGAAAGAAGTTTAAATACGAATACATTACAGAAGTGCTACTGTTCAAACGGACCATGTTATTCACAAGGATATGAATGATGCATGTATTTAGCAGTTTACAGGTTTATTAAAGAATTTTGTATTTCCATTCTGGAGGAAGGAGATCAGATCCAGCACTGAAATTTAACTAATTTCTTTTTTTTTCTTTTTTTTTTTTCTCCTGAAGTGCAGTTCCACCTTCATTTTTTCATGTATTTACCCATGGTACAGTTCACATACCAATTGTGATGTGTTAAAAGCTTTATTAAAATATCTGATGTTAACAGCCGTAAGAACATCCATAAAGGAAGCAAAACTGGTCTACGAGGGTTGCATGAAAACCTTAGGACTCTGACCCACTCGGTTACTCCTGTATGAAGAATATTCCCAGTTTCATTGAGGACTAGGTTTAGATGCATTCAGAAAATATGAATGCCCCATTACTCACACATTCCTATTTCTGAAGTCTGGATTGAATTCAGCCCTCTTTGGTGCTATGCCCAACACCAAAATCTCTCAATCTGAAGGTGGGTTCTGCTTCCTAACTCAGCACTGGGAAACTTACATTAAATAAAAAAAAATCAGCGTTACAACTAGACTTTTAATTTTATTCCACATCTTAAAAGTTCCTCTTCCAGTTTCGAATAGGTTCAGTCTCAGATAGAGCTGATCTTCTCATTATTACTGGAAACTTTGAAGCTGTTTATCCCCAGACAGAGCGCTGAAGGTAGCGAGCCTGTAAAATTTTCCACAGAGTGCAGGAATACAGGGAGAAAAGAATTTAGAAAGGAGACACGGGCCCTTTCTCACGAACTTGAAATTCTGGCAAGCAGCTCCTCGGGGCTGTAATTGAAAATCAATCTGATATATAATTAAATTCTAGTCATCACATATGCACCACCTCGTCTCTCCAGCTCTTAGCAAGGCAGCAGAGCACGGCGCTATCGATCAGCGGAGGGCTCCTGCGCCATCAGCAGCACTCAGCGGCTGGTCCCAGGCTGCCCGGCCGCCCCCGTGCTCCACTGCAGGCAGCCCCGAGACAGCAGGACAAACAGCTGACTCCAGCCGAGGTGTCCGATATTCCCTAATCATTTAAGTGCATCACCCAGCCAGCCCGGGCTAGTCCCGCAGTCTCCGTGCTGCCATCAGTCTTTCCAATAAACGAGCCTTGAGCAGGCTCCAGAGAGAAGAGGGAAGAAGGCTGATCAATTCTTTCCAATATTAGGTTTTCGTTTTAACTTCTCCCCCTCAGCTGCTGCTCCGTTAGGTGCTCTGTAATTATATTCGTCAAGGTCTGTCAACATAAATTGACAGCCCTGGTTTAAGGGCATAGCTCTAGTTTCTTTACTCAGTCAGAGACGGAGACCTAGCATTGATTATTTCTTTGAAGAAGAGGGACTAGAATGATTTTTTCTTTCAAATTATTTAGTGTTTTTAAAGCCAAGTCATGCAATCTATATATGGACCTTGCTGCTCTCCCTTTATTCTTGACAAAGAGAAAAATTATCTTGTCTGCTGCTCTAGACAGTTTTGATATTAGCATTAATATTAACCGACTTGTGCTCCTCTTTGGTGCTACATTATTAATTTGTTTAGGTATTTACAATGCCCTCATTACTGTATGAATCGAACCCTGCCAAAGTATGCCTGCTCACATGCTGCCGACGCAGAAGACCTTGTAACTTAGAAGTAAAATAGCTTTGGTAAATAGCACCCCTATATGGACCGGGAGCATTATATCTAAATGGAAAACTAATCACCTCTAATGAAACTAATGGAATTCTTCAAAAAGTGGCACTTAGTAGCCGGGCAGGGGAGCTGATGGACATAATTTGTTTGACTTTCCAAAACAGCCATTTGAAATGTCCCCAAAAAGCTCCTACGAAGGCAGGCAAGAGGTGGGGAGAGGAAACACCCCAAGTCCAGCAGCGGGAAGGGCCGGCTGGTAGCAGCCCTGGGAGCCGGCTGGGGGCACAGGCTGCAGGCACTTGCCAGTTAAATACCTCCCAGATCTAATTATAGGGCTGCTTTTCGTGCTTATAACTTCCACTGTTCACGCAGAAGTTTTCCCTGCTGGTGCCTGCCTCGAGCTGGCTTGTTGTCTCTGGAAGGATCGTCTCTTCAAAACCAATCTAGCTCACTTTTCAAGAAGGTCTTGGAAAAAAAAAAAAAAAAAGTGATCCTTTGCTACTTGAAAGAACAAGCAAACAAACTCCAAACCAGGGACTTTTTATCCGAGGCTCCAGTGTCCCCATGCTGTGTCTGCCTTGTGCAGGACAGCTGTGGTGCAGCGGTACCCAGCCATCCCAGACCTCTGCACCTCTTTGTGCCTGCGCTGTGCCTTGGGCTGCCCTGAGTACAGCATCCCACTGCTGAAACCATGCTGGGAAGCCCCCAGAGCAGGAAAGAAATTCAATGCAATGGGGTTGCAACCTAGCAAGCTGTAATTCAGTGGTGGAGCAAACCTATCCCGGTGGTGAGCGTAACTGCAAGCAGGACAGACCACAGGGGTTGTTCTGGTGGCTGAGCTGGGAGAGAAGACGAGACCTTGTACGTGTCCCATAGACAATGAAAGAATTCAGCAAAGGACAGCAACGACACAGAGCAATTATTTTATTTGGGTGTTCTCCCTCTGCCGTGCATATGGCTGCTACACTGTGTCCTTGGACCACAGCCAGACCTGGACTCTTCCAGGACATTGGTCCCATGTGAGTGGTTGTGCTAATCCTCTGCCTTCAGAGGAGGGATGGGGGCTGCCCCCTCCTCCTGCATTTTTGCTGCTGTCCCCGTAATCATTTTCGTTCCCCTGTTTTCTTTTTCCGAGTTGCACCATTCCCTTCTCATGGGCAGCTCTCTGTTTTTTGGGGGATGGGAAAACCCTGCCTCTAAAAGGGCTGGTTAGGGACAAGATAAGGTGGCTAGGTAGAGGGAGAAGAGGAAGAAAATCAAGGATGGGGACAGGAGACCCAGATGGGAGATGCTGGGACTGCAAATCCAGCAGACTGATGCTGTGATGTGGTCCTGGGAAACAACAGAGCTATGGCCAGCAAGCACTCAAGGACACTGCTGGGGATTAGACTGCCTGGAGCAGAAAGGGTCAGGCCCTGGCTCAAGTGGGCTTCAGCACATTTGCCTCAAGAAACAAAACAAATATTGCTCAGTCTCATCATCATTCGTCTGACATCCTCATGCAAAAAGCAGCATGCCCTGCCACTTCCCTCCTCTGTGTTAGGGATAACAGTGTGCAACCGCTGCTTCATTCTGTAAAATCCAAGTGCTGAATCCAGCTGCCCAGGAGGACTGCAGCAGTGCCACCGGGACGCTGCCCAGGGGTTTTATTTTATTGCTTTTTCCAGAAGGTCCCTGCTGAAAAAATCAGTGTAAGAAGCACAGAGTAAGAATGTTACCTGTGGTATTAAATTAAATGCTTAGGATGCATAATTCCTTCTTTACAATGCGTTTTCAGGATGTGGAATAGTTCCCTAGCTTATGCTGAGGTCAAAGAATGGTTTCTGGCAAGAAAAATAAGTAAAAGGAAAACGAGCTATTTCATTTTGCCATGTTAAGTATGAACCTGGAGTGGAAGGTGGTGATTTCCTATACTTCCCTACTTAAATGCAAATCATATGTATGTACAAGAAGTTTTGATTTGGGTTGAAAGAAATGGTCTCCTGGAGGGGGACAACCCCATTTCCCAGCTGGGAAGTGAAGGCACAGGGGTTCTGCTGAAAGACTGCCTGCTGGGTTTAGAGCACATACCTGAGGTGCCAGGACCTTGATTTTCAGAGCTTTTACCAACAGACTATAGTATGTGTGTGCAAAACACAGTCTGCTTTGACTTGGTTTCTGACTGACAGCTTGGGGGCTTCAGCAAATCAGATCCTCGGTCACATTGGGCAGCCAGGAAAAAGGGGCAACCCCCAGCTCCTCTTCAACGTGCATGATTGCTCTGAGAGCCTTGGGCTTCATCTCATCACTGGGGCACCACTGATTAAAAAAATAGAAATAATCACATTCACATTTCTGAACAAAGGATAAGGAACCTGAGGGCCCAGTTCACTACACAGTGAGGAACCCCATGGGCAGCTGAAAAGAAAAGCCCTTCCTTTTTCTCTCATTAAAACAGTGAATTACACTTGGGTTTGTGTATGCTGCCTTGAAGGAAATGCACAGAGAAATAAGAATTTCTGTTTTGAACTGTCACAGCAAATTCAGGTCTTCAGTTACAAATTAAAAATTAGCCCGGGGGTGATGAAAATAACAACAACAACAACAACAAAATCTCTGTAAAATTGTTTTCCTCTAGAAGGAGTAGTAGAGTATATGCAAACGCTCTTAAACATCCTGTAAAGTTATTCTTATATTCTTATATGCTTACTAGAAAGAGGTCTTTCCCTTTTTATATACAGGAATAAGAATTTATATCACTGCTTTGAGCTGGCTAGAGCTGCTGCATAACATGCTTGGACAGGACTCTTGTAGGGGCGGCCTGACTGCCTGGGCTCCAGAGGGATCTCCCTGAACATCTGAGTAGGGTCTGTTGGACTCAGTGATACCCATGGGTATGATTAAACTGGAAACTCTCTGGTGTGAAGAGATGTCTTTCTGCCTTGTGTTTGCTGTGCACCGTTGCACAGGGGGCCCATTCTCACACACTGGTAGTCACATCCATAGCCCTGTGGCTTGTTGCGGTTCCACTTTGCAGCCCACGACAGCCCCGCACCGGTAGCTCCTTAGGGTGCTCTTCACTGTGACCAGTCCCTGGCTGGATATGCTGCTTATCCTTTCCCTAATACTCATACTTTTTTCACTGTTAGCTATTTCTTTCTTTGAGGAATATGATTTCTTCAAGACAGAAGCCAAACCTTTTGGGAATTTGCTATTAGCTCTTAGTGTTCCTTAAAGTATTTGACTAACAAAATCATGGAGTCTGGTGCTTATCCTTTTCCAGTGAATGCAAACAGATTATAAATGACCTCTCTCCCAAATTCCTTTACCTAGCTCAGTTGAAACTTGTTCTCATGAACCTTAGAAACCTAGATTTAAACAGGGATATGCAAGGGAGTTGCTCCATCTTTTCAACGCTGCACAGATGCAGGTTTGAGTCTAGCCTCTACCACCCTTCCTCAGCCCCATTTCTATTTGCTTCAGCTTCACTTGGCCATTTATCTGCCCGTCGCTTTCTCTCTCACTCCTGGAAAACCATTACAATTGATTTCTGTAAGTATTTTAAATATATCTGCTGGTCCCTGCAGGGCTGTCTCAGAGCCTGCATAGATTGTTTTCAGTTGGGATGTTACTGAAAGATGCTGCGTTCCCAACAGGGGAGAAATCCCTCTCCCCACATCCTTCTGTTTCACATTTCTTCTCTGGGCTTCTAAGCAGAAACTTTTCCTGATGCTTTGAAATAGTCAGTGGAAATAAATATGAAATCCTGCCTCCAAGGAAATCAATAGCAAAATGCCTGCCTGACTTCAAAGGGCTGACCTACAAGGCTAATGGCACTAATTTAATGCTGCACTATGCTAAGATAATATTCACTTGTGAGCCTTGTACTGTACCTGAGGAGCTGAGGGTTAAAAAGTGACATTGTTACAAGCTAGTTTAGCTGAAACAGAACCTCATTTTTCTTGTGACTTGGACAATTGTGGACTTTGTCATCCTTTTCCTATAAGTAAGTTAATCTTTTTATTGATATAGTGCACACCAAGTACTGCAGTGATTTGCGATGTGGGAAAGTCTTTTGTTGCAATTTCAGCATGGCCCTGAAAGCAGCTTTAATGACAGAAATGGAAAAACCAGCTACACAGACCGAATCATTATTCCGAGAGTTCATCCAAATGATATGAAAGATTACAAGCCATGCAATACAAAGAGATTGTGGAAAATCTGTAGGCAGCATGTGAATCACACTGTCATGCTTCTTTATGGCACACATGGCATCGCACACTTTATGTCAGTGCCCTGCCGACCAAATCTGCTTGGAAGAAAGGTGATCGGCTCTGCGGAGATGCCGGGCACGAACCAGGGAGGTGTGGGAGACATGCCTGCAGGCGGCTATGGAAATGTCAAAGCAGGGGCACTAGGAAGACTCCAAAACCTGGATGCGAGATTTTGATTTTTTATCCTAACCGGACTTGGACTGATATTACTCTAGGTTCAAGTTAACCTGCTCAAAGCCTTATTGCTTCGGGTCAAATTTGCACAATGGAATTGCAAATACATTTTTGAGGAAACCTGAAATTAAGTAGTTAATTACTAAATTTAAGGCTTTTCTTTTTCACAAGAGGGCCTAGAAATAAGATCTGGGTGGCGAGAGGATTCATTGAAACATTTTTGACATTCAGTCAAATGACTTAAGTAATCTGACAAACTGGTGGGATTTGGAATCGCTTTTGTTCTTGTTAAGGCATTGTTCATTTGTGCCTGCATAGTCCTGCCTGCCTCCCTTCCCTCTCCATAACAGCCCTGGCTTGTGCACATCAGAGGAGCGAGGTAGAAAGCCATGATAGGACCCAAACAGGTTTCCTGCTGAAACATGCCGGCACCCCACGCAGACAGAGGGACGTCTCAGCCAGCTCTTTAGCCGAGTTAGAGTAAACAGGTGGTAATGTCCATCTTTGGGTGCATTGCAGGGGTTTTGCAGCCTGGAAAGTGAAAAGAATTGACGTAGTGTTATTTACTGCTTTATATTAACAACCCAAAGAAACTTGAAGACCAGCATCTTGATTTGTCCATACTAGGACCCCTGTCTCAGAGCTGCCTTGAGTTTATTGATATTTTATTTTTTTTACAGACTGTACTGGGATATCAGACTGGGCTTTGTAATAACTCCGTCTTTAGGCAGAAGTCATGGGATTTGCCAGCAATTATGTTCTGTCCTTGGTGAGCGGTCACACTATGCACAGGGAGGTTTCAACACAATCTCCCTCCCTTTGCAGGGAATTTCTTCAAAGACTGCCTCCCAGCACAACTCCTGCTACAGCTGGATGGGGATAATGATATGTATAATTAATATCTTATGAAGATATTAATAAGTATGCCTACCATGGTAAAGGACACTCTTTTTAGCCAATAATAGCCTAACACAATTCAGATAATCCATATGATTTCCATATAGTGCTAAGGGTACCACACTTTCTGTCTGTCAGGGGATTGTCAGAACTGAATGTTATGTGGTGTGGAGCAGTTGTGCCAGTTATACTGCAAAGCAGAGGAAAGCATAGGATTAAATTCCCTAGCATATCAAGATGTTTAAATATTTTTTAAGCTTCATGATTATGAATATTTCCTGCGTACTCAAAAAACATGATGTGTTCTTGATAGCTTTATAGCATCATAGAAATTTGTCGAAAAACTTGTAGAATTGAATCTGAGGTGTAGTGCTTAGAATATGGTAGTGGATGATTTGGGTCTAAGGAACAAAGGAACTATCTCCTTCAAGCTGAACACAGATGAAAGTCTTAGTTTTTGTAACTGCTTTTATATATATATAAATGTATTTACCTAAGTTTTTGTGAAGGAATGCATGACTTCTCTATGCTGTTCTGAATCCCAAATTACTCACAAAATGGCAGTTCCTCCTGTTCTGAGCAAGGAGAGAGGTGCTCCCTAGCTAGCTTTGCATTCTAAAAGTGCAAATGTGTCCATGCCAACATCTTCACATGGACAAGCAATGTACCTTTAGTACATAAGCTAGTGAACAGTGTAATAATATGTATTACCTGAAATCTCATTACAAGTCTTATATTTAATTAACTGTGTTGGAGAAAAGAAGTGGTTCTGCTTTCCATGCATGACTCTTCTGCCTGCCCAGGCTGCAGCGCCAGCGCTGTGTGCAGCCCCGGGGGGCAGCTCTGCAGAGGTGGTGGTCATTGCATGGCCGCGTTTTCCCTGTTCACATTGCTTTCCTGTTCATAGTCCTGTGTGAAGTCCTTTAACATCATCATAGTATGGGTCTAGTGGAAAAAAGGTCTGTAATTCAGCCACATGTGCACACAAGTGCTTCCACTTCTATTTTTTGATCGAGCCCTGCTGTCTGCTCTTCCACTTAGAATTGACCAGAACATTTAATCTGTGATCACAGAGCATACCTGAGGTAACCACAGCAATGGTAAAGCAATGTGCAGAACCTATTTAAAGTGTTTAAGCTTATTTTAATGACAGTTAGCAACTGGAAGCAACCAAAATCTCCTGTGATCAGCGTGTGCTTTACAGACCGTCAGTTACCATGTCCCCAGCCAGCAAAATGCCACTGTGCTGCTTGCCTTGCCCCCCTCCCTAGCGCAGGGGCAAAGAGCAAAGAATGGCAGCCGTCAGAGGTTCTGCCTCTAGTAAGGATCATATGTCACCTTAAGAGCAGGCAGCATGCAAAATGTAGACATGGAAATTAATGTCATTTTCTTTACCTTTCTGAAGCTATTCACAGTTCTTTTGGGTCTCTTCAAATCACAAAGTTTCATCAGCAGCAGTAATAAGGGATGTCTTTTTTCCATTGGGGTTAATATCACAATTTTGCCTGATAATTCTTAGGACGTAGCTCAGTGGAAACAATGCATCTTTTGTAATAAAGCTTCTACCAGAAACCCTGGATGTTTTACAAGAAGGAAACATTGGCTAAGGCTGCAACATAAAAATGTGGTATATGATTCCCATATAGATGTGTAGTTTTAATATATGCTGCCATGCCAAAAGCTTGCTGGTATGCCACATTCATATTTGGAGGGATGAGGGAAATGTACTTTTCTGCTGCCTTTTCCATGCCTTTTTTTTCAAGTGAGGGATGTAGTACAATATATTCAACTAATAATAAGCTTAAAATCACTCGTGTTCAAACGAAGCATAAAACTCCAGAGTATTCACTGCATCCAAAATTATGCCCATATGGGTTCAATTAAAAGGAAATTATTTGCTTTGTGAAACTTTGCCTGGATCTTTAATTCTTCCTCATTGTTTGAATACAGCTCTAAAAAGCTACTGTACTTGAAGCTGCTAATCAGATTTCGGTTGGTAACAGTCATGTGTCATGTCATATCAAGGCATGAAAATATGGGTGATTCAGTCCAGTCTGCAATAATGAAGGCTTCATATCTTCTTTCTGGGCTTTCTAATGTATAGTTTATGCACTCCACTGCCCAAGAGATTTTCCAGGTTTTCAGATTACTTTTTCTGATACTTCCTGATAAAGGGGCAGTTTAATCTTTCAAAACATGGTGTTGATTACATTACTCTCATGCAGAGCATGTGCTATTGATCTTTCCTTGACAGAAGAGGAATGAATACGAAAGCAAGCAGCAATGCCCACTAGTCATTAACTGCAAACATTCCTACACACCTTAACTGCACAGTATAGTGAGTTCTTTCAAAACAGAGCATGAAAGGAAGCTACATCCGACCCAAGTAGTGTACATACATCACTCTGGGCACAAATCCCCAGTGTGTAGCCGTGGTTTTGTGGAGTTGCACAAAGCAGACTTATTGTACATAGTTGGTAGGTCCAGAGACTCCACCTTCTGCTTATTCACTGGTTTTCTTCTCAAGAGCTCAGTCTAGCATTTGCCTCATCTTCTATAATTTTTCCATGCATCATAATCAGCAGGGATGGTTCAGAGTGCTGCATCAGCCACTCAAAGGAACTGACTATTTACTGTACTGCCCCCAAACCTTCAAGATACTAGCATCCTTGAGCAGCACCAAGAACATTCAGATGGAAATAGACACTTGTCCCTTCTGTGGTCCAGGGTGAATCACCACATCTGCTTTCAGAAGAGGACCACTTAACACAGAATACATCAGTCTCCTCTTGCTTTACACCATGCCCATACCTACTGGGGGTGGAAACATTCTTGCTGGCTTTTTTCACATAGCTATATGTTCCATAATTCCACCAAAAACAAGAATTATTGTTCATTTGAATATGGTGATGTAAAGTTTCAACTAGCAGCTAAGTGGCTGAGTCAAAGGAGGGTTTTGTTCGAAGTGCCGAGCAGAGCATACGCCTATCTTGTCAGTTTCTCACTTTACCTTATGATATTTCATTGACTAATTGATATTGTGACAATGAGGGAACTGCTTCCAAAAGAGTCAATTACTTACTCCAAAATGGCTAATAAAAATGTCCTATGAATTGAAATGTAGTTCAGTTTGAAAGGAAATTATATCTCCCTGGAGACTAGTAAATGGTTTGGGAAAAATGTGTTCCACTGTTCTCTTCTTTGTTGCAACAGTATATGCTGGAAAATATCCTTTTATTGCATTTGGTTGACTTTAAAGACATACTGGTTCAAATAAATTGATGGGAGACTAAACCAAGAATGACTTCTTGTGAATGCTGCTAAATTAAAATTGATGAACTGTAAGCACTCAAGGCAAAAGAGTCTTCATCTACTCAACATTTCTTTGGGCATTTTGCTGGCAGAGTTTGCTGCCATAGGCAAACCAGCAAATTTTTTTTTCTTTTTTTCCTAAAGGCTAGTTGTTGTTGCTTTGTGTTGTTGTCACCCCTAATGTTTTATTGGTTTCTGGTTTATTTCTTTTTCATCCACTCTCATATCTGATCACATCACTCTAAGAAATCTTCCCAAGAGCAGGCAGACCACCAGTAACGTCTGGTTTATCTCCATATTCTATCTAGGCTTAGCATCTTCAGCATGGTGGTTTATGAGCATTTCTCCACCTTCATCAGTCAGAGCATTTGTGGAGATGGGTAAACAACATTATCTCCTCTTGCCAGATGGACGCATTGATGCAGAGAGGATGAGTGTCTTTCCAAGGCCACAATGAGTCAGTGCCGAGCTACCCAGAGATCGTGGCCGCCTAATGCCCAGCCCATGTCTGACCTGCCACGGCACAGCTCCTGCCTCTTTTTCACAGAAGTGAGGCCAGGGACTCATGCAGCACTGGTTTTTTTTTTGGGTATGCTGTGCTTTGGTGTTGTAGTTAAGGGAAGATACTTGCCAGATTTTCAAAAATGAAAAAAAAAAAAGTGTTCATTAAAATGTTTCCTAAAAATATTTATTGAATATTTGTGATCAAAACTTTTTATGTGAGAACTCAAGGCAGTTCAGCTGTAGTTCAGCAGAGATTCCCCAGCTGATTTTGGCTGAGATACCCTGGTGCCAGCAGCTGTCTGGCTGTATCAGTGCCTTACCAGGGCACCAAGCATGGGACTAGCTCAACTGTTTCTAAGTTATACTGATGTCATTTCTGGAGCCTGTTGGCAGGCCTGCCTTCCAGACTCTCAGGATGTGTCATGGCATTTCCTGCCAAGTAATATTCATGATGGGTTGGTTGTGGAGTGCCCTGGGAGATACAGGCTGCGTTCCCCAGCTTTTTTTCCTAATTATAGTGGAAACCCTGAAAAGCTGAGGTGTGGGTGGATTTTACTCTTTTCCAAAAGTCAGAGGAATCTTCATTTGCCTTTTCCTCAACCTAGATTAATGATTTCATAGCTTGTCAGTAGCCTTGAAATGAGGTTAACCTCTGACCTAAGAAGTTTTTAATGGTTCCTCTCCAGGGGAAGATACAGTCTATACTTGCCCTGTTGCAATCTTTCTGGAAGTATCTGCTCCTTGCCATGGTCAGAGATCTGAAATTGGAGTAAAATGGACATTTGTTCTATCCTAGTAATAAAGTGAAACTGAACTCTTTTGGAAACTTCCATGCTCATGCATATAGAAGGACAGAACCACAGAATAGTTTTGGTCTTGTGGTACACTTTTGGTAAACTATATCCTGTGTTAATACCCCAAATTTGTTAAAATTAATAAATCCCATTTGAAATCCAGAGAAATATAATAAGGCCATAAAGCAGTGAATGTCTTGGGTTCATCTAATTTGTTTAGGTTATAATGAAGCACAGCATTCTTTGATATGAATATCATTCCTAGAATTAAAGTTTCCTGTTTTTCTCTGTTGATGTTGCTTTTGATCTCTTGAATAGTTAAAAGCCATCTAAATTTAGCATGACAGAGTTTAACTGAAATACTTAACTGTCACTCTTGAAAATATTCATATCAAGAATCATCTACTCCATTGTGGCTGTCCTGTCAAGACTCCTTCTGCACAGATTGTGGCCAGTTAAACAACAAGGGCAGGGATTCTTCTTGCAAAGGGTTTTGAGCAGAAAAACATCTGGTTTCATATGGACATGAAAAGCGTGTTCAGCATTTGTTGATAAAACACCAATGAGGCAAACTTGCTTTTGAAGGCTATTGCTGTTGCTTGTGTAGGAAAATGCTGCAGTTCTGTGTTTAGTGAAAATATTCAGGCGTGCTTAGGTTGTAAGCCTGGAGCGTCCAGCACACCTTGTCCTGTCTTTCTACGTGATAGTCCTCTTGACACTTGCTGTAGCAGTAGTGCCACAAAAGCATGAATAAATAATAAAAGTTATGACTCCAGTATGGAGATTTATAAACAGTGAAGAACTGGTTTAAAGTTAATTCCTGCAACTGTTACACACGGCTTTCTGTCTGTCTCTACTTGGGCTGATGTCTTTGGTTTTCACTAGGCATACATTTTATCACCAGTGATTTGTGAGCCCGTGCAAGCCCCCATGACATACAGCAGAACCCTTGGAGTGAAAAAGCTTTTTGTTTTCTTCTCCTCTCCTTTGCTGTGCATCTGTTTGGCTGCTGCTTGATAAGATGAAATTAAAGTAATGAACTTTAATGCCTTGGATGTAGGAATAAAATACACAATTGTGAAGTAACTGATAAAAATGACATAAAGTTATATGCGATTCCAGCTTAATACATGAGATATGGCTTCTGCAAGAGTCAAACAGTGTCTTTCAAGTTAATATTTTTATGCAATGCAAGGTCTTTGCCCTGAGAGAGTCTAACTGGTAAAATCCCAGATGGGCTCCACTCTGTCTGTTGCTTATTCTCACAAGACTATCATGAGGGCCATTCAGAAAGATGTCTTTTCTCTTTCAAATTAACCCATCATGAATAAGTGGTGGTATCTTACTGTCACGTCCCTGCAATCCAGCCAGTATCATCTTTCTTGTTCCTTTTCATCACTAATCGAACTGACAAAATACCAGTTTTAAAGAAGACCTGTGGAGGAAACAGATACACTAATTTTGTGTTCTGTTGCTTCTTTATCCTGCACATAAAGAAGGTCTGCAAATGTGTTTATTTTTTTCTCTTTGTCTCTCTTTTTCTTTTTTCTTTTTTCTTTTTTCTTTTTTCTTTTTTCTTTTTTCTTTTCTTTTTTCTTTTTTCTTTTTTCTTTTTTCTTTTTCTTTTTTCTTTTTTCTTTTTTCTTTTTTCTTTTTTCTTTTTTCTTTTTTCTTTTTTCTTTTTTCTTTTTTCTTTTTTTTTCTTTTTTCTTTTTTTCTTTTTTCTTTTTTCTTTTACTTCCTTGTCAGATCTGCCTGCATGGTTTTATTGGATGATTTGTTGATGTGACAGAGGGGAAGCTCTTACTGGCACCCTTCTGACGTTCCTTTTCAGGCCATTAGATAGATATCATCTGCAGTGGGATTAGGCTGTGCTTGAGGGCCTGGAAGAGTTAAGGCTCTCTTGGGGAACTTGAGATTGAGAACAAAAATATCACAAAAGCTAAAGCACGAATTCCATTTCCCTTTTACATAAACACCTGGCATGATGAAAATAAAAACATAAAACCTCAGTATCATGAAAAAATCCTGAAGAAACTGGTGGAATACGGTGAGATTATGGCATCTGAGGATATGCTCCCAACTTCTCAGTGGAGAAAATGTCCAGATGGGAGGACACGCGAGCACAGGGCTGTGTTGGGGCAAGGCACAGCCCATGGTACTTGGGGATCTCACACTGCTGTTACACACATGGTTTCTCTGAGAGCAAAGCTGTTTAAAACCCCCCACCCGAAACATCACTTTTTCCTGCCTGCACTGCAGCTCACCATCTCCTTCATCGTGTCATTATAGCTGTTTGCAGGGCTTTGTCAACCAGAACGTGGAAGTGATGCATTAAAGACAAAAACAACCCCCTCAAGCCCACATTTTTTTTTTTTGGAAGGTTTCTTAATTCGGATTGTTTCCATGATTTGCATTATGGCATAGTTTAACAAACAGTTGCAGTGGTGCAGGCAAAAAGATGCTGAAATATAGCACAGGGACAGAAAAAACAGGCCAGGGGCAAGAGCTTCTTAAACAAGCTTTACTGTTACTGAAAATGCTCTCCTAACTGCAGCCCACGGCGGTGCTGTACCAACTGAACAGCTGTGGGAAACTGTTGCAACCCAAGTCTGCTTTATTCTTTAAAATGTTGTTGTTCCCAGCCCCTTCTGTAATAACAATGCCAGCAAAAGCTGAAGTGTGGACACAGTTACAAAAAAACATGCAAACAGTTGTTCAAACAGTTCTGGAAAACAATTATTTTCATCAGCCCCATCTCTTTGCTTATGGGAAGTTTGTAGGGGAGCTTCAAAGTGTAGGAAGGGCCTCGGACGGGAGGCCAGAGGTGTCTGCCTCATGCCAAAACATTTTGCAGTTTGTGCTTTGACTTGAATGACTCAAAATGGTCTGAGCTCTTCTTTTCTTGGGATACTTCTTAATTTCTTGGGACAGAAGTTTAGTGGAGTACTGCCAAGAATTGTATCTTGCACCAAAAATATCTTCTGCTCTGAGAAGCTTGCTGTAGGAATCTGGAGGTTTCAGATTCCTGATGCATAGTTTGCACCAGGACCTCAGTGTTGTCCTCCTGCAGAAGGAAACCCACTGGCACAACGACCCCTCTGGCTCTGACGCCAAATTTCATGGAGCAGGAATTCCCTCTCTAACAGTGGGCTCTGGGGTAAAAGACCCCATTTAAATAATATCTTGTCATGATTGCTTCATTCCCTGACTGTTGTGTACAGCTCACACCCTGCTGTCAGCAGGAGGCTTACAAATGCCCACCTGTTTTGAGAGGCAGAAAAGCAACCCCGGCGATGTGTTGCTGCCTGCTAACCCCACACGTCATGGTCCCTGTCCCTGCAACCACTTCAGGTGTGTCCTGCAGGTATGTCCTTCACATAGGGCTGATCTCTGCCAGGAATTGTGGGGTTTAACAACTTTTCTCTCAAATTTGCCATTGAAAACTAGCTACTTGGTTGTAGTTTGCAGGACAGTGGCTTTCTCCTTCCCAAACACCCACCAGCAGGGCTACATGGGGCTTGCTTTTCTAAGCTATTATTTCCTCAAGCTGTAAGATCTTGGGTACATGGGCCTTGTCCTCTTTTGCATTTATTAATTTCTTAACATACAGGGTGCTGACGCTGCTCAGTGTCTCTGGCACAAGCATGACAGAAACATTAATAAAAGGAAACCCCGAGGCTTGTCAGCCTCAGGAACACTTCCCTTTGACAGCTCAAACTGCACCATGTGGTGATCATGCTGCTGGTATCAGTGGCTCCAGCAGACACGTGTGGGAAGATGCTTGGTGTAGCTTGGGAGGATGGAATTTGGGCAATCTGGTGCATCCAGAGCCTAACCGGGGCTTATCTAAGTGGGCTGCATGGGGTGCATGGGCTATCCAGGCATCCTTTGTCACAGCTGCAACCACAAATGCCTGTGTGCTGCTAGCAGGGAGACACCAGGCTCTTCTGCCAAGCTGGGGGAGCACTGAGCAGCCAGAGACCCTGGGACCAAGGCCCTCCTCTTCCTCACTGGCATTGCTCTGAACTTGCTAAATGGGAAGGCCCCCTTTCTTCCTGGCATTGGAGCAACCTCCTTGGAAAAGCTGTCACTGGGATAAGGATAAATTAAGGCTTTGGGCCATGCCTTGATACAAGCTGCAGAATGTTATCCAGCCACTTGACAGTGAAGTACTTCCCCTCCCGCCCACTAATATCTCTCAGCAGCCTCCTGAGATGAAGATTAGAGACTGCCTATGGGAGCAGTCCCACTCGTGTACTGTTCCAGGAGAGCCCTAATCCTTCCTGAAAACACTCGGAGCAGTTCTACTCCTCATCCCTCTCCTGTTATCTGTCCTTCCTGACAAGCTGGCAGCATTTGCATTTGTCCTCGAGTGACATAGTTAAGAAAAAAATCAGATGTCTCAAAAATTTAGGGACTGCAAACAAAGATCTAATCATAACTGTTTAGTGCTCACATGGCATTACGGTAAGGCAGCTTATTTAGGTGCCTCATTGGGCTTTTCCATATCTTTTGCTTTTTAATCTTTTTTTTTTATTTATTTTAATGTTGAATCATGATTTCCTAGATTTGGATTGCCTGTCTGGGGCTAACCACAGTATTTCTGTAATATTTTACCCCTAAGCTATGATATGATCTCAGAAAACAACACCAGGTTGATATAGATTTTAGGAGGCAGTGAGATTACCTTCCAACCTATCCAAACTGAGCAGAAGAGGGGCTCCAACTTTGATATCCCATATTTCCAACTTGAAAATCACATGTGGAGAAAACTCTGTATCAGAGACAAGATCTGCTGTGCAGTTTAGACAGCTATCCTGCTGTAGTTTATGGAGTTCTTTCACAGATAAGTTGTAGCATACAGTAAAAAAATGCAATGGAGACCAAAATGGTAATTGTGACACTATTTTAATATTAATACTAGCACGGGAGAAATTAAGTTCTGATTCTATTTTTTTAGGATGGTTCAAGCAGTCTAAGAAACTTAAATCAAAGAGGATTTGAGGGACTATGAGTGCAATGGATCAAAACAACTGCAATTCTCTTCTTTCCCCATCTCCCTCTCTGCCCTCTTTGAGCTTATTCAAAGTCGCCCCTAGCAACTATTTTTTAAAAAGGATAGTCATGTTTAGTAAGACAGTCTTCTTCTAAACTAATGCCAGTGCATTGGTAATAGCAGCTAGGAAACAAGCGAAATGCTGAAAAATCTGTTCTTTGTTTTCTGTGGGAAGAGATTAAGATCTGATGGTAGGGATTTTTCCAAGCAGCAGCAAGTAAATATATTTATTAAATATTACTTTAAAGCCATGTATATTCCAGCTCTGTGTACAGTCGTATTTTGTGATAAAGACTAAATAATCTGCATTGAAATCAATAAGATTTGGATTATGTTCTTTAAGGATTATGTGCTGTATGTTTTGAAATTCGTGGAGAAGAGCCAAGATTTCTTTGTAATAAAGGGACCAAAATTTTAATGGCAGGATGATGGCCAGGTGCCACTCAGTTCTGCAGGACTCTCAGACATTTCAGTCCACCAAATCACTTAAATGCCTGCTGAATTTAAAGCGTACACAACTTGCCCGTTACACCAAGGGCCTGCGAGGCCTGCCTCAGAAGAAGGCTTCCTAATGGAAAGAACAATTCCCACTTTCATGCACTTAGGAGAAGATCTTTATGGGCATTTGGGTTTTTACCCTCTTCCTCCAGAGGAAGTAAGCACCTTTAAAAATGTCCTTTAAGAGAACAACTATGGGAGAAAATAGATGTCTGGGATCTTCCCCCAGCCTGGTTCTGCAGTCACATGCTTGAGCAGGAGATTGGACCAGATGACCTCCAGACGTCCCTTCCAACCTCAGCCAGTCTGTGTGTGATTCTGCGAAGTGTTCAGGTAGTATGGGAGGGAAATGCCCTCACAGCCAGTCTGCAGTGTTTGAGATGCACGGTTGTGATACACTCCTGTAGGGTTCATTCTTTATCCAGGTATGTGGCAGTAGGTGCATCACATGCCTGCTCAGACACGTTCCTGTCATGGAGATTAAGGCTAGAAAATATTCTAGTCACCAGCAACTGACCCCGTGTGAATTTAAAAACTTATTTATTAGGAAATCAGATGAAAGGTATCTTTATGCAAGCAAGTTACAGTCATTGGTTGTGAAAGGAAGCCAATGTCTACATGAAAGGGAACGCTTAGACTCAAGTAAAACACGCACTGTGCTTGGTCACATCCCTGGCATGACGGAGGACGGCTTCCTACCCACAAACGATGATATTGTCTTCAGATAATTGCTTGCTTATCAGATAAATCATTACATTTCTCATTAAGAAATAGGCATATTCTTCTTGGGGACACCACGGTGCCAGTCTGCGATGTGTGGGTGGGGAAGAGGCCTGCCGTGCCGCCGGCAAAGCCAGGCAGCTCCGACGAGGTGCCAGGAACTGTGCTGCCCAACAGTTTCCTTTTGTTTGCCTCGACAGCAATTTCATACAGGGCTGCGAACGTCCCAGAGCCTCAGTGCCTCTTGTTTGTTTGTGCCGAGGCACTGGGGGCTGTGGGTTTTGGTGCTTCTCCCTCCATAGCCAGAGATGAGAAAGTCACAACCTCATGAGATACTGCTCAGGTTCGTTCGGACAAAGGACTCTTGTGCCTCCACATCGTGCATTTGTATGGGTGCACAAGTCGACACGAGAGGTCTGAAGCTCCATGGAGTCCTGCAGACATGTCTAAAAAGTGCAGTTGTACGCTCCCGGATATTTTGGGAAGCTCTGCTCTTGACCCCTATAGATGCTCACACACATAAGTGCAGACACCACCTACACGCTGTGGTCCCACCCAGTGTCACATCACCAGGACTTCGGAAAGTTCCCTGCAAGTATAAGAAGTGGGAGTTTGGGATTCCCAGATTTTTAATATCTGACTGCAAACTAAACACTTCTACACCCCGAGGTAAGGCTGTAAGTGTATTTCTGTTACATATGGCTCATTTCCAAACTGAAATTACAGATCAGAGACAAAAACTCCATACATTAAAACTTCCCCCAAGCTGTAAATAGGAGGAGCTGATGCTGAGTAGCTAAGGGAGATGGCCTCCAAGGGAGGCAGCGTGCTGAGCACAGGCACCTCTGACTGCCATTTCATCCACGTGCCCGAAGCAGCATTCCAAGGAAAAAGTGCAGAAATACATGCAAGGATCAAAATTACTTGACATTCAATGTGAAAATGATTCTGTAAAGGGCTGCTACTTTACATGTTGCAGTTTTGTCTCTAGCATGCCAGGTTCAGATGATCTCTATGGCTCAAGGTGGCTTTTATCATTCTAGATTGGAGTCTTGGAGTCATGCCTTCACAGCAAAGTATTTGTTTTTGTTTTTGTTTTTTTTTTTTCAAATAATAGTGAAAAGTATTAATGAATGAATACCTTTCTGGGGTTTGCCATGTTTTCAGTTAAATCAAGAGGATGTGTAAAATTAATCCATCCAATGACTAACTGTGAGTTCATCCAGTTGCAGTGGGGTTGATCAGTGATTTTCTTTCTAAATAAATAAATACATGAATGTGGATTACTGATTTTCATTTTGTTAAGATCCTCAAAAAGAACCAGGGAAGTACTGTTGATGGTAAGCTACTTCTCCAGAAAGTTTTCAACACAACTTGTGGCCTCTCCTACATGCCAAGTACAAAGTATCTGTGAGCCTTGCAATAGCAAATGGCTTACCAGATTAATTCATCTGGTGGGAGGCTTTACATTTATTGTTATGACCTCTTAGTCTGCGCACTGATGGGGAATCTAGAACAAATTATTACATGCTAAAGCTCACATGCAGTAACTTGATCACAGAGAAAATATAATGAAGAACTTATTTGTATTAGCCTAACACCCCTGATTAAAACTGAATTACTCCTGATTTACACCAGCCTGAATTGAATTAAGTCACTAATACTCATCTCCATTCAAGGAAGTTGTACAAAAGATTCCTGATCGGTGCTGCTACTGGAGGGTAGTCAGTCTCTCTCTTATTAGTTCAAACTGCCTATCATGAATGGTATGGTAATTATTCTTTGTGTTGTAAATTAACTGCCAGCTTCTTAAGCCCTTGAAGTAACTTTCAACACTGATTATAGCAGAGATCAGCTGATGGTTTTGACTTTTAGCACTTAGTGTTTGTATGAGAATTGCTGCAAAGTATCAGGATATAATACTCTTAATAGTTGTAAAGGAATGAGCAATTTGAGTCTTGCTTTTTAAATAAAATTTTCATCCTATCAGTAGGTTTCAGACATGGCTGTAGCTGGAGCATATTATCTCATTTAGAATACAGAGTTTAAAGAGAGTTTCTCTGTTAAACAAAAAAATAAGCCTTTTCATTGACAAATACTGTAAGTTTTGGATATCTGCTTTGTGCCCTTAAGGAAAAGTTTACTGTGACTGCCTAAGTCAGTAAGTAGGAGACAGGATATCATCCACATAAACTTAAAAAAGAATCTTTGCAACCCTTAAATCAAAAGAAGAATTTTAAGTTTTCATATTTTTCAGAAGAGTGACTAAAGCTTCTCCAGACATAATTTATGCTGTTGACAGCCATTGCATATAGAACACCAGGAAGTCTGGTTTTAATTCATGTAATATTCCTAGGGAGGTGGGTGGCTTTGTTAATAAACTTGATCTTTCACCTTTGGAATCAGATTGAGTTCCCCTGTTGAAACACGCCTGTCTTTAATTTGGATCCTCGTTTACTTACGAAGGTTACCTGCTGACCTGCGAGAGTCAGAAATCGATGTCTATCATACATCACCATGTCCACAGGCAGACTGCAGTGAGAGGAGCACAGAAGCGCTCATCTGTGCCAGACAGAAAGCCAGAGGGGCTTCCCGTGGTGGACTGAGAGAGCTGCAGGCATGGGGCAGAGGAAGGGAGAGAAACCAGTGCTTCCCCCGGTTGTTCCAGTAAGGAGATATTCTTCAAGGGCCATGGTCTCTTTCCAGGTCTCATGTCCCTGAGGCACCCAGCAATAAAAAGGTTTCCACATGACTTAGACTCCTTTGCTCCCACTCTGATCCATCATGAAAAAAACAGAAAATAGACCCTAAAATAAAGGACAGCATCAGGTTTTGACTCCTCTTAATTCAAGACTCTTTGGTGTCCTTAATGCAGTCCATGGCCCTGAAGACAGGAAAACGAGCATCTACCCTAGCTAGCAGTGCACCAGAGCACTGGTATGTTGTAAGAGGCTGCAAAAGTCCTCCAGATCCCCTAGCAGCAGACTTTTCTGTTACTTTATAGGCTCTGGAAAGCATTACAATACTTATGACTTGAAAAACAGTAGATTTTGGACTGCTAAGCTAATAGTGGCTCACCGTTAAAGTGCTAGACAGGGCCCTAACCTACCAACAAGTGTCTGCTCACTAACTCTCTGTGCTCTTCCTGATACAACAAGAATAACCTGTCAGCCTACTTAGATATTGAAACCCTAAACCTGACCCTAACCCCAACCCGAAATATACCTGTGTAGCAGTTCAAAAAGCAAGCTCTGTCCGATCTGCTTCATTTCCCTCTTACATCCCATCTCCCTACGTGGCCTCTGCAGGATGCTGCAGTGATGATGTCCTGAAATGCTTTAGGCTCCAGATTCCTAAACAGCTCTAACCATAGCCTCAGATGTACCCAGGGGACCAGCCACTTCTGTAAATCATGATGTGAGTGAGAGTGCCCCACTATAACCTGCTCTCGCCCTGCCTTTCTGGGCTCTGCAGGTTGTAACAGGAATAACCTGCCTGGCTGCTCTTGCTTCTCTGACTTAACTGAGCTCAGGAATGGGATGGCCCCATGAGCTACATATCACTTTAGGGGCAGATTCCTCATTGCAGAAGTTAATGCATTTGAAGACATTTTTATTGAGGCATCCTGTAAAGTCTAGGCAATAAACCATGGGGGCTGAAGGCTGTTGTGTCCTACTATATCATCTCGTTTCGCAATACATCTCAGGTTGGAGAAAATTAGGCAGCCAAAAAAGTTATACTTGCTGTATCCTACACAGGCTAGAAAGATAGGAAGAGGATTCGCAGTGAGGGGAATCAGGGCTTCTAATGTATCTGATGGTCCCTTGGGAAGTTATGATGTTAGGGAGAGGATTAGAGTTAGGATACAAGGATATAAAGCATCTAGACAGTGTTTTTATGCAGGGCACAGGGTAAGGCAGACATCTGCTTACAGGCTTAAGGCCGGGGCTCCCTTGGAGTATATTTATGATGGTCAGGATGATGGTTAGAGCTAGGGAGAAAACCTAAAGCAGCTACAAGGGCTGTCCTTGCTGCATCCTGCAACTACTGAAAAGGCAGGAAAGGACAGAAGCTAGACTCAGGAAAGGCAGGACACGATCCTATCTACATAACTGCCTTAGTTGTGGGTTGCAGAACCCACTGTACTTGGAGACACTGTTATTAAGTTCTGCAGCAACAAGGCTTGGGAAAGAAGGCTATGGAGGCTGAAGTCATCACATCGCTGTGTATGACCCAGGGTCTTTCATGCTCCAAGGAGAAGCCTAATCACTATTGAGGGAACAAGATAAGTTACCATCAGGTCTAAGTTTTGGGTTGGAGAAGTGAACCAATTTTCTTGCTGTGTTCTGCAGAGCTAGGAGAGTTTCTTTGGAGAGGAACAGTATTTGTGGGACCAGATGCTTTTATTATGACTTAGGGTAGGTATGGCTTTTTGTGTATTTCTGAGTGATTGGTTGGGAGAACCAAATACCTTCCCTCTGTGGTCATGTAGAGCCCAGGCAGAGGGAGAAAACCTGGTGACAGGGGCTGAAGTCTGTCCCTTATATCTTTATGTATATGGAGAGTCTTTGTACATCTCAGTCTGGGACTTCTGGTTAGGGGTAGGGATAAGGAGTTTGAAGCAGCTAGACGGGTTTTTCTTGCTGTGAGTGCAGAGATCAGAAGGATCAGGTAAGGAGTGGTGTTTGGAAGCCCCGAGCCCTGCAATGTTTCAGGGAAGGTTTTGCTCCCCACCCAGCTGCCTTTGGGGTTCAGGTCTTGATGAGCCATCTTGCATGCTACAGGCAATAAGGGTAGTAGCAGCTGATAAGGGGGCTGAGAAACTTATTTGAAGTCTGAAATAACTAATTCCTAAGTGCATCTCAGGTTGGGTTTGAGTGAGGATTTAGGGTGAGACTGGGGGTAGCAAAGCATGTTTACAGAACCAGAAACAGCCAGAAAGGTTATTAATCTTCAGTACTGCAGAGCTCAGAAATGATGGCATAAAAGAGCTCTGGTCCTTGTATTGTTATTTACTACATGGGATAGCCAGCCTTTGGTTATCTAGACTCTGTGCCTGTCTTCCTGGAATGAAGAGGGCACAACAAGAACAGCCTTTCTTCCTGCCGTACTTTCTCAAAACCCAACCCTAAAAAAATCCCTTGGCTTAAGGCATTTTTGTTCTGAAAATCACAATGTGCTCTCGAGGCAAGATGTCTCCAGGAGGCCAAACCCCACCTGAAGTCATAAACAAGTGCCTGGACCTCACGTACACCATTCCTCCTTGTAAGACACCTCCACCCGCAGAATGCCAAAAAAAAAAAAAAAAAAAAAATGTCTGGTAGTTTTGCCTCTGTAACCCTAACCTGGAGTGCACCCACACAGGCGTTCATAAACTAATACCTCAGTCTAAGCCTTTAAACTCTGCCATTGGCTGCTTCTCCCTTAGTACCTGCATGATGCATGTACCTTTATCTACCTTAATCCCTGGACAATGAAAATTTCCTTCAATTTTGTAGGTCATCAGGGAGCCAAATGCACCCCTCTCTAACCCTCATCCTCTCTGGGTTTCTGGGGTTGTCACAGCTTTGTGAGAGTAAGTTTTGACTCTGTTAATTTATCTAAAGCCAAGTCTTACCTTAAAATGAAATTTCTGGGGACAAAGTTCCACCTTAAAACGTAACATATGACTTTAAATTTGAATGTCACGATCTCTTAAAACGTCCACAACTTCCTAGACATGGAATTATGCAGGAAAAATAATCCATCTGACTGCTCTAGGTCCTAACTGTAATTCTAAATCATAATGTTAGTCTTAAATGTAGGAGAGCAGTAGTTCATAGCCTAGGATAACACTGAAGGAAGATTATACCTCCAGTAATCCCTCTTGCTTTTCCACCTCTGAAGAATGCCACAGTAAGAACAGCACTAGCTCTAACCCTATCCCTGGCCCTGTTTACCCAGTCAGCAATCCAGATGCTCAGGGGTAGCATAATGCCTTCACATAAAATTGCAGTATTGTCTTGCAGCATGGGCCTTGGAGGACACCACAGAAATAGACTCTTTAAGTGCACTATGTTGTAGCACCCAAAACCCACCCAGTGATCATTTCTTCTTCTAACTTGTAAGACAAACCCAGAATACCCCCCAACATCCGTTTTGTGCCTAACTTCTGGACTCTTAAAGACGCTGAAAAACTAATCTTGCTGTTTGTCTTAGGTTTTCTAGCTACAACCCCAGCCTTCACTGCCCTGCGGTAAGCAAAAGATTGTCAATGGCACTAACACCATCCCTGTTCTGCATTGCTGTGCCCTGCAGGGTGCAGTGAGACTAAATTGTCTTTCTGCTTTAGGTTCTCTAACACTAACCATAAGCTGAACCTTAACCTGAAATGTACTCTGTGTGATGTACAAGATACAAGATCACCCAACAAGATGCATCACAGGCCTTTCAGCATCATTAGCAACAGTATTGTCTTGTACTCTTTTTGTCAAAATATGTCCCCAAAACAATGCTGAAAAATCCACTAGGTCCTAGAACTTTAATACAGCCTGTCCATTACCTATATGAAGGGGCAACACAGGGCAGAGAAACCCATTAGCACCACTCTTCATTATTATCTATCTGGGCTCTGTGGGGTACCATTAGTATATCTGTGTCCCTTTGTTTCTCAAACACTAAACCTAAGTTTTAACATCCACCTATTTATCAAGACTTCTGGGTCAGAAACCCCACATTGAGAAGTACCACTTTTCTCCAAAATGATCCGGGATCTGAAAGATGCAGCAAAATAAGCTTGTCTAATTTTTTTTTTCTTCTAGAATAAAACTTGATCCTGTCTCTAAGTCATAGAGAGAGGAAGTGGTTCATACAACAAGAAGCCATGTAAGAGGCCCAGAGACCCTTTGCTTCAGTTTTTCTCCCAACCCTTCCACCTTTCCCAATGCATAACAAATGCTCTCTTAATTATACACAGAGAAGTATCTCCCACAATGAAAGAGACTGTAATACATTGATTGTCTGATTATCTATCAGGTCATGTCCTCTTTCTAGGTTTGGGGGTCTTGTAGAAATCTGTCATAAACTAAATTACTTAGACTTTAGATAAACTGTCTGTTAATGCACTACATTTAACTTAACATTTGTCCAGGGACTCATTCCTCTTACCAAGCAATATGTGAGACCATGACCTTTAGAAATCATCTACCTTTCTATTTCTGTGGGACTGGTGCCATCAGACAATATAGTGGACTCCCTAAGCTCTTAGTTTTGGGGACTGCTTTGTGGAGACAAAAGAGTACCCAGTGGTACTGGCAGTGTTCTTCCTGCTTAGGAATACTAATCACCTCGAAGGGCATATGGAAAGTGTTGCACCTGAGACATAATAATAATATTTCAACTTTTCATAAGGATCCTGAGACAGTTGCTCTTTCATGGAACAGGTCATGGAGGAATCTGTTGGGGCAACCATGGCCAGGTGTCCTCTTGGAGAGATCTAGTGGCTCAGAAAGGAGGGAGGAAATAAACATATGTACATATGCACGTGTGGAGAATGAGAGGATCATGCCCCTTGTGACAAACCAGGAGCAAACTTCACTGAGAGTGTGAAACACTACAAAGTTCAGCTAGGACTGTGGGAAGCCCTAATTTGGCCAGCTCAGTATGGGGCAGTTTGGTTTAATCTATGAGGGCAGGCCTATCCTGGAGTTATGACTAAACCAGTGACTAGTGCTGATGCTGTGCTTGTTTCTGCTATCCCTCTATGTCATTTAGCCGTTCTAGCACCTCACTGGTGATATAGATGGTTTTGGGGACATGGCTAGGGACATCTGTGTTATAGCTTAAATGCAAACCTGTGCATAAGCATTGATCTGTCTCACACTCTGTTTGTTTTGAACCCAAGCTCATGGAGCCTTTGGAAGAGACCAGAGCATGGGCTGGGAGGAGAAGTTTGAGATCTTGATTGATTTTGCCTGTTAACTTGAGGCAAAGTGCAGCCCTATTTGCAGAGCAAATGGGACAGATCCCCCTGTGGTCATGGCTGTCCAGATGATCCTCTAAGCTGCAAGTCCCTTCTGTGGCAATATGGCATTCATAGAATCATTCAGGTTGGATCAAGTCCTCTAAGATCCTCTAGTCCAACTGGGATCCTTGCTAGAAGGACTTCATGTTACCTAAGGGAAGGTGTTGTGGGACTTGCAGACACAGCATAACAGGCACAGATGTCCTCTTGAATTTATGAAGTTAAATCAGAGCTTTGGAGAGATGCTGACAGCACACTCTTTGCTGTATTGTTTGTACATGACCCCATTCTTGCACTTTTGTGTGCAGACCAACGGACCTTGTGTGCAGGGAGATAGGACAGCATACCTTCGGTGTCTGGGACAAAGCATTGCCTCACTGCCAGGACTGTTTCAGCTTCTGGTTTGGGATAGCAGCCACCAGTGCTCTTCAGTGCATTGTGTGAGCAACTGCATCAAGACACAGATTTTCCAGGAGCAAAGAAGGTTCTGGTTCATGGCAACAACTCTGCAGTGCACTGCATGGTCCTGGGATGAATGTTACAGTTTCTTGTCTCCCAAATCAGAGTGAGGCCATTTCCATTCCTAATTAGATATGTGTAAATTGGATTGGGTCTCCATGGAGAGTAGGGCAGCCTCAGGAAGCTGTTTTACGTGTGGTTGTGTTGCCCAGGTACTACCCAACGTCTGTGCTGCCTCGATCTTTCCTGGGCTGAATTAGGACACCATGTCAGTAAGTACGTTTTCATTGCTTCACACACACATACCTTCCACAGAGCGCAGCCCACTTATATGCACATCTTTTTCTTTGTGCTGTACACATACAAATTTTCGTATTTTCAGAAGACAATGTTTTAACTGGAAAATAATGTCTGGAAGCAGATAGACTGAGCAGCCTTTGATGAGCAAATGTTTATTGTTAGCTTCAGCAACAAGAGCAGTCATCAGCTGCTGTGAGTGCCGCTGGAATTGAATGATGATGGGTATTTCTTTTTATAGAAAAAGGCTGAGTTGTCTGAGCTTTGAAATCCCGTATTGTGCACAGGTTTTATCTGCATAGTCAAGTTTCTTTTATTCTAGTTGGAAAAGGAAGTCAGATCCATGCAAGCTTTAAGGAAGCATTAGTTAGGGTTTAATGTGATCACAAGTTTCATAAATACTATGTAGGATCAGTTGTTTATTTATGCATCTTTTAGTTTATTCTCTTCAAATTTAGAGATTAACATTACTTTCCGAATGGGACATAGCCTTATAACTGTGCACCTTGTAACTGCTGCACTGCTGAGAAGAACACTGTCCTGCCAGGCAGGTCTGGCAGCGCAGGCTCTATTTCTTTTGGGACACCATAGGTGTAGCATGATGCAAACATGGTAGATAAAAAATTGTTTAGCTGAGAAAAGAGGTGGAAATCTCTGGGTAAGTCATTTGGTATGTGGAAGTGGGGAGGTCCTTCTCTGCGTGGTGCAGAGTTGCTGCAGTCAATGTCACCAGCCTGTGTGGAAGGGTTGGTGCTGGGAGTGTACCAACCCTCACCCAAATCTGCACCAGGGAAACATCAAAGGAGGTGCTGGTAGGATTTGTGAAGTCCGGCATTTCACTTCATGAAAGCATGCTTTTTTTTTTTTTTTTTAAATGAGTTCTGATTTCTACTTATAATTTATTTCCCATTTCATTCACTCAAATTGCTATTTAGGGAAATGGATCCCTAATTTATCACGTGAATTTTTCAATAAGTTTATAGCACTCCAGATACATTTATGCCTTCTGCTTCTCCTCTGTATTAATCCTACCACCTACCAAAAACAAACAAACAAACAAAAAAATCATTAGGTTAGTCAAGTGTGATTTACGTTTTACAAATCCATACTTACTCACAGGACTTTTGTGTTGTGTTATAACACACAGGCTTGGAGAATTCTTAAGTATGATTTCTAATGTATAAGTTCAGTCCTACAATATAAATCTCTCTGAAAATACTGTCCTTACTTCATTTGGTATTTATGGTGAAAAAGAAAGGAAAAACTTGCTTTAGAGAATTTTACCCTTACCTATTTTCTAACTGTAAGGGGACTTTTTTTTTCTTTTATTTATTTATTTATTTAGCTGCCAACGTAGTATGTTGATCTAAAGAAGGTCAGGCTCATTTTGACTGCGTTAACATTTTGGACACGTGTACAATCCAAGTCTGTGTATTCATTGACCCTGGACTGACACTGGTGGGAGGTGCTACCAGGAGGTATTTCTGGTGTGAGCTGGTGAAGAAATAAATGCATTTCAGAGTCCCATGACCAGGTTTCCTTTCCTGCCATGTGCTGATGCTGAGCAGTTCTGTGCCGCTCGGGACAGAGAGTCGGGCAGGGCTGAACCTACAGATGTCCCAGCAACTTTGTGGGGAAGAGCTGCTAGATATGATTAGCAGAGATTGTTTCCAAGCCGAGCAGAGAAGGGAGCGTGCCCACAACCAGAGGAGCTGCAGTGAGCTCCAGCAGCTGGACCTGCCCGCCAGGCTGCTGTCCATCTCCCTGGGACAGCACCTGGCTCTGAAGGGTTAAAGCACCTTTATTCCCACTCTCTGGACAAACTTCAGCTGTTGCTGGGGCTCGAGCTCCACCAGATAAAAAGATCACAAGCTCATTGTTCTTAACGAGCAGCATTTCTCTGTAATTCCCTAATTCAAAGCAGGCTTCACTCACTTTTGTGCTCTCTTTACAAGCCGCGATGATGATAGGATTTCCGAAATCAAAGCTGAATGCTGAACTGAATTAAGAGAGAAAAAGCCACACTGCCTGGTTCGGGTGAGCAGAGGATAATTGTGGAGAATCCTCCCAGCCGGTCTGGCAGCAGTGGTGGGGGAATGGTTTTCTTCTATCAAACTGGTTTTATTTTTATTGTAAAATAAACATTTTCTGGGCATAGGATGGAAATTACTCCCTCTGCCCCTACAGGGATGAGGTCGCACCAACCGCACATCAGAGGGGAAGGCAAAGCTTCCCCATTTAGATTAAAACACACATCAAACAAAGCAAACATCAGTGAAGGGTTGGTGTTTGCCCCTCCGACTGGCTCCCTCTGTTTCTCTAAACACAAAGTCGGCATTAACACACTGGGCTTTGAACTTCTATTTGATGGATAAACTGCTCTTCAACTTTTCACCACAGAATGGCAATTAGGCTTATTCCACACTCTTTCACCTTCTTATTTGCAGGAAAACATGTTAGCTGAGGCTGGGTAAACCTTTTGATAACTCCAAGTACAGTATTACAGAAAGTTAATTAAATGGGGTAGTAAATTTATATATATATATATATATAAAAAAAGAACTGATTATTAGCTAAGGTCACTCACCCTGGCAGAACATAACAAAAAGAGTAATTAAATAAGCTATTTGAAAAATAATCTGAAATTGAGCCTAGAGGAGCACTTATCTTTGGGACTGATCTAAATTTAAACTGTACAGTGCTGCACGCAGACAGGGCGATTGTAACGGCAGAACAATGTGATTTCCCAGCTCCTTATGGTTTTTCTTCTGAAATGTCTTCGGTTAACACCATAAAGGATCCACTGGTACCAAGGGGCACCCTAGAAATGAAGCTTTCTATGAAGTTACAGCTGCTCTGTTAACAATTTTTTCTTGCTTCGCAGGGAGAAAGTAAAGCAGTTGAAATGCCACTTCAGGGTGACTGGCTCGCTAATGCTGCCTAAGTAATGGTAACCATTTCACTTTTATTGTGCTCTTGTTAATTAACTCCCACAATTAAAGAAAACAGAAATCCAATAGGAGGAAATAAAGAGTTCTTAAGTTATTAAATGCTATACATCTGTGAAATCCGGCTGAGAAATATGGTTTTAATACTTGATTTAGCATTTAATAGTTTTTTATTAAGCTTTGGGAACTGAAATGAATCTTCTTGACCTACTTAGCAGGGGTAAACCTATTTTAAATGCTGTTGGAGATAAGGGAGGAGAAACCCTGTCTGCATTTGCCAGTATTAAAATGATGTGGGTAAAATCACGGCCTGTTAAAGTCAGTGGAAATTTAGACTCATCCTGGCTTTGGGTCCCAAACCTGTGAGCTCTGATGCTACAGCCCAGCAGCAGCAGACCAGAGGCCACCTCACTGTCTCCCCTGGTCATTTTGTCCTGATGGGGCAGTCACTGCCCGCCTGCACAGGGAGGGTGCTGGAGATACACCCTGGAGAGGCGTTGCTCACGGGCAGAGCAGATAGATGGACAGACGGATGGACGGAGGGGCAGATGACACAAGGCAGCCCACCCTGGGCCAGCAGCCATCGGGGAGCAGGTGCTGGCATGGGCCAGACCTGGCTCACAGCTACCCCCTGGGTTTTCCAGTGGTGACATCTGCCCTTGTCCATGCAGTGTCACTGCTGGGACTTGGTTACAGCATCACTGTGGGTTTTCTGGTCCACTGTGGGTAATTATGAAGTCTAAAACAAGACAGTACAAACCTACTAAATACGTAAACAGAAAATCATAAACTAATTGAGCAACATTTAATTGTTTCTTCTACTCTGATGATCAGGCAGGTGCACCAATTCGCCTGCTTAGTGTTCAGGCTGCCAAACCCACAACTGAGGATTCACCGGAGTGTGTGACAGCACTGTGATGCCATTTGAGTACCTGATGGTCATCCCAAGCATGCCAAATTAAAATGGTTGCTTCTAGCACTGTTTTGTCTTATTTTTATGAAGGTTACATAGGATAAGCATTTTAGTCCAGAAGCATTTGAGCAGCAGCCCAGTGAAATTGGCTTCTTTTACTGATATGAAAAAATATATTAAAAATTACCCTTGGATAGCACATACCCAACAGCCATGAGTGGTATTCTCTTCCAGTAAGTTTTTCCAGCATTCTTCATGGCAAAAGGCATCCATTTCCTCTCATATTCTTCAAATTCTAATGTTTACTTCATTTGAATATTAGTGGATTTTTAAACCAAAAATATTTCTGGTTTAGGCTGTAAGGTTGAGTGTTTTTTTTTTCTTTTTTTTTTTATTATCTGGATGCAACTTTTTGACAAATGTTGAAATCTGCCTCAACTTTCCCTTCTTGCACTCCACCTGTTGTTGGCTATTACAGACGACTCACAAAACAGAAAAGGATTGAGACTATTTTTTGCTCATCTGTGGAGTGTAAACATGTTCTGTTTGCATTAGAAGTCCAAGCCTAATCCATCCTTTAAAATGCTATAGATTTGTTGTAGGAATGAAAAAATTAAACACAGCAGTCCCAGTAAATAGGAAATTATTTTTGTCCTACCATGTTTGCAGATGCAAATCCTGGTGTGTGGGACAGGTGTTCCTTAAAATTCAGAAATAGGCAAATTGTTTGCATCCCATATTGTTTTTTATTCAGTGTTACTTGATTCAGCTATGTTCACATGCCTGTTAACTGTGAAAATGTTTCCATGGGTAGTCCAAGTTTAGCTGTAAGTTTTTAGCACCTATTTTACTGCCATTCTAGCTGTTTGATGTAACCGGATAGAAGTAGTTGTAAAAAGTCAGTCAAGTGCATCAGGCTAACCTGTGCTGTCAACGCACTATATTTAAAAACAAGAGTGACAAAGATTTCACCATTCCTGTACATGTATATACACATCTTGGAGAGGTAATGATTTACATATGTTTGTTATTTCTGCATCAATCCGCAAGATTACAGCATTTAAGTAAAAAGTCCCAGTTTGAGAAAAAAAAAAAAAAAGAAAAGCTTGTGATAAAAAGCTTGTATGGAATGCAAATGTTGCATTGCCTTTGAGTTATATTTTTTTGTTCGTTTGTGCATTTATACTCACAACGCAACTCCTGAGAGCATTTGAGCTAAAAGCCATTAGTACTCAGAAAACAATTCACAGATTAAAAGTGCTGGTGTCCACAAGTACCACCCCAATGGTCTGACATGACCTCCTTTATGCACAGGCTGCACTTTTTTCCTCCCAAAAGCTGATTTCATGCACGTTTCTAACACAAACACATGCACAGACAAGCCCAAATCTTGTTGAGAAGAGGTGATGAGGCTACCACCTCTGCTGGTAAGTCAGACCAAGCTTTGTTCCTCTTCCTCACTGGCTCTTAGAAATGAGAGTGATGAAGCCCTCGGCTTTCCTGCATCTTCTGTGAGCAGCATCAAATGCTCTCCCTGCTCTCAGGTATGTTTGCCATGGATGGCTCAACCACGGTCAAGTCCTCTTGCAGCTTCCACATCCCTGAAGTGACCACATGGACCTCCTGTAAGCCTCCCTTGCCACTACCAGCCTTGCCTCAGTGGCCTGGCCCTTGCATCCCCACCCGTCCTGAAACACGGCATCGTGCCTGGGCAGATGTGCTGCTCCCAGCTATACGCTCTGCACAGAGCACATCCTGATTCTCCCTTCAAACCTGTCTTTTTGTGGGTCACATCTGCTCTGCTGCCGCACAATTGCATTGCATTGGTAAAAATACCAACATAGCAGAGATTATAAGAGAGCCCAATTTTTAATCTCAGGTGTGCCCATTTATTTCTGTATAAATAGTTAAAATTTAGTGTGGTACCAAACCAAACACTTGATCAAAGATCATATAAACTGCACCAAGCAACATTGTTGCCTTTATCAACAAGAAATGCCATCTTCTCCAAAACAGAAATGGTGTTCGACAAGATCTGTGCTCCATGAAACCGTACACGCCTGTGCTAGCTCTGTCTTATGCTCATCATCTTTTTTTTTTCTTTTTTTTTCTTTTTTTTTTTTTTCTAAAGAATATGTTCCATTATTTTGCTTGGGAAGAGAAGCAATGCAGCAGTTCCTGGGTAGATCCTCTCCTCCCTTTTCAGTCTTGGAAAAGTAAGAACGTATCAAAGCCAGGGGAAATGCCATTGTGTTTACTTCTAAAAGTATTAATTTCAGCAATTCCCCAGCCTTTAGGACCCTTTGGGGTAAGTTACTTGGTCCTTTTGATTTGAGAATATTTCATTTTAGTAGGTTCTGGACTCAATCCTCCTTTATGAAAGATGATTAGCTTTCCAGTGCATGTGTGTGCTGTGAGTTGAATCAGTTCTCCCATGTTGTTCTCAAGGCAAAAACATCGATTTAATATCCACAGATCCTTTGTTTGAGCTCCTTTTCTTATTTTTATACGCTGCATTATTAATGCCACTGGTGATTGGAATGGCATTAAATTCTTTATCTTTTGTCACTATTATCAGTTGACTGCAATTTCAATCTGTAACTCACATGTTGCTGTTAGCTTTCCCTTTATATTCAAATGTAAATGTTTCACTTTTGTTGTTATGTTCAGATCTCCTTCTAACCAGGATGTTTTTGTGACCAGAATAACTGTTTTTTCCCTCTCTCTCCGGATTGTCAGTCTGGGTGCATCCAGTAGTATGCCCTCGAGTGATTTCCAGCTTTTGCTAATATTTCCCACTTCAAATGATGTACATTGCAATGGCAATGAATCAGGAACTGACAGACAGAATTAAAACCAGTGTTCAGCCCTCCTCAAATTTATAGAAGAAGTAATGGAATAAACAATGTCAGAATAATTTAATACTGAGAGAAGTAATTGAATTAAAGCCCTTTTGTGTACATAATGTCAAAATGCATAAAAGAAAGTAAGAAACCCATATGTGGAAAGGAAATACAGATTTTCAACAAAATCAGTTTCAGAACATGCAATTTTCCTACAAACACGCCTGTCTTGTAAATGCAGAAAATTACTCACTTTCTTGCATAAGACACAGCTGATGGCTAGTTTCTCACCCTGTGATTTAATGAAAGCACAAGGCTCAGTTTGTATTGCTGCATCTGTTTTTCAGTGCCCCAAAGTCTGGGAAGAACCCTCTTTTAGGATGCAATGATCTAACTCTGGAACTGGCTTCCCCAAAGAACTTTACGGTATTTTATATTATTTTATTTTATTCTCAATAGCTAGCCCAGTTTAAGTGCCTGTTGTTGGCTGAGAGGAGTGCCATCTGCAGGGAACACCACAATGAGAGGTGGCATAGGGCCACCAGGGCTGGGGACCGCCAAGCCACATCATGCCCATGCATAGGACTGAGCTTGCGGCCAGGGTTTGAGTAACTTACTCTCAGCACTTGGGCTGTGGTCAGACTGGCACCATGAAAAAGTATAGGATATTGAATAATTCCATAATTATTTGTAGCGTAGCAGCTGCTTTCACCTCCAGTGTCCTGGATCCAAATTTCAGCCCCATAGAAGAGACTTGAAGGACGCTCCCAGTCCCTGAAGGATGTCTATCCATGTCATGCAAGCAACATTGGTCGCTTGAGATGCATTTTATAGCCAAGTGTAGGATGTTTATCTGGGAATGTCACCTTTCCCTTGTGGACAACCCCAACATTGTATGTTAAGGTGTGAGAAACCCTCCAAAAGCAGACCTGGAAGTCAGCCACCAGCTTCCTACCAGTACCCAATTCAGGCACCCTTTTCCTGCTTCCTTGTGAATTTCTGGATATTTTTCCTCATCTGTGCTCCCTTTAGTTGGAGTGGGGGAATATCTTCCTACAGGCAAAGGTCACGTATTGCTGAAAAGAGAGCAAATAGGAGGAATGGAGCTAGACATGACTAGAACCGAGAAAGCAGGTAAATTGTTATAGAGCAGGAGTCACCCTTGCGCCAGAGCAGGGTTGGACACTAGGAGGTAGATTGAGTGGAAGAGACACCAGTCAGCAGTCATGGGTAAACACAGAGCAGAAATGAAGGTTTAGATCCAGTAACACCGTGCTCTGAACAGGGCAGAAATATCACAAAGGTTCTTGGAAACAAACTGGAATATTGCTTGCACAAAACTTTTGACAAATCCAACTTTTGTGAGGAGTGTTCACAGTTAGAGATGTATTAAGAATAACATACTTTTATTTTTCTCTCATAATGTATAATGTAGTTGATATCTCTGACCTTTTCTTTTTCTACCTATTGATTTGAATAGTAACTGGTCTCATTCCTTTTAACATAGGCTGTTACCTGTTCTATGCCAATCTTTCTATAAATTTCTTTATGTTTGACAGATAGCTTTTCAGAATAACACTTTCCTTTCCATAGCAATATGCTTCTTATGTTGTCATTTTTTTTCTTGTGAATAAATAGTATACTGAGCAGATTTAATGATTTTATCATCTTCCCTTCTTATTTTGTTTAGTTTTCTTTCTTTGTTTAAGCATTAAGCTATAGTGAATTTAACTCTATAGTTACAAGACATTACTATGTACAAAAGATATGCCGTAATCTTTAGTGTAATGCACATGTTCAGTATATTATTTTCTGGTAAAGTGTGGGGCATAAAAAACATAGCAAAGTGGATTATTTAAAAAGTACACCAAGCATATGGATGGAAAATAGCAACAGCTGCTTCCAGGACCCTACCCAGAAATTTTTCTTTGTATCTTGTGAAGAAGACACAGGCAAAAAAAGCCAAACCAAACCAAAGCATCAACAAAAAATACCCACCTCTGTTTTCAGGGAAGTTTTGTCAAATACCAGTCCAGAAATGCATACTGCAGAATGTCAAAAGACAGCAACAATTTTGCTAATGGAAGGCACTTTGTTTTCAGGTTTTCCTAATACTTTAAGCACCAGAGACTACATTAAATACTACATGCAGCTTGTGGCTACAAGCCAAAAGGAAGCCCACATGACATTTAGTGCCCTTGTCTGCAAGCTGATAAGAGAGTCTGGATTCTCTAAACTCCTTAAGTGCTCAATGTCAAGCTGGAATTCAGTAACTGCAGCCCGAACAACTCGCGTTATTTAAAAATGCATACTTAGCTCTAAGAGGTTTCCAAGCACTCTAATGCTGGGGTATTTGAACACAGTAATAGGGTGCTTTTAAAAAAGCTTTTTATTTTGAAACTTTATGTTCTTCATCTTGTTCAAATATTATTTACTTTAGTATTCATCTGATAGACTCGTAAAGTTAAACATGCTACTCAATAAAATAGGACAGGGCTCTGACAAGCCTCAGGAAACTTTAAAAACATTTGAAGTGTTTAAACTTTACTATATCACAAAGTAAATTTTGCAGTTTGAGAGCATGCCCTGAGACCACATAAAAATGGCAGGCAGAATAATTCCTGCCCAGCCATTTAACCTATCCAGACCTGCTAGTTTGCATGATTGTGCTAATGAGCTGTATGCTCCTGCTTAGGTGTTGCATAGTTGTGATAAATTTGCACAAAATTGTGTTGAAATCTCTGCAGGATAATCCCAAATATCACTGTAGCAGGCTCCTTTTGTCCATCCCTGATAGAAACTAAGCTGTCAAACAAATAGGCAAGCAAACACGGCTCTTAATTCACTAGAGTCACTTCCATATTTTGCTTGTGAGGATATCACGCTCATTTATCTCCTTTCCTCTCCATAGTCCTCCACTGTCTGCTGGTGCAGAGCAGCTTCATGGTAGAACTGCATGTAGAATTTCACCGTGTCCCTAATTCGTTTTGTTAATGAGCATTTCAGTGAAACATGCTGTGCCCACGGGGTGGACTCAACATCTTCCATCATATTCCAATATATTAAAGCAAAACATGATTTCCAAGAAAACAAACTACTTTTGTGTCTGCTCTCTGCAGGAAAAAAAGAGAATTTACAATTAAAAAATAAAAATAAAGCACCCTCTGAGACTGGAAATAATTTATTCCAAAATGGTACAAGGGAGCTGTAATGGATATGCTGTGTGCCTCTCTTTTTACCTGCAGAGCATTGTCTGTCAGATAATTTAAGTAATGTCCTTCCCCTGAGCAACGTCTGTGAAATGTAGGGCACGAGTGGAATTTCTCTGGCTTGATATTAGCATCTTTAGGAATTGTACACAAAATGGAAGAGGATTTTAAATTACCTTTCCTCCACCATGGCAGCATCCAGCATGTTTGAAAGACAAAGTCCATATACCTGAGTGCATCAAATGGTGCTAGAGAGAACGCAGGAAAGGTTTGGACATCAGTCAGGAGAGAAGACAGATTTGCGTAAAAGCTCATTCTAGTCCAGTGGTGAACTGAGAGCACAAGTTATAGATAAAATAAATAACAATAAAATAAATAGCCACAGCACTTCCAAAATGCCAGTGATCAGAAATTGCAGGCTCTGAAGTAGGCAATACTGAAGAGGGAAGTTGCAAACACCAATGGCATAACGAGGAGGCACAAATACGACTGCTGAAGCAAATGACACTGAAAAGGAAAAGGTTTTACCTAAATCAGGAGCAATGAAGCAGTGATATTGGAACGTTATTTGAAAGGAGATCATAATGATATAGAATAAAACATTTAATGAATACTGCCATTTTCCATTTAGGAAAGAGCAAGATAATGAGCTACTACCACATGAGGATGATAAATGACTGCAATGTATTAAAGACTAAGTAGCTGCTGGAAAACAGATATTAGAAATAAATATTTTGGAGAGCTGGCAGGTGAATTTTTTCATTTGCTGATGCTTTCTTCTTTTAAGTCTTGAAATACTATGTTAATTCCAAAAGTGCCAAAGAATGTTAATTTGATGATATTTCAAAAAGGTATTTAGATGGCTTGGACAGCTACTAATTTGAATTTCATATGACAGAAAACCTGACACGAGATTCAATTAAAAAAATTGTGCAGACCTGTTAGCCTGGTTTAATGTGATAAAATTTGAATTTTCTAGCTAGAAGCAAAAGCATAGAGAAAAAAAAAAGGGGGGGGGGTTGGGTGGGGTGAGGAAGGAGTGATCCTAAAAGCAGTGTTTTGAAAATCATTTAGGGGCTGTGTGGTTGAAAACAACTCAGTATAGCAGGGCTGTAGATCAAAGAGACCTAGTATGACCTTACGTGACATGAGTATAAGGAAGAAGAGCGACAGAATCAGAAAGGGAGTTGAAAATCTAAGTGTAGCAGTGAACATGCCACTCCTGCAAAGCCCTTTCCAGGTCTGGTGACTTCGCAGGGTGCAGGGAAGAGCCAAAGAAAGGTTTTAGAGACTGAGACAATGCCTTATTGTGAAAAACTTTAAACTGTTCATTCTGGCTGGTTTTTCTGTAGGAAGACAGAGACGGCTTGATCATTTTGTGGAATTATCTTTGTGGGATATTAAAACGCTCTCAAAGCAAAAAAGTTATAGAATGGAGGAAGAGACACAAATTCATGCCTCTGAGGATGACCATATTGCAGAACGAACTTAAGAGGCAGATAGTGTATCCTTATGTCCTGATAGCTTCTGAACATCGCATTTGAATGAGGGGCAGCAAACGTCCATGCTGAATGCAACCTGGGGACAACCCCTGATATTTCACTAGATTCAGGATTTGAATAGTCCATCTAAGTGCAGATGTGGCTTGTTCCTACAGAGCAAAGGGTGGAAGACTGCAGAGGGAGAGGTGATGATGTGGTTATCTTTAGGGAAGAAGAGAGAGCAGGAACCAGAGAGAGGTTAGAAGGGGGAATCTTATTGACCTAAATAACCAACTAAATCCATGACAACATCCAGGAGAGTTTCACCTGTGAGACAGGACTGAAGGGCTAAAACCACTGTTAGTTGAAAAAAGCCCCGCTCTTGGTAAGCGGCCTACCCATTGTCAGTGTGAGCTCGCCCCAGTGCTCAGTGCCTGTTCCCCTTCCCTTGACCAGTTTCCAGTGGGTCGAGCACGGGGGAAGCATACTGCTGCAGGGAGGAATGGCCACAGGGTGCAGGATGCTGTCGGTGCTGCCTTTGGAGGGCCTTTTGCATGGGTAGGCTTTGTACTTGTTGCTTGAGGAGAGTCGAGCCATTTCACGCATCTGACAGCAGCTTTGAAGCTTTGAAGTTTGCAGAAGCTATTTCAGAAATGGTGAAGAGCTTGTATGCCCCAAGCTTTTTCTAAGTACATCCGTTGTTCTAATGAAACATTTTATTTCTCCCTACAAACATCACTTTACTTGTTTCTAGCTCTTGAAAGTATATATTGTGGGGGGATGCATATCACATACAGAAACCAGAAATTTGACTAAAGCCACCAAGATTTTCCTCCTTTCATAACCTTCCACTTTTTTTGGTATGTATTTTTCTTTGTTTGTTTTTTTTGTTTGTTTTTGTCACTAACCATGAAGCAACTCGATTTTTGAAGAATTTTGTCCGGGTTTCCTGAAAAACTGTGCCAACCTGAAACATACATCTGGATTGAGTTGAGACCTTGGAATGAAATTGCAACCCACAATTATTTCTTGTGGTTTCTGGTAGCACTGGTATTAATCTCACCTTGAAGGTATATGGCATACCTCTGTGTCCTCGTGAGGGAGGATCTGTAGCAACACTTCGGACTGTGAGCAGACCACCAGCTGCTCAGCAGCCTCTGCAGTAAGCACAGTTTGAAGTGGGTTGTCCCAGATGAAACCACGAGTGATTCAGCTCCAAAGAGTGCAATAAATGCTTCTTTAGCAGTATTTAACACTGTGCGTTAGGGGGTTCCAAAAGTGAAAGAGAAAATCTAGAACAACGTGGAAATTCCAGATTCTTCAGCTAGCTGCTCTAAAAAAAATCTGTTAATATAATTTTGTTTTGTTTGGTGCTGTGACTTCAGAAAGCTTGCTTCCCATACAGTTTATTTTCTTGCTCCCAGGCTTGGAGTGTGGGCCTTATATGGAAAACATTTCTTCTATTTCTGTCTGTGCTAGAATAGCACAGGCTTAATCTACAAGTCTGATCCAATGACTCTTGCATTCCTTCATCATTGCATGGAAAATAAAGTGTACGGTTTTAATTAAACAAAAAAATTAAATTGTAATTAAAAAATCCAGCAAACAAAATGCATAAATAAATTCAAAATTTGAAAGGGAGGGAAAGCACTTGTATAGTGTCTTGTGTTCACGTGCTATGATAAGTTCAGGTTATCTCCAGAGGGAAAATTAAGATATTAGGTTTGTAACATGCATTGAAAGGACTCAATAAAAGCCTAACTCTACTCTGAAATACGGGATTTGTAGCCCAGTGTCTTCCAGAAAAGAGGTAGAATATACTTAGGAACAGTTCAAATCAGCTTTTTCACCTTAATTGTGGAATGGGATCATTCACCCTTTGGTGGGATCCTTGCTGCAGTAGGAACCTCATGAACCATATTTTAGATGGCTATGTTTATGTGTGAGGAATGATACCATACATATTTGTAGGCTTGGACCAAATTTGTTCTAACCCTGCTTCTCAATTTCCTACTTTCTAGATCACTAATACTCCACATCTGAATTAGAGATCTTTGAAATATAAAATAATTGGCAGGCACTTTTGGTACCATAAATAAACTATAAGATTTTTTTTTTTTCCTTTTCATTAGATATAATAGCAAAGCCTCAAGCTAAAGTCAAAATGTCAGGCTGAAAATTCTGCTATACTTGCCCTATTTGTTATAATGGAGGGAAAACTCACCTGAACATGTAAAAAACTCGATCTGTAGCGAGTATTTGAAGACAAGGATCTGTGTCACACCTGCCAAAATCATATGCCCAGGTACCAATGGGCACTTGCCTGTGCAAGCTGTGCACATTGGCATGCAATATGCCACTTCAGAGACAATAAATGCCAGTCTCTGTTTACATACCAGACATATCTCTTTCTCCTCAGGTAGTAATTTTAGAAAGGAAAGTAAATATTCCTTGTCTGCAACAGTATTCTGGCTAAACAACTGTACATCAGCTCATAAAGAAAAAATAAAATAAATCTGGGATGAAAATAGAGACTTTCAGGACAGCTTTAATTCAGTCTCTTCTTCTGCCACATTTCTTTTCGCAAATGCAGATCTGAGTTATAATGTTATTTCTTTATCCTTTCACTGTACGAATGTATGATCTATCCTGTTCTTTCTCATGCTACAAGGAGATCTTAGATGAGTAGATGTGGGGTTATGTTAGCCACGAGCAGGCCAAGAGCAAGCCTCTTCGCATCTGGCAGCAAAAAGGTGTGAGGAGCTCTGCTGAGCTCCTGAATGTGCAGGGAGCATGCAGCAGGATAACAGCAACGATGTGGTGGCTAGAATTCATAACTTAAAAGGGCTGCACTAGTTTATTTTTAAAATGCAGACATTTCAGAGCAGACAAAAAGGTGTAATAACACAGCTTCTGATGGAGACCTCCTACTTTCAGAATTACACTAATACTGGGTAATAGCTTGCCAAAGAAGAAAACATTCCCTATTTTCTTCCATATTCTGCAGCAAATTTGGAAATTAAATAGTTCATTTTTGAAGATGAAAAACAGAGGCACAGAAATCTTCTGAGCTGACAGATATCACCTATTTCTTTTGAAAATAGAAGTCTCCAAAGGACAACGTCTCTCACTTTCCCTCAATGCATCGGATTATTTTCTCTAAGTTTCTAATGTCTTCCCTGACTTACCAGCACAGCTCCATAAATTAATTATAACATTATAATTATATTCCATGTGGATTCTCCACATACAAAAATACCTTTTTTGATCTACATTCTCCCTCTCCAGAAGCTCTGACATTGTTCTTATCTTTTTTTTCTTTTTTTTTTTCTAGTTTTCCATTTAAAAATTGGCCTTACAAAGCACCAGTTGTACAGGTGAGAAGCACAATGAGAAACCATTTTGAGTAGTAAAATACACGTACAAATTGTGCCCTGGTGTCTAGGAGGGCTTCCTGCTCCCTGGGCTATCCCTGGCTGGTAGGGCTGTGCCCAGGCACAACCTCCCTGCTCCTTCCATGGGCAGAACGACCCCACTGCCTCGTATCAGCCTCTGTTCTGCCTGGGGTGACCACAAGACCTGATCAATAGTAATACAGCTCTGGTACTGCTTACTGCTCACTTAACAATGGCCTTTTGGTCTAAAAGAAGAGCAAGGCACGGTCTTAGCATGGGGAGCTGGAACGACTGACTTCTTTTCTAACATTGACCTTTTCTGATCCAGAACAGAGAATGGATTTTTGCTTTAATAATTCCTTTGCCTGCAAAACGGAGATAATTCTTCCACAGGTGGATGAAATTCTAGACTGTTAAGATACGCTTTCGTATGTAGCAAATGGAAGAGACACTCCTGCGCCCAGTGGAAAATTTGGAAGATGCCTTTGGCCAGTACCTCCTGGGAAGGTGTGAACTTCTCTCGAAGAAACGTTAGCAGTGTAGGATCGCTCACAAGACCATTGTCTGGGCAAGAACCCTGCTTGCTAGCTGCTGAGACCAGCTCTGGAGCTTCTAATATCAGGTACGACGTTTTAACTAGACGGCAAGTGTATGTTTTATGCTACTGGTAGGATGGGGTGGCATGAAAGGCAAATAAAACAGGAAAGACTGAGGGCTGCTGAGATTTTGAGCTGGCCGTATGGCTGCACCACTGGCAGTGGAATTGCATTTCTACAGCCACTATGTAGTCAGAAGCACTTGGGAGTGTTTCCAAGTATGTAGTAGCTGGAAACAAGGAGTAAAACCTTTTTCAGAAGCCAGAAGCCATTGATTTTAGTCAAAGGATTTCATCCCAAAATGTACAGCCTGCTAGAGAAGATTTCCAGTAGTCATTAAAGGTGCCCTAGAGGTTACCAGAAGTGAAGTGTGAATTAAGAATAACATGGGGTATTGCATCAGGTGAGATAAAACACAGACTCCCTCTGGCTGAAGTTATGATAAGCCTGTCTCCTAGGAAAATAATTCTGTGTATATCTTGCAGGTGCTTGCTTCAACTGAATATATGCTCGGAGAGGGATTTCTTTAGAGTTCTAAAGATACTTAAGAGCAATAAAATCTAGGGGATGTGAAATGTCTAATGAAAATCTCCAGCTCATGCTCAAGAAAGTCTTTGAAGTAAGAATAGCAGCATTTTATGATTCTGGAGGTGTATAAATTAGTATAAATAGACGTCTTGTAGAATCATGGGGCAGGATGGAGATATATATTTAGAAAGTATATTTAATAGAATATAATAATATACTATGCTACACAAACAAATTCTCTCTTTACTATGTGCTATAAAAACTTGTTCTTTGATGCCTTCAGAAGCAGGAGACACTCATTTAACTCACTGCCTTTCTTGTCCTGCTGAACAGAGAGATGTCTAGCTGCCTCACAGAGAAAAAGTCATCGCTCCTGCCTCCAGTGAAATGGGACTGAAGATCACTGCCAGACTAGGTGGGGGCCAGTAGTTTTGATGATCTGTTTTCTTTAGTCACATACTAAGTAATTTAATTTAAAAATAGTTAAGCATCTCTTGCTGCTGTTTTAGTTTGGATTTTGTCTTTTGGAGGAGGAAAGTTAGCTACCGAGATTACAGAACTTTTCCAGCCATTGCTGCTCTGAAGGCAGGAGTCACTTCTGGCAGCAGGGCACTGGGGGAACTGGGGAGTGGGCAACAAAGGGAGAGCTTCCCCTCCAGCTTCCTCCTGCTGTGTCCTTCCTCATCATCCTCCTCACCCTCCTGTCCTGTCCCCTCTCCCTGCACAGCTTCTGCAGTTTCTCTAAGGGAAGCTGAGTCAGAGAGAGGCACTCAAAGCAGGGACTCAAAGCAGGGACTTATCTTCCCATCGAGGCTGCCTGAGAGGAGATGTTGTTTGACTTGTGGTCCTACAGGAAACTTTCTTTGTGGCAGCTGCTGGTTTTAATGAACCAAGTCAGTACATTGCTTTGATGGCATCTGCTTCTTTGTTGCTCCTCGAGCAAAAGCTGGTAGGCTGAGCCCTGAGCAGCAGACATCCTTTGGATACAGGCAAGCATAAATTAGGGCCTCTGCCTAATCACAGACTATGAACCTCAGCATTCCTCTGGTATTCTTCTCAGTTTAATATTGATAGTGCAGCTGTGGTGTGATGCTTCTGAGACAGCCCAACTTGGAAAAACACATTTCTCCGTATTTTTTGCCTTTAGGGAGGCTCTCTGGGAGTACTGGGGCCACATCAGGCCTGAAGGTGAATGCACCAACTGAACCCACCAGGCTTTCTGGACTGGGATCTGCAGCCCTCCTTGGGAGGGGAGTTTCTGGGTTGTGTTTGTGCCTGTGTGACCAAGGGAAAGTGGTTGGGGCAGGGATGCATGTGGCATCTTCTGTGTGGAGGAATAAGTCTGGTGTGCAGATGGGCTAATATATAGCTGGGTATAGGATACAGCAGATGTGAATGACATTTCACTGAAATCAAAAACAATTAGTTCTCAGCTGTGTGTCTCACTTTTGCATCCATGTCCATGATTTACTCCAAGGACTGTAGCTCATCTTTTAGTTCCTAGAACCTATTGCTTTCTGCTCTCTGTAGTGTTTTTTGTTTGTTTGTTTCTTTGTTTTGTTTATTTGTTTGTTTGTTGTTTTCTTTCCCCATTTTTTTTTCTGGATGGCTCTGTCTTCTCTATGGCCTTTCTTTTTTTTCTTGTACTTTTTTTTAAGACTACTACTCCTAAAGGATTTCTCTCTCTCTCTCTCTCTCTCCTTCTCCCCTATTTCATGTGGCTAATCCCATCAAGATGTTTACTTAGTTATCAACATTAAAGTAACTGCTTCAAAATCTCTTCCCTCAGAGACCTCCTTTCCTCCATCATTGTGTTTGACCCACCCAATGAAGCAGGTGATCCACAAGTGTCCCTGTTCCCTGCAGAGCAGAGCCAGCTGTTGTCCCTTGTAACGCATTGCCATGGCTTGCCCCAGGCAGCTTTCCTCCCAAGCACTCAGCCTCTGCCCACTTCCCAGCTAAGCCCCACTTGAGCCCTTTTTGCTGACTCTCAGGGCAGACCTGCAGTCTCTCTGGGAACGCATATGCCCTTCTGTCTCTCGTAATTACTGGATACATCTCGTCTTTGTTCCAGCGCCCTCTCATATGGCTTCACGAGCAGTAATTATCTCATACCATTGTTTTAAAATCCATGGCCAGTTTGTGAGGTACAGCTCCAGACATGCCATGTCTTAAACATTAGCTTCGCCACAAGTATGTGGTGTAAGACAGATGTAGTAACCCAGCTGCTCGGTATCAGCTATGTGTTTTCATGCTTCCGTGCAAGGAGCCATCTCCTCATTTCCACCTTGTCCCTCTATCCTCTTGGTCTTCTCAGAGCTCCGGCAGGCTCACAGGTGTTAATCCTGCTTGTGGTTTCACTCCTCCCCTTAAAACCCCAAGGACCACACAAACAAGGAGCTCAAAGGCAGCCTGGTCTGCGGTGCAGGAGAGGTGCAGAGGCGCTAGGCTCTCCTCCCCGTGCAGACACAGTGTGACTTTGGGATGGCTCTGGCCTCACCTTTTCCTCTTTAAATTGGGTGTAGTGATAGATAATTTATTTTCAAAGGGTTTTTAAATTTAGAAACATCAAAGGTCCTCTTCCTACAGAAGGAGCAGGGATCTCATCAGAAGTGTTAAATTAGGGGAGAAAAAGTAATTACTCAAGAGAACACAGAACTAGGAACAGCCGTGGTAGGACACACTATGTCCACGGACATATTGTGTCTCCCTAGCCAGCTATTTTGTCTCCAACAGCAGCCATAAATGGCTGAGAAAGGAGAACAATCAGACAAGCAAGTATTGCACTTCCCGCTAATCCACTTTCCGCCTCTTATTAGTCAGATGATTTTCTGAACCCATTGCGATTTGTCAAGTGACTTGCAATGGATTTCCTTCCAAGTACTTGTCCAGTGTTCCCTTGAACCTGTGAAAACTCTTTCTGTTCTATGCATTATTCTGCAGGAAGTTCCACAGCTCTGCTGTCCAATATCAAGGAAATTAGGTCTTTGAACCCATTTACTACCAGCTTCATTTAGTTACTTCTAGTTTGTCTATGAGATGAGACAGTGAGTCCTGTCCTCCATTTCAATCCCACTCTTGATTTCTTGATTTTCTCGACTTCTTTCATAACCCTCTAACCTTGTTTTTTTTTTTTCCTCTGCTTTCTTTTTTTTCTCTGCTTCTTTTCTCTGCTTTCTTTTTCTTTTTCTCTTTCTTTTTCTCTGCTTTCTTTTTTTTTTCTTTCTTTTCTCTGCTTTCTTTTTCTTCTCTTTTTTTTTCTCTTTCTTTTTTTTTTTCTCTGCTTTATTTGGGTGTTCCTTGTATGGAAGTTGGTCCAAATCTTTGCTTACCGTCGATGTCTTCAGCTGAAAATTCTTGAATTCAATGGTATGGATGAAACATTAAAATAGTGGTAGGGGTTTTTTTTGGTAATGGCTGATGAGTGCTGCAATTGTGTATTTATGGAATTGTTTAATCTCCAAACCTTGTTTCTTAATAGGAAATGGTCAACTCAAGGGCCAAAATTTGATGTGTGAAACTATGGTTGGATTTCATGGCATGTTATTGCTTTATCTTTATGCTAAACTTTACCTTCCATTTCATTCAGTCTCATAAGATCCCTTTGCAATTTGTCACAGCCTGGCTTCACTACTTTGAACAACCCTGTATCATGTGTGACCTTTGTCCCTCACTGCTCATGGCCTTTCTGTGTTACTTATGAGCATTCTGAACAGAACAGACCTCAGTGCAGACCACTGAAATTTCCATCAGTAACTCCACTGAGCGAACTGACCATTTCTTCTGCTCCTTTCAGCCAATCTCTGGGCAAGGACTTTCTCCCTTCCCTTGGCTTCTTAGGTTCCCTAGAAGTCTGTGGGGGAATAACTGGATAACCTTCACCAACATGTTACTCATTTCAAGTGCTTCAAGAGATCGGAAAGGCAGGATTTCCAGACACCATGCCATCTTTTTCCAAGTAGATCATATCTATCACATCTAACACGGCTTCTTCCATGCAAGTCCCAGAATTTTGGAGACACTCTGGCCAAGTCCTCTTCCAAGAAGGCTCCTGTGTGGGAATCTCCCAGTTTCTGTTACAAGTGACTGTGGGCACCAAGAACTCACTCACTTTCTCTGCAGTCTTTTCCTCCCTGAGCATTGTTTTTAGACCCGGAGCATCAGATAGCTTTACAGACTTCTGCCAGGTATTTTGATCCTGGTGTTTTGAAACAGTGTTCAGAAGTGGTTTTGATTCCTTCAAGAAGTTGTCCTGTTAGGCCTATTTTTTTGGCCTAATTATATTTTTACATTTAACTTTCTGGGATGTAACATTCCCATTTGATTAAAGATTCTTGGATGATGCTTTCAGAACATCAGAGTGACTGAACTTATCCAATACAATCATTTTTCTGCTATTGCTTCCTCTCTGATTCTTCTCAGCATCTTGCAGTCAGTGCTGCCATCCCCGTAAGATAGACAATAATACCGACCCAATATCACACTATGCCTTTTTAGACATGAAAAATATATATTTAACTACACTTAAATATATATATAAATAGCTTTCAACAAGGTTTTTGAGAACAAGGTGGCTGGTGCCAAGCTCCTGGGTATTAACCTCTATTTATTACAATTAAATTCATAGTCTATTTTTTTGATGCTCTGATTTTCTCTAAATGTTCTTGCTGGAAAATGGAGAAAGATACATTTGTAATAGTTTCTTGACACTGTTATTCTCTTAGATCAGTAGGGTTCATCAACATAAAAATATTTCAGTCCTCTTTCCTGGTCAGACACGCCTCAAAAATTATATACTTTCAACATAAAGCATAATTGCGTATGTAGAACTAATGCTCGTTTTGCTTTATAACATGCTTCTCAAAGCCTGTGGTCTCCTGTCATCTTTACCCTCTCCCCTACTCCCTTGCATCTGTTTTGAAAAAGAAAGAACCTTGCAAGCCTGGAAGTGCAGCACTTGACTGCCCGTGCAGTTTCTAAGGCAGTCCCTGCCCACATTTCAGCCACGATGCCGTAGGGCTGCACTGCATCCCTGCTCCAGTGCTGAATGGATGGGAGTTCACAGACGTCCTGGGCAGACGAGCACCCTGGCCACCGCTTCTGCCCTGCAGCACACAGGCTACATATGGGTTGGGGACGGGGGGCCCCCAGCTAAATTAAAATCAAAAGGAATATGAGAAAGAAAGTGAAGGAGCGAGCATCAAACACGCACCTCCTCTTCCATCATCTCCTTCTGTTGTTGCTGTAATCCCCAATACAAGCTGGCTGGAAATGCAGAGAGCCTTTCACGAGATTATCTGTATCAGTGCAGGCTTTGAAGTACAGGCTGCCGGCGTCTCATTACTGACAGAGATCAAAACCAAGAGATTAACGTGGTCCTGGGCCTGCTGGACTTCATTCACACATCACAGAAGTGCTAAGCTATCAAAGCAGAGGGCAGTGCTTGTGCGTTACCTTCCCAGCCATAAATCCAGCAGCACACACCCATTGCCATTTATTTTTTTTTAAACAAACGAGTCCTATCAGCCTCTAAGGTGCCTTTTTTTTTTTTTTTTTAATGGGGCTGAATGTGGTTTGGGAGATTGAAACAGTCTAAGCTAAAAGAAAAATGGGTATAATATCTTTGGAATATTTGGGCCAGATGCTGTCTGTATCTTTTTTGGGGGTAAAGCAAACAGAAAGCCATTGTAAACCACAGGCTTGCCCACTGATGGGAAATCCCCGGGTGTAAAGGGCCATCCTGGTGCCATTTTCTGCTCTCATCTGGCACTCTCAGATGTGCGGGAAGCATGTCAGCCAGCAGGGACACAAAGCCCGTGGATACTGGTTTAAATTAAGCTTAGGGCCACCATGTCCCACTCCAGCCCATTAGGTCCCTCAGGGAGCAGATGTTGGCAGTACAGATGGTTTAGCTTCCACCCCAAATTCAGCAGAAGATTGGAGCTGACTACAAAGGCTTTCTACTTCCTGTCCCACAGACATATTCAGGACTTGGCTGTGCTGTGGGTGACAGAGCTCAAAGGCTCATGTACACCAGCTCTCCCATCACAACAGAAGTAGCCTGGAGTTCACAGAGGCCAGAAACCCAGGCACTTACCCTGTTTCTGGGGTGATTTTTGGAAATCATACTTACCCTTCCAGTGTCATCACCAAGTATCAAGCTTAAAATGAGCTGGGAAACACAACACTAGAGTTCAGAGACAGTTTTATTAATGAAATTCTGTGTCCCCAAACACTGGCAGAGGTGAACGCTTCCTGGGATGGAAGCTTTCCAGCTGGATCCATGAGTGCCCCTTGCTGAAGTCTCTGTGACAGGGATCTGAGTGGATCACGCATACAGGTACAAGCCTATGGGGCCTGATGGCATGCATTCCAGGCTCCTGAGGGATCTGCCTGATGGAGTTGCCAAGCCTCTCTCCATCATATTTGAAAAGTCCTGGCAGTCAGGCAAAGCCCCTGGTGACTGGGAAAAGGGAAACATTTTTTAAAAGGGTAAAAAGGAAGACCTGGGTAACTACAGACCAGTGAGCCTCACCCCTCTGCCTGGGGAGATCACAAAACAGACCCTCCTGGAAGCAATGTCAAGGCACATGCAGGACAAGGAGGTGATGTGAGACAGCCAGCATGGCTTCACTGAGGGCAAATCCTGCCTGACCAGCCTGGTGCCCTGCTATGGTGGAGTGACTGCATCAACTGACGAGGGAAGCCAACCGATGTCACTTACCCGGACTTCTGTAACATCTCTGACATGGTCCCACACAACATCTTGATCTCTAAATTGGAGATAGATGGATTTGAAGGGGAGAATATTCTGTAGATTAGGAATTGGCTGAATGGCTGTAGCCAGAGAGCTTCAGTCAGTGGCTCTATGGCCAGGTGGGGGCTGGTGATGAGTGGTGTCCCTCAGGGATCTGTATTGGGACCGGTGCTGTTTAATAACTTTATTAATGACATAGATAGTGAGACGGAGTGCACACTCAGCAAGACTGCAGATGACACCAGGCTGAGTGGTGCAACACTCAGCAAACAACAGAAAGAGGGGATGTCATCTAAAGGGACCTAGAAAAGCTTGAGAAGTGGGCCCATGTAAACCTAATGAGGTTCAACAAGGCCAAGTGCAAGGTGCTGCACCTGGGTTGGGGCAATCCCAGACATGAGGACAAACTGGGAGAAGAACTCATTGAGAGCAGCCCTGCAGAGAAGGACTTGGGGGTTCTGGTGGATGAAAAGCTCAACATGAGCCAGCAGTGCTGCTTGCAGCCCTGACAGCCAACTGCATCCTGGGCTGCATCAACAGAGGGGTGGCCAGCAGGGGAGGGAGGTGGTTGTGCCCCTCTGCTCTGCCCTTGTGAGGCCCCACTTGGAGTACTGCAACCAGGTGTGGGGCCCTCAGCACAACAAGGATGTGGAGCTGTTAGAGCGGGTCCAGAGGAGGGCCACAAGGATGATCAGAGGGCTGGAGCACCTCTCCTTTGAAGAAAGGCTGAGAGTGCTGGGGATGTTCAGTTTGAAAAAGAAAGCTCTGGTGAGACCTCACTGCAGCTTTTTAGTGCTCAAAGGGAGCTTATAAAAAGGATGGAGAGTGACTTAACATGGGCAGATAGTGATAGGATAAAGGGAGTGGCTTTCAACTAAAAGAAGGTAGATTTGGATTGAATATTAGGAGGAAATTCTTCACTCAGAGGGTGGTGAGGCACTGGCACAGGCTGCCGAGAGAAGCTGTGGTTGCCCTATCCTTGGAGGTGTTCAAGGCTGGGCTGGATGGGGCTTTGAGCAACCTGGTCTGGTGGGAGGTGTCCCTGCCCATGGCAGGGAGTTGGAACTGGGTGGTCTTTAAGGTCCCTTCCAACCCAAACCATTCAATGATGATGATGATGATGCGAAGGTTTGTTGAATTGTAAGGTACAGTTCCCCATATGCCTCGCAGAAACATTAATGCCATATAATATCAAGATATTCTGACCCAAGAACTTTTACATAGTGCTTCAGAGAGGGTTCAGAAGCTGAGCTCCTGGGCTATGCATTGATGCAGGTGCACTCTGCCCTTGCTGTTGTCCTGGGCACACCCCAGAGACATCAGCAAGGTGCTCAAGATGTTGTATTATGGTATGGTTTCAAAAGGTTCTCTGTTCACCTTGGCCAGTGAAGCTATTTGACTTTGTACCAAACACCCTGGAGCAAGGCCTGGTTCCTGTGACAATAAGTCTCTCAGCAACTACTAGTCTCTTTCTGATTCAGTAGGTACAGTGGGAGAGATCCACCTGAAAGATGAGGAGCAGACCCAACCTCCCACTCCAGTGCCTTTTCTCTAGCTGGGGCAGTCCTTGTGTTAAGCCACCTTTACAGAGAACAAGGACTTGAGCATGTCCTCATCTTGGCCAGAGAATGAGCCAGATGGTCAGGCTTTGTGGAGCTAGTCAGAAAAAAAGGAAGAAAAAAAAAAAAGGAGAAGAAGAAGAAAAAGAAGAAAGAGGTCTACCTGCTATGCCATTCTATGGGACTACATAGAGTCTGGAAGACACGAATTTCAGGAACTCGTGCAGATGCACCAGTACCTTAACAGGATGAGCTAACATTGCCTTGTACCTCAGCAGCATGCAGCATGGCCACCAGCCTCTAGTTTGCATCTGGGCTGTATCCAGCTGGCCTGTGTGCGTAAGCAAGGTCTGCAATGGCCTGCGGACATGCCTGGTTGGGTGCACCTTTCCTCAGGCACCCCTGACATGGTTCTCTTCTCCTTTCATCTTCTGACATGAAGGATGATGTTTTAAAACATACATGTGAGTTAACAGAATTTTGGCCAGAAAACACAGAGACAGTAAAGAAACCAAATTCTTGAGGTGCTCCAGTCTGTTTCTTTCCTTAATAGCTGAAAACAAAAGTCATCAGTCATCTCCCTGTTTCCTGGGGGGAGAGGGAAGAAAAAAATAAACAAACAAGACTTCACTTTCTACACAAATGAAAATGCTGCCGTGATTTATTTTGCAGCTTGTTGTGGAAGATTCAAAGGCATTTTGAAGGATCGTGTAGTACACCTGGTTGTGCGAGCTATTATAACTATTATAGTCTTTCTCTGGACCATTTATCAGCCTCCTGATAGCATGCTCAGGAGGACTATGCAGGAGAGGGAACAGGGATGACTTTATAACTTTCTCACATTTTAGTTCCAGTTACGCCATAACTGCTGGCATCACAGTAATTTCTGTTGTTGAAGGGAGTCTGTGGAAGGGGTGATGGGGACCACAAATGCTGGAGACTCCTTACTGGCAGGAAAGAACAAAGGACAGAGAATAGAGGGGAAAAGAAGTAAAACAGGAAGACATACTATTTGTAGACCTTTAAGCATAACTTAACAGCAAATTCTTTGTGGCAGTCTGGAAAGTTTCCAGAAGTATCTATTTTCTCTCTTTTTATTGTTTGAATTTTGTAAAAAGGCTCAGTGACTTCTCTTTTGGCCACAGAAACCTGGGCCCATCCTGCCATGATACCTGAGCTCTTCAGAGCATCTTCTCCTGTGAAGTTCCTGGAAAGGACAAAGGTATTATTTGCAGGTTCCTGGTGGGAGACAGAGGCACAGCAAGGGCTAGAGGCTTGTCTTCAGCTATGCACTGACATAACTACAGGCCTGTAACTCCCCAGGTAGGCCCTTATGCTTCAGGATAGGAGCACACAGACAAGAAGGGTTAGCAATATAGCCAGAGCATTAGCAGCACCCTGATGACTTACCCATGGAGCCTGTGGAGCAGCAGGGACTCGAAGCAGTTTCCAATAGCCCAGGATCGTGATCTAACCACTGGAAAACACTTCTATGCAACATTTCCATCTGCTCCATGTTGTGTAGAGATATCTGAGCTAGTTTTCAGTTCTGACTTATTTCACACACTGTAGCCACAGGCTCAGCCTTGGGATTTCCTCCCCAAAGGGGCAACCCAAGTTCTTTGTTCCCTCCTAGCTCTGCTTCGCTGAAGGGGAGGACATCACCCAGGCTTAGAGCAGATATGCTTGCTTGGATGGAACCATGATGTTCCAAAGTAGAGCTGACATTTTAAAGTGGAACAAGAGCTAGAAATCTCTCAAGATATCAATGATCAATGCTACCAAATTCCAGGACAGAGGGTAAAGCAGGGGAGGGCATATCCTTTAGCTCTGCAGCTCTCTCACCTCCAATGTTTCTTCCGGCAATGACAAATAGCTTCTTAAAAGTCCTGCCGAGGGAAAGCCAAGCCAAGCCGAGTGCACTTTCAGTATGCAATTAGCATAAATATACTTTGTGCTAAACTGCCCAGAGTTAGAAACAAAGAGCTTGTGAAGGTCCTAATTGTTCCAGAGGGAATACATGTCACGGAGAGAAAGACAAAGGGGAGCCATGTCCAAGAAGACATGAGAGAGAGGCCAAACCAGCAATTGCCTGAATCCAAAACAGCCCCAGAGGCTGTCTCTGAAGACCTGCCAGCGGAGTCAGCACTGGAATTTGCCAGGGACTCAGCCTAAACCCAGCCACAAACCTTGCCGCTCTTTGCAAATGGTACGTGTCATTTGGCATTGTGAACCTGCCACACTTACTGTGTGAGTGGCCACAATTCCCAACTTTATTGCTGGAGTACAGCAGATGAAAGAAGGCAGATCAAGCGCATCACCAGAAGCACCACTTTTAAGATGCATCTTTGTAATTGCAAGATTTCTCAGTAACAAAAATGTTTGCTTGGAGCTTTTTTTCTCCGAGACCATGGTCAGCACAGTGAGTGGCAGTATGTGGCAGCATAGTGGGGGCACAGGGGAGACCTTCCATCTGAGCAGATGAAGACCAACTGCTAACTCTAGACAGATTTGCTTGCATTGCCTTTGATCCCCTCCACTTGCATCTCCTGGGATTTGGGCACTGTGCAAGCTATGGATTTGCACAAGTGCTCCATGGTGCTGGGTCAGGTCTATTGTCTTGAGGCTTTCAGCATGCCCCAAGTGTTCACAGCCAGAATCCTGACAGCCTTCTGTGCCAGGGCCTTTAATATGATGCTGTGGATAGATCCTTTGTCCCCCAACTCAGACTTTCGGACTCCTCTGGATCTAAAGTTTCAAAACTGTTTCTCAGACCAGCTCACCACACTTATTCCTGCTCCCTCTCCAGATCAACAAGGTTTATTTAACTTGGAGAAGAGACAATAGTTTTCTTTTTAATTATGAAAGATGCACTGTGCGGAATACCTCTCCTATGAGTGTGCAAAATCACATTTTGCCGTGTTAACAATGCAGTTACAGTCTTGTGATCTGAACAGGAATGCAGCTCACAACTCAGGAGCCATTTGTCTAACCTTCAAACTGATCAACTGTTTTCATCACTTTCCTTTGTCACCAAGGCTTCCTTTATTTGTCTGTACCTCTTCCTCTTATCCTAGATGGAATCTTTTACCATGTCGGCATGAACATAAATATTTAGACACAACTGTTGAAGCTTTCAGATGTTTGCTCAGGAATAAATCTTTCTATGAGTCCTTGGTTCAAGACAGAGGCAGCAAGTAATTGCCCATGAAATTCCCTGTGGGTTGGCAAGAGGAAGGGAGACTTCATATGTGTCAAAGGATGGCTTTGCGTAAATGGCCTGCTGGAAGCAGAGGTGTTGCTGAGGAGCAAAAGTGTTCAGTGAAAAGTATTGCGAGATTTTATTTCGTTGTCCAACGAAAATTTTTTTCATACCTTGAGGCTTTCTTCCTGTACTACACTGAATGCAAAGGGAAAATTCTGTCTTTTTTTTCTGTATTTTTAAAAAAATGTCACTGAAATTTGTTGAATTCAGTGAATGTGGAAATCAAGCATAAAGGAAAAGTTTTACATCCATGTCTTTTTGTTGACTCTTCCCATTTTCAAACCTTAGCAGTTTTCGTTAGAAACAGAAGAGCGTTTCACAAAGTATTACAATTCCAGGTTCTGTTTGCAGTGGTATTTTGCTCCAATGGAACAGAACAAGCTTCCTTCACTGGCTGCAGGTCACTGCTGTAGCAACTGGAGCGTCTTGCCTTTAGGGTCTCTGGGAGTGTTCTTCCTATCAGCCCATGGCGACTGAGTCCTTTGCAATGGCCAAAAGCTTCAGGGGCCTCCAGAAATCAGCAGATTTTCTTCTGAAGTCCCCCTGTTTGGAGACCAGACCAGCTCATGGCTCCAGCTTAGGAGGCTCGGGGGCCAGGTTTTTTTTTTGTGTTTTTTTTTTTTTAACTTTTTGTGTTATTTGGCATGAAAGTACCACCAGGTCACCTCCTCCTGTGTTCCTTGTCTGTGTGCCAGCACCTGGTAGCCGCAGACACCAAAGGTACAGCAACTCAGCTTCAGGAAAAACAAAATTAGAAACAGCAGAAGCAGATGCCAAACAGTAGCTACATCTGGATTTTGGGTGATCGACTCCACATGTATTTCCCTGTTACTGCACAATATCCTAAGCAAACATTTGAGTCTCCCTTTGCAGCCCAGGGTCTCTTCATGTCTAAAACCATTCTTGAGTGTGTTGAGTGAAAAATCTGCTAGACCACAGCTGGTAAGAGATAGGTGGGACAGCGGTTACGTTGGTTACTGGGAGCCAATTCCCACGTGATAACCATATGAAGGCATTTCACAAAACACATGCCCCACAAGCTGGGGAATTTAAGGCAAAATGGGTAACTTGAGACAGTGTGCCAAGATACCAAGGATCTGGCTTTTGCTGTATTTAGTTTATTGAAATCAGGAGGTCTTAGTCGCTCACCATCTCAGCAGCTACCAGACAATGAATTGTATGTGAAGATATTCTCAGCTTTTCGGTCCTTTCTTTTTTTTTAATGTTATTTTTTCTTTTACCCATTTTTTTTAATACAGCATTCTAAAATGCTTACAGTTGGCAGTATCTAATGAACCTCTAACATGCCAGCTCGTACTATTCATACTATCTCATACTACCTCTTTATGTCATTAAACCCTACCATTCACAGAAAAAAAAAAAAAAAAGTGTTTCATTTTTATTGTTAGCAGTATTGCTGGAATAATATAACTCCTGTTTGTCAGAATTCATTGTCAATCACCTTCAAAAGAAAAAAAAAAAGATTTGTGGGGAGAGATCTACACATGCATATACATACTTTGTATATTTTTATTATTAGTTGTATATATTTATTATTAGTAGGAGATGAGCTCTTCTGAACTTCTGGTAACTGGTACAGTGAAAGTATCTCTGTGACTTGATATCTTGATTACACAGGAGTTCTTGTTCTCTGGATCAAAAAAGTGAGAAAAAGGCAACTTGGTTCCTCACAAGAATTAATCTGCTCATAAATATAAGGGTTAGCTAAAATGTGTGTGTGTGTATTTGCTGTAATTATTTTTGAAAAATCACATCAAAGGCTTTTAGTAAACAAAATGTGTCTTTAATTTCTTTTAATGATAATTCTGGATATTCAAATAAAAGCAGTTACAAAAATCAAAGGAATAGTGAAAAATAAAGGAAAAGCCAGATTTTCCAAAAAGCAGCATCTCTCATTTCAGCACGGCACCGAAGCATCTGTCTGTCCAAAGCACTTAGCACTCAGCAGAAACCACTGCTCTGCAGTTTGAAAACAGAGCCCTCACAATTAGACTCCTCAACTGGGTGAACCGAAAGCCTGGGATCAGAGCAGGTTTTGATCAAGTTGTAGGAAATACGGCCCTATGTGCCGAGCTGCCCCTCTTCTGTCAGTAAGCAGTCAGCTTTGCTGTGCAAGTCTTGGGTTGGGAAGAGTTGTGTGTTTTCCCAAATACTCCATTATAACCCTGCCCTGGGTTGTGATGTGGCATCCTGGGGCTTGGCAGGCATGGCCTTCTCTTAAAAAAAAAGTCATTGAAATGTCCTTTTGTTCATCTCTCCTCAATAACAATGTGCCAATAACAAGCTATCCACCTTATGGACAACGTATAGATCGTGGGTGTCCAAACCTCCTCAGAGCACACCTCATTGCTGCTGCCACGTCCTTGCCCATTGCTTTCCACACTCCCAGGACACCTCCCATGGCCTCCTGTGTTTCCCCAGGGGCTGTGCCTTCTTCCTCGCCCCTACTAAACCCTGAAGACCCAAATGGCACAGTGTTGGGGACAGGAGGCATTGACAAGTTCCTGGCATAAAATGGAGCTCTGCAAGGTGGGGAGACTGGTGTCACACGGAGGAGAGGGACCTTGGATTATTGCACAGATGCTGGAGTCTGGTGTGGAGGGGTGAGTTTAACTGGAGCACAGCTCTGCTGCTGGCCTGGCCTGGTTTGGAAATGTTTCCTACAGTGATGAAAAGTAGATGTGTCACTGTGAACCACAGGAAATACTACTAAGCAGCGCTTCAGCTGCATGGGAGCCTCTCTGGTGGTGGTGCCTGGCTGATGAGCAGAAGCAAACCTTCAGGAGATGTAGGCATAGCCTGGCTGGGACTCAGTGGCCACGTGTCTCTAGAAAAGCACTCCGACAGATCCTTATCACGGCGATGGCAGTGCTCTGAGGTAGTGAGCCTCAGTCTCCTGAGCCTAGTGGAGGGGATGGAGCCTCTTGCCATGCCTGTCCCAAGGGTTGCCCTGTGCCCAGACAGTGCTGTTGGCCTCTCAAGCACCAAAAACTTTATTAAGTACTAGTTCTTACAGCATCCCTAATGTTGCTGTGAGTAGTATGACCCAAGCAAGAGGTTAACGTGGCAGGAATGGATGTTTCCGCAGTTAGGAGTGTGCTTTGCTGGTCCATGACAATGATCGTAGGTGGCCATGGCAAAGTACATGACAAAGTACTATCCTACAATGTGATAGAGGAGCTGGAGCACACGTGCGAGTCTTAAATAAGAGAGTTTGTGCTGCTTGTCACCTTAATGTATCACATCCCACAGGATGATACCTCTTCTGGTGTAAGCAGTGAGCCAGACCCAAAGTAAAGGCTATTTTTTTCCCAACCTGATCCAAGGGCCAGTGGAGGACGTCTATCTCCCTACTCGTAAATCAAGGCTTTGTGGAAAGGCACCGCTGCCAGGTGGCAACAGATGAACGTGGCATGACAGAGGGCTTTAGGCATCTTCTGGCTTAGCCTCAGCTCAGGAAGACCAGCTTATCTGAGCTCAAAATATAGTGGCAGAAAGGGGAATGCAGCATCACAGAAGTAAAGGCACATCAGCACACACACACACGGCATAATCACAGAGGCCTCATTTTGTTAGAAGCACAGGCTAAAAACCAGGCACATCTGGTGCCACTGAGCAGTTGTATGCAGGAGCTCAAGCAGCAGGGAGGCAACAGCTTGCCCCTTTTTCCTGGGCAGGATGGGGAATGAGTTAACATGTGGGGCACTTTGGGCTCTGTGATTTTTCCAGTGACACTACAGTGAGACTGCACAGGGCCAGTTCTGGGGACTGTGTCAGTGATGTGGAAGAGGTCTTTTGTTTTATGAGATGTATTTGACCACACAACCTCTTCTTTGATGGCAAGAAGCTGTTCTCAGTGTACGGAGCAGTTTGTGCTTCTGTGCCAGGCTTGGAAAAGGGCACGTATGCCCAAAGGGCTTGTCCATTTTTTCCATCTCTGTTCCTTCTCTCCGCGGACCTTGACTTGCCACCACATCTCCCACTGTTCACATACCATACGTGGCTGGACAGCAGGGATTTACAAGTGGGAAGATGTTCTCCACTGGCCCTTGGAAGACGTTGGGATGAGATTCACTCTGGAAAGGAATAGCCTTTATTTTGGGTCTGGCTTACTACTGCTGGGAGAGTCCTGGCTGTTCACGGAGAGACAGCTAAATCGTGGGCGTGTTTATTGGAATTACAAATAGCTTTATACAGACGAGTTAGCCTGGTCACTGGGAATTTGTATGGGTAATTATGGGCTCATTATTATCTTCCCTGCAGGGAAGACACATGACCCAGTAGTCTGAGGAAAAAGTTGGGCGCCAGGAACTCCTGGACTCTAATCCCAGCCCTGACACTCCCTTCTCTGGCCCCAGGCAAGTGACTTAACTTTGTGCCTTGGTTTCTCCGTCTGTAAAATAGGGATAATATCTCTGAGGAGTGTTGTGAGGATTAATTAGATAATGTTCACTTAATGCTTTGAAGATATGAAATGTGAAATCTTATTATGCAGCCTGGAATGCTTTCCAGGCTCTTTTGATTTCTGACCGCACGCTTTCATTAGATCACCTCCTTCCCCGCGGAGGTGGATTCGCTTGGGAGCCACCCCAGCTAATTTGGGAGTTGTTTTTTTCCAATAGCTTGGAGCGGTTCCCAAACCCTCTGACTCACAGCAGCGCACTGGCGAAGCTGAATTTTATGCAGATCTGTCTGACACCTGACCCTGGCTGGGGAACGCCTCGGTGAGTGCTGGCTTTCAGGAGACAGGCCAGGGAGTGGCTGGAGACGGGATGAATCAGGTCTAACTGTCTCTAATGAAGCCAGGGATGGATCTTGCCCTTCAGCCTTCTCCAAAAGCAGCTGCACTTCTGGGAGTCCCTGCAGGCCAGGGGTGCAAGGAGCAGCTCTTTCCCCGCTGAGTCCTTCCCCGTGGTCCTGCTGAAGCTGCAGATGCTCCCTAAGCACTTGGCCAGGTTCTGGTTTTGCCTTGATATTGTGAGGCATGGACATGAGAGATAAGAGATTTTTCTATGAGTAAAACGATCCCCTCAGTCATTCCCTTTATGTGCAGTCAGCTTCCTTGAAAGATTGGTTCCTTGGGGAAACGCAGGCTGCTGTGCCAAGTCCCCGTGCAGGGCACAGTAAGGCCGAGCACTGCTTAAAAAACAACAGGAAAAGCAGGCCTTCTTCCTGACATCTACTTATTTTTTAACCGTTCCATGGTCTCATCTGCCATCCCCTTCCCACAAAACCCCCTGCCTGCACCCAGTAATGCTTGGGACACGCAGGAGCACCCGGCTGCCGTGGGCTCAGACATGACTCCAGCACAGCCAGGAGCAGCCCCGGCTGTGGCACCGGCACCTCGCTGGGGGTCAGCCTCTTCCCAGAGCCTCCCCTGGCACCCAGGGCTTGTCGCCCGCAGGGTTTTGCCTGGAGGTGCTGCGAGGGCTGAAGTTCAGCTACTCAAAAGCAGGAGCTCCCTCGAGTGGAAAAACCACCCCACTGCAGCGGGGCGCAGCGTGGGGCCCCAGCTCCATCCACGCCGCGATACAGGGACACGAGGTTTGCAATGCACCCCTGCTAGAGGCTCGGTCAGCCCTATGGCAAAACCAAAAGTGTCGGAGGGAATAAACGGGATGGAACTAAATGACGAAATGCAGTCATTTTCAGAGCTAGGTCTTGCTTTGTTTGAAATCAGGACGCTCCTCAAGGCGGGCTGACTGCTTAGGAAACTAATCCCCACCACTGCAAATTACAGAATAGTCACACAATTGCACAATTTTTGCTGGATTTTAAAACAACATCTATTTATTTGCTTATCCCCTACCTTGAGAATGAAATTCGTGTTCACACAGAGATCCTTTCTGCTCGCTGTTGTCCCCCCACAACAACCCAAGATGTTTTGGGAGGACACGGGTCTTTAAATACAACTCGGACCTTAAAGTTTGTATGTGGTATGCCCTCATCTCTAATGCCTGGGAGAAGAGTAATTCTTTGCCCCTTCATCTCAACTGTCTATATCCATCAGGTGAGTGAAAGAAACCCAAACGCAGGGGTGGAGAAGACCTGGGCAGGAGCTTTCACTCTTCCCTCTGCAGCTTGTATGAGAATATCGTCCTGGGGTGTTGGCAAGGGAAAGGGGGACACAGGTTCTCCATCTGGGGGGACACAGGCCGTTTAACACCTTATCACTCACAAACAGCAGACACTACACCTTGGAGTTACCAAAAACTAGAGCAGATCGAGACACGGTGCAAGGGGTTGCTGGTGCAGCACCGCTCAATCCAGCAGATGTAAGCTGTGTGGCTGAAAAAGGCTCGAGGCAGGGACAAGAAGCCAAGTCCCACATGAAATACACCTTCTGGCTAGCTGATGGTGAAAAAAAGTCTGTGCTGGGCTTTGCTGCAGGGCGGTCAATGAACAGCAAAAGGGGAATGCAGCAGCACTCCCAGACTGCTGAAGCACGTGCCAAGGAGGACACAGACTGCACATCACAGGGGCTCTGATTTGATCCTGGGAGCACATCTGAGGCTCATGGCCCTTCCAGCCCCCTGCTCACCCGTGCTCACAATGCCGATACAATTTTAGGCACAGCCATGCAGATTCGTGCACGGGATGCTGTAGTCAGCACCCAGGTACAGGAACGGTTTGTTTGTAGAAAGCAACCCTGCTTCTTTAGCTAAGCTTTGATTATATACGCTATCTGCTAAGTCATTGAAATCTCTTGGAATGAATACATGGAAGAATTATTGTAATTGAATCTAAGTAGTGCTCAAATTAATGTAAATATGACGCATCAGCCTAATAATTAAAGTTGTCAGGTATGGGTTTTATACAGAGCTTGAATTAGGTTCCTGCTTGAACTTGTCGATTTGCCTTGAAGCTTGTAAGGCTGAGCTCAAAAGGCAAAGTGTTGTGGGAATGCTGAAAAACAACACAGCAGGGCAAAGAGCTCTTCTGCTCTGCTCTGGGGACCTTTTCTCCTACCACCTCCTGCACCCCCTGCCTGGCACTTTGCACTACATGCAGTATCCCCCTCGTTTCATTTATGGGTGTTTTGTGGCTTATAGATGGCAGCTACAGCCCCAGATGTTGTCCTGCTCCCTGCTGGAGCCCACCAGCTCCCATCCCACGGTGGCTGAGCCTCACCTGAGGACCCTGGTGGAGCTCCACATCCCAGTCCATCTGGTGCCTGTAGGCACGACTGCAGGAGGCTGGCTCTGCCCAGGGCTGCTCAGGCACCTCCCCAAGGCTCTCGGCTCCAGCCAGAAGCTGTAGCAGAGTCCCTTACCTTGGGAACCACTGTCCCACCAGCTGGGCTGGCACAGCCATACGTTTTGGCTTGAGTGACCCCTGGGAGCAGCCCGGTTGAACTTGCTCTGCTGTGCCCGGCATCAGAACGGGCTGTCTGAAAAAGCACCATTTAGGAAACAAAATGAAGCATTCCTATGGGTATACCAGCTCAGCATCTGGCTCCGAGTCCTTTTATTTTCAAGGCATAGTTAGGAAAAAGGCTTAGGTTCAGGTTTCAAAGTTGAGAAAATACACCAAGAATAGTAAAATGGTTCCTTCAGAGAACAAAATTGCTAAATCAACTGAACCACACCTTCAACACATAAAAGCCTGATCAAAATTAAAAAAAAAAAAAAAGAAAAAAAAAAGAAAAAAAAAAGAGAGAGAGAGAGAGAGAGAGAGAGAGAGAAGCAGAAACCCAAAACTGTTCTCATTTATCTGGGCCATTTGTACTTGCTATGCGTGCATAAATCAGGCATTTGGATACAAATGTAGGTGATGCACAAGTCCACGCACCTATACCTCTCAAAGTCACACAAGCAGCCACACGAATGAGGCTCAGCCAAGTTTTTGCTCCTACTATCCCATGCAGAAGTTAATCCAGCAAGTGAAAAATTTAGTGGGAAGTTAGACCCCTGCACAGTCTGCTGGATGGTGTCTGTGGGTGAGCTCTTGCCGTGGCCTGTTTCATGGTACAGACGGTTCACTGCCGTGGAGTCGCCTACATTGGTAACCTGCTCTGTGTTGGGGACACAACAACCTTACAGAAAGCCTCTGGGCGTGCACAGCCATGGCAGATACATGCAAGAGGAAAAGATTGTGTTTTTGTTCATCCATCTCAATCCTTCACCAACATATGAGGGTCATACTTTGCTCTGAATCTCTCCTGTGGGACACGAACCTTGTGTGCCTTTGTGACTTGCCCAGTTTTGGCAGTCCATATTTACATGGCATGTGACATCTGGTGATTTCTGGTGACATTCACTGAGAGGTGGAGACCATCAATGACAAAGTTGACCAGGATTTTGTTTTCCTGGGAAACTTCCCATTTGTAGAAGAGGCAGCATGGAGAGGTGGATGTGCCAGCTAATTGCACAGCACTCCTGGTGTGGGCAGGTCTACCAGAATCTCAGCAGCACTTTCCAGGCCCCTTGCTTTAAAAGTAGCTTCTAGCCAGTGTCCGGGTGACCTGCACGCTGTCAATGGGCTGTGGCAATCCTGTGCTCCCTTCCTGCTGCCGGGAAGCCTCTCAGTATCGCCCCATCCCTGCTCTGCTTCCCACAGGAGCGGTGGCATCTGCACGCTGGTCCTCTGCTGTGCTGAGCCACCAGGGAGGCATTTCAGAGGGCCGTATCCTGAACGAACGATTAAATGGGACATGGTGTCATGGGACGAGACCCAAGTCCTTCCCTAGATGAATGCCTTGCCCATGCTGCCAGTGGCATTGCTGCGGGGAGTGGGACGAGGTCCCGTTTGGGGGCTGGATCATGGGGAACAGGGGTGAATTGTCCTGGGAGGGAAAGGGCAGGGGCAGGGCTGGCTGGGTTGGACCATGAGGGCAGCAAGGCTGTCCCTGTGGCTTCAGGCTCCTCTGCTTCCTGAGATGACATTACAGCACTGGCATTTGCTGGGATGCTTGGCAGCGCGTCCCAGTAGCTGATGAAAAGGCTTTGTACAAGGGGACGGCGTGGGCTGCCTCGCAGGGAGGCAGGCTTCCCACAATGCCAATTAAGTGTAATCTCAGCGACTCCACTGTCTTTTTTTGGGGGGCTGGAGCCATTTAGCCCACTCGGAGGCATTTCAAACCCTTGCTGTCGAGCCCAGAGGAGCTGAACATAGCCCTTGTTTTTCCTATCCTTTCGCACAGAGCTGAGGTCACCGAGCTCCCATTTAGCCACCCTTATATTTAGCACTTCCTCCTGCATCTCCTACACCCCCTGCTCCTCCCAGACAGCAGCTCCCATCATTTCAACACACTTGCAAGTGGAAGGGGAGCACAGCAGAGCAAGAAAAGTGACCAAGCATCATTCCCTCTCTTGATGCAGCTGAACATGGTCAGCATTGCTCTGCACCTCCTGGAGGGAGGGGTGCACACGGGCAGCCCCCCGATTTTCTCCCTTTGCACTTTGCCACTGGCAATCTTTCTTTACAGTGATAGGGAGCGTGGGCTGCGGTGCTAGGAGTGCAGGTGTGTGGGGAGCTGGGTTGGAAATTGGCCTGGAAATTTGCTGATTTTATGATTGAGTACGTACTGGCTGCTAGCAGGAGGGAGAGCAGAAATGAAGGGCAAAATGGGAGCTGCCCATCCCCTGACCCCAAATTGGTGCCCATCCCAGCCATGGCCTATGCTGGGCTATGTCAGGATGTGTCTTATCCGTGGCTGGATTTACAGAAAGCAGTGTTTTGCAGGGGCAGGTGTTAGCGGAGGCACGAGCGATGAGCATGACGATACGACATATTGTGTCAGAACACAAATTAGCCAAACAGGTGACGAGCATGGTGCTGAACCCTTGCAGGGGGTTCAAAAGCATGCAAGGCTGGAGCCAGCCCCTCCTGGTTAGCACTGGGGTTTGCTTTTTGTTGTGGAGAGATCTTTCTCTCCTGGAGTCGAAGTGCAAAAACACCGTCAGAGCCCTGTTATGCCCATAACGTGCCTGTGTGATTTTAGGCTTTCTTTATGCTGCTTGATAGATTGCTCTAATGGCTGTGTTGACATTCATTTAATGGTACTCAATGGCACTTTCATTTAATAAAACTCTTTTCTCACTTTGAACTGGAGTGTTTTCTCAAATGTGGCCTGTGGTGGTTTGCATTTGCTTTATTATTAATTAAAAGTAAACGCCTTTCTTGAGAACATTTCATTGCCATGCAGATGAAGCACCTTCAAATGGACTTTTTCCGTGTTTTATTTCTTTAAATCTATTACCTCCTAAAGCCTGATGAAGTAAGAATTTGAATAACTATTTTTTGAAAGGTAGAATTCACCGATCAGGTTCAGATAAGCAGTTCAGATGCTTATCATCTCAGTTTAACTTCTTGGGCTTATTTAAATAAGGAAAAAAAAAAAAAAGCAACTTGCAATTCAACAAGAACAGCTTCTCCAGAGGTTTTCATTTATGTTAGTCTTGGACTGGGTTCAAACGCTGCAAGGATGCCTTTATCCTGTCAGCACTTCCACACTCCGGGTTCTCACATCGACTTTTTCAGCCTGCCGGAGCAGCCTTTGTCGCTGCAGTCATGTCCAAAAATGCAGAGCCAGTTTTTCAGAGCTGGTTCACCCGACGATGCTCAGGACTTTGCTGGCCTGAGACATCCTAACTGGGCTTGCGTTTGGATGCCAGATGGCAAAGGAGAAATTCTGATGTCCTACTCTTTCCGAAGGAAATCACCTCAGACATATTAACAGTCCTTGAAAGTCTCTGTAATTCTCCTTTCTACTTGAAAATCCTCTGTCCTGTGTTTGTGTGTTGGATTCAACCCCTTTTTAATATTTGCTCTCATCTTCCTGATGCAGGTTGCTGCTTTTATTACCATTTTTCCTTCTTTTTTCCTTCATTTTCTTGTTGCCTTTCTGTACGTTGCCTTTATTCACTGACTGCTGCTTCCATCCTGGTCTACTAAACTGACATCTTGCTAACATTCATAGATCCCTGTAAGACCCAGTTTCTCTGTAATTGTTCACAAAAGGAGCTGCTAAAAAAAATCACACATCTAAATTAAAGCTTTAAGTGTTTCTTTTTTTTTTTATTTCTTTTTTTATACATATGTGTGTTTTCTCATCTTGTCTTTGAGCTTTTTAGTCTCCAGAGTCTTGTCCTACTTCATTTTGTGTCTTGGAAAAAGCTGAAATGAGTAAGTGATCTGTAATGAAGTTTTTAGCCATAATCAAAGGGTGCAGATCCCGTGATGAAAACCTCTCTCCGTTCATTTGACTCAGAAGATTGTGACCAGGAAACACCCAAGACACTAGAGACAGGGTGTCTGGAGCTGAGAATTAACCTGGCAGACGCTTGGACACCAGAGTCTTGACTGCAGAAGCCACCCAGAGGTGCTTTACAGGGAGAGCACCGAGACAGCAGCAATGCCCTGTCTCACAGGGATCATTTTTCTGTGAAATGGCAATGCACTGTGTCCAAAGCCAATGCCTGTGGGGCCTTGTTTAGAATAATTTTAATAAGGGAAAGGTCGAAGGTGAAACGTCAACACCTAAAACTGGTATACCTGCAGCCACGCTTAGGGATGCCTCAGCTGATTAGCTGGCTCCTTGAGCACCCACAAAACCCAAGACTTCAGTGCCTAGTGGAACATCCCTGTGCTTTTGCTTCATGCACTTAACTGAAAAAAAAATGTGGCTGAAACATCGCAACGGTTAGCACAGAGCCTTGTGGCTTGTCTTCCCTTTCTGAGCACAAGGGCTCCCAGCCCTATGGCCATGGGGGCCGCAGGATCCTGGCCCTTCCCCACCCACCCCACCTGCACAGGAGTGTGGTGGTCACGGGCAGGGAGGATAAGGCGTCTGCTCATCCTCCCGTCAATGGGGTGAAGCAAACGGGTGGTATTCTCCAGGGAAAGACCCTTGGCTGGTCTGTGGAGAAGGCTGTGATAAGGCGAGGCAAGGAAGTGACCCCCTGGACGTAAAGGCATCCCAGGAAGGCTGCTATCCACAAACACTGCAAAAACATTTTTGCCTTTAATTCCCATTTTAGCATTTCAGAGCCAACATCTAATAGCTTCTTCCACCCTGGTGCTCCTGGGGGGTACTTTTTTTTTTTTTTAATTTTATTATTTTTTATTTTCCCAAAGGCCAGACACTGCTTTTCCAGTCATTTTTAGCTGGTGTCTGCACAGCCCTTGCTGTTTGATAGCCAGGGCTGCTGATTTGGACAGGAAATCCTGCCCAGCACAGGCAAGGCAGCAGGGAGAGGGGGAATGAAGCCAAGAAAGGGCTTCAGCGGGTGCCTCGGGAGCACCTCGTGGGAGAAGGGCGGGAGGATGTGCTCTCAGCTGGATGTTTACAAACAGAAAGGCTGGTTTGGAAATCCAAAATAGCTATGGAAATTTTTATTTTGGCTTACACCTTAAAAAAACAAAACAAACCAAAACACCCAACCCTCTGAAGCTGAGGCTTTATTCTAAGTGAAGCTTCTTACACAATCCTTGGAAAAGTGGGCTGTCAGCACCCTTAAACAAGAAAACTGCTGCGGTTACTTGTGCAAAACTGAGTGTGAGCGAAGATTTGCTCCTCTTTGTGGGTCTGGTGCCAGGCCTGCAGCCACCCGCACCTGGCCGAGCCACCTCACCAGGACAGCAGGGACGTGGGAGGACAGGCGCTGGGTGCTGGAGGACAGTCAGCAGCACCAAGTATTTTTTTGCTGGCAAGCTCATCTCTTCCAACACACTTTGGGAGCGCTGCAGAAAATCCTTGTGGACCAGCTCTTGCTCTGCTCTAATGTGTCCTCAAACCCTGCAGCTGACAGCAGCATCTGATGAGCGGGTCCTTGCTCGGGGTTTGTACATGGAGGAATCAGAAATGAGCTCACTGCACAACACCAGCAGCCAGTCTGAATAGCAGCTAGCTTAATATGGCACAAACAAAATTAATTATTTGCTTTTCCAAGATCTACCGCCGAAGTCTCTCTTCCTCAGGCTTTCTTATTCTTCACTGCTCCCTTGGGTTTCCCTCCCATTGGAGTGAATTTTTCTGTGCTCTCGGATGGCAGGTTGCAGCAGAGACAGGCTGCACAAAGCTCACCTTGAGGGTGTTTTCCCCTGGATTTTTGGAGAGCTGAGGGTTTCTGGACAAGGGGTTTCAGAAGCAGACTGGGGACGTGATGCTTCAGACTTACATCCAGCTCCGTGTCTTTTCCAGTCTCGCAAACATTTTCTTGCCTATTATTCTGTAATTAACCCTAACCTAGTGGATTTCAAACATTCAAGCCTGAGTAGAAAATAACTGTTTGGATTCAGCATTAAAGGATCATGGTAGCTTTATAACCACCCAGCATGTTTTAAACATCTGGAATCTGGAGTACCTCAGTGCTCAGGGTTTGGCTTTTATTCCGTCAATTAGTGGAGATTAGCTGAGCAGGACAGGCACTCCTGTCTCCACTCCCCTGCACTCCCAGCAGCTGGGACTGGGCACCGCGATGCTGAGAGGGAACAGCGATGTCCCGATGTCCTGCCTCCTCCAGGGTTTGTGTCCCTGCTGTGTTTCACTCCCTCTGTCAGGCACATCCTCTCGTTTTGGGAGGAAAACGCCTGGCACTCTGCAGCCTGACTGCTGCTCCCTGGGCTTCATCGGAGGATGTCTGGAGGTGTCGCTGCTCCGGAGGTCACTGCACGGCATTGGAAACCCACTGCGGTGACAGAAAGCCATCCTCATGAAGGCACAGCAACATCGGTATTAAATAAGCCTTCCTAAAATCTGTTTCAGAAAACAACTGCTAACTCTATAGAGCAGCGCGCAGTTTTCCCTTAATATAAGGGTAATAAAAGGGAGGGGAGGGGGAGTGAGAAACTGGCTAGGCAGCAGCTTTTATAACGTGAATTATCTCAGTCCAGCCTTAAGCCAGAGGTTTCTTTCCTGCAGGATCTCAGACCTGAGGCCTCTTCACAAGCCATCTGTAATTATGCAGTTAATGACTCCTGTAAAGTTCTTTGTAAGATGAGGAAGGAAAGGATGCTGGTGCCTCATTGTTCCACTTTTCGTGATTCTACAGGCACGACCTCCCTCAGCAGTGAGGTCTTCCCTGGCTTTTATCATCCGAGATTACCCTAGCACTGATTGCTTAACAAGATCTGACAAGATCACAGCGCGGGGCAGTATACCTGCAGGTAAAACAAAGGTCGCTTTGGAGTCATTTTCTCACAGTCTGCAGCACACGCATTTTCAGCTCCCAGAGGTTTTGCAGAGGCTCAGGGAGGGCTACTCACCCAGCAAACGCAGTTGTGCCTGGTCAATGGACGAGCACCGGTGGAACCACACTCTGAGCGTATTTATAACACATTGCCAGCATAAACCCTGTGCGATGGTATCCAAAAATGAGTTAGCAGCTAAGACAATTTAGCAACCAGCTGTCAGATGCAGGAGATGCACGCTCAGATCCAACTCCCTTTTATAAACCCCAAATCAGCGAGAAGATATCGTGGCAGCCTGGCTGTTTAGAGGACAGCCAGGTGTGCCACAGCCATTCAAACAGCACATATGTTGGCAAGCTTAACTTGTTTTTCCTGGAGTTTTTCTGTGACTTCCCATAAGTCTTGGCTATGATCTTCTGAGCTCTTCCTGTTATCTGCAGACTTTGTCATCCATGGAGGTGGACTGCAAATTTGCAAGATCTGTTTTCTCGAGCCAAAACCTGAATGTAGATGAGCAAGTGCCACATTCAAAAGTGTCTGGTCACAGCTTCTTTGTGTCACAGGCAATGATGCTGGAGCTCAGCAGAAACGCTCATACCCAGCCGTGCTGGGAGGGGAAAGTGCAGTATTACTGAAACTGGAGTCAAGCCCTGGGAGCACAAGAACTCCCTGACAGAGACCAGAATTTTAGGAAGGATGTTTTTACCCCTTTACTGGGCACGACAGAGTAATGAAGCCTGCCTAAGCAGAGGGGTTGGTACGCTCGTCCACAGGCAGAGCTGCCTGGAGCCTCGCAAAAATCCTGTACAATACAAAGCCAAGCTGCACGTCAGGATAGTTGCTGCAATATCATTTATCTATCTCACCTTTCTCTTTACTACCACGTTCGTAAATGTAGAGAGGTTCAACTTCCTCATGTGACTATTTAGATTTATTATGACATGCAGGGCATCAGCACTTTGGGGTGCCTCATCCCAGGGCTTTTTGCTCTAGGAGGAGGAGAAGGCAATCCCTACCCCAAAGAGCCCATGGCATTAAACATGGGATAATAGGTAGATAAAACAAGGAGATTGGGAGGCAGCAAGAGAAACCAGTGAGACGGGTTTGGGCAGCATGTCAGCCAGTAATCTCAGCACTCCAGTGTGATTTTTGGGGGGAGTCATGTTGGTGAGGGAGCGATTTGAGAGAGGTTAGCTTTGGGCTGTTCCTAAAGGAGCCTCCTCCCATACCGAGAGACAATCTGGGAGGGAGCAGCAGGTCGCCTGAAAACGTGCTAGGGATGTACTGTGTTGGGGAAGCTGGCAGCACGGCAGCATGTGAGAGGTAAGATGCTCTGAAGGCTCTGGAAGCCAAGACAAGTAGGTACAAGCAAAACCCCATGCAGCATCCTGCCCAGTAGATCTTTTTTCACTCCAAGGGTCCAGAGTGTCTGACTCCACCAATTTGCAGGGCCATAACATTCACTGCAGTTTCCCCCTCCCTCTCCCCTTTAATTTTCCTTCCTTCCTCTGTGCAAATAAAGAGAATGCACTGGGAATTCTTTTGAAGACAGTCTGGTTGGGGTTTGCACTGGAATTTCATAAGGAAGCTTATGAGACATTATAAGATGTCTTTAGAAAAAGAGGCTTTGAACCTTTTATCTTAATGCATTTACCTCTAGAGCACACAGACTTTGTATTCAAGAAAAGCACTTTACAGGGAGAAAATTAAATACATAATGACTTGCAGGAGACCAGGAGACTATATCCTGAGGAGTTTTACTATGGGCTAGCACCAGGGAAATTAAAATGCTCACATACTCTTGACCTTGATTTTGGTGTTCCTGTTTCATGACATAAAGCAATCGAGTTAGTAGGAATATTTTATTATTGTCCCCTACAAATGAACTAGAAACAGAATGCTGTAGATCAGTATCACTCATAATGGCGTAGCTGGTAGAAAACTCTGTTTCAATATTTCACTTCAATTATAGGAGCTCATATTGCCTTAGGTGAGTATGGTAAAACAAAAATCACATAATAACAGGTTATTGTGCAATGGACTGTAAAACCATCAGACAAGGGTGTAAGCTTTTTAAAGTGGAAACCAACTGAATAAAGTGCCTGGAGTCTTTTTCTGTTATTTTCTGGCATTCCCCTGAATGGTTACTTTCTAATACATGCTAAAGACATGCTGTAACTTTAGCTAGCAAAATACTGTTGACTTACATTAAAAAAAAAAAAAAAGATCATGTACAATTGGATAAGCAACATCAGTTAGGAAGGCAGGAAACTTCAAATACAATATATTCTTCTGACAACAACATACATCAAAAAGAGATAGTGAACGCTGAGCCGTGTGTTTCATGGAGAAGGTGGTAACTGAGCAGGCTAGTGGTGTTTTCCTTCAGTTAGCATAACGAGAGCACTGCAACAGCACTAGCACGGTCTCAGTTGAACATTTATTAAATTAAAGAGGCTGTCTCCTGAAAGGAAGAGACTGAGTTAGATTGGCCAAGGGCACCTTTACAACCCTGTATCCATGTCCAAAACAGTACAGCACACCTAGTTAAACCCACTTCACCAGAGCACAACCAACCTGTACAGCAGATGTTGGCATGAGGCTTCTTTGTCATCTTCTCTGCAGCTGTGAACAGATGAGGGTGTTTATTATTTCTTGCAATGCTGCTTTGGAGAACAAATGGACGAGAGTAGAATTCCTTGGTTCTTCTTGCCATGCCATCTCTTTAGCCTAGAGCAAAGTGCTCTGAAGTTATGGGAAATAGTTACCAAGGCAAGTCTTGGAACAGTTCACCTCCCTTATGTTGTCTCAGTCAAGAGAAATGTGTCTGAGATTCACTGGACAGGTCTCTTGGGAAATAAAGGGAGGCCATGGTGAGCTCAGTTCTTAAAGGAGGCAAACCCTCCAGGCTTCCTACCCAGAGAACAACCTGTAGTCATGCAACAATGCCTGGACTAATGGTTTTAGTGGAAATGCAGAAGAAAGAATCTGCTTTTTTGCAATTGCATGGAACAGTACAATAATAATATGAATTTGCCATGGAATTAATTACAGGTTATAGTTCCGTACTAATTTGTGCCTCATAAAATAGTGGAAATAACACTGAGGCAACAGCTCTGACTCTTCTGAGTCACTACTTCAGCTATGACTTACCTGAATATTGTGAATCAGAAATCACATTGGGATTTAGGGCTTTGGCAAAACTGATGTTAAAATATCTAGCTGCTATCATGCCAGACTTACTCTTCTCTGTTGGAACATGTTTCATGAGGTCTTGCTCTAACATCTGTTTAACCAGTTCTTATGCAAAATCTTATGGTATAAATAAAACATGTAACATATACATATGTGTGTGTGTGTACCTATGTGTACAGATATAGGTTTTGCTACTTTATGAATTTGCAAATGCTTTCAGAGATAGATTACACTGATCTGGTGGCGTATGCTGCATGAAGGCAACTCTGTAATGAAGCAGAGGAGTGATCCCTGCAGCCCTCTGTGTTGGTCTCTGCACAGGCACAATTCCTGCCTGCGAAGGGCTGGGACTCGTGCATGGGCTGCTGCTGCACGAGTGGAAGCAACAAGTCCAACAGCATAGCAACTGCTTCCTATCAGCTGATAATTGGCATTGTTTAATCTCTTTTTCCCCACTCTGCTCAGGACCTGTTTTATTTTGCTGTTAATGTTTCTCACCCAACGTTCAGATTCACACCTGCCGTAGCATCGTGGCACCTAATTTTGATGTTTTCCATGTGGCTGTCTGCAGCCAAACCTGCCATGCCAGATGGCTTATATCTAACAGAGAGAAACAGGCACCTTCTGAGCATGTTTCTTGCTTTCCTATTTAGACATCTACTTGAGGATGAGATGTGTCACAGCCCGGTCCCCTTTGCCCATGCTGACTAGCTCCCCATGGGATACAAAGGGAGCCAACAGCTGTTAGCTAAGATGAAAAGGACTGCATTTAGCTAGATGAATCTCCCACTGGATATTTAGCTGTCTGTTACTGATTCGTATTGATTTTCCCTGATACATTCTTTCTTATCTGAACTTTCGTAAATGCTTTCTTGATGCCAGCTTTCCTTTGCTTTTGATGGATATGCTTTTAGCTTCCAGTGGCAGAATGCTCTTTGGGCTGCCTGCAACTATGAAAGTCCTCTGTCTCACCATTCAAAAATACAGCGATAGCTAACTTGCCTGGGCAGAAAAGCTCTCCCATAAATAGCATGCTTATTTGGTAAGGGATGGTTTTGTTAGGCAGGGAAGGGAGAGACATTTCAAGGCAATTTTGTATCACTAGATATTTAGGTTCAGAAATATCTTTATCCACTTTGGGAATGCACTTCCTGTTTTGACTTGCACTCTAAATATATGTAATTTTTAAATTACAGGTTTACGTCAAGAGAACAATTTAGTCAAGTATTACTTTCTTTGGAGAACACATCCTTGTTGTTACTCATAAATTATGGCATGCATTCAGGCATAAAGAATGTACGGATCTATTAATCAAAAGCCATGATCCACATTATGGGTTTTCTGTAGGAAACAGTTCTTCTGGTTGGGGAGGCAAGCGATAGAAAGCTGGTAAAATGCATTGCAAAGAAGGCCTGATTTGAGGTGCACGGAGTTACTGCTTGGAAAGGACATCATGGGACAGGAGGACACGGCAGAGGTTTTGGAGGATCCAATTCATGCCTTGACACCTCCTTGAATTATGAAATATTTCCACGTAGCCTTTCAGTACAGCTAGCTGAGGCAGCCCATTGTCAGGGCAACAGGGCGGTGTGTTTACACCTTCTGAGCAGCAGGCTTCTTATGTTGACAGCTAAAGGAAACAAATGGGTTACTTCAGGTCTGCAGCAAAATCAGCCAGGGTTCAGCACTGTTCAGCCACCCAAACAGTTGGAAACTGAGACTTGACCTTCGTTGTTGGGTGAAGGTGCTGGCAGGGCTGTCTCTGTGCTCTGCCTTTCTCTAAACCAAGGACTGCAGAAAGCCAAATGGGAAAGACGCCCCACTTTGTGGATGACTTGACATTCGAACTTTCTTTGTTGCAGATAATACTTTAAGACTCCGATTTACTGCAGTGTGCAACTCACTGAGGACTGTGCCTCGGGCACGTCTCTGATCCTCACTCATTTGCTGCCTGATCTCTGGAGAGGGACAGGGCAGGGCAGGGATGCAGCGAGGCTGGGAACTTTTCAAGAAGCAGCTGCTGCAATGACAGCAGACAGATGTAGAACATGACTAAGAAACATGAACTACTCAAAGAACATGACTACTCAAATTTTAAGTCTATGAGAGTTGTAGCTGAGGAGTAGGAAGGCTGTAGGTGTCTCAGACACTTTGGATGGTGATTTTTGCCAAAGCTTTGTAGGAAGGAAAGGATCTGAAGCTATGTCATGAAGTTCTTCTCCAGTCAAAAGTTTGGACTTAATTTTTTCTTGGGTAATTTATCCCAAGAGCTCTAATGTGTGATCATGAGAAGAGCATCCCACTAAGAACAATTTTTCCCATGTGTCTGCTGATGGCCCTTGTACCTCTTGAGGTTTATAATGAGCCATTTAGCAATGTGAAGCTGTGTTATAAAATGCAAGCACCACATTTGCTTACATTAGCAGAATTATCACGTGTAAATAATTTCACACTCTTCTGAATACTGAATAGGGCATAAATGTATGCAGTTCAAAATATCATGCTTGGAAAGGTGTGTCTTTGTCTCCTGTTGCAATTATCATAACAAAAGATGAATCTCCAAGGTACATTTGCTTGTGCTGACACTATGCTCATCAGCAAAAGGCCTTCTTCTGAGGCTGGGAATGGGACTTTGGTGGTGGCCCTTTGGAGAAGCACCTTAGCTGAATTATTCTCTCAGTAGTTTCTGTTGTGAACAACAGATACCCTGCTTGGGTCAGAGATTTGTATTTCTTGATGCAACTCCTCCCATGGAACCCAGCTTAGAACTTGTATTAATGGTGTTCTTGTGTCATTCTGCTGTAGCAGCCTTGTAGAAGGGAGATGGTTAATTTACATATATTGCATACACTTACAGTATTTCATGAGATAAAAATCAAAGACACTCCTCCAAAAACACAGAATTGCATTTAACTTAGATGCTGATGCGTTTTCATGTCACATTGACCAATGTCGCACGTAAGCTTTCAGTCGAAATTGTGTTGCACGTGACAAACATGAATGTTCTCTTTCCTTGCGTACACCTCTAACCCTCAACCTTTCCCTAATTTTGGAGCAATCTGCACATCCTACACAAACCTGCCCCAAGGAATATTTGATTCCCAGTATAGAGGATAACAACATCTGTTTATGACCACTGTGGTGAAGAGAAATTGCCATAAGACCTTGGCAATGAGTTTTGAGCTTTCCCCATCAAGCTGATTCAGCAAAGTTAAAATGAAATGGCCTGTCAGAGCATGCCAAGGGGAACCATTTACTGCTCAGAGAGCTCGCAAAGTGTCTCTTTGTTTGTTTTTCCCAATATCTCATCCCCAAGGCTTTCAGGACCATGATAAACAACGCCTCATTATGTTTATGTAAAAGAAATTGAAATTACTGTGCATAGCTATCATTCACTGGCCAGGCCTCAGCCCAAAGAGATTTTGGCTGAAGAAAGCTTTGCAGCGAACATATCCACCCTTTTGCTCCACAGCGCTGTAAAAGCTCTGAACCAGGGTCAGGGTATTACTGGTAGGACAGGATGTGCTGAGACCCTTGCTGAGCCCACCCACACTGCTGCAGCCTTGCGGCTTGAAGATCCCCCAGCCTCTTCCACTTACTTAATCTTTCTCATATCATTATATATCCCCTTCAGAGCCAAGTTCCAAAAACAGTGCCCATCCTTTTCCTTTTCAAGTTGGTAATGTTCTTTTGTCCAGCACATACACACATGCGTGCACACACACAAAATGGTTCCAGCTGTTGTGAATTATAAGCATAGAAAATGCTTTTGGAAAAAAAAAAAAAAGGAAGAAAAAAGAAAAAAGAAAAAAGAAAAAGTGAATGGAAGATCAGCACACAATCCAGTGAGTGAGTAAATGTTTCTCATTAGTGATTAGATCTTCCACGTTTTCCTGCATACTTATGTTCCGTGGTTAGTTCCTTGTTCTCGATTGACTTGGGTTGGACTAGAAGACTTGCACATTGTTTTTAAGAGACTTGATCTTCTGTGAGGACACCTTGATTTTTTTTTTTTTTAAATTGATCTTTGCAAACTCTCATCCTGTCTGGTAAGGGTATTTAGATCCAAATCTTCAACCCGAATCTTGGGCTAGCTCAGTAACATTTGTATCAGCAATGATGTCTTCATTAAAGGCCAGCACAGAAATCCCTTACCCACCCTCAGAGGGAAAGTACAAGTGATGCTTTAAGTTACCTGCAACTTTTGCTGGTCTAAGTAGTTATCATTCCCAGCTATTTTTCCTTGGACAGATTCAGGTTTCTATTAAGGTATTTCAAATGCAGGACAAATGTTTCTCTTCTTCAAGTATGTCAGTCAATCAAGAGGTCAAAGAAATGCTGTTCTTTGAGTATCCGAAAAGATTAGAGCTGCCAGGGAAAAATAAATTCATTCTTATCATGTTGGATTGTTTTACTCCCGAATGATGGCAAGTTTTTGGATACCATTGACCTGTTTGAAATGTGTTATTGATTTCTACATCCAATAATAAGCAGCCTGAGTGTTGAATACCAGATGGGATAGAAACAGAACTGATACAGACCCACCAGAGAGGAAAATATGTCATTCACAAAAAATGAAATCCATGCCCAATAATTGTTTGGATTTCTCCCATTATTAGTCCCCAGTCTTCAAACCTGTATTTTGTTGATTGAAGTATCTTAACTTACAGGCTGCGATGTGCTGATGCTCAGGCAATACAACAGTAAAATAAAGCTAAATGCTAGGAATATGTTAGAACTGTTGCCAATCTGTGTTGAGATAAAGCTGCTAAAATTAACAAGTGCATTGTTTTCCTAGAAAACATTATCTGTCCTGAAAATAGAGTTCAAGACAGTCATGTTCAAACCTATAGACTTGGGCCAATTTCTAATCTTATTTACACTGATGTAATTGACATGAGGAGTTGGCTTGCAGTGTGCTTACACTACATCTCAGTGCTATTAACAGTAACTACAACAGAATTTAGGCATTTTTTGAATATGTTCTACTTTGCATCATATCTCCATGGCAATGTCTCTTAGCAAGTGAGACATTTCTTTGAAATGTTTGCATTAAAATGTATAGATTGAATTAACCCCCAGCCAGGAAGAAGCTAACCAATATCACAGCTGAATTTTAAAATATTCTGTTGGCTGAAGCTTTCCTTTGCAAGAAACATTGCACTGTCTGTAAGTAATTTTTGCTTCAACCACAAAGAATACATTGGTGCATAGAAATTTTTTTTCAGGAACTGCTAGTTAACCTAGCAATTTAAAACTTCTCTGAGTGCAGAGTGTGGGAACAGTAAATAACCCTGGTTTCTGCTTTTCTAAATCCGTTACAGGAAAGCTCCATGACCTGTTAACTCTTTAGTCTGGGTATAACCCTGGGTTTTTTTGGAGACTGGACTGAGAGCTTCTCATTTCTGCTGGCAGTGCCCTACTCCAAGCCTGGGTACAAAGGCCATACAAACAAGCAATGGACTCAGGCAACACATGCCAGAGGGTCCTAGTTTGCTTGTGTGCAAATCATCAGGAGTTAGTTGACGATATTGCAAATTAAAAAATTCGGCACTTCTGGAACAACATAAAGGTTGAGGCTGAAGGCTGTAAAACCTTGGAATCCAGACTATTTTCAGCCATCACCCAAGTTTCTGTTCATTCCTTATATCTGCCAGCTCACTGTTATGTGTCCAGCAGCAACTCCAGCAGTATCACAGTGCAGTAGGCACAGGGTTCTGTAGATGCAAAAAGATAAACTGGCTTCTCTCCAAATTTGCATACATTTAAGTGTTCATATACATTTATGTGCATTTGTTTACCAATAGGTCCAACACAGAGCACTCCTGCTGATTCACTGGCAGAACATCATGTAATTCTCCCTTACAGGTTTCCATGAGGTCTCCCAGCCAAATGCCAAACATATTTGGCTCTGTTTTGTTCTGAGGTCTGATGAGATCACAGAAAGGAAAATGCCCTCAAGACATCACAATAGAAATTAACCAAAAGACTTCCTCTTGGGGAAATGCCTTAGCAGGCATGAATTAAATGTCAGCAACATGCAGATTGCAGAAAGTCCTTCCAGTCCATCACCGTATATGGATCATAATCCACAAGATGATCCTGTTCTGGGTCATAACCAACACGGACATAAAAAAGTGCTTTGAATATGATTGTACGGGTTGGCAGATGAGAATCCTTAGTTTTCACTTTGATGCCACACGTGGTGTGCTGGCTGTGGGTTCATTTCATTTCATTTGGTTGTTTAAGGTTCTTTCCACACACAAAGCTTTCTCATGGAAGTATCCATGGCTAGTGCCTTCCCCTGTTTCTGTTCAGCTGTGAGATGGTCATGCTGTTATCTGCCACGAGTAATCAACCTGGCAAATGATAACCTGGTGATGTGTAAACTTTCAAACCCATTATCTGCTAGCAGCAGCACTGCATATCTCGATCTGAAGTCTTCAGCTGCTTGGAAGCTTCAGCCAGCAGCAAGTGACAGGAGCTACTGCAAACCCAGCACAAATGTTGTTTTCCCTCTCCACTGGATATCAAGTCATACGTGAGATCTGGGTGCAGGGATTCCAAGTCCTGACTGAGGACTCTGGTGCACAGCACCATTTCTTTGGTCTAGTTAATTTTCTCTCTGTCTCCATGAGAAGCAGAAGTTTCTTAAGAGCAAACCTTAACAGAACAAACTCACAAAAGCACTAACAGACTATCACAGGCTTCCTCACTCCTGCTTTTTGTCAAGATGTTGTGGCACTTTCTTGGCCTAACTTGCATGTTGAGCAGCGGCTACTCAAAAGATGCACCCCTCCCCTCAACTCTTTCTTCTCCTGAGGGAAAGGAGGAAAGATGCTGACCCCCATGTGACAAAGATTGGTCACGTCACATAGAGCAGGCATGCCCAGCATGTGGGTACTGTGGTGGTGTGAGCAGTACAGCAGCCATCAAGAATAGAAAACAGTAAAATAAAGCAGACCTTCTCATACTTCGTGGCTTTTGATGCTGACTGGAGAAATGTGCTGTTTGTGAGAAGCAATGAAAGGGATGTTCTGGTCTGTGTAAGCAGCCAAGCACAGAACCTGGCCTTGTTCAAGGCACTTGGGTTACCACTGGAGACTTCATGACTCCCATGTGAGCAGCCTGGGCCATGGTCCCGTCTGGTGCTAAAACGGAGGTTTCAGTTTGTGGCACAAGGATCAGAAGCTGAGCAGCACAGGCAAGCTGCAGGGAGGGAGCAGTGCTAAAGGTAGGCAGGAGCACAGCACGGAGAAAGGTGGTAGTACCAGTGGGAAGGTGGGGAATGGATGTTATAGAGGCTGTGGGGAAATACATTAGGTTTGGGAGGCAATGTGGTGAATGGAGGAGAGAAAATAGAAGTAAGACAAGGCTTGTGTGCAGGAGGTGGAACCTTCTCCTGTGCCTGTGGTCTGGAGGAATGAATTTCCATAAGCATTATTCAAGCACCAACACCACTGTAAATAGCCCACGGCTTTTTTAAAAAATACCTCCTGACTGTAGGTGGTACCTTGTTTACAAGGCCAACCTCTCCCTGCCCCAACAGCCTCCAAGCGGGGGGAGGAGGTCAGCTCGCCATGTGCTGTTGCAGCAAACCGCCTGGATTAAAGGTCCACGACTTGTTTCATGGTCCTTTCTTGTTCACCCCGGGCAGGGTGAACAACCTCCCTTCACTGCCAAGGGCAAATGCTCCCTGCTTTCCCCACAGAAGTGAGGACCTCGAGCATGGCTGAGGGGGTCTGGCCCTGTGGCACTGTGCGAGGCCTAGTCCAGCACACTGCTGCGTGCCCACCGCTGCCTCCAGCCACAGACATCACCCAGCATTTCTCCCGTGGCACTAATTAATGCAGGATGTTCATTCAACACTGCAAACGGGGAGCGTATATATATATCAACACGTATCCTGTTTCTCTCAGCTGAGCTGTTTTCTTTATCCCCAAAGGGACTTAACAGCAACATCCAGCTACTGTGGGCCCCTCACTGGCCCGGATCGTCTCCAAATCTTCAGCAGTACGAAAACGTTCTGCTGTTCCCCTCCACTGATAAAACATCTCGCAGTAACATCTACAAAAAGGTGGTAAGTTTGCAGTGCAAAGCTAGGGGAGGATTGTCAAAACACAGAGGTTTAAAATTAAGGCGCTGCTTTTATTTCAGGCCCACAAAGATGAGCCTGAATTTAAAAGAGCAATGTGCATTTAGCAGTTAACTTTAAAAATCACAGGATCATTCCAGCATTTTGGAAATCTGTCCATTTTGTAGGAGACCTGTCCTTTAGACCCCTGTATTGTTTTTCTGAGATATTGCCCTTAGATTTAGAATGAAATGCTGCTTTTGATTCAATACCAAATGACAGGAACTGCATCTTTGCTGAATTAACTGCCATAACATACAATTCAGTAAATAAAGGTCCTTTGCAGGAGTATTGAACTTGCTACTGCAAGTTGCACACACCCATCTTTCGTGTTGTCATATTTTCCTGAATATACCGTGTTCTAAATCTAGGGAAGAAATCATTTCTGTATGGCAACGGCTCATTCCATTTCTATTAAAAAATGCAGTATCATGCTCTGTCACTTTTGGTAAAGTAATTAAGCTTCTACATAGATTTATGAAGGCACCAGCGATCCCCACCACTAAATTTGTTGTGATCTAGTCAACAGGGATATTGCATTTAGTATGTCTTTAGATATAATGTCTGGGATACTGTGAAATACGCTTTACCTTAAATTATCTTCTATTACTTACAGGCTTCCTTCATCTTTCCCTATCCCCCATAGCATGATGCAAAGCATGTCAACACAATGATGGGGCAGAGAAGTGAAAAACTCATCCATCATGGATTTGGTCAGATGACGTTATTCTCAATAATAATATATTTACCAAAAAGTGCAGTTTTTACTATCAATCAGATTATGAATCAGGATAAAATTAAATGAATAAATTTGAAATGAAGACTAGAGAAAGAAGATTATAAAAGTTGAAGCTTTTTGTTCTTATATTTTTAAAATGAAACAGCATTTCTCTTTAAAACCCATTCATTTTGAAAGCCAGCAAAATTATTTTTAAAAGGTTTTATCTCATGACAAGTAAATGAAATGCCTCATACTAGGTCAAATAAAATATTTGTTTGATCAAAACTATTTTTTTCCGGATTATGCAGTTTTTGCAACTGTATCAACTATGTAATTATTTAAATTGAAATGATCTAGCCCTGATCTATAACAGTATAGACCAATACTAATTTCTTTAATACCCACCCACTAACTTTGGAATAATATCAAAGTATCTGAACTAGTATCCGAAATATGATCAACATCAGAGCATAAAATGCACATTATTCCACTCTGACGGCAATGAAAAGGTAGTTATAATTAAATCCTTCCTTTGAGCAATATTTTCTTTTTTTATTGAATACTGTTTGAAAACAGGAAGATAGGCAAGAAACAGGAACTTGAAAGTATTCCATCTCATGCAAGAGTGATTGTCAAACAAATGCATAATTCTGTTCATTGTTTTTAAGAGAGCTGATTAAAACCTTCCCTCATCAGTTCAAACAATCTGTACACCATGGCTGAAGTTCAAGTGATGTGTCTAAATCTGGTATCTGGAAGAGAATAACAACTGCAGAGAAAAATCTGTCAAGAATCCTTCAGCAGGAGGCACCCTGGGTGATCCTTGGGTCCTGTACTTAGCTGACAAGTTCTTGTTCAGCCTTCACCACAGCACTGTCTTGTTTCCTGGAGTCCTGATACATTTCTCAAACCCACATTCTCTGGTTTGATATTTCAGAAGAGGGCTCTCATGGTGCTGAACATGAGGTTTGTTGCTGCTAGCACTGCTGTTGTGGCCTGACAGCCACTCAAGTGGCCCCAGGGGCTCCAAACCTCAGGCTGCTCTTTATCTGCAGTGCAGCTCTGGGAAAGGTGGAGGCTTTGCAAACGTGGCAGAAAACGGACAGCCTTTTGTTAGGACAAGAAATACACAGCTGCACCTGGGAACATTCAGTTTCTGCCTGAAAGTTTCACCTCCGTTTCAGGAACCAGGGCCCAGATGTTCCTTGGTGTATATCAGTTCTCAGTCAGAGAGACGTGGGGTCCAGAGCATGAAGGCTCTAGAATGTAACAGTGAAGGGAAACCCTTTCTTTAAATAAGATTCTGTCTCCTTAGTAGATGATCTCTTGAGCAGGTTTATTGGGTGATCCACTGCATGTTTCTTCCAGTTGAGTTCAGAGCTGATAAATTTGGACTTGCCCAATGTAATAGGTGCTTCCTACAATCTAGGGCTACTCCACTTAAAGTGATGATCACCAAAGTTTAATAGCATTCATTCTTAGGCAGTCATCTGTGTTTAATAACACTGATTTAAGTGTCCCATCTAAGAACTGCATTGATTCTGCTCTATGAGTTCTAGCTCAGCAGAGCTAGAAAAGCCAGCAGAGCTAGTTCCACCTCCCAAGTGGGCTTTGCAGGCTGGCATGGACATGGAGGGCACAATGTGAGCAGCAACTCCAAGACAGGCCCAGGCAAATTCCTCTAGCTGCCAAAGAACTGCATGCTGATAAACTGAGCGGAAAATATATGGCGGGCAGTTATGCTAGTAATGGTACTCAATTCAGGTAGCACAGCTTACATATGGCTGTGTATGAGCAATAAGTGTTCAAAACACGTCTCTAAATCCCAAATGCTGTGTTTGTGGTTTGATATTCATTTGCAATTAATCTTCTTTTCAATCTGCTTCTATAAGACCACATACCTTATGAATATTATCATATTGTATTGCAATCGTATTACTGTGTTATTGTATTATTTTTTTATTGTATTATTGTGTTATTGCATTGTATTCTCTATTCTTGACAAAGATTGGAGAATCTTCAAGCAACCTCTCTCTTGGCAGAGGGTCTCTTTCAAAAGTATCTTATTTCAAGATCCTGCTAAGGGAATATATTTGGATTGCGTTTCTGATGTCATAGGCTACACTGATAACAATCATATTTATGATATATCTTGAAATAGGGAAATAACAGGAAGCATTACACATACTGCATTCATCAAATACATTACTATGACCAGCTTAGCCAAAGCAATCCCCTTACTAGGAATATTTAGTATTTAAAACAACACTCTGAGTCTGTTTTCATTTTAGCTTTTCATTTTCCCTCAAAACATCAGAAATACTGTACATGTGCAACCGAAGCCTGTCTTAAATTAAATTTAGACCATGTAATTGTGAGGACTGATGCTTGCTCACTTTGGATCACTAAATCAAGTTGAATTCTAGCCTGATACATAAAAAATAAATAAATAATTCTCTCCTTATTAAATGATAATCACACTGAATATTTTGCTCTTTCCATATAATTATGTCAAGCAAATTTACTTGCAGCAAAGAAGAATACAGAAGTAAACACAACACAACATTAAAGATCACCACCGAAAGCCCCTCTAATGCCAGAAGGTATGGCTGTCAGTCATCAAACTAGACATATAAATTTACCAGCCCCTAGAAATGATGAGCAACATCTCTCTGCTGCAAAAAGTGACCCCCCGTCTAAGAATTTCACCCAGATGTAGAATGAATTTGAATTAATAATCACATTTACATTTCAGTAATGTAACTAGCCAGCTAATCCTATTATTCCTTTCATATGTATGTACTGCTTTATAAAAGTGTTAGAAATCAGCATGGTTTATTGCCATGACAACCAGACACAAGTTCCCCACTGCAAACACTTTCCCATTCCTCTGTGAGAGACCTTTAGAGAAAAAGAGCCCAATACCTTTCTTTTTTTTTTTTTTTTTTTTTTTTTTTTTTTTTTTTTTTTAAGTTTTGCACCAGAAGATTAAGCGATAATCTTCTGGTGTGCTGGGCAAGTTGACTCAAGGCCCTGCCAAAAGCATTCATCTTTGCAGTCTCATGATGCATGTCAACCTTTTGCGGATGATGCCCACTTTTGCATGATACAGTCCTTCAAGCTCAGAGGCTTTGTTTCTCTTAATAAAAGCAGTGACTCCAGGGACTCTGAATCAGTGATGAGCAATATGATGTTCAACTTCATCTCTTTACTCCCAGTTCCTCTACTTCAGTCAGCCTTAAACAATTTCTCTCCTTTCCTAGACCTGTATTTTTCTGTCTCTTGCCAGTTGTGGCCATGCTAGATTTAAAACGTGCTATAGGCTTCTTGCTTTTTTTATCTTTCCCTGTAAACTCGTCCCTCCAGTACCTCCTTGATACTACAAATAAATAAATAAAAAATCCTAAGCACTGTTATTCTTCTTCTTCCTTTTTATTAGCAACATTTCTAGAAGTCTAGAAGGCCTCTTGTATTTTCCAGTTGGTTGCTGAGATTAATCTTGGCTGAACTTCGTTAAATTTTGCCTTTCCTTGCCCCACTTTTTACTCCATTTTCTCCTGCCATCTACTGCATGCACTACCAAGGGGGTGGCTGTCAGGAGGGAGCCAGGTTTACCCTCCAGCTCACCAGGTTATATCAGGGTGCATCGTTCAGCTGCTGCAGGCTAGGCTTTATGCAGAGGAGCCCAGAGTGCCCAGGCCAAGCAGGAGCCCTGCAAACCCCAGCAGTGGCACTGCAGGCCAGGACTGAGGGATGCTCTGCAGAATGAACCCGCTGCAGAGCTCACATACAGCCTAGCACGTGACCCATCAGATGCGATGGTTGAAACGACAGGCACCTGGTGGGGAAGATCCTGCCTCATGTATGTGTCTTCTTCATTGCACTGTTCAGTAGTTTGGTACTGAGAGCCTTTCCTCCTGCACTTCCCATCCAACAACATGCACAGCCTCAACTCTGGCTGGCCTTTCCTGGGGAAACAGCCCCACGAAGTGCCATTGTGTGACTCCAGGAAGAGACCCTGAACCTGGACTTCAGTGGGTTGAATGGTCCTTGGCTTGACCAAGGAGGGCCTGGGAGAGGCAGACTTACTATTTTCCTTTTAAAGATGAAGAAATGAAGCCTTCAGAAACCCAGGCACCAAGGCAGTGTCCTTCTGGATCATGTGGGGAGACACGTAAGGTGTCTGTCTCAAGGTTTCCTTGACCACAGAGCCAGCGGAGTGCAGAGATGAGTGCCCATGAGACAACAGCTGAAGGAGCAGCTACACCAGGCTCCCAAACCATTTTGTCCAAAGCCATATTGCTGAGCAGGGGAAGAAGCTCCAGGGAGACAAGAATTTGTTACATCAGCTCCACCAGGCGTCCCACATGCCAAAGCATCTCTGTCAAGGCTTTAGATTTGCAGCTGGAAGTTTTTGCAACCTGTTTGCTCCCACAGTCAGCACTGGTTTCTGAGTCCAGAGGTGCAGCTTCCTAAATTCTTCACAGTGCCTACCATTAAATACTGCTGAAATTACCTGCAGCTGTGTCCCTTAGTACTTTATGGGCCCCAGGCCTCAGCTCTTCTGTTAATCTCTGTATTTGGCCCACAGCTGTTTGGATCACTGGTGGGTTCAGCAGAAGGGGCAGATGCAATAACTCACGAGGTGTGGGAAGCACACCAGCATCTGCCTCCGACCTCTGATTTTCCTCGTTGTCTGGGCCCTGTGCCACATCATCTTGTTCTCTGAGTGGGTCCCTTTCAAAATCTCTCAGCTGAGGAGAAACCAGGGACATGCAGGAGGTCAGGGAAGAGGAAGGCCTGAAGTGGGGACCCAGACCGAAAGAGCAGGTGAGTGCTACGTGGCAGGATTGCAAAGAGTAGGTGGGAGTTATGTGGGAGGCAGGTAGGAAGGCAGGTCAGCACCAGATAGAGCTGGTGCAGTTAGTGCTAGAGAGAGGGGCAAGGTGGGCAGCAGCATTTTTACAGACTGGTGAGAGAGAAACATGAGCCAGGAGGCACGAGAGCAGGGATGTCTAGCAATCAAGCTGGGAGAGGCTGTAATTTAAATCTAATGGGCTACAAGGATGTAGGGTTGGAGGCAAAGGAACGTTAATGTCATTTTTCTAAATCCCATACTAAGAACTGGATTCCTCAAGAAGTCTTGGGATTAACTGATAGCACCACACAAAATATGCAGACATAGCTCGCATTTTTCACAGGCTTTAACTACCTTAATATCTCAGATAATAGGAGGATGTCAGAATAATTTAAACACTCAGAAGCCTTCAGAACTTGAAAAGCTCTCCCAGTACTTAATTAGAGCTAGCTATTGAATTTGGAAAACGATTTCATTATGGGCTCTCATTGTTTTTATTGTTTCTTTCACCTGCTGTGCTCCATAGCAGCCTTCAAATGTCCTATGCGAGCCACAGGATCCCCTCTACTGGGTAGGACCACCAAGTTCAGCATCTCATCTTTTGTCAAAAGTTTCAGGAAAGTATGTTCTTCTCCAGCACTGCAGTCTACTGGATCAGCTAGGCTAGCCTTTGCTACAGGACACGGCTGGAAAACCCCATGCCTGGTTTCTGCAACCCAAAGCTTTACTACCCAATCAATGAGAACTGCAGACAATGCAGAACTAAGCAGCTTAATGTGTCCCATAGAGATAGTTAAAACCCCATGAGATTTCAGTCCCAAGTTCATCCTTAGTTCTTTCTGGGGAGAAACAGGGTAGAAAGCAAGCAAAATAAGAGCCACCATTTTATACCAGATGATGCTTTTTTAATTAATTCAAAACACTGTAAGAAACCAGTTTGCTTTTATTTAACCTGTGCTTTTACTTCACTTTCTTAAGGGGAAGAATAACAAAGAAAATATCTCAGTAATTTTAAAAGCCAATAGTGAATTGAACATTGGACTACTCCAATGAAATGTTCTGTTCTACATTTTTAGGTGTAGGATATTGTGATAAGAGGAGAGGGGAGTTCCTGATAGGAACAAACCATAAACCATAGTTTTTAAAGTGAAAATACTTCACAAACCAAATTTCCACTTTCCACGCACCTGTAGTCATAGATTTCCTTCCAAAAAAACCCATAGGATTCAAGAAAGCTGAATGTATCATAGAATCATAGACTTATAGAATATCCTGATTTGGAAGAATTGAGCCCAACATCCATAAGACCATCTGTGGATGAGCCCATAAGAGATAAGGGAGCTGCGGACACAGCCTGAGGTGCTGATGTACCAGGTAGGCAGCTCATGTCTGCTTCTTTCTTCTGCTTCTTCAGGAGGCGGAAGGAAAGTGATAGCTGTCCCTTAGGCTGATTGACTGCTGCCCTCTAGTTTTCCTGATCCTTGGAACAGCCCTTGCATCTTTAAAGTTCGTAATATCTCTCCTCACTGCTCCCCAGTGAGGTTTCAGAGTCCCCTGGCCTGTGAGTGAGTACCTGTGCTGATGGGGATCTTCATCTCCACTCTTCTCATATTTAGGCCATGAATGTCTTTGTTCTCCTCTGCTGTGGGTGTACTAGCTGTACCATCCCTCTCTTTCCTAGCAGATTTTTTTTGGGGGGGGCATATTAATGCTTCCTGCAGAGATTTATGAACATCCCAAGCACCTCCTAACCTCTCCTAAGTTCAGCATTAGGTTCCTCTTCTGTCTGCATCCCCCTTCCTGAGGCTACAGCTCTCGGTGCCTTTAGTGGCAATGAAATCCTCCATGCATTATTTTCTGCAGCTCCACCAGCACCTGGGGCAGACCCTGCCCCCCCGTACCCCTAGAGCTGGGGGGCTCAGGTCACCTCTCTGCAGCAGAACAGGTAGGATTTGTGTGTTTTGAATTTACAGTGTCAGAGCCTAGAGGTCTTCAGCTGAGTTCATCTCCCTTTGCTCCATTTAGGAGCATTGGGAAAGGTGAGGCACCCACATGGTACAACCCAACTAATCTATTTATGTATCTGCTTTAGGATGGAATGAATTGTGCCCCGGATTCCCTGACTACAGATACACAGATTGTGGTGACCAACTCTGATAAAGATGTCTACAAAACTGCCAGATGAACCGCACCCTGTGAGACAAGCTGCTTTGAAAGTGTGTGGTTAATTCTGCAATCTCCCGAGACAGGTCTTTTTCTGTTTTACTTTATGTGAGCTCAAGGCAGGTTGATAATAAATTGAAATTTATTCTTAAGTTAAATAAGAATACTCTTGCAACACACGGCACCAGGTTGAACTAAACCGGCAGATATTCTTATGCAGATAAAGTATGTGATGATCTTTGATCTGTTCATTATGAACAACTGATTAGAGTGAAGTAACTTTTGCAATTAAAAAAAAAATTATCCTGTAAGACTGCCACAGTATCAATGCCATCCATGCGGTCATTGCTCATAAACAACCAAGGATTTTCTCATGTTGTTTTTCACCCCCTTCTTTGTTTTTTAAACTTCCTTGCTTGATCCAGAACAGCTCACCCCTGACACACACATTATTCACAGTTCAGAACTGGAGCCATGTCAATTATCCCAGACATGCCCCAGAATTGTTGTCTGTGGGCTGACATTTCTCTAGCCAGAAGGACAACAAGGAACAGTCACTCTGGCCATAAATCCCATGCACAGATAGCAGCTTAGAGAAAAGTCAAGGACTGGAGGATTTTCCAAAATGTTAGATTTCTTTACAAGTCACAATGATGTCACGAGAGGTTCAGTTTCTGGGTACAAAGCAAGCTATTGCAAGACTCAGGGAAGAGTGTAGATTTGTTTTAGAAGACAAGGCTATTGGCCTCAAAGCTTGCAGAATCTCCCTTGCTGAGACAACTCAGGTCAAATTCAGGTGACTTGGCTATAAAACGAAATTGATGCACCTGATGAAATGTACAGAAGGTGCTGATCTGTGTGAACTCCCACCTGGGTGTATTGAGTTCACAGAGCGATGCACAATAGTGCAGGGATCTGAGAGGACCGTGTTCACACAGTTACACAGATGCCCTTTCAAAGAGCAGGCTGTCAGCTGGCTAAAACGTGAGAATTGTGCTGAAAGACAGACTTCTGAAAGGCATCTCCATCACCTGAGCCAGGCAGCTCGAATCTGCTCCCCCCAGAACTGCTCTCACCATCCTCTGCAAACGCTGAACACAACGCCCTGTACAGAGTCCAGCATTTTCATTCTTTGTGCTCCTCTGCAAACTCCTGAGCAACAGGCCAGGCTGTTCCAGGCCTTCAGACGTTGAGGGCAGCAGCAGCAAGATGCAGGGCTGGCAGCAGCGTGGTGAAAATCTTGTCTCTACATTAAAGTTCTTACAAAAACAAGCCTTTGGGGAATAATCTCATTACAGGTTACTATAGCCTCATTATCTTGCTATATAAGTGTACTCCCTTGGTATTACCTCACTAGTTTCCTGCGTGCTGTGAACCTGTTGTTTCTCTCCTGGTCTTTTGCCTTGCACTCCAATTATAGGTGGTTTTGGGCAGGCACCATCTTGCGGAGACGTTTGTCTGGAGGGACCTGCTCTGCAGTAGGGGCTTGGAAGTGCTGCAGCATCACAGGCAGAAAACAACCGTCCTTTCCTTCCTGAGCAGCCTTGGGCTCTGCAGGTAGCTGCTCAAACTGTGAGTGCTAGCACACCCCAAAATTTGTGAGCTACCTCCTGACATAAATAAGGAGCCATCCAGAAGGAAGGGGCACATGATTTTTGTGATGGCCAACCAGTGCCAGAGCACCACATCAGCTCAGGACAGCTAATGGTGTGGGTGGGCAATATCACTGCCATCTCATACTCCTGCAAAACAGAAAGGAGTGTTTGGATGTGCAGAAAAGGACACTTAGGAGACTCGGCTCTTTGGGAGGCTGAGAAGGCTGCTCAGGACGAATAAACCTGACAGCAACGTGACCATCTCCTTGCTCAAGGAGCTCGCAGACAGGCTGCAGAGGTGGCAGTGGGGGGGCAAACGAAAACAGAGAGGCCCTCCAAGCAAAAGTAGGCTATATTGCAGAGACACAGGCAATAATAAATGGATCAAGGTGATACATGGAGGTGGCAAAAAGAAGCGTGAGGAAAACCTTGAAGCTGACAAAGGAGAGACATTTGTCAGGGAGGCTGCCATGCTCTGAGTGTGACCCTGAGAGCACAGTCAGAGTGACAGATCTGCTAGACACCCCCCACACCACCTATCATGGCTGTGATTAAAGAGGTTGGTAGAAATGAGGGCGTTATTTTTGTGGGGGATCAGACCTATTTTTTTGATCTGCAAGAGAAAAAAAAAAGTCTAAGGGGATAAAGAAGAGTGGAAAAAGGAGCAGTAAGGAAGGAACCAAAGAGACGATCAGAAACTTACAGGAGGACTGACAGATTTCTTCTTAGAGGATTAACAGGAAAAGAGCTTCTCACATGATTAAAAAAAATAATAATAAATTGCCTTTGTCACCATCCTACTGTCAGATTTTTGCTTTGAGGAATATGATCTATAAAAATGAGTATTGCTCAAGGATAGTTTTTCTTACTCTACTGTTATCACTACAGACCTCAGCTAGCTAAGGCAAAGGGCAAAGTCCGTAACTCAGTCTATATGACAGTCGCTGTGCCTGGAAAGTTCACTCAGCTATCCCCCAAAATAAACCTATAAAAACAGACAGTCCCTGAAGGTGAGCAATCCAGGAGACAGTCTTCCTGGATAAGGCATTTTTATGCTACCAAGAATGATCATAAACACACTTAACTTGATGCAAGGCTAAACGTGTCTTAATTTTTTCCAGTTCTAGATAACAGGATTGGTCTTAATTAAAAGGAAAAGCAGGCTGAGCCAAAGAGTATGGAGAGCTAATCCGCACACAGCCTGCTGGGCAGAAAAGCCCCACCAGTTGACTTGGAGGCACAGCAGGGACCTGGCAGGGACCTAGCGGTGATGACAGCCACGACTCTGCGCAGCAGTAGGGGCATTCCCTTGATAAACATACTCCTGATCTGTATTTACTAGGCCTATCTAAATGACATTTTTGGCAAAACATGCACAATCTGGCACAGGCTGGAACAAATACAGACATAATCCTACCAGCAGAGGGAATCAGGCAGATCCTGAAGGTCTGAGAAGCTTATCCTCTTACTAGAGTTCATTGGATGGGAGGAGATACCCTAAAAAGTTAAATATTAATGGTCCTTTCCCCTCATAGCTCCTTACTCAAGGACATCACGGCTGCAGCAAACAGCAAACTAGCTCACCAAGAAGGAATGGAGATCATCGGTTCCTGAAGTGGACATTTCTTACTCTCACTGGTCAAGTGAGAAGCTAGAACAAAATCTCAAGTTTCACTGCTGAGGGTACAGAAGAATAGGTTTCCGTTTGAAAGTGTATTTATACCATAAGGTTATTGAAAAGCCCTTGTGGCAGTGAGATCTAAACGTTTCATTAATGAAAGAACAGCAGATGAATAATCACAATAAAAGTGTCTGTTACCATGGGACAGGGAAACAGAAACACAATGGGCACTTGATGAGTGGCGATTAGTCTGGCTCCATAGACTATTTGGGAAACAGAGAAAAAAAAATGAATGAATTGTATTAAAAGCCAAAGTCAAAAGAGACAGTTGGGAAGCTTAGGTCAATGAAATTAAGGATGGTTACACCAAAAAGAGAGGCTGTCTCTGTGGATCTATGATTGAAGTGAAACTTTAAGTAGAAGTCATGTCTATGAGCCTGTAATTACAGGTTGTCAGGCATCGCAGGGATGCAGAGGGGCTGAACTCAGCCTGCGTATACCTCCCACATGGTGTTTTCTGACTCTTTGCAATTGTTCAGCCTTATTGTTTTCTTAATACATTCCCCAAACCCTGCCCAGATATTCCCAACTCAGAAATCACTATGACATTTGCTGCCTGAGGGGAACCCAGTAGCTGATGCCGAGCCAGCTTTAGTCCCACACAGCAGCGTGGCTGAGTTGGCTGCTCCGGGAGTACCTGGTGACCTTCTGAGGTCTCCCTGTGTGATGTGGGACCTCCTGACCTAGCCACAGCCAAGGAAGAAGCAAAGGAGACAGATGTGAAAGTGCCAAGTTACACCTGGAGGTGCCAGTGCTGACACAACTGGGAAAATCCGAGTTAAGACTGTGAATATGGAAGAGACAAAGAATGAAGCAGAAGTACCTCTTCGTAGAGGCAGGTGACCCGCAGCTGAGCAGGCAAAGCCAGGGGACCACGGCCCCAGGAACTTTCCTGTGCACAGTGGACATGGTTCAGGGTCTGGACTGTCCCTCGTCATTTTGGATAGTCGTTCCTGCATCAGTCATGGGTTCGTTGCTGAGCCGGGGCATTGACGTTGGAGGAAAAGCCACGGAGATAGAAGAGCTATTTTCAGGACATACAGTAGTGGCCTTACTCCATTGTGGGAATGAGCAGGATTTTTTAGAGGTAAAAACAAATGGAAAGAGGCAGAAGAGGTAATCATCATTTGGGGAGAAAAAGAAAAAAAACATAAAGGTGATTGCTAATTCTATATGAATTGCAATTATACACAGCAGAACCATCATACCTGATGTGTTATCCAAAAACTACACTGAAGGGAATACAAGAAGACCATTTGTCTATGAAAATGCCAAAGACATTTTATACTGCTTCAAAGGAACGGGACACTGAAGAAGATGTTTAAGTTTTTCCACACACACAGTCAATTCAAGTGAAACCATCCATGTTAGCAGCACAGAGAAATAGTCTTTTTTTCTCTACAGCAATAGACTTGTTCAAGCTGCTAAGGAATGCCCCCCCTCCCTCACTCCCCAATATACTATAGATTATATTTCTCATGACCTTTGGCTAAAATTAATAGAAGAAGAAGATATCCAGAACAAATTTTTCAGTAGATATGGTAGTGATATAGAGATATTAAACAGTGGGCCACTCTTTATTGGGAATTACTGTGATTTTATTAATGGAATATGCTGAATGATCACTTCTGCTAAAAACAAAGCCATTATTGAAGTATACACCAGCCTCTGATCCAGATAGAGCATTATTACTTTTTATATAACACTGATGGGCTATCACCAATACTGGGCTAGAAACTGTCGTTTCTACTTGATGGGAAAAACAAGCTTAGGTCAAGCAAACACAGATATATTTTAGAATATAGGAAGAAAAATAAAAGCAAGAAAAGATAAAAGATACTGAGACTCAGTCTGAAACTTTTGATTTAACCCCTAATGGAACACTTTGTTTCAGAGTATTTAATCCGTTAAAACCAGTTTGCTATTCTTTGTGAAGTTCAGATCAGTTCTTAGATGAAAAATATTTCTGATGAGAAGAATAAGCAAAGTTCAGTTTGAAATATCAAACAAAAAGTTCTTCATCTTGTCTTCTAAAGTACATCATGAAATGTCTCAGAATGAAACGTTTCTCGAAGTACAGACATATTTAGTTGTGATCTAAATTCAAACCTTTCACCTCTTTAAAAGCCCATCTTTTTCTCTAAAACCCACCTTTATAGCAAATGTCCTATATGTAAAAAATAAAAAGATCTCCACTCCATTTAACTTATCCTGACATTTTGTACAACAAAGAACATACAGAAAGGATTTTCTCCCTGTAAGAAACTCACATCAAAGAAGTTGTGGCTATATATAAAAGAGGAGAAGGGAAAACAAAGATGTGAGAATGTCCTGGTGTAAAAGGTCTCCTCAGGAGACAGGCAGCAGAGAGCAGCAGCAGACCGGGAGCCATCCAAGGCGTGAATCCTCCACATGCCAAGAGACTTGCAGCCCACTTTTCCCAGTGCCAGGGAGCAGATGCACTGGGCACAGCGGTGGGCTGGGAAAGCTGGCACTCAGCTTTTGTTTTTAGTGCTCTACAAGAGCAGTGCCACCGCTATCTCATTGTGGGACCCTGGGAGATGACTGATTATGAGCAATGTCTGTGGTGGCTGCGGGTTATTAGTTTTGTTCTGATTGACCAGGAAGGTTTGGGGTAAATGTAACTTCTGAGAGCTCTGGCCAATGCCAGGTTTTATCCAAGGGCACATGCTGAGGAAAGCTGCTCTCTGGAGCTTGGTGAGTTATTTCTGTGGCTTCCTCTTCTTCACAAGATAGATGGACCAGTCACCTCTGTCCTGAGCGCCTCCTGTTCTCCTCAAAGGTAAGCAGCTGGCAGCATGACAGCCCCAGCACTAGTTCTCCTGCAAATCCTAGGGAAATACTGGAATTCACAGGCACTCTCCCGCTGTAAGGCCCGCTCCCTGTCCTGGGCTCTGGTGGATCTCCACAGGCTCTATATCTGGTGTTTCATATTACATATGAGTGCTGGTTTCATCCTCCTCAGGAAGTCTTTATTCTCAGCACACTGGCTACAAACCCATTCGGAGTGTGGAGTGTAAGCTGATCTGTGAGCTCCTGGTGCCTGCAAAGCTTAATCATGTCCCTCTCTAAAAAGAAACACGTGACGTCAAGATCTGAGTGATAAGAATGTGGGACACATTAGTCATGGAAGAGCTGACATTCATAAAGCTACAACAACAAGGAGATTACCTTGATATGGCTGCCCTTCTTAGCGTGTGTGTACAAGGAAAACTCTTAATACCTAAAAAACGGAGACTTAATTCCTTTTGCTTCTGCTAGTAAGTGTCCTGCCCTTTGCTGTATGAGAACACCACTGTCTGCAGCAGATGCATGCAATAAAATCACAAAAAGCATAAGAAAGCTTCTATAAGACTGCATAGATAACTGCTCCAACACACAAACTCCTGCCTTTCAGACAATTTTGGTTTTATTTTTAAAGATAATTGTGTTCTTGGTAGTTTGCAAATGAACATTGAAAAACCCATACTCTAAGCCCTTGGAATAACCATATGAAAAGTGTGATGGCTTTTAATTAAGTCAGTTCCTAGAGAAGTGGCAAAAGCCTTAACCTTGCAAAGTGCTCGACAGCATGCCTGGAGTGAAGCGTGCAGTCACAGCAGAGCCTGCTGGCGGGGTGAATTAGCCCAGGTTTGTGAGCCTGGCTGTGCCGAGGCAGGACCCAGCATGTGAGAAGGGCAGGACCCATCACTGGGCAGCTCCTGGGGTGGGCTCCAGCCTGGGTTTCCCACCTCAGACCAGGGCAGAAAAGATGCCACAGGGACATCAGCCAGAGACAGTCCCCTGCAGCTGGATGACAGATAGGGGGTTTCTTCCCTGCCGAAAGCTGAAGAAAACCACAGAACAAACCTGTTAGTAACCATGAGCTCAGAACACCAGCTTGGGCTGGGAAAGCTGTAGAGACACCCACAGGTGTGCTATGGAAGGGACACGCATGTAGAAATCCCCTTCCAGCACAGATCAGGCCCTGTTCCCTTCTGTATGGGCAGGGCTCCATTCTGCGATACACTGGGAATATCTGCGAGGTGTTACATCTGCGAAACTCTCTGAATCCACCTTTCTCTGCTGCTGTTCCTCAATGAGCATCTAACACAGGCAGTAACATTTCCCCCATCTCTGAGCTGCCAGAGATTAAATTCCCACTGCTTTGCCTGTAGATCCAGCAATATGGGTAAAACATTACAGGATGTTTTTTATACTTTCCTGTATGTCTTTCACTTCAGCTCACAGCACACTTTTGAAAATAGAAAGCTGGAGGCATCTCCAGAAGGTGACACGATTGCTGCTGACTGCTTGGGTAACTTCTGACACCACACCTGCTCTCCGTTACCTGTGTGCCAACACACTGGGCTCAAAGCATCAGCCACCTCTGTCCACACCAGAAATCAAACCACGGCCCATATTCCTAGAAATCAGGGCTTCCTTGCCCCTTGCTGGAGTTACGGTGGTGAACATGACAAGCTGTAGTAAGGCCTAGGCTTGCAGAGGTGGGGTGCAGGAGGTGCCTGTCCCAGCCCGGGCTGGGGGGTGCTTGCAGGGTGACTGTCCCTGACTGTCCCAGCTGCAGGACAGTCGCTCCCCAGCTGGGACCGAGCATGAGACAGCAGTTACTGGGTGTGGAGTCACTCTTTTCTAATAGCTGAACACTAAGGGACAGATTTGGAGACTTAAAGATCCCATAGTGCCAACTAAGGCAAGAAATGTCAGTTAAAACTTCAGAGCCTGGCCTCAGCTTTAAGGAGCAGATTACTAGCCACGGCAAAATTCCCCAGACCAAGTGCATAACTTCCAGGTCATTACCTGTAAGACGAGGCAGGTCTCTGCTGATCACCGCTGCCTCAGGGAACCAGGACTGACCTTCAGGCAGCAAGAGGCTGGTTCAAGAGTTCAAGATAACAGCTCTACAGGGAGCAAAGCAGAGATTGGGTGAGTGGCAGATATGTGGCAGTAAGTGATGGGAGCAATTTGAGAAAATCCTTGTAAACTGAAGGAAGACAGCCACCCCCAAAAAAAATCATAAAAGGTGACTTAAATGTGTCTCCTTTTGCCTACTGCCAAGTGACACCACAGACCGGAAAAAATGGGATTTCCTGAGGGAAGTCTTAGAGGCAGGAGGGAAGTGTTCCCACCGTGTTAATGCTACTGGGTGAGGATGGACTTGTTCATCCTTTCAAAGAAACTATAAGATCAGCATAAGCACTTCCATTTTTTCCTAAAGAACCCAACGCATATTCGCCTTCCCCTTTTCTCGGGCGAAAGGTCCCCAGCCCTATGCATCAGTCCTGATAACAGCACTTTGAAATTCATGAACCAGCCACTAGGGCCATAAAATTTGCTCTTCAGCCTTCTAAGAATATTTTAAGATGCAAATACTCCAAATAGCTGAAGTTGTCAGGACCCAGAAACCAGCAGGACTTCTGTGAAATTCAGCGTGTCCTGAATTTGTAAAAGTTACCTTAAAAACTCAAGGGAACGTGAGCCCACCAGAGACCTTGCTGTGGGTATTCCCCGTACAGAGATCTCAAAGCAAGCGGACTGTGTCTTTCTTGGCAGCTGGCTGAACTGCAGACTCAAACATGTGAAAGCAATCTGTAATCAAATACTGACATTTAGAGTACTTCATTTCAAGTCTTTCAAAGGAACGGATTTGAAAAGTCTGATCAATAATATTGTGGGTGTTTTTCCATTGACATTTCATTTCTAGATTTAGGTAAATACCTTGCATGAATGATTGTGGAAAAATGTTCTGAATGAAAAGTATTCACTAAAATGATGGTGAAATTTTTACTTATTTTTCCATAAAAAGGAAAGAACATAATTTTTTCCTTAATATTGTACTGAAATAAATATTATCCCCTCCCCTCCCCCCTTACCGCATTCAGTATCCAGCAGCAAATTAACTCAATATTACATAAGACATTCCTGAAATAGGCATTAGATTCTTGGAGCTTTCCGTAGCTTTCGTCTACCAGTGCCAACTCTCACAGTACTTAATGTTTTGTCCTAAATCCCCAGATCCTGAATTTATCTAATTAATTGACAATTTTTGTTGTCTCAGACTCTTAAAGTTAACAAAAAGCTGGAAACCTTGCAGCTGAAAAAGTACGAAAGCAGAGGCAGCAGCAAACAATATCAAAGTCTGTAATGAGAAAAAACTTAAGAATTTTGGGTGCAGATCCTGATTTCTGAATGCTTTTCTGGGAATGCCTTTCCTGGCCCTTGACAGGAATTACTGGGCCAGGGAAAGACAAGCTATATACTGTGCTGGCCGGTATCGAAACCTCTCCTTCTGGAGCATGGCTGTGCCCTTAGTTTCGTCTCCAGAAGGAAGCTGCATGACACTTGGGGTTGCATATCAGTGCTCCTGCAGCTACACATTTAGAGAGTGTTAAATTGACTTTTTGTCCCCTAAGAACATCAGGCTATCGTATTTTTCTGGTCATGAGTGTGTTTCTTATGTGTCTCTACACAAACACACGCACGCACAGAGCACAGATGCCTAAATAGCCTCATTCATAACAAGGGCATCACATTTCAAAGACGAGAGAGGCCCAGACGATTTTTTAAAAATTCAATTCCCCTCTGTGAGCCTCTCTCGGGTGCTTATGTGAATTAAGCCCCTAATCTTCTGAGCTTTGCCCACCATGTGTTATTAGAGCAATTGGCGTTTCGGGGAAAACTTTGATTTCGTGAAAATGGCTGGTAGTCAGAACCGCTCCTTTAGGATTCCCATAGACTTGGATGGGCCGCTCCTTCACTGTGCCTCCTTAACGCAAACCCTTCAAAGCCAGGCTGTAGGAGATACAGCCCTTCCTCCAGCAAACTTCCTTCTCAAAGCCTTCTATCAGCTAGGATAAGAACCACAAGCTGCACGTACTATCAAAATTAAATGAAAAATGAGATGGAAAAGAAGCGTGAGACACTCTGTGGGGGATGCCTGATCATGCCAGGACCCACCCTTGCCCTCCAGAGCCCCACCGTTTCCCATCCCACCCCTCACAGCTGTCTGTGGAGGCAGCTGGATGCCGGGAGCATGGCCAGACTGATGTCATGAGCACACTCATGCCCTGGGCTGGGGACAGGCACCTTAGCTAACAGACACCTTTGTGTAGCCAGGAGCGAAAAGGTTTTAGTGAATAAACTTTTGGAGAAACTGCAATGCTGCATTTTGTTCCACAAAGTTTACAGCTCCTCACCTCTGGCCCTGCTTAATGCTATAATTACTCTCTTAAATTTCTCTTTATTTAACGTCACCCAGCCTGTCTTCTTTTGTTACCATTTATTTAACTAAAACAGGCAGAGGCTGATATTGAAGGCAGGCATGGAGCCAGCATGTTAAAACCTGCTTTTAATTTAAGGTTCTGGGGCTAGTTTCCTAGCCATTACCACATTTCAGAGAAAATGAATTTTCTTTCTCTCTGTCAAATGATGGCTGATCTAGATCTAATTAGGGTCAGTTTCACCTAAAGATGAGTCATTTACATTCTGAATATATGGCTTCCAAATTATCGTTTTGGTTTAACATCAGACATGAGCAAACCCATGCGTATCTTTTTGAGATAGTACCGAAGATAAAAATCAATAGATTTTTCTTCCACAAATACCTTCTCCAGCAAAAAGATGGCAGCTGGTTGAAGAAAAAAAGACATTGTTCGGGGTAAGGACAAATAAGATTAAGGTTAATTGTAGAATGTAATTTCCTGAACGTCAGAAAAAGTAGCCTTTTGATACTCATGGAAAAAAAAAAGGGGGGGGGGGGGGGAAGCCCTGAATGTTCAAGCATTTAATGGTAAATTTTTGACTCCCTGCCCCCTCCAAAAAATAAAAAAATCTGACTATGCAGTGCCATAGCTCTTTTTTGGAGCATCATATGGCTGGTTGGTTATTGGCATATCAGAACGGCTGAAGAAACAAAACAGACTGTAGTGGGAGCAACCAAAAAGAAAAAGCTTATTTAATACAACACTGTAATTCTTTAGCAATATTGTCAAATTGTAAACCCAGATTGGAGAAAAACTCCCTTTGTTAAAGATGCCAAAACCCCCAACCTTTTTCATCTGGGATCTGTTTGTGTAATCAGTATGTCTTGTAGCAAACTAAACGAACACAATAATACGACATCTTGCAGCCTCACTTTGCCAGGAAAGCCTTGAAAACAGGAATTTCTGTCATCGCTCTCATTTGTACTCCACACTCTTCTTTAGCTTTCATTCCCTCTTACTTCCAGTGTGTGTGTCACTAGATGACCGAGAATCAGCACTGGAGCCACGTATCTCCTGTCCTCTGCCCTGAGACCCCTTACCAGGATAACACTGAGGCACTCAGCGGAGCCTAGTGGAGATGGCTGCGACATAATCACTGCAGTGTTAGGGATTAATAAGGTCACTGAAGTACCCTGTGGAAATTAAATCTCATGCATCTTCTTGTAAAACCCAATAACACGTAACATAACCTTACTATTTTGCATTTTAAGTAACTTTATCAGTGGAGGAACTATTGCTTTGTCAGTATTGGCTTCCTTGGAGGGTGTGTTATCAGTAAGCTCACAAGTAAATGCTTGTCAGAAGTGCAGATGACACCGAGCCTCTGCTGTTCAGTGGCATTAAGCAAAGCAGACTTCTGCTGTCAGCAATGGGAAGCCAAGTTATTTAGGGCAGCTATAAATCAGTCAGGCACTAGGAGAACCCAGCATGAGTGGGACCCAGCAGACTGCAGATCCTTTCTCCACTGTGCTCCCACCGAGGCACTGCAGCACTGGTATCTTAGGTCTGCTTAAGTCTGCTGGGCTAAGAGCATCTTCTATACACGAGCTCTTATGACTGAGATATTTTCTTGTCATTTAAAAAAAAATAAAAATTATAATCATTGCTACTTGCTTTGGTGGGGATTCAAAGTAGCAGAATGCGTTGCAAAACTCGGATGTGCAATGGAGTGTTTTGTTGTTTTACAAAGAAGTAAGGATAGTCCAGGGTTATATTTCTTGCAAAATTCTGAATCATTACATTTTCCCCGGGGGCTGAAGCTTTTTGTTTATTTTAGAACTAGTACTTTTGTTTTGGGATTATTTCTCTGATCTCAGAAAGCCCTGAGACTCATCACTCAGTACACCCAGTCCCTCCTCCAGCACAGCATCCACGATGCGCACAGCTTGTGCTGATGGCACAGCAGTCAAACAGTGGGGTCTACCTAATGCTGCCCAGGATCAGGTCTTGCAGCGATAAACCCAGTAGGCAAAAATTGCTTATCTCAAGAACACAGATGCCTTTCAGCTCCTCTATCTGAACCTCTACCAAATTGTGATAGCAAACTAGAGGAAACAGCTTTTTGGTCAAACTTTCAGGCCCAGATCAGAAAGCTGAAGACGAGTTTCCATCTCCTACAGCGTATGGCAGTGGGAGAAGAGAGCCCATGTAAGTGCATAGGTGGCTCGGAGAGCAGCAGTGTGGTTTCCAGTGCAGAGGAAGGGATGCACAGTAGTCTAATTGAAGCCTTCTGAGAGCGAATGGCTGTGGAAATCCAGTTATGGTTTTCAGCAGGATGGTTATCTTACTTTAATCAACTGCAAGCAATCACTGTCTAAACTAGCCTCTGTTAACTTTGCATGCAGTTTAAGTTCACAACAACCAAACTCCTGCTTGGAGCCTGAGCTAATTTGAGGCAGCTATACTTCAGTAACAATAATTTCAACATTATGTCATAACTTAGCCAAGAACAAAAAGTTTACCACATGCCAAACTCATCCCTGGTTCACCACTAAACTCCATGAAGTTATTCCAGCCATGGACTTGGCACAAAAGTGGTTTAAGTTTCCAGTCTGATCCTATTTAGTGCTATGTCTGATATTCTGTTCCACATATATTGAGAGTTTCTCTCTTTGATCTTTTGAGCTGTTTATTTTATATCTGCTTTGTTATTGTGGTTCTTATTTACACTCTGCAGCCTGGCATTGTAGTAATTGCATGTACACATACCCAGGCATACACAGATGCACAACCAGCTCACTGCTGGACTTGATCAGCTTTTACTTCTAAGAACTTTTCCACGTTCTTTCACAAGTGTTATCTACCTCAAAAAAGCACTGCAGTTTACAGAAAGGCAGTGAAGAAATTGGAGCTAAGGCATGACTGCAACTTCAGCTAAAGCATGACTGCAAATACACAGGCAACTTTCAGACAGAGCTTTTGATACAGGTATCTATGTAGCTTGTGCACAGAGCGCGTATGGGATGCTGAGGGATTTTGTCAAAAAGACAAGGCAAAAAGCTCATTTAGATAAAAAGGAAAAAGAAAGAAAGAAGGAAAGAAAGAAAAGAGACAAAACCTGAGACTAACACATTACTGGGGAACGTTAGCAAGATGCAATAACTGAAATTTAAAATCTCATAAACTAACAAACAAATTTATAGGGGCAGCGGCCCTTTAACTGATGGCTTCGTAATAAAGAACAACGACAAAAGTTTGTAATTAGATGGCGCCTTTCATCTGAGAGATTCATCAGCTCTTAGCAATTACTTGCTATTAATTTGACACCAGCTCCTCTCACAGATGCACAGCTGCTGTGTGCGAAGGAGAGCAGATAGGGGAGCGTGCGTTGGGGAACAGCACGTGTCTGAACTGCAGTTGCTCAAACTGTTAAGGAAAGCACGCCAGGGCCTAAATGTCTGCCCCTAAGCTGAACTGAAACATCTGCAAGCCAAAACTGTTCACTACTTACTCATCTTTCCTTTTTAAAAGGCCCATGCTTTCAAGCACCTTCTAACTCCTACTCACTTGCCTGAAACCAGAGTGCTAAGTCTGGCATGGAAAGGGCTGCTACAGCTGTGAGGAGTTTAATTGTAATTCAAATACACCCAGATATCAGAACAGCTTTTGATCTGGAGGTAAATGCAGGCAAGTGGCTTTACCTGGCTAAGTGTATTTCAGACACGTAGTCGCACGAATGGGTACACGAGTGCCCTCTCTTCAAAGGACGCTCCTAGCATAATGTGCGTGACGAGAACCCAGCAGACTTCACGTGCGTGTAAGTATGGCCGTTTAAACCATCATTCAGGCATTTCCTGCAGGTCCTGTCTTTACAAGACTCTTCAAAGGTTCCTAGCAGGCACCCTCCTCACACTCACTCGGGGCTTTCGGTAATGCTCGCTGTGCATGGAAGCCATTAGTACGAGAGGCAACGAGGTCTATTGAGGTATTTGGGGGAGCCAGGGCCCCGCAGTGCACATCCTTGCTCTGTCACCGATTCACCGGGAGACACTGAGCAAATGCCTTCACCCTCCCCATTTCAGGTAATGAACATCTACAGCAGGGAGCTGTCAGCTAACATTTATGCAGGGCTTTAAAGTCAAATCATGCTAACTACACGCTGATTTATAGCCAAGTCCCCATCAGCTGGGGAAGTACAGGGCCGGCATCACCCTGGTAGTGTAAAACTTCTGAAGCACAGAGCACATATACCAGAACAACCTGACAAAGGTTCAGCTTTAATCCAGCTGGGCTGGCTCCTCCAAACCCCTTCTCTCCCCTGCTCCTCGTTCTTGTAGGGTGAACTCAGCCAGCACTGCTGAGGTGCAGGCTGCCTCCTGGGCCAGGTGCTGCATTGTGACGGAGCAGTAGTTGTTCCAGGACGCCGGAGCACAAAAAATGCAGCACAGCAGTTCCAGGTGCTACCTGTACCCACCGTCCCCTATCTCACCCCCCAAGGGCTGTGCCAGCAGCTCCGGCTTGATCGACTTGCGCTGACTTTGCATTCGGGTATCTTTCCATCACACTCTGGGTCCCGTAAAATGCAGCGCAGTGATAAGAAACTGGTCTGACAGGCAGCCATCTCCAATCCACCAGCCTTTATCAGTGCCATGACAAGCCACATTAAAGTGATGCAGCTTCCAGATCATAAGCATTGTGTCTGAGAGTTGCTTCCTTCTCTCTCGTTTTATACTGCATGTGTTGGACTGGACCGTGGGTGATAAGCAGCGCTGTGTATGGAGCACCATGTCATGTAAACGTGAAGAGAGGAATGGAGGGGGCAAACTAAACACACTCTGCCTATCTCTCCTAGGCACGTGGCACACATGTTTATCAAACGCAGGGCCACAGAAAGAGACAAAGCAGTATGTTGGAAATTGGCTGGCTGCATTAACAGTGCTCCTCCCAAGGAAACACACCGCACTGAGGGGCAAAAAGGTGCAAATGGGGTTATACATGTGGATCATTTCACAGTGTCAAGGAGATGCCTCTGCTCTGTAGTTGCCTTCAAAACTTCTCTTTCACCCCCACGTGTCCCACCACCCCCAAACAACCACACAACAGTTTCTCATGCATAAGGAGCTATGGGGCAGTTGTTTTTGTAAATGTAAGACTTGACACATGGACTTGCATCACTGCTCGGCTCTCTGAGAAAAGAACTGTTTTTCACCAAGCTGACACGTTCAGGCTGACCTGTATATGGGAATGTGTTTCCACATCTCATCCTCATGTCAGAAACACGTGCGAGTCTCATAACGTTAAAGTGATTAATCAACGTCGTGAGCCAGGCGTGACCTACAGGCCTGTGTGTATGGCCTACATCGGCCTGGTGAGGAGCTGCAGGGAAGAGGTCACACAAATTGCTGCACACAGTGCCTTAAAGCCTCAGGCTTGACAGGCTGTGTACGTGTGTGCTTGAGTTTGACTTTGTTTGGGCTCAGTCCTAAAAGAGCAAAGCAATCTTAATTTACTGTAACAGCCATTGGAAGCTATGGTCGTCTGACACATTGGTGCTTTGCAGCCTTGTGTGACCCTAATTTAGAGTTTCTGATACTTAAAAAAATAACTGCCTAATATCAGTTCAAGAAAACAGAGATAAGCACTGTTGGCAAAGGCTGCCAAAAATAGGGAAAGATGCACTGATTTTGTAAGCAATGCTTAGGTGCCTGAAAACTCACTTATACAGGGGTTGGACTAGATTATTTTTAAAGGTCCCTTTCCAACCCAAACCATAGTGTGATTCCATGATACCTCTTGTGCATCTGTGCCCAGCAGAGTCAGAGTCAAGACCCTGAACAATAATTCTCAGCCTGTAGAAAAACCTTGGTGCCCCTGCAGATTAGTCCACAAAATCTCAAAGGTTGATAAACGATAAAAGTCCTGAACAGAGGGATTGATCATGTTCCTTATTTCCCTGTAGGAATTTAGTGCCTGTCTCAGGGAGACATGGGACGAACTACTACCCACTGCAGTTGTGGTAGCAAGGTCAAGCAAGAGAGGAAGGAGTGTTCGTCTCTCCCAAGAAAACCCTAATAACTGCCCTCCACAGCATCCCGTTGTAGGCCTTTTCCTCCCTCCTGCTCCTGTAGGTGGGCATGACACAGGGGTCACTGGACAGAGGAGGACAGGGGGTCACTGGACAGATGAGGACAAGCAAGAGGTCCAATTCAGTGACCTGTCAGAGTACTGAGGTAACAGGGCTCTTGCCTCTCTATTCCTTGTCATTCTTTTGTGATTGAAAACCAAGCAACCCTGAGATAAAATTCAGGGGTTCAGCGGGTTTGCTGCAGCATGAGCTTCAATCCAACCACCTCAATTCTCCCCGCATCGTGCTTCAGGCACCTCGGCACCACCTCTGAGGATCTCCCCCTGCATTCCTTGCTGGTAGCCTCTCCTTTCCATTAAGTCAGTCCTGTGTGTTTTCATGCACTCCTGCCCCAAGACGGTGATGATCTTACCCATGCATTTGCTCATCTCAAGATCTGAGAAGAGCTGGTAAATACACACAAGTCGGTTTAGGACTGTGGGATCTCGACTTCCAAAGGAGTTTGCCTGCTGGTAGCCGAGCCCCCAAGATGCTCATTAGCAAGGTATGACGATGACTCAGGCAACCCCAAGTGTGCTGATTACTTGTTGTACCAGCTTATGTTTCTGTGCTGTGGCTTTCTAAGCTGCCTGACTGGACAGGTACGAGCTCACACCAGCTTCTTTTGAAGATTTAATTTGCAGCCTAGAAGTACAGCTACACCCAGGGCCACAACTGGATTTACAAAGCCTGGGAAAAGGCTGTAGAAATGGTACTTTTCTCTCCTCCCACACCCTCCTGCAGGGCTCAAGGCTGCAGTTTAGCACAGGCAAGTGCGAATTTGGTTGGTCTGAAGAGTCTAAGTGATGAAAGCTCTGGTTGGGAAGCTGCAGCTCCAGCTGGGTTAGGGCGTGCTAAGAACAAGAAGGGGGGATCTTTAACGCTGACTCTGTCAACAGGCTCATGCATTCAAATAACCATTTCTAATCCTCTTTTCCAAACTTTCCTGCCAACCATGGGAGACATCTCCCTCACTCCCCTTGGCCCACCCCTTCTCCACAGCTGGCATTCACCATCAGAAGAAGGCAGGAAGGGATGCGGAGCAAAATCTACATGTTTTTATGGCCAGCTACAGCTGGGACAAGGCCCTTTGTCCTGCCATCTCTGCTGCTCAGAGGAGCAGTGGGATGCCTCTGGTGCAAGACTGACACAATAGGCCCTTCCCCCGTGACAAGCCGTCTTTTCCTGTAATGTGGCCAGCTTTCTGCTGGAGAAATCTGCTTAGGATCTTACAGATTTGGCTGTTAATCAATGTGATGCAACTGGGAAATGGACATGGAACTATTCTTTAAGTGTTTTCAGTAAGTTTTTATTGCAAAAATTAGGATTGTTTCAATGAAGCTAACGCAACATTCAGGACATTTGGAATCTCTTCATTATCTTTAGCATCTTCTGCACTCTTGGCATGGCAAAAGCTCAGTGGTGATGCTTTCCCATGATGTCATACTGAAGAGCCAAATTGTAGCTCTTCCAAAACCCACTGCCACATCTTTCTTCTTTTCTGGTGTGGAGCAGCATTTTTGAAACTTGACTCAACATTCACTTATGGCTGATGCTCCTGTAAAGAAATTTTCTAAACCAAAGCCAAGAGTATATTCAGGAAGGCTTCCTGGTAGACAGTTGATTTGGATGAAGTGCTGAAAGACAAAATCTAGGAACTCATAAAGTAAAATGCAAAATCCCATGGACTGAAATAAATGAAATTGGGATTGAAGAGCCATTACAGTCATCTGACAGCGTTCTGCTTACCATAGCCAGGTTTGCATCAGGTAGCTTTTTAGCTTGCCTTTCTATCTCAACATGCAACACATCTGAAGGACTCATACATTCAGCAATACAGCCTTGTGTTGATTCAACAAGAGCAGCAATATAAGCCTTGTGATATCAGTTGTTTAATGCTCGGCTTTAAACATTACTTTGAGGGAAGATCTTTTGTCTCTATTCTTAGGAAGAAGGGATTAAACTGATCATTAACAAAATAGGTTTCAAGACTTCTGTTAGGCAAGAAGTTAGGGGGCTGGAACTAGTAAATCTGGTCAGTGAAATGTCATGATAAATATTGCTCCATGACTACAGAGGAATCTTAAATTTCAGGTGTAGTGTGCAGATAAGGCTCCTTGGCAGGGCTGCAGGATACTCCTTTGCCTTCTGGAAAACAAATGTATTATTAACTGCAGATCTAAAGGAGAAGGAAGAGGAGGGAGAGGAGGAGAAGGAAGAGAAGGAGGAGGAAGAGGAGAAGGGAAAAGAGGAGGTGAAGAAGGAAGAAGAGGGGGAAGAGGAGAAAGTGGCTGTGGTGGTGATGGTGAAGTTAGGAACCACCAAAGAGCAAAAGTCTTTAGCCAGCAAGGGAGATGCATTTCCCATGCACTACAGGAGCTGCTGTATTCTGGCATCCTCTCCTAATATTGGCCAGAAGTGTTTTGGTAAAGCTGAGAAGGCAGATTTCCAGGTCCCATTGCAGGAGACATGAAACAAATCCCCCAGGCAGATTTCCACTGGCAAGCTAGCAGGATCCAGCACAGAAATAAATAAATAAATCTCTATGTAAAACATGCTGGGAGGAATATTGTGGCTTGGCATGCAGACACCTCTGGCTAGAGGAGCCAATGCTTGTCAAGAGAAAACACCAGGGAAGGAGAAACTCCTTACCCAGCCTGCTATTAGGAGCCACTTATCATGATGGGAGGGGTCCAATATGGATAGAACAGGCCTGGTAAGGTTTCTAAAAGCTTTAGCAAAAAAAGCTCACCTAGTTACACAGCTTTTGCACCTGGACCCAAGTTCCAGAAAAGTCTTCAATGTTTTGTATCTATCAACAGCGAAGCTTCAAGAGACCAAGATCTGGGCTTGAAATCTCTCCCCCAAAGTCGGGAATAGTTTGATCCAAAATTTTGGAGTTGGCTGTCTCTATTTAAAAGAAAGAAACACCTACCATGCGCTGAAGTATGCATCTTGCTGTGATCTCAGTCCCATAGTTAGGCATGTAATATGAAAATGTTTCTCCCAGTGAGATTCTCTCTAGGTGGCACCCTGCTGACTTCTATAGGGCATATATTAAATGTTGTTTTTGTTTCATAAGATAGTAAGAAGAAATACCAAGGGGCAGCAAAGGCTCAGATCTTATTGATGTCTGTAAATACCTGAAGGGAGCAGTAAATCAGACTGAACCAGACTTTTCTCAGTGTTGCCCAGTGACAGGACAAGAGGCAATGGGTATAAATCAAAATACTGAAAATTCCATTTAATATTAAAAAAACAAACAAACAAAAAAATTCTGACTGCGACAGTGGTCAAACACTGGAGCAGGCTGCCCAGAAAGGTTGTATAGTCTCCATCATTGGAGATACTCAAAACCCAACTGGATACAGTCCCAGACAAACTGTCTCTAGCTGACCCTGCTTTGTGCAAGGGTTTGGGCTGGGCAACCTCCAGAGCTACCTTTCAGCTTCAAGCATTCTGTGATTCTGTGATTTTGACAGAGCTCACCCTGCCTCACCAGGCTCGCCCTGCAGCCCCCTCCCTCTCTCCCTCTCCAGCTGAGCTTGCTGGAGGCAGATCCTGCCCTCGGACCAGGAGAAACCCCAGCCAGGAGTGCCATCTGCTGGGTCTGGGGCAGCAGCGATGGATGGGGAGCTCCAGCAGCGCCTTCGGGAGGCAAGCAGGGCATTTCAGCTCGCAGCAGCGTTTCTCCTCTCTTCCCCAGGCAAGCTGGGCATGCTGCTTTGCTGAAGGTTGTGTCAGGCAAAGGCTGGCTGGTTTTACACAACGTTATTGTCACTAGGATGAGTAATAGAAAGGGGATCCCCCCAAGGAAAGCATGCTTTATACATGGAAGCTTGCCTTTACTGTCTGAACCTCATCTTTTCCCCATTGTGCTACAGCTCTGTGGCACTCAGAAAGTCACCACAGGAGCTCTCCTTCTCCCAGCTGGGAGGTGCTAGCTGGGGATGATAGAGCTGGGAGCACTCGACAGTGCCATGCCTGCGAAAACCTATCCAAATCCCAGTGTTTAGGCTCATAAACAATTTAAATAACTGACACTTTCAGAGCTGTTGTGTTTCAAAAGCAGGATCTTTATAATGCAGAGTAATAGGGTCCCTTCTGATGTGGCAGCCTCGGGAGTATCAAGTTCTCCTTCTTTCCTCCTCGTCGTTGCACCCCAGGGCCAGGAACCAGCACAGAGAGGAAAAGGGTGGATCACCAGTGCCACTGCGTGGGGAGGAGACCTTCCAAGGGTGCTGCCCAGAGGCAGGGGAAGCTCACACGTGAAATCTCTGCCAATGACCAGTTATCTGCAAGTTTTGACCAACTTGTGCGCTGCCTGAACTGGCAGATCAGCCCCTTCTGGTTTTAAAATTGCATTATGCAAGGAGTACGTTGGGATCCAGGGGTGGTATTCAGGATGAGCTTTTGATCCTGAGCCTTGCTGCATCCCCTCCCAGCACACACAGCTCTGCACTTGGAGGCAGATGCATTGCAAACAGCCACCGGAGCAGCAAGGAGCACGAAGGGTCTGGAGAGGTCCCCGTGGCACTCCGTGCAGCCATATGAAACAGTTCCCATTTTAATCAGTGATATTCATGCACTGAGGTCCTGGGCAGCCTTTCTGTTGCTCTGTGAGGCAACAGTGTCCCTCTGAAGCTTTGGAAATCCCTTAGGCCTGGCAACTAAAGACAACATCACGGGAACACGAGACCATATTTTCCAAGAGTGTTTCTGATGAGCAAGCTCCTAGAGTACTTCACAGCGTGAGTCATCTCTCCAAGGAGATTTAGGCAGGTTATAGATGGGATTTAGGGGGAAATTTTCTTAATTTCCTTTTGTGAAGCTCACCCCTCTGGAGACTCCATCCAAAGGTAAAGAGTGACCAACTGGCTCTGAGAGGAGTGAAGCTGCACCAGGATGGAGAGCAGCATTGCTAAGGTGAAGAGTCATGACTATTAAACTTGCAGGTGTCAGATCTCGAGGAAGTATTAAACAGTGATGAAAACTAGACAGTTGTTTAGACCAATCTGTAGTACTTGGTTTGGCAAGCCCACCTCGGACACATGGTTTAACAGCTAACAAAACCTCACTTACTGAGAATGTGGACGTGTCGGTCCATTTGGCCCCGGATTTTGCAACTCTCTCCACTCACAGGCTGTGATTTTACTGTCTGCAGTTCTTTGGCAGCAGGTCCAGGCCCCAGACTGCTGGCTGCTCGTGTGCTTGAAGACGTTTTTTTGGAAAAATAAAAAATAAAAAACGATGCATTCATCCTGACAAAGAAGGGATGGTCACAAGAAGAGTTATGCATCTCCCTGCTGGTGAGTCTCCGTTTGACTGTGTGTAGCCAGTCACAGAGACGTGACAAAGGCTCTGCAGCCTGCTGTCAGCCTTGTGCTGCCTTATCCCCAGCAAAGGACATAGCATCCCCTTCCCACCAGCTCAGCCTCATAGGGAGCTACTCTCAGCCTGGGATGAACAGAGCTGCAAAAGGATCTGCTAAGGCTTTCTGAGGGCAAAACCCAAGGTTTTGGGTGGTCTGTTGAAGAAGAAGCAAATGAGGTATGCTGTGTTCGTCTGTCTTTCTCATGACTGTTCCCATCCCCAAGGCAGCCATGCTCACACAGAAAAATCACCGACTGAGTGCAAAGGAAGAGCTAAATTTCCAGATCAATAAATGAGTAATTTCCCAATCATTATATGAATAATAGGACCCATTTAGAAATTATGTTGAACTAGAACATTTCAACAAGGTATTAAAGCAACACAACTTTGGGCAAATGTGGACTAGGAGTAAACAAGCAGTGTCTGGATTAATAGCTAAAATAACAGGAAAGTTCAGCCATATACTACTGAAATACGTCTATTTAGTGAATATCTTAAGTACTGAACTACTGTGCACACCTTCCTACCATTTTCGGAGCCAAGATTTTTCATCTCTTGACAGATCTGATTTTCAACAAAAACGTCCATTCTTCGCTCACTGCCTTTATTATTTTATGGGAACTAGAGCTGTGAAATTACAGTTCTCGTTCTTAATGAAATGCAATAGTCTACTCTCAGATGAATAGTTTGAGCGGGTTTGTGCTGATGTAATCTCGGCCGAATCCTGTGTTTATAGAAGCTTAGTGACATGCTAGTTTGTATCGGACATTGAAATAGGAGCTTCCTCCAGTTCTCAGTTTCAGTACCTTACCTTCACGTCAATTAATGGTGGGGGGTGGGCACCAGTTTGTAACGTACACCAAAAAAGACCCTGAGACAGCAAAGCATATAGTTAAGCTTGTGCTTGCTTTCCCGAGCGATGAAAATATGTAGGAAGGTGTTTCACCAGATTGGATCCCAAATAGACAAGCTCTTCAAGAGATGAGGTAAAGCACAGACAAATGAGGGCGGGGGAATGGGAATTCTACCCTTCTTTTTAATAGGGTTTACAGGGGCATGATTTGGATATGATCCAAATCTGGATTTGGATATGATCCAAATGGATATGATCTGGGGGGATGGCCATTAGAGCCGGCACGGAGGGCTGGGTGTCACCACCAGGCCACCCTGAGCTATGGTGCAGCAGGAGAAAGCCGTGCACTGTGCTGGCTGTTGCAGCCTGAATGCAATGCGGCACTGGATGCACAGCTGATGAGGCAAGTGAAAGCGAGCTTGCAGGAAGGCACCCAGCACCACCACCCCGTGGCTGGCCTCATTCTGCTCTGCGAGCCAGCAGCTGCCATTTGAGTGCTGCTTCCTTGCTTCCCAGAGCTCTCCATGAGAAGGGGATGGGGCTGTGCATGGAGGAGGGACCTCTGCTCCCATCCGAGGGGCTGGCAATGGGAGGTAATGCTCAGCAGAGTTAAACATTTTCACCCCACCTATATATTCTCACTTGGAAGTGTGTTTTTTATCTGTTTGGTTGGCTGTTGTGTTTGCCTGTTGGTTTGTTTGTTTTCCCAAGGGCTATTTTCCCTTTCCAGAAAGCACCTTACTTTAAGGGGAACCCACCCCTCCTTCAACAACAGCAACGAAATGCATGTAACCCACAGAATAAATGCCTTGGCCCTGAATAAGCATGTTATTTGCTGAAGAAAGCGTTGATGAATTTTGTTTTCCATTTTCCATCCTGCTCCAAAAAATACCCATGTTCATGGCATTACTGGACATTTTTCCCACCTCTTCTCTTAGAGGGCAGAAAGAGATTTTGGGGCAGGAAACTTCAGAGCCACAGTTTCTGGGGTCGCTCCACCATTATAGGAAGATGCAATAGGCTTGTATGAAAATGTCTCAGCTCAAAATCCCTGCATTTTCCCACCGTATCACAGAACACCAGCCGATTAGAAGAGCTTCCACATGATGCAGAAATCATTTCTAAACTTCAGGACCTGGCACCCATTCCTGGCCATGGTACAGTGGAAAGAATGTTAATGACAAAAAGGGAACACATAAGCATGAAAATAAATTCCCTATTACAGCCATTTGTGCAATGTGTCCTAAAGAAATACTCCACGCTTAAAAATGTTTAAAGAAGGTAAAAAGGGATTTGGAACAGAGTTAACATCCCTAACAGATTAGTTTAATATGTTGTCAAAAATATAAATAAAAAGCGTTACTTTATAAAGTAGCGGATTTGTTTGCTGGCTTTGCATATGCTGTTAAACACAGTCCCTTTGGCGAGTGTTTCCTGACAGTCATACAACTTCCTGGCAATGCTGTTTGTTGTTGTTTTTCCTTTTAAATAAATCAACAGTCGAGCTACTGTCCCCGTCATGTGGGACAAAGCTGAATGCTCAGAGCCCATCCCTGTGCTGTTTACACGAATGACTTCAGAGGAAATGTTCTCACGTTGGCATCGGTGGGACCACAAAGGTTCATTGAGCTCAGACTGAAAAGGGGACGCAGTGGAGCCTCCTCCAGCTGTCCCCCTGGCACCATTAGGAAGAGAGCTTCCGAGCTGCCTGCAAAGACCTAGTGGATGGATTTAAGGGAGACCTGAGTTTTCCTAATACGTCCCCACATGCTTTGTTTTTGCAATACCTGAAAATTCCCCCTGGGAAGACCCGGTGACTGAAATCTTTAAACCAGACTGCCCAGCCCAGGTGGTGTTTGTGCTGCATTACTTCTGCCACCCAAACAGGTTTCAGGAAGGCAACTGGGAACAAGTGGGGAGCTTGCTGGAATGGGCTGGAGCACAGACCATGCGCTGACTTCAAACATAAGGCTAAACGAGGCGAGTACTGGGCTCAGCACGTAGTATTTCTAAGTAGCTCTGACTTTACCTCACCTTGTATGTACTGAACCTGCTGTTCCTACACATATCCAGATGTTTAACCTTATTATGCAAGTTATCCCTACGGAAAAGCATAGCCCTGTTGGGTTCTAACACCAATATGCAATGCATTAAGCTGCAAAAGGTATAAATCACGGATGAATTAACCCCTTTCTTCCTCTCTTCTTCTCAGGGTCTCATGAGTATATTGTATTTAACCTTCTTTCCCCCACTCAGACTTCAAGCCAGAGATCATGACTGCAGGTGAGACTGCTGCAGGTAACAGCACCTGATCTACCTCAGTGTTGCTGTCTGAGAAAGCCATAGCATTTACGTCATGGCCCTGAAGGTAGCCATGGTGCTGCTGTTCCTACTCCGTCATGGCTTTGTGCCTCCTGGGTCCTGAGACTGTGCAAGTAACCGTCTCCGGGGTCTAGCTACAATCACTGTGGCCATGGAGACACCTTAACCTTTTTTTTTTTCAGATCGTTTTTGTCCTCTGTGTAGCACTGTGATGCTGATCAGTAGGAGAAAGTTGTGTGCTCCTGGAAAGATGGAGTATGTTACGACCTAGTTAGCTGACATGGCCACAGGGACTGCTGCACTTTGAATTTCTTTTGCCTTTATTTTTTATGTTTCTATGATAAAACACCTTTGGTTTCTCCTAATGCACCTCCACTGTTTTCAGATTTGTATTGTTTGACACAGCTCCAGGTTAGAGGAACCAGGGATCTGAATACAGATTCTTTTAAAATTGTGTGTGTGCAGCACAGACAGAGAGCCTGTGCCACCAGCTTCCTTGGAAAATCCCCTGAGGAGAAGTGACAGCTGCAAGTGTGTGGCTACAGCAAAAGAGACTTGCTCATGAGCCCAAATGTTCCTGATCCTTGGGTTTTGCAATGTATCTGGAAATACTGCTGATGCTATTGTAACTTTGCAGAGTTCATTGCAGTGCCAGGACCTGGAAGGAGGTTAACGTCAGGTTCCTCACTCACCTCTGGGATCCATGAACAAACTCCAGAAGGTGGCCCAACGCATGCATTTTGAGAGCGTACAGGCTTGAGGTTCAAAGGTTTCCTTTGAACTGCCAGCCATTACACTAAAGGACAACAGGCTGAAACAACCATGCAGCCAGAGAGATGGATTTTCATTCAGTCTCAAACACTGCTGCACAGCACACCGAGGTGAGCTCATCAGTCATGCTCATCTCGCCAAAATACAGTTTCCCAATAAAGCAGATTTTTTCTTGAAGTACACGAGCTACTCAGATTTTCCTTTGAAGAAGCAAATTTGGGAGCTAGGAGTCAGGCTGGCCCAGTGCCTGCACAAGTCACAGTGCTCCTACTACGCTCTGCAGGTGGCTCTGGGGTAATAGTGAGGTTTTGCAAAGCCAAGAGTCCGCTCAGCTTACATTATACCTCCCACAGTATCTCCCCGTACTGCAGTTGAAATTCCCATCCTTAAGAAGAGCTTATTGATTTGGCAGAGGATTAGAAGATGAGGCAGGATACCTAAATCCTGACGCGCTGCTGTGGCAGAAATCTTGTGTTTCCCGTGAGATTTATTATCATGGTCAACAGAGAGTAAGCAGGTTGACATGGCAGCCGGTGAAGAGACTCCCTTCAGCATTCAATATCTTTTTGATGCTCTGATTTAATATTGTCCTTCAGACAAGCACATTTTGCAACATCTACAGCTCATAAATCACCGTTATGAGAATTGTTATTTAGTAGACCTTCTAGAGAGCCAAATGCCCAGGAAGATGCCTGGTACGTGCTCATTTGCAGGCAATCGTGAACAATTTTGTCTTCTACATAGCTGAAACACCCCAAAAGCTGCAGACTGGCAGCAAGTCATAGATGGCTGAGAAATTTAATTTCAATAACACAGATGTCAGACCTGAACTTCTGCTGCCTTATACTTTCAGTGATATTTTCACTCAGGCAAAATAGAGGCCAGCTCTACCATCTGGAAAACCCTACGTGTCCTGCCAGGAATAATGCGGATGAGAAAATAGTTGGTTGCCATGAGAAATTGGGGAGTAACATCAGTGAATCCAGCACATTTCTTAAGAGACCTGGTCTCTTACTGATGAGCTCGGTAGCATACTAAGCAGTGGTTTAAATGGAAACACAGAAGGACCAGTGACCTCCTGCATTGGTGCACATACACAAGTGACAATGTGGGTTGCTGCCACATGTTGGTCTATCTTGGCTTATGATATGGGGTGCAGCAGTAGCCTTTTATTTTGTTTTTGTTGCACCACATAGGTGAAGAGAAAGCAAATAAACTAGCAGACATCTCATTTTAAGATCAGAAGTTAAAAGGGCTCACTGGTCGTCAGAACAGAGATCTCTGGTGTATTTACTTGTAAGATTATTTTATTTTATTTTTTTTCAGTTGAAACAGTGAATGAGACTTTCTTTGACAAAGTGCTTATGAAACAAGTTTGTGGTCTGCACTTCATTTCATAGAACTTATTTTGGTGGAGGGTCATGTTTTGCCTTCCTCCTTCTCTATCTCAGAAAGAAATTCCAAGGTCAGTTGTTTTATTTCCTGGGTAAAGTGGTGTTGCAGGGGAGAGATTAGAGAAAATCACAGCAATCTTGGAAGAAGTCTTTTTGTGTATCTGGTGCCTATACATGGAGTGAACCAGATGCTGTCAGACTTTCCCAATTAGGACTGTGACATGGGTGAAATAAGCAATTCTTCTTTCTCACAGATAGCTGTAGCCCCAGTTCATTAATCAGCCATCACTCAGACAGACTCCAGCAAGGAATGCTGATAGCATCGCAGCTGGAGCAAGCAGGCTGCAGCAGGGAGAGCGATGCTGACAACACCCCGTGCCGCAGCTCCCACCACGGGGGCTACCAGCATCAAACCCTGCCATGTCTCAGCACTTTTCCATATCCTAAAGGTGAACTGCAGGCAATCTCAGATCTGGCTCTGAGCTTTTAAACAAAGGGACCTTTAATGTCTCAACAGGACAGAGTCAGGAGCCCCTCCAATCTATATGAAAGGCTGTCATAATTAAAACCAAACAGAAACTGTCTGAATTCCTTATTAAGGACACTTGCTAGAACAACTTTAACCCCTCAGTAGCCTAGAAGCCTTGTAATATTTATAGATGTTGATAGGAGAATATATCCAAAGACTCTCCTGGTTAGTTCCAAGGAGCTGGATTTATAGCTGGTGTAAACTGAGGGTGCAAAGCCTCTCAGTAAAGTATGTTAGTGATGCTGACTAGAGCCCATCCTTGACAGTTATGCAAAAACCCTGGGCTTGAATTCACATGTGAGTCTTTTCATGTGTAAGCCTGGCCCAACAGCGGTGCATCTCCATGTGTTTCAGTGGCCCTCTGCTCAGCATGGAGGAGGACGACATGGCCCAGATAAGGACAGGAGCTAAAAGGGCTGGGAGTGTAAGCAGGAGGTTCACCAATGCTTGTAAAGAAAGCTGCAAACAAAAAATCACTAGAAATAGGTGAAAGACTGACCTGTCCAGCTCAACCACCCCCAGGCAGACCTGGCTGATGTCTGATAGAACACCCCCATAGAAAGGCAGAGTTTGAGTTCACTGTCACAAAACTGCACCCACATCGGGGAACCTGGGGGGGTTAGAAATCTCTTCACAGCCCAAGTTGTACCATCCTGGAACAGCACTGCCATTCCAGGGGATGCATGCACAGGATGTAGATCAGGACACAACAGATGAAAAAAAAAAAAAGCAATATTGTTCCCTAAAATATGTCCTCTATTTTTGTGATTTTCAACTAAATGAAAAAAATTAAAATAAAATAAATAAAATAAAATAAAATAAAATAAAATAAAATAAAATAAAATAAATAAAATAAAATAAAATAAAATAAAATAAAATAAAATAAAATAAAATAAAATAAAATAAAATAAAATAAAATAAAATAAATAAAAAGGAAACCTGAACACATTGCTGTTTTCAGCTTTTGCTCTGGATCAGCTAGGGGAAGGGTGGAGAAGACAATTAGTGTATTTCATGACTTCTTTTTAGTGACTTTATTTGTCCATATTTTACCTGGGAAAAGTGAGGTGAAAAAGCAGAATTTAAAAAATAAAATTAAAAAAATGTATGTTTTACTATTCACAAATTAGCTTTTTGGGTTTGTCTAATCATCAGAATTGGACAAAATCCAGAAATATTTATTTTCATCTCTGTATTGGGAAAAAAAAATGTATGAAAGTATTCTACTACCTCTTATGTGGTATTATCAGATTTGATGCAGTTAACTCATGTGGTATTCATGGATAAGCATGGATAAACATTCAGTCTCTAAAATTACTAAATTCCCTTACAAATAGGAACAAAAATTACATCAAACATCATTTTCTGTGTTGCCAAACCACAAACAAATTCAAATACCCTTCAAAGCTAATAGCATTTCCAGTATCCTCTTGAGTGTGAAATTTAGGCATCACAAATAATCACAATAAAGAACATTCAGTATATTTCTTAGGCGGGCATGAAGACTGTTAAAGAAACTACAAAACTGGGTCTGTGACCGTTCAAAAAATACATGATCTTAATCAATTAATAAATTTAGGGTGTCATTAATTCAAGAAAATTTATGTCATAACTCTTTTTTTCTCTGCATTTTCAATATTAGGGAATAGTGTAATTGGAAAATAAAGTACCATGCCTTTGTGTGTACATGCATGTCTGTGTATGTGTATATATATGTAGATACTCCCAGCTCGCTATGTTAATCTTTTTAGCTGCATAACTTTCTTCAACTCTAATATGAATTGACCAGCTAAAACTCGATGGACAAAATACCCTTCAGATATAAAAGAAAAATATCTTCTTTACCTCACCCCAACAAAAATTGCATGAGTCCAGACAAACCTTCGTGCTTCTATCATAATTACAACAAAAACAACTACAACAACAACAATAACAATAAATGAATGTTGTTCGTAAGAGGTGCCGTGGCTGGAATATACCTCTGCGACGGGAAGAAAGTCTGACACAGCATTTACAGAAACTAAAGTTCAAGGCAAAGCCAAGGCACAGTTGTCAACATAAATCATTTCCTAGTAACACAGCTCAGTGCCATTGACATTATTGGCCATTGAAACCAATGCCACCCAAAAATATTTGTAGTGCAGAAAGGAGACTTACTGCTAGCTAGGCCCGGGCGCGCTTTCCTCTTCCTGAGGGGAGCCGCCATGACAGCCTCATGGCCGCCAGTGCTGGCCCTCTCACTGCCCCACAGCCACTGTTTACATGGCAAAGTGTGTCACAAACTGAGAAGCACAAATATTCTGGGGGCCCCTGTCCAGGATGAGCCGGACTCACTCCCAACAGAAATCATCCATCACTCTTTCATCAATAATCCCAATTATTCTGCTTGTTTAATACTCCCAGCTAGGAGAGCCCTTGGGGCTCACATTCCTGCTCCTTGTAGCACCATGCATAGAGATGCTGGCTTCAGGAGATTAAAGTCGTGAGAAGTGAGAGGAAAAGCAGGCTCATGCGAGAAGAGACTTGGGTCGTAGTATCTGACACCTGGAAGTGAGCTTTCACCTCCAGGTTTTCTTCGGAGAACATAACCAGAGTCCTCGGGACCTCTGTGGCCGACCCATTCCTCTGTCTGGAGACAGAGACAGGGCGGTGCACTTAAATCTGCAACCTCCGAAAAGCTGTAGGGCCAAGATATCTCCAGCAAGCTGAGGTGGCCCTTGAGGACATGGACAGCCTGCTCCTGCTCCCTTCCAGCCGGCCATCCTCTGGTGGGAAGTCTTTGCACCGGATTGCGGTCCTCCTTCATGTCCAAGGGTCTCAGTGAGACAGACATGACGGCTCCCGTCGATACCCCGAGGGACAAGGTCTGCTCCGCAGGGCCTGCGCATAGCCACTGTTGAGCAGAATGGGAAAAATATTCCCATAGCGTGTGGAGGACTGCTCGGAGGGGCCACGGAGATACATTTCATCATAATACATAAATTAAGGGAAGAGTTTAGAGTTCATAAATAGTCTAATTAACCTAAATCCTCTATTTTGCTTCAGCTGTAAGAAGCTCTGGATTCTTAGCTAGTTTTTCTTGCCAAACAAAATCTCTCTTGCTGCTTCATTACTGACCCAGCAAAGTTAAGTGGTGTCGTTTTTATTGAAAAAACATGGTAAAGTGTGTCACAAACTGAGAAGCACAAATGTAATTTGCTACTGCTCCGCTTCAAGCACTGTGAGGGAACACAAACAAGTTTAGCTAAAAAACGAAGACCGCCAAAAGCTATGTTTCTGTTCTGTATTGGCCGGGTTTTGGACATGAAAGAGGGGGAATACGGTATTTTGAAAAAAGCTTGCAAATTTAAATGAAAATCTGCCCGCTGTGCAGCATTTAGTTAGTACTTTCCTGAATCTGTTGTTGTTGTGCCAGCTCTATCGTGGGGCCGATCTTTTCTTTTTGTTTATATTTTCCTAATGCAAATTGTGACTTCTACCCTGGGAACATGACAAAGTCTTTCTTCACAAATGCAAAGAAGACAGGAAGCACATGGTTCCCACAAAGCCCCTTTGACTGTTACTAGATGTGATAATTTCGTCAGCAGGATCCCAGACATCAGAGCATGGATCAGTGAGTGAGACGAATAAGCCGCAGGGGTTCCTGTCCGGCCATGGAAAGAGTCTCATCTGAGCAGGGTCCAGTCTGCTCCCCATCATCCCAGGCCAAGCTGTGCAGCTTTTCCTCGGTCAGCGTGCCCTTCACAGAGGCAGATACCAGATCCCAGCCTCTGCCTTTTGTTTCACCACTGGCAAATCCAAAACAGGGCTCCTGAACATTTCTCTTAAGCCAGTCCCAGGAGAAGCACCAGCTTGTGCTGCCAGCTCTCAAACCCACTGATCCCTGCTGTGCCTGCCGTGCGGTGCGGACACCCCTGAGCTGGACCACAGCCAGCCTGGCGGCCAGCAGCAAGCTTGCCGGCAGCAGCAACCTCCGCAGAGCAAACCACGGGAGTATTTAGCCAGCTTCTTGGGTGGGTTTTGCATCCGGCAAAGTTTTGTGCCCTCACAGCCACTCATCTCCTATGCCCTGAGCTGCCTGGTATCGAGCACACTGAGGTTTATCTACTCTGCACAGCAATCGTGGTAGCCACCGCAGTTTGACAAAACCTTCCCAAAGAGCACATTTCTCTGTGATGCTATCACAGTCCATTTGCTGGTATCTCTAAGACATGAATCACTCTTTTAAATAAGACCTTCAGTCCCGGGAGTTGTATAACTGTATGCCCTCAGCATATTAACTCCCGGCTCCCCATGTCTTGTTACTGCTATGTCAAGCTGTACTACAAAACAGCAAGTCAAAGCTGTGCTATGGCTGACCACCTGGTGCTGGAAGAAAGCACGTTCAGATAAGATATGCCCTGCTGTAATGAAGCATTGCTGAGATTTATGGTTAGTATGTGGGGGTCTGAGCCCTTGTATACCAAGGGAAGAAAAACAGATCCAAGGCAAAGTAGTCAGGGCTGGATGTAACTGTGATATGGGGGCTGCCCAATGGCACAGGATTTCTTCTGGCACATAACTGTGCGTCTGCACAAAAACAGCCAGAATGACCTTCTCCATGGCCACCTTCTGAGAGAGAAGCCTATGCATTCACAGGCAGCAGTTTTAACAAGCTGGTCAAAAAAATCAAAAGGTTGGATATTTTCTTTAGGAAAAAATCTCGTCAGTTGATGCAGATTGGGCCAAAATATATGCAAAATTTCAGTTACAGTTTGCAATAAGTTAATGGGCTCATCGTTTGCCTGTACTATTTTTTGTCAGTTAGAGGACCTCAGATTTAAGTGTTTGTCTTTGCTTCACGCCATGGTCTCACCACAGGTGGACATGTGTAAGTTGCTCCAGCAACAGATTAAAACCATGGAGGGTTTTTTAAAAGCCTAATCATTAGCCACAGGAAATAGAAAGGTTGGCGGAATGGGACCTAATTAATTATGTCTATCATACATGGAAGAAGTAAAATGAAAATGTGAATTGCAGAAATGAACAATAAAGTCAACCTTTGTTCAGGATTAGAAATAGGCAGTTGGGACCTAATTATACAATGCAATTTCTGAGTAAGCAGATCCTGCAGGAATAAATGCTGTACAAAAATAGATCTGCTGCATAGAAAGTAATATATGAGTTAGAACAAGGATTTGGACTGCTAACAAAAAGGTATTTAGAGACTAATACCAGTGTTGGCTGTCATTCAAAGCCTACCCATTGAAAAGAAAATAATAATAGATTAATAACATGAAGCGTTATTGAACAGATGATGCTTGTAGGACCAGGAACAAGGAAATGTCAAATGTCTCCTCTCCTGCAGGAGGGCTCCCGTGCACAGTATGGGACACCAGAGAGCAGGTTCCACATTAGGCTCAGGACCTGCAGTCCCCTCCTTGTCCCCGTCTGTGCTGCAAGCTGAGGTGTGAGGGTGTCAGCCTGCGTGACAGAGGAGCATTGGTACCTCCCTCTGTACAGCAACTGTGCCCGGCCTTGGGAGGCTGAGGTTGGAGGTGCCTAGACCTCTCGGTGCTCCCCAGCACGGAGCCTGGGTCCAGCACAGTCACCACAGTCCCCATCCAGCTGGGTCTTCCTCCTCCCCTGGAAACCCTCTGTGCATGGGAGAGACTGGCAGAGGCTGGTGTTTTGAGAACTGAGCTTCCAGCATGTTTTCTGCATGGAGCAAACACGTGGAGGACACCCTGGTTGCCTTTTACGAGTTTAAATCCAGTCTTTCTGTACGTCCGTGCCTGCAGACGAAGAAAGAAAGAGGGATATCTTTTGTCAGTTCATTCCCAGGCTCTTAAGTCATGGGGTTAGGGCTGTAGTACTAGGCAGCCGTCATTTCTGCAGCAGCAAAGATGAAAGTCAGACAAAATAATCCAAAGAAGTGCTTAACTGTGACTATTAAGTCCCAAAGGATTTATCAGAGTTTACTTTCCTCTGACTTCTAGGAGAGACTTCGGCTGAAGTCCATTAAGCAAATTAAAAAGCAGAAAGAAAATAAACAGAGATTAATGGAGATAGGAATTTTATGAAGGAAAGGAAACAGACAGTCCTTGTGACAAAGCTCCTGGGCTGCTATTCAGGTTTTAAGGCCCCCAGACCTTATAAATGGAGGAGATTATTCTCTTCACGTTACCCTGCTGGTAGTCGTAAAAGAGAGTTAATAGAATTTTTTTTCCCCCACTGAGAAGTCCTGTAGAAACTAGAGCAATAATGTAATCCATAATGTTTCAGTTCGGTGCGTGACATGCAGCTATTTGTTCCTTTGTTTCCAAGCAGGGAATCGGGCTGTAAATCTTGTAGCGACACAGATACTGTACTGGTTCCGTGGCATTTTATCTCCTGCTGAAACTGAAACCCACCCGAGCAGCTTCCCACACAATTAGGGACTTGCATGTCAGAACAACCAGGCAGGATTTCTGTATTTACTACTTTGGCATCATGATTAATATTTAATCCAGAGAAGATATCACAGGCATGTTTGAAACCTCATTTTGCTTGTTAAAAAGTACTTTGAAAACCAAGAAGATGAGAAAATTATGCCATTATGGAGCCCTGTTATTTATTATCTTTAGATAGTTTAAATTAAAACAAATGCTCCCATAAGGGGGAGAGTCCTTCCGCTGCTCGTCTTCTGAGTGGTTTCTATTTTTCATTGGGTCTGCTAGTGTACATGGCCAAAAACAAAGAGATGCCAGAAGGGTAAGACAAGGGCAAACAAACACCACAGCCAGGTCCTGGATCAGCTCTGGTCCTGGGGCACAGTTAGCGCTCACTGACCTAGCTGGAGCCACCGACACACCAGGAGCAAGCACTGACCCCTTTGGGGTGTACAAAAAACGTGTTTTGGGTCCTTGCCTCAAACCTGAGGGAAATGGGCATGCTCGTACTTCTTTTTACTGCCTTAACTGGAAGACCCTCTCACTGCTTGTCTTTACAGTACCTCACACGGTACAAATGTCATTTGTTGCTTTGCCACTGCTCGTTGCTTGATTTCTGTGATAATTCTTGGTCTGCCACTTAATCATGGCTTGATAATTCCTGGTTTGCCGCTTAATTCCCTGAAGAAGTGAAAATCATTCTGAACACAGTTTTACTTGAATTTTGTTCAAGGGATCACACCCTTGCCCAGCTTGGAGGCATTAGAAACAGTTCTGCTATTATTCTCAGCGAGGAGGTGATATTCCTCTGTCTGTACAAATATCCTGCAATGTGAACTTGAAATATTAAAAAATACTCCTGCCTGCAGGCGCGCTTGAAGGAACTTTCACATGAAACAGATAATGGGCCCCAAAAGGCTAGCTATGAAAAGCAGAGCCGTGGCTGCAGCGCTCCCTGGCTGTGCTGGCAGCACCACCAGGGCTTTCTGTCTGAGTCCCCATGTCCCCAGGTCCCCTGGCATGAGGCGGGGTTCGTAGGGCTTCGTCCCTGGGTGATGGTTTGTGGGCACAGGGCTGCGGGGTTCAGGAAGGACAAACAATCAACAAGGGACACCCTGCTGAGATGATCATCCTAGGCCTGGTGCTGAGCCCCCTTGCTGGTCTCTCTAGATACACATGTGCTGTTTATGCATTTATTTGTGTATTTTATTACCAGGCAGCCCCTCGACTTTTCCTGCCTCAGTAGGACGGTTGTGCCGAGGGGACCTGTGTGTTAGAAAGACTCTGCCTTCAAAATGCTGCAGGTAAAAGAGGGTATGCAGGAAGGAGAAAAGGAAAGATGAGAGAGAAATAACCCCGAGGAAAAGATTTTAGTTCTGCTTGTTAAAGACCAGATTTGAAATCTTTCCTTGGGCAAACTCCCTGGGCATGTAGGATGTGAGTCACTGTACGTGCTGGTAACAGTGTAAAAGGCTGATGTGTAACCTAGGGTAAGGGTTACTGAGTTTGGCCATGGCTTCCTAACAGAAATGAGGCTTCTGCTCAGAGGCTGACCCGCACGGGGGTAAGAGGCTGGGATGTCTGAGCAGCTGAAGCATGCGACCCTTCCCTTGGTGGCTCCCACTTGTCAGCTGTCCAGTTCCCACGCGATACCTGACCCTTCAACACTAAAACAAACATCTGCAGCTTGATGGTGCCTAAAGCTCTGTGTTGTCCATGTCTGCACCAATAAAACCTGTTTGTGGCCCGGGCTGTCCAGCAGCGCTGCTGCCTACGTGCACGCCTGCACGCGTGGGCGCACACCTCAGCAGCAGCGGGAGCAGCCCGGGGTCACCAGAGGCAGCCCGGGATGTCTAGCTGTGCTTTGCTGCGTGATGATGTCTTGCTTTTACCTTTCCCCTGGGGACCCCAGCACAGTGGGGGCAGCAGCCCTGCAGGAATGGGGCAGAGCACCTTCCCCCCTAGCTGTGGAATAAATATTTGGGAAAGCAATCACACAAAACTCTGTAAGTGCCAGGCAGATCCAGGCCTGGGCTGAGGGTCTGCAGCCAGTGGGAAGCACCCAGGCAGACCTCCAAAGGGTTTTGCTGTGTCTGAACAGGAGATACCCTTCCATGTGAGAAAACCCAAGGACAATCCCCATGGGAGATCTAGGAGGCTTGGGCTGGAGCTCCTGTTCCTGTTCAGACCAAAAAAATCCTCTTCCAGATAGGCAGAAAAGCTTCTTAACAACACTTTTCCCCCATAGAACAGGTGGGAAGGGTCTGAAATCTTTTAAGTATAGTTGGATCTGCTCCCATTTCTTCCCCGTCCTTCCATCTTTTTGTGCAGCTTCACTCCCTGCAGAGCATCTTACAGGAGGGGCTGTGGAGAGAGGAGCAGGGGGAAAATTATTCAGAAAAGAACCTCAGGTGAAAAACAAATGGTCCGTGAACAGCCCATCAGCTAGCAGGTTAGTCCCTGAAGGTTTCTCTCTGCTGCTTTCAACGTGCTTCAGAGATCTCCTTCCCCCACTTTTTGCCATCTCTTATTGCCAGGTGCTAAAGCTGGAAGCACGTAACACGGAAGCAATTCTTCCAAGAGCACCTGAGCGTGTTAATCACTGAAATATCCTGGTGAACCTGGATGACGGTCCTTGCCTAGCGCAGCTCTGAGCCCTCCATGGGACTCTGGGTTGCTGTAACACAGGATGTCCGTGGAGGCAGAGCAACAAGCAGGCTGAGGAAACAGGAGCGGGGGTAGAAGACAATTCCAACGATCATATAAATATGCGGTTGTCTGAAGTCCCAAGGCATTTTGTGCAAAAATAGCGGTGTTAACCACTGGATCCTGTGTGCGTTCCAATTTGAGGGACAAGATTCTGCCTTCAAGCCTCCCCCCCCGCCATTTCAGCCAGGCTCATTAGCCTTTTTTTGCTTCCTGTGGTGGGCTGCTGCTATGCCTGGCTCACCGCAAGAGCAGCAGCATTTCAGAGGAGAGGTGAGGTAAGCAATTCGTGTAGCATTCACAGCGCACAGGCTCGGGGTCCCATGCAGTGAGCGCTGCTGTTGCACTCTGCTGCCGCCCACTCAACACCCGTGTGATGTTCCAGTGGAAATGGGGACAGAAAGTGGCAGGCCCTTGGTGTTCCTGGCCGGGGCTTAGAGAGAGCCTGGGTGGCATGAGGGGACAATGATGGCTGTGATCCTAGATGTGAGACACCCAGCCAGGGGCTGCGGGTCCTCTCCCAGGGCTGGCAATGGGGAAGGACCCTACAGAAAACAGAGATCGCTGGTGTTGGATGTGGATGATAGCAGTGAAGTGCCTAAAGACTCTCTTTGATTTTCCTGTCTTCAGAGAGGGCTGGCATTGCGAGGGAAGAGGCCTGAGTGGGAGGAAGGATGTGAGCTGTGAGAAGGTCCCTCTGCTGCGGCAGACGGGGGCTGCCTCTCCTCTCCTGGGCAGGGGGAGCTCCCCCCTTGCCGCCGGGCACTTCTCAGCCAGTATTTACAAGCTCAGTGCATTCCACAAAGTATAAAATAACTTTACAAATACAGAGTGGTCTTTAAAACAAACAAACAAACAAACTTAACATTTCCATGTATGATTTAGGATCCAGCCTCAAAAGATTTGCCCCAGGCATTTTAGTGCGTGCTTGGGTGAAACTGCAACTGGAAAGGGAATGGGGCAGGAGGTGAGGGTAGACAGCACTACCCTTGGCACAGCTGATTTCTCTGGAGTTTTCAAAGGAAGCAGAAATGGAAGGCCTCATACAAGGATGCAAATGTGCAAGCTTTCAGGCAGACAGCACCTCTTATTTATATTTCTGATAACAATGCATCAAAACACAGTCCAAAATCTTATAACGTAAAACTTCTTTGCTTAAAATGCTGCACATCTCCCACAGTGCTCACACATATCTGTGCTGCAAAGTGGAGCAGTGTAAGAAAAGCACGAAGCTCATTCTCAAGCCACTACAAAGAAGAAGGAAGTCAAATTTAACCTAAAGCACATGCAGCTTCAGCTCCCTCTCAAATGTTTTGAAACCCATGGCTGCTCATGGCTGCGGGGGTGAAAGAAGGGGTGAGCAAGCTCTCCCACGAGGCACCCCACCCTCCAGCACTGCTGGTTACAGCCCTGTAACCTGCTGGTCTTGCGGCTGGGTTCCTCCAGCAGTCCCTAGCTGTGCGTAGAGCTTTTCCCAGTCCCTGTGGGAAAGGCCACGGTGCGGTGGAATAAGATGCCTGGTGGGGGGATGCCTGCCACTCGCAGCCAGGAGGATTCAGCACTGGGACAGAGAAGGTTAAAGAGAAACCCTTGTTCCACTGTCACCACAGATGAGGATTAGCTCTGGCTGTTGTTTTCTTTGAACACTTGGGAAAGTACAGAAATACAGTGGAGTATTTTTTATTATTTTGTGGTTGCTGTTCTTGTGTTTAAAAGGAGAAAAGAGTTAAAAACAGACCAACCTATTTGTTGTAAGTAGTGGGGTCGGAATCAAAATCCCTAGAGGTATTCAAAAGACGTGTAGAAGTGGTGCTTAGGGACATGGTTTAGCGGTAGAGTTGGCAGTGCTAGGTTAACGGTTGGACTTGATGCTCAGAGAAGTCTTTTCCAACCTAAACAATTCTATAATTCTGTGACTCTAAGTTCTAGCACTGCCAAGCTCTGAAATCCAAGCCTTGGTATAGAGATGTAAGCCAGAGGCAGACAGACACTTTGTATGCGTGATGCTCACCACTTCAACAAAAATTTTCATTCAAGTCAAAGGGCTGGAGCCTGACAGAAATATACTTTGGTATCTGAGATATCCTAATCATGCCTGTTCTAAGGAGAACCTGGGGCAAGCTATACAGTATCAGCAATTAAGGCCAACATTTTAATTTCTGACTTAGCTGCACCCTCTCCTTGTATTCCAGAGGTGGCGGCTATCTCAAATATCCGAATGTTAGTGCAGGGGTCCTGGAGCAGATGCCGAAACACAGTGCAACTCTGGTCACTTCTTGATGTAATCAGTCACAGCTCTGTCAAACCACATGTCACGAAAGCTCTGGTATCTTCCTCGGCAAGATACATGGGTGACTCTTTGCAAGACCTTGAGCACTCAGAGCAGCTGCCTTCCATGAGGAGTGATTGATAGCCTGTCTCCCTCCTACTTAAGGCAAAAATCTAGGTGTCCAACTTCGCTTTTACTTGGAAACAGAATAAGAAACGTGCTTTCAACCTTATGCACTTGAAATCCCAAGAAAGGCAGAGTATATTTTCCTTGTTTTCTTGGTGAAAGCAAATTTTCCATTTATTACTGGGAGGTAGTGCTTGCAGGGGAAATTTGGTAATCTTTATGAAGAACCAGTATCCACCAACCTGCAGCCCCCTGGTGACACGAGGACTGCAGGTAATCTGGCACACGGTCACATCTGAGCACGTAACTACTTGGGGACCTTGCCAGCACACATGGACAGCAGGGATCATGAGATCATCTATAGGCATATTTTAGAGGAACGAGAAAACTCCTTCCAAGATAGAAACAAATTCATTAAAGGGTCTGATCCTGCTTCCCCATGAATTTAAAGGGAGTTTTACCACTCATTTTAACAGCAACAGGATTGACCTTGCAGAGTAAGTCATCAAACAGCTCCAGATTTCTCTAGAGCATTTCAACACATCCATTATACACCCCATCTTTCAGACTTGGACTTAAATATTCACTTGGCAGAACTCTCAGCCTACAAGTAAATTAGGGGATTTGTTTTTAACACTTTTTTTTTTTCCCCCCCACTCACAATGAAAAAGAGAGTGAGGGAGAGAGAAGTAGAGCTTTTCGGTGTTTTTAAGTTGCTGGTGCTACGTAAAAATGTGTATAGTCTTCACACTACCCTACCTTAAAAAATTACTTCACTCATTTTTAAAGGAAAAAAAAAAAAGAAAAAGAAATGAATTAATTGATACTGCAATCTCAATTTTCAGCTGCAAAGGGAAGAACGCGATATCAGGGGATCAGCCAGCAGTCAGGAAGCCACTACTAGAACAGGGACAGTCACTTGGCCAACGTGTGGCTTCAGAGACATCAGGACATGGCTCACAGCCCCAGGTTGTGTGCAGCCAGAGCTGTCGGGTGAACCAGGTGCATGCATGGGGATGGAGCAAAGCGACTGGGGCTGTTGGGACCAGCATCACAGACCACCCCAAAATGCAGCTCTGTGTCCAGCCAGCCATCCCTACAGCTTTGCTCTTATCTTCTGGAAAGTTATCTGAGACTGAGCTATCTGTGTAGCTACTACAGGGACATGTAAGTGTTTAGTATGAGGTTCATGAGGTCAGCTCTGCAATCTCCAGTTCCATAAACTCATATGAACAAGGCCCAGGGTGCCAGATCAGGATGCAGTCTGAATGTAGGAGACACCCCGGAGCACCACTGAATCCACGCCAAAGGTACCTCTGCAAACCCACTTTCTCTGTTTACTTTGCTACTGGCCAAATACCACTGCCTTCTTCCAACCTGAGTACATGGCCAGATCCTTGGATCCTATAGATGATAGCTATTCGGAGAAGAAATTGAAGATGAAATTAGCTATTTCCCCAACGGACCCCTCTTTCTTTACAGAACTACACAGCGTGTACCAGGCACAGGATGACTTACGCAAGCAGGGACAATTATTTGCTCCCAATTCAGAAGGAAATTTCCTCTGGTGCCCTCTCAAAGGGCTCCTCCTGTCACTGCCACTCTGTGTGGTCTGGCACACTGGCTGCTGGCTTGCATCTCCTCCAAAGCTGCTCCTGGGCTTCCTGAGTCCCTCTTTTGCACACAATATGCACTCAGAGTCCTGAAACCCAGTGTCACCGGTCCCCTGCAAGTGCAGGATGGGTGGCAGGTACGTGCTCTCAGCCGCAGGACGGTTCCTGCCCAGGCCGTGCTCCCTGCCCGCTGCCTGGCTGGTGTCCTGCTGTTTGAGCTACTGATCCCAGAGCTTACATAAAGAAACACAATTGTTTTTACACAGATCCTGAGGGAGAGGCTGGCAATTTCAGCGTAATTTAATCTAAACCAGGATAATACAGTAAATATTGCTGTGTTTGCATAAGATGTAGCATGAGTAAAGCAGCAGCTTCTGAGGAACGAAGCACTTGTGTAACTCACGAGGATGGAAAATATTGAAAAGGTACAAAGTTTTGTAGTTTGGCCACCTTCACAGAAAGAAAAAAAAATATCGCAGAGACTGGGGAATCTGTTTAATCCTTTCTAACAGTTTAATCCCCAAATCCTTACCCATATCCCTGGCCTGTGCTCCTGTGTGAGTGATGTTAAACAGGAGGATCTGGCCCTGTGCTCTCAGCTAAGCGTGGAGTCAGCGCGGTATAAAATCAGTAGCAGATCATCACCGCTATCTCCAAGAGATATCTCTGGGACTGAGGAGCTCAGTCTGGTGGCCGGATCAAAAAGATCAAGGAATGATGTGATTACAAAGCATAAGTACCTCCACGGGCAGAAATCCTGGGCACGGCAGAGCTCTTTAATCTAGGGGAGAAAAGCATAACAAGAACCGATGGCTGGGACTTAACTCCAGGCAACTTCAACTGAGAAACGAGTTGCGAACTTTTAATCAGTGAAAGGAGATTAACGACCAGAATTAAAAAGCAGGAAAAATGGTGGCTTCTCTGGCGCTTGATGTCTCCTGACAGAGACCAGATGCCTTTCTGGGTCTGCGATGGTGGAAGGCACCTCCCAGGGCTCTGCCAGGGGGGAAATCCTACAGTTGGGTATCAGCAAGGGCAACTTCCTCACCCTCTGGCTGGACCAGGCTCAGATTTTACCCTGCTCCAGAGTGGCTTGCCATCCCTCTCTGGATGAGACAGCTTGCTGCCACCAGTGCTGCTCCACAGCTGGTTGCTGCAGCCCCGATACCTGCCCCATGTCCTGCCTCCATAGGGCAGGGTCTAGTGCCACCCCACAGGGACCAGCCCGTCACGTCGCCCCTTGCTGCTTTCCGTATCCCCTCTACCCGGCATCCATATGGCGAGGGAGAGCCAGACAATTGTGCTAACGTTAATGGGGTCCCAAGGTCTCCTCTGGGGAGCAGGGCAGAGGCCATCCCGGACCTTTAACAGCTTGAAGGGGGGGAGTCTTAACGGCCCCAAGGTTCAGCATTTTTGTCTAACTTGCATGGCGAGGGGAAGTATCCTTCATGCTTCAGATCTCAGACATTGTAATTGAATTTCCAAGGTTATTAGATAATGGGTTGAGTGTGTTTTTACTACAACAGCCTTGAAATTGAACCTGATCTTTTTTTTTTCTTTCTTTTTTTTTTTTTTTTTCTGGGTATCAGTGCCTTGTTGAAAATTTAGACTACAAATGCCGAGGGGTGTGCCACCGTGTGGCTCTCAAAGGATATTATTTGAAAATCACATTTGGCCCTCGGTGAGAAAAGATGATCCAGAGGACTCTTCTGGCCTGATGTCTGTGAATCCTTTAACAGCTTCTGAGACACCCTGGTGTTTGCTTATGCCCCTCCTGGAGCAGCAGTAGGCAGGGGCTGCTGTTCCTGTGTGTTGTCCCCGTCTGCTTGGCACCTGCCCCGTTCTCCTGCCGCAGGTGCTGGTTCCTGCTCGGTTGGACCACGTCCTGGCTCCCTCCAGCTGAGATCTTCTGGGCCAGTGCAACCGAGGCTGCTGCAGACTATCTCAGGGAAATTACTTCACATTTATGCCAGATTCATTTCTCCCTCAAGGTTGCAGGACACTTTCTGTCCTGAAATCCTTCTTTCCACTCGCTGATCTTTTTTTTTTTTTTTTAACAGTTCTGGGCTGATCTCATCCGTGTTGGTCTCTGCTAGAGGAGTAATCTTCACGGAAACTTTGAACAAAATCCCTTCAGCCTCTTTTGAATTGTGGGGGAGTGCTAAAATACTTTTGTAATTGTTAAAACGATAATCAGTTATTTTGGCAATGCTGTGAGAAAATAGATGATGTTGAAGGGTTAGCAGTAAGATAATCCTTTTCGGGGTCTTGTACTTTGCATGGCTGAAGGAATTAAAATATAACTATATGAGTTCTACCATGGTCTGGGATCTGCTTGAAGTTTTATTAAAAAAAAAAAAAAAAGAAATTAAACTTGTAGGCAACCCTGCTGGATAGTTTTAATGGATTTTACATAAGACAGAAGCCCTACAGTGGCTATTTGGATCACTTTCATGAAGGAGTTGGTAAAAGGAATAACAATTAAACACATTTCTCCTTTAAAAAAATCCAAATCAACAAAATACTCTAAAACCCAAGTCTCAGTCTTACTCCCTTTGTTGCTTAACATTAGACTATAAGGAAATCCATGTGAAAAAAAAAAAAAGATTTTATGTGTGAGGTTGTCAGCAAGACTGTCTAATTTTCTGCACCGATCTGGATAGTCTGTACTGGTATTGAAAGTTAATCAGACCCCTTTGTAAACACTCTGCCCTTGCACTAGCCAATAATGGTCCCAAGGAAGATAAAACCAGTCCCATTCACCCACAGATGATTTCGCTCTTTAGAACTGCAAAACTATAGCGTAGGCAAACAGGAAAAGAATCAGAATGTTTGTACCATAATTGAACTCCACACTTAAAATAACAAAGAAAGCAAAGTCCAAAATGTGATGCTGTTGCAGCATATGTCATAGCAAGAGTCCTCATGGCAGTTCCAGTTTTATTGGTGAAATGCATCATGGCTAATTGTTTGTTGGAAGCACTATTATCTAGAGCTTAAAATGTGCTGGTGATGCCTTTGTGTCAGCATTTTCTGACTTTTAGCAATTTCGTTGTGCTGTTTAAAGTTGGCAATATTTTGTATTTAAGTTCCACTACTATGAGTTTTGCTTGTGTTTTACCAAAGAGCATTATAACACAGACCCTCAGGGGAAATTCCATTCCCCTTATTAAAAAATTGTGGCTATTTTATTTTCCTTATCTCTGCCATCCATTTCCTTTTGTTTCTCAATGCATTGCTGCAAATCACAAAGACATTTCCTTGTCTGCTTTACTTTGGACCCCTTTAATGAAAGCTCCTACATAATCAAAGTCACAGTATTCATTTGATGAAGTGAACTGGTTTTGCTGAAGGGTCACAGTTGGAGATTTAGTATTTCAGAAAAGCAAAAGATCTAAAGGCAGGAGAAATGGACAGTTTTTACAAGATATCAGATAAACATGCAGTAACAGAATGAAATTCAGCTCTTACAAAGCAGAACAGCTCCGTGTGATCTGTCTTAACTACAACCAGGTGATCGGAGCCAGCCTCCCTGCAGAAAAGTGAGCCTTGCTTCCTTTGCCTCATTAGTCTGTTTTCTGTGGCATGATGTCATGGCCAGGAGGTACTTTGTACTCACCGACACGGGGCTACAAGAAGAGCTGTAACATAAGAGACAGGAAAACATGAGAGCAAAAACTTTTCCCTATTCACTTGCTTGTAGATACTACTCAGGCAGCAGCAGATCAGACTTTCTGACCCTGAGAAATCATGGTCATTGCCCTTTTGCTTTCATCAGAAATGAAAAGCCAAATACATGAATTTGAATAGCCAAAGCTTCTCAATAAATATAATGTTCTGTTAAATGTCTGTGTAAATACATATAAATATACATATATATATATATCTTTTTTGACATTGCAATACAAAATATTTTGACATTCTTCAGCTGAAAATCTGTGTATAGATGTGTCCCCTTAAGTCCTTGCTGCTGCTGCTGGGACCATCCATTCAGGTTCTTCACGTCCCCAGCTCCTGTCTGAGGGCCAGGCTCCTTGCCAGGGCACATGTCCCCCTGTGAGCCATGACCAAATGGCTGCCAGAATGCACCAGTGTCCCCTCAGAGGAGCCTTGGAAAAGAGCTTCCAGGAAGGGGCCTCATCTACATTGGTGTAAAGCAGACACAAAGCACACATCCCATTGCAGGCTCATCAAGATGAAAAGTCTTATTCTGAGCAAGCTAGATATGAAATGTTTCACTTTATTTCCCATATAAAATCAATAGAAAAGGACTTTCCAGAACCACTTTTTTGGTTCTAGGATCTAGGCTGTTGTAAGGGGGCACAGCCTAGGGCACCTGGTCTCAAGAGAAGGGAGTTCAGGGAGTAGGAAATAATCAGTGCAGCTGCTGGCATCAGGCTTAGACTTTCTCATGAAGACTGTGGTGTATTTTTAGGCAGAATTAAGCATTCACGGTGGGATTCAGCTCACCTTAAAGTAGATACTTCTTGCCTACTGAACTGAAAAATACACAGAGCTCCCTGAACTCAATTTAGTGTTTGAACACCGACACCTAGACCCATTATAGGTAACAGGAGTTTTTCCATGTGGCCTCCAACTGTATCTCTGGAAGCATGCAGATCTCCAAATCTCCATCTCAGATGTCCATCATGATACATCCCAGTCAGATACCTCCCCAATATCCTAGAGCATCTCCTTTGGCACTAGCTAGTCTTATTTAGACAATTGAATCAAACTCTGTTGGACACATTGATTGGGAGTCTGTCGACTATAAAGAGAGTTGAGATACCTGGTGTTCAGATGCACACTTTAAATTTAATGCCTGCATGAGAGTGGCTTAATCCTATACCGAACCCCAGGATGACTGTATCAGGAAAAATGTCTGTATCATCAGTGATCCCAGCCACTGCAAGAAGAGTGCACGGAAACAGAGGCTTCCTGGGTGACTTGAATCCAACACTGCCATTCTACCTAAAGCAACAAACAGCTTGTAGATTTTGCTTATTTTTTGTCCTACAAACTACATCTGATTCTACTGTTCTTTTCTCACAAATTAACCATACGAGGGTTGTAGTTAAGGTTTGAACCTCACGGAATTCCTGCTGGCTTAATCAGTCCCCTGTTCACCATGCCATGTCCTTCAAAATGCACATACAGGTTTGTGAGAGAGATACATCTAACATGAAATGAATTAAAAGCAGAAGCCAAATTCTCAAAAAATAGGTGGTTCCTTTGAAACATACCTTTATGTCTTCATCATTCTTGCCATAATTTCCAAAGTTTGAACTTCTCAAAATTTGCCATGACTAACTTATATTTACAGTAATCAGCGTATAAGTCACGAAACTGCAATTTTCTCCTCCAAGACAGATGTAAGCAGTGAATGAGCTGCTAACATCTCATTACACGCAACGATGTCATTATGTGGAAAATAACACAACGGGGATGCCCGAAGCAAGATTTTTAGCCACTGAGATCTGAGAACTTGGTCATAAAATACTGACTCAAATTGAAGTAGTCAGGATGAAATTCAGTGCCTTAATACCAGCAACTCATACCCTACTATGTTGCATGGGCTTGTCATTCTCCTTGTTTCTTTAACATAGTTAAATTATGTTGAGGTAATGGGAGTGGCATGTTTGGGAACTTCAGACCTATTTTAATTCAATTGTAACATTGGCAAACCCTTACATTTTTACAGATCCTCCAGTAACAGGCTACAAAACCCCATAGGAGTGTGCTAAACCTTGTAGCACCTGACTGAGATGAAAATATATTCAGAAAGGTACTTAGTGAAAGGTCTTGTTCTTTTCTGGAACGGCTCTAGCTTTGGCACACACTGAGGTTCTCCCTTGATAAACCTATGATACTGGAAATTCTGCTAATCTTAGACATAAATCTGAGCAAAATTAGATACACTACATCAACTGGAGTGTCCTTCTGCTCTGTAGATGAAGAAATGAAAAGTAACAATGTTAGATGTACCCAAGGCTATCTATTGTGTAACAGTGCAAGGACGTGAGCCTAGGTTTCCATGGAAAAGCACTCCAGTTGCGGGAACATCTGTCTTCTCTCTATTATTTTATCTTTGCTCTCCATAGGTTTCATATGAGGCAGAAGATGTGGATGTCTGGGGTGCCTGAGGGGGCAGCTGAGGGGCAGCTTGGGGGAGTAAAATCCACAACCCAATTAAAATCCCGTGGGGTGTAACACAAACCTCTCATCTCCAAGCTGCTCCTTATTCTTAGGCTGTCTTGCTTTCTCCAGGGAGGAAGAGCTACTGTAGTCCTCGGACCGAGGCCAGCACTCGAGTTGTTCCAGCAGCCACTGCCTAAGCAAAATAAAGCACAGCACCAAGGGAACAAGAGCGCCAGGCTTGCTGCAATACAACCCCTGGGGTGAGTACGGCTTGGGACACTGCTCCGTGCTGTGTGGTAGCAGAGGTCTGTGTAGCTGTGGGGAGGGATATCTTCTGCTTTCTGGAGAAGCCTCTCTGAGCATGCACTGGTGCTCCTGAAGGGTGGCTGTTCCCTGTCCCAACAGCGAGGACCGCCACAGCAGCCAGCAGCCCTCCTGGGACCTCCGCCAGTGAGCAGAAGAGGAATATTTACTGCTCCTCATTATGAAGGGTTCAGGCAGGGGATGAGTGGAGAATATATGGCCCCTCTAAGCTTATTCCCACTGCTGTTTGGGCAGAGAGGCAATGGACAGGCTGGGAGCTGCCTTTCCCTCACGGCCTGGCAGGGCTGGGGTTCGGGGGCACATGGCTGGCCTTCAGAAAGGTCCCACCACCTTGCCCAAGGTGTTGGCCTGCAGCCTTGGAGGCCACCACACAGCCCTGGCTCTCCATGGCTTGCTGTCCTCATCCCACCATGGGTGCAAAGGCCCACAAATGGTTAAAATGCAGCCCCATTTTCCACCAGTGCTCCCTGTTTTTGAGGGCAGGCAGGGGACAGGCAGGCCTTCAGCCCCCTCCCCACACACCTCTCCCTCACGCCCACACAAAAATCATTGTTGCTGAGGGAGAAATCACCAAGATCTCTCACCACTGAGGAAAGCGCACGTACAAAAAGAAGCCTAAATTCACAGAGTAATCAGAATTACTTTTCAAAACAGTATCTGGTTACCAGCTAAAACAAACAGCATGGTTGCCGCCCGGGGAACTGCAAGGCGGCGCAGAGGGGCAGATCGCAGAAGATTAAATACTCGGCTGAAAAAAAAGAGAAGGAAAAGGGCTCTTTCTACAAAAGGCTGCCTCAGCTGGAAATTAAAGGGAGCGAAGCGAGAAAAGGAGGATTATCCCCCTCCCTTTCCCCCCGTGTGGCAATTAATCTCGGGGGGAGAAGGGGAAGAAGCGCTGGCCGGGGCTGCGTGAGAGCTGCAGCGCCGTGGGCCGGGGCTGCCGCCATCCCGGCCGGCCTGCACTTTTGAACTGTGCCATTGAGTCAGGCCCTGCGGACCCACAGGGAGATGGAAACAGGATGACTGGACCTTTGAAGTTGCCAGGGTGTAATAGCGCGAGGAGACGAGAGAGCCTGGGCTCACAGTAACCCACTGTCTCTCATCAGCAGCAGCACATTAATTTGCCGTGTGAGGATCATGCGAAAGAAGCGACGGGGCGGCTTGTCAGGGAAAAAGCACCAGGGAGGAGGCCCCAGAGAGGAAGGGGAGGGTGGGAAGGGGAGTTTGGAGAAAATTGCTCAAAATTACAGTATTCAGCTTTTGCTGACAGTATATCAAAGCCCAACTTCTGCCTTTATGATATTTAAATCCCTGCCGCTTCCCCAGAAAAACAGCGTTGGCACAATAGAAACATTATGTGCTGGCGTGGGGAGGGGGGGTGCTGCTGAAACAGGACTGGTTTCGGGTAGGGGTTGTGATGTGGACTTCGAGGGCCTGATGGCTCCACCACAGAGATGAACAAAGTGCCTGTTTGCAGCGACAATGTCCCGAGGAGGCACTTTGAATTTGTCTCATGTTACACAGCTTGAAACACACACTCACCACTGCCCCCAAGGATGTGGCTCAGTTGTTGCACAGGCTAGGAGAGCTGAAGATGCAACAGTAGTAAAATTAAACTGGAAGATAAATCATAACTGACAGTGCAGTAAGAGGATTAAAGACCCTGCCAAGGATTTATGCCTTCTTCCAGTTACAATGCTCTGGTCTCCCTTGTGGGATCTGCAGCCTCCTTACTGGTGGTGCCAAGCACACCTTTAACGTTGCCACCTTCTTTGTTGGCCAGCAGGGAACAGGAGGGGACACCAACCTGTCTCAGGGCAGAGCCTTGGGAGATGATATCAGGGAGTTAGGATGCCAGAAGTACATGAGATGCAGGAACAGGGGAAGACCTGGGAGAGGGCAGGTCTCTTGAAAGGGTGTGCATCCATGGGAGACCTCATCTGACAGCCCCAAGCAGGTTTCACATGCAGCTGTGTATGGAAGAGGCAGTATTGGAGCTCCTTGCTGGCTGTGTAATAGCCAAGTCCCACCAAAACCCCAAGCCAAGCAACTTGTCAGAGATATGCCTACAAATGGCAGAGCCGATGGGCTGAAGGAAAGGCTGCTCCTCCTGGCATGATCTTAATGTCAGGTTAAAGCCACCTGCATGAGGCTCAGTCCAACAGGATGGAACAAGTTAGCAGATATTAGCTGGTCAAAAAAAGTTATGTTCAAAGAAGCATGCAAACATCAATGCAGCTCCACAAGACCCCAGGAGGAAGGCAGACCTCTCCCATCTCTCCAGATGAGTAGAAGAGATACAGTGCTCTCCAAGCTGCCCTCAGGAGAGCAGAATTGAGCCCTGGATGGAGAACAGCTTGCACGGCATCAGCTGCCACCCCCCCAGCAAAGGGTTGAGCCCATGAAACCATCTATTACCTCTAAGGGACCATTTGCTGAGTAGCAATATCAAAGGCCGTTGTGTTCATAAACCCAGCCTGGTTCCTTATTAGAAGAACAACAGATCTGGCATCTGAGCTTTGTGTAGACTGACTTGCTTTTCCACCTTCAGGCTGCTCCGTCCTGCCCCTGCTGTTCCAGGTTGGTGACACCTTTCTTTCCCAGGATGTGGATAGAGGAGTAGGGAATGACGAGAAATTAGGCTGGAAGCCAAAAGCACTGCCCATTCAGAAATGTAAAAGCCTCCTGGAGGAAATTAAAGTTTCTTTCAATAGGAATGCCAGTGGGGTTACACTGGGGTTGCAAATGGTGATCTGAGGAAGCATGAGGAAATATAAAAGTATCCCAGCAAGACCACAGAAGGAGACCTTGCCCTCCCACCAACTTTCATTATCCCCTGTATCTTCGAGGGAGCTGCATTTCCATGAATGTCTTCCTTGGAAGAATAATCTTTTGCTTCTGAATCATCTCTGAAAGCAGAAGACAGCAAAATGAGCTCCATTTTCTGTCACAACAGAGGGTGGGGAGTGCTCTTCAAGGCTACCAAAAAGGAGCAAGGTATTTCCAGGAGTCTTTCATTACAACCCAGCCAATAGCTCATAGCTGGAATATAGGCTAGTGAGGCTAACAACCCAGGGAGGTATCAGCTCGGGGCCTCACACGGGATATCTTTTGGAAAGACTATGGGTTTGTCTGGGGAAGCTCAGTAATGAGACACTACGCCACTTGGAGCAAACCTGGCAGTCTTACTAGAGGAAGGAAGGTTTTCATCCAACAATGTTGCCTTCTCTGTTCAAATCAGGAAAAATCAGAACAAAGATACGGGCAAATCTAATCCTCATGCAGGATGGGCAGAAAAGGGGCCTTTGTTCTGCATGGGTTCAGGGCAGCAGCCCATCTTCGGCAGTGAGACCTCCTGCTTGTACTCCCCCCGTACCCTGTGCTCCTGCAGCACATATGTGGACACCCAAAGAAGAGGGTAGGTACGGACCCAGCAAGCACCAACACAGGCTCTGAGTGCTCCCCTGGCATTCAGTAATTCATAGCATAGGCACCTCTGAGTATGATATGGTGTTTTTATTATTTTTATTTTTAAAATAAAATTTTATTATTATTTTTAGTAGCCATTGCTAGATTTTTCTTCTCTAAATTTGCCTTTTTAACCCCTTGCAGTCTTTCAGCACACAGAGCTTCTCTTGGCAAGGGGACTCTCAGTTTCATTATGCTTTTTGGTTTGTCTGAGAAGATAAGACTGGTGCACAAATGGTAACATGTCCTAAGATGAGAAACATCAAATCTATTTTGCCATCGCTACAAGTTCTGCAGAAGTTAGGATTCACACCTCACAACGGATCCTCTGCCTTCCACACTTGGCTTCCCTATGGCAAGATTTTAAAATTTATTTGGGGTATTTTGTAAACCAAATTACTTCACAGGAAAAGGACAGAAGGTGGAAGAGGTGCTAAATTTTGCACTTGCATGTGGGCATGTACAATGGATTTCTGACAGCCTTTACCTTTGCAGTTTTCCTGCGCCCCAAGGCAGGATAGGGATTGGGCCGCAGTAGGGATTGGGCTGCATATTTATACACCCTAAAGCCAGCTTGAAAAGAGGGTGTGCAGAAAAGGGGGGTAGGAGTGTCAAATGTTTATTCCTCGGTTTCTTTCTGTACAGAGCGAGGAGAGAAGATCTTCCACAAAGCTGTTGTGCAGCTCAGAGTGCATGTAAGTACACACTGCGCTTGTTGGCTGGGAATTGCCCTAGAAGATCTAAGTATTGTTATGTGGTTTCTTCCCTTTCCAGGCATCTTTGTTCCCCAATTTCTGGCCAGGAACAGAACCTGGAGTGCCCAAGCACTGCGGTGAAGCCAGCTGTCATGACATTTCCAACCCAACCAGAAGTGCAGGAAATCTCCCAAGAAAGCTTGTTTTTATAGGCTCCCAGAAGGCTTGCATATGTCAGATATGCTTATCCAGACCAAACCCAGCCTTCCTGAAATTCATTCCTCACTAACATTAATGCTTTTTTCCATGTCAATTTGAGCGGTGTGAGATTTTTGGCAATAAGGGAGTAGTAAAGATTTGTTTACAGCTGTTTTGGAATGGATGCTGGTTTGTTTATTGTAATTGATGCCAAAGAAATATTTCATAACAAGTAATATATTCCAACTTATTCATTTTTTTTTCAGCGATTTTAATTTACTGTAGGTCTTTCATCTCAACAATGTGTTGCTTAGCTGTGTCCAGCCACATAAAGCAAATGGAAGAGAGAAAAAGAGAAGACATTTCATAAGATGCTACCCCATTCTTCAGAATTTCAAAGGTAAAATCTCAGGCTGACGCATACCAGTTCAAAAACAAGGGAGGAGCGTTACATTGTCATATTTCTTTCTTTCTTTTTTTTTTTTTTCATTTATCAAAGTTATATAGTGGTGAATCAATCACCTTTATATGGTGATTCAACCTAAAACCTTCTGTCAATTCTATCACGTCCTTAAATGAGCATTTTTAATCATGTTTCCACTGCAAATATAAACTGCAAGAAACCTGAAGTGAGTTTTCGATGACCATTTACATATAGACAGGTTCAAATATTTTCTCGTTTAAATTCAAGCAAGCAAACTTTGATTATCCAAATGTGAAAAGAAAAAAAAAAAAAAAGGAAAGAAATTTAAAAGGCTTTCAATGCCTGACATTAATTTTCTTTAATAAGTAAATATTAGCCAAGTATTTTTTGTAGGACTGTCTGGTGTAGGAGGTTAAATAAGTATTTAGCCCCCAGGTAAGATTCCTTGTGTAATGAAAAATAAAGCCACATGGTGCCCATTGCTAGGAAAAAAAAGGCACAATTTCTCCTCAAAAATAAGTTTGTTATGCATTCCTGTTTATGTGAAGATTTCTAGCATCAGCAAAGTTTATGTTCTCAGTAAAATATGAATAATTGGAAGATCTGCTGAGAGCTGCAGAACTCATCTCAGAAATGCAACTTTCTAGGCCCCATTGTCATTATCTGATCTAGAATGCAAGATATATCCCGCATCAGAAGATACAATCTACATTTCCCAGTGTGTTAATAACTTGACCCCCTCCAAAGGTCCTGCTGTGTGTATTGAAGCTGCCTATTAATTCCCTTGTGGACTGCTGGTTTTGGCATTTAATCTCCAGGAGGAATTTAAGAAGGTCAAAGCCCCCTTCTTTGAGGAATGCCATACAAGTAATAAAACAAAGTAGGTTTGCCCCCTCAAAGAGCTAGAAGTCTGGGAGCTGTGTTGACAAGAGACCTTTGGACTATTTATACCACTAATAGGAAGGGTGGAAAGCAGAGACATTGTTACTGTAGTTTAATAAGTATGAGAAGATAGTTAATATGCATGGAATTTCACACACACACATACACGTGACATTTGAGTCATATTAAACAGAGTGTAGAGTCCAAAGTCTCTTCTCACTGTAATCCTATTGACTGTTTTGGTCTCTGCATGGTGGCTAGAATTCACACTATGGTTGTTCTCTTGGAGTAAATAAGGTTAGGAAGTAATAAAAACTCAGCAAAGTTCTCATAGATGGATCTGCTCATGGTTGTAGGACATCAGCATGAAATGTCACTAAGCACAAAGACCAAATAGAGAAATCCCTGAAAGCTGTACTTGGCAACGCGAGCACAGTCCTAAATCCCAGCATCAAGCAGACCTTCCCCTGTTTTCAGAGGACTTCCAAGATAGCAGAATTAGAGCCTCTCCACTGCTCAGAGAAAATTAAAATAAAATAAAATAAAATAAAATAAAATAAAATAAAATAAAATAAAATAAAATAAAATAAAATAAAATAAAATAAAATAAACAAAATAAATATAATTTACGTAGTTCCTAATACAGAGGCTCCTTGTTTTGACCCCCACTGGGCACTCTGTGCTGTTATGTCACAACAGCCATGGATTTGTGGCCAAAACTTCCATCAGTCATTTCAAAGCATGCATCTGTTCTGTGACTGTGGGCACAGCTGAGGTTACTCCGTGTGCAGACAGGTTCTTCGTGCTAGTGGAGCACCCACCAACAATTTGCTCCTTGCAGAACAGGGCCTGCGATGGGTTGCCTAAGTTACGTGGTATTACCTCAGGTATCTCATTAGGTTACTGGTCTTCCTAGCTCAGCCTTCGAAGAAAAAAAGAGTAAATATGATGGTGGTGTTTGTTTATTTTTTTTTGTGTACCTGTCTGCCCCTTCAAGCCTGCTGGCCAATTTTGATTAATCTTTGCCAGTAGACGATTCAAGGGAACATGTTCTTGCAAGCTGATTTAAATTGCAGGGGGTACACAGAGCCTAGAAATCTCTCTTCAGAGTAAAATCTGCTACATAACCTCAACTCTTTTCAGCTCCAGGAATTACAAGGAAAGGCAATACTAAAAATGAAATTTCAGTTGGTTCTGCAGCTTGTGAAGCTAATTCTATAAACACTGGAGGCCGGGGAGAGATGTAATGAGCAGTCTGGTGAAAGTCTGCAAACCCTTCTCAAAAAACTTTAATGGCATTTCCCCATTATCCTGGAAAGGAAACACCATTCCAGCCCAATATTCATGGGAAACTGGTTGTCAAGCTGTGAATACCACAAATGCAAATAATTTTCTGTACATACAAAACCCCCGTGCATGGTCAGGAGTGGATGCTGCGGTCTGAGCTGGACCGTGCTCCCAAGGGTCATGGGTGACATCCCCAAACCTGGTGGGATACAGCTTTTTCACCCTGAAATCTCCGAGCAGCAGCGGACACGCCTGGGCTCTGTCTCTGCTCAGTGCCCTTCACAGTCCAGGTGTGGGCAGATAATGGCTTGGACTTCCCTTTTACTGCTGCTTTTATTTTATCTGTGCTGAGATACCATCAGCGGCAAGGCAAGTGTTGGGAGATTTCTTTGACAGTCCTCTCAGACATCTGATTACAAAAGGCCCTCGCTTATCCAACGCCTCTCTTAGCTGATTACTTCAAAGGGACTGACTCTCCCTTCTCTTACTTCTGCTGCCTGAACAGTTTCTTTTCCAGGGCTCCGTTTCTGGCCTTTTTTTTTTCCCCCCACAAAGTGTATCAGTGCCGTTGCCTGCCCAGGGCTGAATCTGAAGAGGAATCTGAGCTTCTGAACTGATAACCCTAAACCTGGGGACAACCTGATGGAATTTGAGGTTTTATGAACCTTTTGAATGATTTTTGTGTGTTCACAGGGTTCAAAAATTAGCTCGAGTTCATGAACCTTTCCCCTCCTCCTCCTGTCATTTGAAACTAGGGTTTTTTTCCAAGAGCAATTCGTTCCATTAAAAGCGTATTTTCCTAACTAAATGGGAGTTCTGTGCTACTGCATGTCCAGACAGGAGATGTTATGAATCATGAGATGGAAGAACAACTTTGGAAGGAAGAGCCCATCACCATGATTAGAAACCATGGATAAAATCCTGGCCCACTGAAGCCAGCAGAGTAATACTACTGACCTCTATGAGAAAAGGCTTTCACTTCCTTTTTTTTTCCATTGGAGTTTTTCTTCACTCCTCCTCATCATGGGATCTGTCTTTGTTTTCCTCCAGCCCACTCAAGGGCTTTTTTTTTTTTCTTTTTTCTTCTTTCTTTTTAACAGCCTTTAGATTTATTTTATCCACAACTGTTTCTTAGACTGCTTCCCTTCTGTACAAATCTGGCTCCTGAAGCATCTGAGTTGAACTTTAAGCCGGCTGAGAACAAGACAAAATAAATTTGCCCCTGGAAACTTCATTCTTTCCACAGTTTTCTGTGGCTTTCACCACCATGCCAGCAGAAAAATAGATGCCTTACATATATTTTTTAAAGGAGCTCGATTTGCAGGGTAAGTTTCTCACAGCCAGAAGAAGCCGGCACAGCTACAAAGTGCAGTGCACAAGGATGACAGGAGGGCAGCATTAAGGATATATATATATATATTTGTACATTTATATTGGGCCAGCTCTGTATGTCAGTGAGAAACAGATCAGCACAAACCATGGGGGAAATTGCCCAGGGCCAGCAGGGGCCCTGAGCTTGGCACTGTGGGCACTGTCCCCAGTGCCTGAAACTCTGCTAATCTCAGATTTCTCCTGTGGATCTAACCAAGTGCAGGATTTCTCTCTTCTCTCTGTCGGCCAAGAGTTGAACCTCTTCTTTATCTTTCGGTAGAGCTGAGAAACCCTGGCCTCAGTGCTTAGCTGCACCACCAAAGCACATGAAGGCACAGTCCATGTCCTTGAGAGTTTAACAGCTCAGTTTCTCTGCTAACAGCTTAATTTACAGCTTGGTATTAACTTTGCCACGTTAGTACTGCCCACATTTAGTGTTTGGGATCTCAGTGACATCTCCTGTGCTGCAGGTCAGCTTCTGTGGCAGCTTACCGTAAAGATGTTTCAGAGAGGACTGATTTTGTAACCAGTACTTTGCTTCCAAAAAGCAATCCGATGTAAATGGCTGCTGCCTGTCATTCCTTGGGTGTGCTAAATCTTTGGAAATCCAACCGCTTTTAGCTGCTAGCCTGGAAAGCTGCTGGGCTGACAGCAAACGAGCCTGCCATGCTCTGTGCGTTCGGCACTAGGAAAGCAATCCCGGCAATTCCCCGATGCAGAGGGCGCCTCCAGCTCCGGGCAGCCCTTGGCATCCCCGTGGAGGTGTGCAGCACAGCCTCCAGGTCCTGCGCACCGCGTGCTACTGTACAGAGGGATGCTCGGAGCGGCGGAGCCCCGCCAGCAGGGCTCCTCGGTGATGGATGTGGTGTGCTCCAAAGCCCCTCTTCGCTTGGGCCTGTTTCAAGTCCCCGGGTTATCAGAGCGCTGCCATTATAAATGTAAACTGCAAATGGAACATCAAACAACAGCCCCGTCCTGCACAGCGTCACTGCCACGGCTCGGCTGGGGAGGAGCTGCCTGATCATTCCCAGCTCCCAAACTGCCAGGGAAGGGCTGGGGAGTGACCAGGATAAAGAGCAGCTTTGAGAGCAGCCTTAAACCCCTTCTTCTGGAGGGCTAAGGTTACATTTTCCTCCTACGCTCAGCTTTGTTATATTAAGTATAATTCTCTTTACTTTTATGAAAACAGGTTAAGAAGAAGAATTGGAGATATTTGGATTAATGTACAAGAACAGGGGGATTAAGAGGCCCTGTCAATTAAGGTGATCCCTTTAAGGCTCTGCCCTTTCACCCTTGGAGCTTGGCTTTAATTCCTGCTCAGACTGATGTGACTAAACTCCTTCTAATCTGACAGCTGATACAGGTCAAAAGTTAAATGTGTCCAGGCAGAAGACAGCCTTCTCATGGTCCCCGTCCCCCGGGCTGTGGAGCGGGAGTCACGCTGACCCAGCAGCCCCAGGCACCCCACAACAGTGCCGTAACAGCTGAAACACAAGGGGGCTCGGCCGTGACAGGCTTTTCCAGCACCTTCTGGTGCTGGCTCCTCGTGGGGATTCTTGCAAATCTGACCCTTCGTGGCTTCATCCTCACCACCCTATTTGATGCTCCGATCCCATCAGAGTACTGCAGGCACATAAAGCCTTGCTCCTCCCCACCCCAGGGTTTGTCCTGGCACCTGGGGAGGTATTTCAGCATTTTCTGTGTGCAGAGTGTCCAGTGCCATCTGTGAGCAGTGACCCTGACCCTGCTGCATGTGTTTGTGGACGGAGGGGGACCAGGCGTGCGCCACGTGAGCAGGCTGGGGGTCATCCCACCAAGCCCTGCAGTCAGAGGTGTGGCAGCCGCTTCTCCTGTGCAGTCAGAGCAGCTGAGGAGATGGCTCTGGGGATCATTCTCCCACCTTGTTTCCACACCCCTGCTGGCAGGAGGTATGTCTGCCAGTGTGAGCCTTGTGCTAACAGCTGGCGAGGCTGATGGGACTGCCTCAGTCCCCTTCGCTAGCTGCTGGGCATCCCGAGGCTGGTGAGCGGGATCCGCTTCTCACCACTGAGGCTTGCAAAGCTTTCCAAACCAAACCAGAACATGATGTTACTTAAAAGTGAATGTTGTATCCAAACGAGGGCACTGAAGATGGTTTAGGAGTTGTGAGATCTTCCAGCTTTTATAGCAAACTTCTATCCAAATCCAAATCCATATCTTGGAGGTACTGAGGTTGGTGCTGCCTGGTCAGGGCTGAATGGACCACGTAAAATGAATGAACTTCTCAGCAGTGTTAACAAAAGCAACCTGAAAGCTGTGCTTTTCCCTGCAGACGATGCCACTGGGCTGGGCTCGGGCCCTTGCTGGGATCAGTTTTCTCTGTATCATCTTGCACCTGCTCTGGTTCAGAAGAAGACTTTGAAGCCCAGAAAGACTGAGCAAGCAGCTCTCTTAGACCACACGACAGATACCATTCAGAGTATTTATGCTGAGAAAGCAGAACAGCCTTGCCCCATCTCAGATAATTAGAAGGTATGTCTGGATCAAAGCCATGTTAAGGCTTCTTTCTGTTTCTTCTGGCTGGGCACAGGAGCAGTGGGGACGAGGAGAGCAGGGAGGACACAAATAAGGGGGAATGGAGCCCAGCACCACAGGGTGACAGCCCAAACCCCTCCTCCTCCTGCCCCACATCCCCATGAGGTCCTCTCCCATTGATCTGCTCCCTACTTTTCTACCTGTGACTTCT